>NC_090848.1:970000-1690000 GCF_024217435.2 Syngnathus scovelli
GTGCTTCCCTCGTTAAGCGCACCTGCGTGAAAAGTTTTAGCATCTGCAGAAGCTAAAAGGAGCTAAAACTTTTCACGCAGGTGCACTTAACGAGGGAATCACACGGACACTCCATTAGGTACACCGCCATTTTCAAGTATACCTAATAAGAGGCCTCTTTATTAGGGAAGTATCATGGTCATATCACGGTGTACCTAATGGAGTGTCCGTTTGCTTCCTTCGTTAAGCACACCTGCGTGAAAAGTTTTAGCTTCCGCAGAAGGTAAAAGGAGCTAAAACTTTTCACGCAGGTGTACTTAACGAGGGAATCACACGGACACTCCATTAGGTACACAGTGATATGACCATGATATTTCCCTAATAAAGTGGGCTGTTATTAGGTAAACTTGAAAATGGCGGTGTACCTAATGGAATGTCCGTGTGATTCCCTCGTTAAGTGCACCTGCATGAAAAGTTTTAGCTCCTGTAGCACGTGAAAATGACCAAAAACTTTTCACGCAGGTGCACTTAATGAGGGAATCACACGGACACTCCATTAGGTACACCATGATATGACCATGATATTTCCCTAATAAAGTGGCCTGTTATTAGGTACACTTGAAAATGGCAGTGTACCTAATGGAGTGTCCGTGTGATTCCCTCGTTAAGTGCACCTGCGTGAAAAGTTTTAGCTCCTTTTACCTTCTGCAGAAGCTAAAACTTTTCACGCAGGTGCACTTAACGAGGGAATCACACGGACACTCCATTAGGTACACAGTGATATGACCATGATATTTCCCTAATAAAGTGGGCTGTTATTAGGTAAACTTGAAAATGGCGGTGTACCTAATGGAATGTCCGTGTGATTCCCTCGTTAAGTGCACCTGCGTGAAAAGTTTTAGCTCCTTTTACCTTCTGCAGAAGCTAAAACTTTTCACGCAGGTGCGCTTAACGAGGGAATCACCCGGACACTCCATTAGGTACACCATGATATGACCATGATATTTCCCTAATAAAGTGGCCTGTCATTCGGTACACTTGAAAATGGCAGTGTACCTAATGGAGTGTCCGTGTGATTCTCTCGTTAAGTGCACCTGCGTGAAAAGTTTTAGCTCCTTTTACCTTCTGCAGAAGCTAAAACTTTTCACGCAGGTGCGCTTAACGAAGGAAGCAAACGGACACTCCATTAGGTACACCGTGATATGACCATGATACTTCCCTAATAAAGTGGCCTGTTATTAGGTACACTTGAAAATGGCGGTGTACCTAATGGAGTGGCCGTGTGATTCCCTCGTTAAGTGCACCTGCGTGAAAAGTTTTAGCTCCTTTTACCTTCTGCAGAAGCTAAAACTTTTCACGCAGGTGCGCTTAACGAGGGAAGCACACGGACACTCCATTAGGTACACCGTGATATGACCATGATATTTATATTATATTGATACAGATCAAACAGCCAATCAGGAGGTGGGGGTGAGGGCGGGTGTGGCACTTTTCACTTAAGCTTTTTCCCTATTGAAGTGGCCTGTGATTAGGTACACTACACGAGGTAAAAAAAAGAAAAAAGAATAAATAAATAAAGTGTAGTGAACGATTCTTTTGAACAAATATTTTGAGTGACCCGATTCTAGATTAACTGGAATGCACATCACTAGTACAAAACAGTGCAGGCGAGCAGTAACTGGCAAGTCGACATAGCTGACTGGATAATGACATGAACTCTGACTCGGTAAGATCTTAGTTCGAGCCCAGGTCTGAGAATATACTTATGTCCTTTTATTGTGCAATTAACTCTATTTATTTTGTACCTTTATGTAGTGTACCTATTGAAGTGCCCATGAGGTATACCTACACATATAAAGCAGTTAACCAAATGTCAGATTTTTATGTTTTAATTGGCGAATAAAAAAAACAAGGAATAAAACACCAGACAAGTTTTAACATAAATGTTTATTTGAAAATAATAATAATATTAAAAGTAAATTTCAAAGCAGCAATCTAATGTGAAATTGCAGTAGATATATTGGATAACAATATTTAGGCGAATATATGCATACACGTTATTTAAAAACTACAAGTGTTATAAAACCAAGATGACCCAAAGAGAAGCATCATCTATCTCCCCGTTGTTGCATAACGGCGCATCCCTTCATGCAATAAAGTTAGCCGTTAGCTTGGAGAGAACGTGCATAAAAGAAGTGGTGCTTCTTTCTTTCCTTGGAAAATCGTATATCGACATTCTGGCTTACATAGTTCACGCCAGGAGGGAGACGCAACACGTTCACTGACTGATCCGTTGATGCACGGGAAGGAAGGCGGTTCACCCATTAACTCGTTCGCGAACGGGAAAGTCAGGATTCGTTCCCGGGAAGTGACGTCATTTTTTTCTTCGTTTTGATTTACGGCGTGGTGGCACCAGCTTCAATGCGCATTACCGACATCTACTGGTTGAAGTCGCAGCACACTGGTTGGGAAACACTGCAATAAAGAACATGCACCAGAAAATAAAAATTCTCTCTGGAAAAAAAAGAACATGCGCATTGTACTTGAAATACATTTAGGTCGATTATCTTCAGTATATAAATGGACTTAAGAAATCCAAATTCCAATTAGGAAAGGATATTCTGTACAGGAATGGAAGTCGTGTTTTGTTCCTTTGCATATTCTTCGACCCTGAGTCCAACTAAAAAAGTCCTTGGTCATCTTGGGGAGTGCCAGAGGTCAGACACACGGCTTGGTCCACGGAGTCCCGCTGGTACTGAGCTGCTGGTGACGTTGCTGGAAAGCTGGTTCGGGCATCACTCAATAGACGACGTGTTCCCCACTGGAAGTCTCTGCTCCACTCCAGCTGTGTTCACACCTTGACGAGTCTCTGTGCCAGGACCCTGAAAACAATCCAGAATGAAAAAGTCAGGGAAGTTCGTTTCAAAATCAAAAGCTTGTGTCGTCTACCAGAAGTGGATGTCGAGTAGGACTCGTCCGGATGTCCGACTCTTGCCGCACCCTGATGGTCAACCTCGGTTCCTCCGGGCTGGACGGCGCTGTAGGCAGGCGGGAAAGAAGAAGTTTGCCTCTGGAGGAGGTGGAGGACGGCTTGTATGTCGGCCGTCATCTGGGACTCCAGCCTGTAGTCAAAACAGCACAAGGGGGCACAGAACTGGAGTTGCACGGTCGTAGATGATGGTCATATCCCACCGGGCTCTCCTCGTCCTTTGTGCCCCTCCCGCACCTGTTGAGGTGCTGTTGCAGCCTGTCCAGCCGCTGCTCCACTTCCACGTAGCTGACGTCGGTATCGGTGTCGTCCTCTTCGACTCCGGGGAGTGACTCCTTTTCATGGTTCGTAAGTGTCCACTGGTCTTCGAGATGCTCTGTTGGGAAGAGTCACGGTCACCATGGTAACAGTCAGTGTTGTACGAGAACGTGTTGAATGAACCAACCAGAAGTGTCGAGCCCAGCGGCAGAGCTGTGCTGGTCCGAGTTGCCCCGTGCGCTGCAACGCCAAGGTTTCAGTTTCTCTTCCTCCTCCTCCTCCTCGTGCTCTCCAGCAGCCATGGCAGAATCTCGCCGCTCCATGGCTGTGGAGGAGGTTTGCTCTGGAGTGGAGTTGCAGAATGTTGATGCTGGAAGACCTACAACAAATCAGAAGTATTAATGATTTGTAACATTTTTGAAACGAGAGGTCGCAAGAGTTGATGAATCGAAATCCCATGGATTGAGAGTTTTTAGGTCAATTTGTTTAAATGGACGTGTTGATTTGAGCATTCACGAAAGTGAATAAACAAAAATGAGCATACCAATGGAAGACTTCCTAGCGCATGACATTCTCCTCCAACTCATTTGAGGGTCCACGCTGGAATCGATGTCTTGCGTGTTGGGTCTCTAGAGAGACAAATGGAATACTCAGAAGGAAGTCAAGTTGAGTTCAATGACGTTTACACAGGTCAAAGTTTAAAAACAAACAGTCCATAAGGATTGAGTGCAAATACTTGAACTCAACTTTTGTTGCAAACGGAATCCATACCTTGGCATTCTCATTACAGAGGTCAAAGGTCAGCTCCAGGTTTGTCATAAAATGGTCAGCAAATTCTGGATACATGTCCAGAACCTCCAAGAGCTCCCCCCGCTGGATGGTGTGCAGGTCGCAATAGCTCAGCACCCTCACGTCAGCGCACGATTTTCCTGGGTTGGCCGACGGGTAGATCATTTCTCCAAATATATCGTTCTTGCCTGCAGACCACACATTCATGTCAACTTTGTCACATGTTGCTAACTTTAAAGTTGTTAGACTCACCCAAGATGGCCACCACAACATCTTCTTTGAGGATCTCGATGGAGCCACGTGTGACAAAATATAACACGCTGAGCACGTCTCCGCAATGAACCAGTGTGTCTCCGGGGGGTGCGTGCGTGGTTTTGAACCTCATGGCCAGCGCCCGCAGGCAACCTTTGGTGGCACCGCCAAATGCCTTGCAACCTTGCAGGAGGTTCTTGTTGAGGTGAAGGCAGATATCTGCCTGGAGGCACTCCGGGAAACCCTTCAGGACCTACAAGCAGATGGATTTGTGGTGAGAGCCAGTGAGGAATTGGAAATAAAAATTTAAAAAAAGTAGCTTTCTGTGAAGTTGCAGTTTGGACAAATATCACAATTGCAAACTTGTAGTTGAATTTACATGATGCAGTGTACAAGTGGTTTGCTGATCAGCCTCGCAGTTCTGAGTTTGTGAGTTCAAATCCGGGCTTCAGCTTTTGTAGAATTAGTGGCTTTCCTCTGTTTTATAGTTAACTCAAGAAAAGCAATAACAATGTTTTTTTTTTTTTTTAATCAACTAATCATGTTTGTTTTACATATTAACAACAAGTTGGCTTAATAAAATTGTACCTTGTTAATGAAAGAATTTTCATTAGCTGGGAAGTCTTTCCATCATTTTAGTACTTTCACACTGAATCCATCATTGTTCCTGCTATAACTTTAATTTTCCATATTTACTCGAGTATGTATGAATATTTTCGGCTGAAGCATTCTGTGAGCATCAAAAACTGTCAAACTTTGTGCTAGTGCCGGACACGGCTAGTGAAGCTTTTTTTAAAAACCTAATCCAAGTCCAATGATGCCTAAATAATTGACTAGTCGTACAACTTTGCATTTTCAAACAAGACTGATACTAATATGCTTTTTTAAAAATTTTTTTTACAGTAAAGCGAAAAACTACACTCTGTGATTTTATGATTACCAAATGGACTCTCACTTGCATGATGCTTTTGAAAACACCTCCTCATTTTACCTATTGATGATGCAGCATCAGGAGCAACAGAGCCACAAGGGCCGAGGGGATCGAAACCACAACTTTCGGGTCGGGAGACGACCACCCTACCACCTGAGCCGCACCGCCCCGAGTAACAATCAACAAATGGTACACATGTACCTCCTGCTCTTACCAGAGTGGTCCAATCATTCCATTAGGCATGAGGCAGACATGGAAAAAGACAAACTTAAATAAGTACTGTGATGAATAGAAACACAAACAAATATTGTAACGCATATCATAATGTTATCGGATCAAATACTGGTCGTCGGCGCACATTGCTGTTGCCAGACGGCACGGCTCTCATACCATATTCATGTCAATGCCGTTGGTGTACGTCCACGCGTGTTCAAAATACTCCTCGAGCCGCTGCCTAAGCGGGTTTGGGATCTGGTGAAAGCGGATGAATTCTTTGACTCGCAGCATCTGGAGGTGGTAACGGGCCGTACTGGAATACACCCTTTGGATGATGGCCGACACGTTCCCAAAGATGCTGGCGTACATTAGTGCTGAAAAAGTCACATGAAGCTTTGAATGGACAACATGTCAAAGTCAAGGCCCGGGGGCCAAATGCGGCCCGCCATATCATTTTATGTGGCCCGCGAAGTTACCATTCATCTTTTTAAAATATTTGTCTTCTCTATCATGGATCAAACAGGAAGTGGATGCTAAGCTTAGAATTGAAAAATGAAGGCCTAGAAGTGTGAATTAATGAGAATATTTCTAGGTTGTCACTCACATCCAATTAGCATGACGCAAATCGAAAAGATCTTCTCTGAGTTGGTGTTGGGGGAGACGTTGCCAAAGCCCACGCTGGTCAAACTGCTGAAGGTGAAGTAAAGTGCAGTGACGTACTTATCTTTGATGGACGGCCCGGAACCTGGGTCACTGTAGTTGTATTTTTTGCCTGGGATGAAAAATCACAGCGGTATGAAGTGTCAAAGGTCACCAGTTTGATGAAGTATAACTCACCTATAGATAAGCCCAGGTTATCCAGCCAGCCAATTTTGTGCTCCAAATACGGCTTCTCCACATTGCCGATGGCATACCAGATGCAGGCTAGCCAGTGAGCGATGAGGGCAAAGATACACATGAGCAGCATGAGCACGGCAGCGCCGTACTCGGAGTAGCGGTCCAGTTTGCGTGCGACGCGTACCAAGCGCAGGAGGCGGGCCGTCTTCAGCAGACCAATCAGGGTGGTGGTCTGCAAAGCAAGGCCAATACGCCATCAACAATTTCAAACTACAGTCAACAGAATCAACACAAACCCACCTTGTTGGTTTTTTTTGGTAGAAAATAAGCATTTTTGGAGTGTCCCAAAAGCGCTATATAAATGTGATGCCTTATTATTTTGTTTATTATTTTTTTTAAATAATCTATATTAATCCAGTGGAAGGTGTGAGTGAGGAGGCCCAAGTGGTTGTCATAAATAGTTGTACTCTACAGAGATGATAGCGAGAGTGCCTCGTTGTGGACCAGCCACTTCTTAGGACCAGAACCTTATGGAAGGAATTTTATAAAGAATGTTTGGTTGGATTGTCTTTCTTTGATTAGCAAAACCTAATGCTTAGCCTGCTAGCTAACACCAGCTCTAGTTTAGACAGTGCTAATGTTAGCTAGCTTTTGCCCAGCCATAAAGTACAAATATGGCCCAGGCCTTGCCTAACAAATAGCGTTTTTATTTGAAAGATTTGCACACTGTTTTCATCCCCACGAGTTTAGTTTGAATTAATGTTTAGTCTAAAGAACGTTATCCATTTTACCGTCAAAATCATTCATGTCCAGTCTCTCAATTATCGCAGAAACAATTTCTATTTTCCCTATGTCTACTTTGGAATCAACTTAGCTGTTAAAATGTTCAAACTATGATGGTAAACATCATCATTTAAGTCAATGACCCCGTTTTTTTTTGGGGGGCAAATGACATCCAAAGCCGCCATTGGTGTACGCTACACATGACTATCATCTCACCTCATCAGATCCCGATCCAAAGATGAGTAGGTCAAAGGGAATGGCGGCCACCATATCTATGAGGAACCAGCCTTTAAAGTAGTGGACGGCTATCTTGCCTGGGTGGCTGACCACCTCCTCGTTGTTGTTGACGTACGTGGTGCGGAAATTGATGAGGATGTCCACGATGAACATGATGTCCACGATCAAGTCCACCACATTGAGCGGCGAGCAGGAGTAGCCGCACTCCCGTCTACTCTGCTCCTCCACGTCGTTGAGGAGGAAGGCGGCCGAGTAAGGCGTGAAAATGGCCGTGTAGATGACTAAGAGGAGGATGAGCCAGTCCCACACTGCCTTGAAGGGGCTGTAGTGAAGGATGGTGCACTTATCCATGCGCTGGCTCTGGAGTTTGTACTCAGGCAGGACGTCGGCACCCAGCGATAGAACCTGGAGACGGTGACACGAGGTTGAGGATGATTTATTTATTTATTTATTTATTTATTTTCATTCTTAACGATATGACCTTACCTGCGTGACCTTATCGGTGACATTGTGCGTTCGGTCTTTGACCTTGGGCGCAATCACGGTTTTCTCCGAACACGGTGGCGATGGGCATTTCTTCTCAACGTTGGTCTCTGAGAAGTTAAGCGTGATGAGGGGAATCTTGTTGATGGTGCTGTACTTGTTGAGATTGGAATCGGAGGTGGAGCAGAGCAGACTTGATTTGATCTGGATGAGAGGCCCTGAAGATGTAAAGGCAACGGTGCACATCAGAGGACAGTTTGTCATTACCATGAAAGTGGGAGGGAGTGATGAACCAAGCACATCTCAGCCGAGACCATCCAATATTTGTTAGCTTGTTTAAAATGGCTGCAACGATGCATAGTGAGAAATCAAGCAATGTTTGGGATGAAGTAAAATGGCAACGAGTATTTTTTTTTTTTTTTTACTTTTGCTGTAAGTCAAGGTACCTCTGTAAAGTTGTCTCCGCAATATTCAGCACTTCATTTCTATTTCACAGTGACAAGAGTGACCAAAGGTGAACTCTGGCTGACACAGAACCGACCCACTCCCCGCTTCTGCCGCTGCCATGGCCGTAGAATATCGTGATTGATGGTATAGGACAGCGCAAGAGACACATGAGGATGAACTCTGCTTGCGCAGCCTGTGGAGGAAAAATGGCTCAAACCATAGCTGCAGGGTACTCAAGGTGAAGGGTGGGGGTAGGGGGGGAAACCCAGGACTGACCGATTCTGATTCATTTTTAACCTAGGAGTAATAACCCAACAATCAGACCAAATTTATTCAAACACATGCTGATTTCAATAATTTGTCATTCAGCACAACTCATGCGGTAAACCCGCATTAGAGCTAATGAAGATGCAGGAAGCTTGTTAGCTTTCATATGGTGTCCTTTGTCAGATGGCAGCAATTAATAACAGAGAAGGTGGAGGGGACACGGAGAGGAGAATAGACCAAGGAGCTTGTGCGCTTCAATGTATGCAAATTGGAGCTGATATTAAGCGGCCATTTTGTAATACTTGGAATATCGGACAGGAGCTTTGGGGCTTTATTTTCTCTGACAGGCACGAGATGAGTTAAATAGAGTGCGAGCCTCAAAACATTCATCCAACCATCCTTTTTTTATTGGCCTACCTTCACTGTCGTGGCGATCCCTGAAGGCCTCCTTGGAGTTGGATCTAAAACCGTCCACGTCATAGAGGGATGAGGCTTTCCGAATGCTGCATACGCTCTCCCTGGATGCGGTGGGAGTGAGGCCCGGGATGGATGGCGTGGCCATAATTGTGTCCTCCTGACATTTGGCATCTGGATATAATCTGTCCCAAGGACCTTTGGGCGAGGAGTGATCCAGCGGGCCAGAAACGGGTGTGGAAGAAAAACTCGGGACGATGAGGGTGTCGTTGGGGTTCGAACGACTCCAGCTCTCCTGGATGTTGGCCAGTTGGTCGTTACACATTGTTATGGAGTCGTCACTGTGGCAAGGAGATTCCACCATCACATCGTCGGGGTCTTCCTGAGGCAGGGACTGCTTGCTGATGCCCAGAAGTGGTAAAACTGGCAAACGGAAATGGAAGAATCTTCTTTTTCCTGAACGAGGAGTAGATCATAGTTACAGATGGTTACATTTGAGGGTGGGCTTCCATTGCATTTTCACTTACGTTGGTCCGCTTTGGAAGGGGAAGCGCGGTTTAGCTTCTCCACCGAGTCGCTGCTGCCCTCGTCCAGAATGTAATCGAAATTAAGAATGAACATCATGACCACGCCGTCTTCATTCTTCACCGGAATGATATGTGTGGCACAGAGAAACTTTGAACCTGACCAAAAAGAGATTGAGTCATGGTTAGTCAATCTCTAGATCCATCAATTACATTTATATCATGTGACAACACTGAAATGAAGAAATGAAACTTTTATGATTGGACCATCAAATTTTATGACCTTATTGAATGTGACTTATCGAGTATCTTGACAACGGGCTCTGGAATAGGTTTAAAAGGATTTGAGTGATTTGGCCCAATGTGACCTCTATAAAAATGGATCATAGCCAAATGCGGGTTCCGAGCGAGAACACCTGCTCTGTCTAAAAATAGGATTTTATTTTATTTATTTTTTCTTAAACCTGCTTCAGAAGGAGGCTCGATTCTAATGCCAATATTTGCATGGAATGTTTCCATGTATTGTCAGGAAGTACTGCAATGCATATTCAGTTGTAAAATGGACATTTATAGAAGATCCCTGCCGTCGAATCAGGCTGCAAGTCTGCAGGCGAGTTATTTATAGCTCACGCTGCCTCAACTCATACAGCAGGATTTTTTTTTTCCGACAGGAACTTAACATTCTGTCCGCATATTCATTAGAATGCAGAACTGAAATTACCCATCCATCCATCCATCCATCCATCCATCCATCCATCCATCCATCCATCCATCCATCCATCCATCCATCCATCCATCCATCCATCCATCCATCCATCCATCCATCCATCCATCCATCCATCCATCCATCCATCCATCCATCCATCCATCCATCCATCCATCCCTTTTTTTTTTTAGCACAATTCTAGAAAGCATGTTATCTAAACAAAATTTATTTTGTGCAGCAAGGTAATAAATCAAATACTCCAGCTAACTTTAGGCAGCAAAGGGTAGTTTTTTATGTATTGGTGAGCCTTGATTCTGCTGGGCTAAGCTGTATTATGCCCATAATCGTACATCACTGTCATCACAAAAGGAAAAAGACATTAATAAGTCATGATAAATCTGCTGATATGAGGAGGAGGAGGAGGAAGCAAGGTGATCACTCATGAGGGAAAGTCACTGAATTTCCTACTAGTTTGCCCGATTACACACATTAACACACAAATATAAAACGAATGGTGTCCTCTGAGTATTTTTTTTAATTTATTGGTAGCTCTATTGACAACTCTGTTAACAGTAATATTATTGCTAATATTGGAAACTGAAATTAGGCAGAGTCCTGCAACGATTGAATGCACTAATAATGAGATTAGAGAGATGCACAAATTAATGAGTGCTTCCTGTTTGGCGATCAAACACAGAAACACAGAAATCCAGCTTGTGAAGAAGGTACTTGTACTCATAAATATGCAGGTGCAATTAAATGTCTGTAAAACTCCCCTAACAAGAAAAAACAGTGTTACCCATTACATTTTGAATGTACTACAGTGGCTATAATACATTTCAAATTATTGAGGAAATGAGGACTTGAGCGTGTCATTCGGTTTCATTTAATTTCACTTCCACTTTGAATAATTAACACACTGTAGCTCAGCGTTCATTTGAAACAGTTAGCTAGCTAGCTAGCAATGCATAAACCCTAAAAAGCATTGTGAGCAAGCTAGGTGGCTATGAGCTAACGATGAGCTAAAGTGAGCCAGCTCGCCTCACGATGACTCAAGGGATGTATTAACACCACCAGAGGCATATTTTCGTGGCTCAAACATCGAAGCAATTACAGGAGGGCAGATTTTGAAGCGCTCTGATTGATGGGGAAAACATTGTAATGCTCTATTAACTCTGGCCAAGAAATCAATCACTTTGACCTGAAAGCAAGACAGCCAAGGGTCAGAATTCTGTATGCTCTTTTCCGATTGCGCTGCCGTCATTTCATGTTCACGCGGTTGTCAACTTGAAAGTGTATACGTGTGTTTTGTTCATGTCGCATTGCAACCGCATGTGTACAGTGATAATACAGCAAAGAGCTAATCCATGCTGATACAAGAACTTATATGTAGCACATGCTTGACATTCCTTAGATATACAGCAGCTAGTATGAAGTGTTCCAGTGGGCAGAACACAGGCAAAAACTTGTCTTCTCATAGCCTGTGACACAAGTGTAGGGCTATTAAATATTTATAATTCTGACCAAAGACAAACTGCATTTTCATCAATACTATATTTTGGAGTAAACAATTGGACTGTGAAAAAATCTTTTGACCTCAGCTTCAGCCGCCACTTTAAAAATATCACTTTGACAACAGCAGCAACAAGTCTAAAGCGACAACATGCCTGATTTATGCTTGCCATGTAAACGTACACAATGTCAGTTTGTTTATTTCGAAGTACGCGTAGAAGGTACTAATAGTCTGTTTTCATCCCAAACTGGGAAAATTCTGGATTTTACAGGAACTCCTTTCAAATTGAACTGTGGTCTAAATGTCCCCAGGAATAGAAACAACGAGCAAAAGAGGCTGATGGGAGGCAATAAATGAAATGAAGTGAATTCGCTCTCAAAGATTCTATGAGGAGCCATCAACTCAAAAAGGACGGCAATTTAGATCTCTTAACTGTAATAATGAATCATTATAGAATGTTCTCTGAATAAATTATGCTACAAAGAGAAGTAGACAAACAAAGTAAGCACCACATCTTAGCTGAACCTTTTCACGCAAAGTCAGTCAAGGTCACTCACCGTCTTTACGTTGGTACATGATCTCCACCTTGCGTTCCTCCGATCCCAGGAGGGCCTGAGCGACTTGAGTGATGGCATAGCGGCTTGTGGACTGACCGTGCAGGAAGTCGCATATGCACGACTTCTGCATGACATCCGGCCTGGAGAAACCGGTCAGCTCGCAGAATCCATCGTTGCAGTAGATGATGGCGCAGTTTTGCACACAAGCATTGGCGATGATGAATTTCTTGTCTGTCAACAATAAAAACAATTTGCCAAAATGTCAGTTCAGGGTTTATTTAATTCGCCCAACTAACTTTCATAAAACTTTCAGACCCCACATACTTAGAGCTTGGTTCTTTTTTGTATTTATTTTGTTCATATTCGATCAATGACCTCTACAAAAATTTGTTCTAGTGGTATAAGTGACAAAACAGTGAAACTCATTTATAGACTCATTAAAAGGAGTGCAGTATTCCAAGATTTAATTTCTAACAACTTTGGTGATTATATTTGCTTATAGTTTATGGCCCCAAAAAAGATTTGCATGCAGTCAACGCCTGATTGGAACTCATTTGGAAAATGCATGTTCGAGGAAATGGTGGAATAATCATCATGATGATGACGCTAACATTAACCCCAATTATGATTAATATGTCCCAATAAATACCGCCAAATTACAGCAGAAATTGTCCCAATAAAATTGAGCAATAAATAAATAAATAAATAAATAAAATGACATAAAATTAATAAATAGATAAAAAAATAAAAAAATGTCCAAGCTTATTAATAACGACTTAATGTTCTAAGTGTTCACGTGGATAAAACTGAACTGAAATTCAAAGATAACATTCTTGCACCTGTACTCAAAAGGACAATAAATCACATTTAGTGCGAAAAAAAAAATCATTTAAAGAGGAATGAGACTCGTGCTTTTTACAGGCGCAGCATGCAGCGCAGCGCAGCGCAGGACACACACTTCATGCACTGTACTCACTTTGTCCTTCGAATTTACGAATTATGACTCCGAGAAATGTATTATGTGGCGCTACGTGGCCCCTGCGGACCGGCATTATTTCCTTCTTCACCCCCCCTCCAAAATAAATCCGTTCCTTTTGTCACCAGTCAGTCATGATGGTCAGAAAATTTCCCCCATGACGCACGCTTGACGGGCTTGGCTGATCGCGTACATGCGGCAGCCAAGCATCAGACAAAAGCAATCGCTTCTCATTTCCGAGATGCTCGTGTGGTCGTGCGGTCACGGGCGCGGTGCATTGTTTGTGGAAACGTGTGACAGAAACGGGGGGGGGGCTGTGCCATCGCTGCTGACCGACCAAGGTAGGCGTGTCTTCTGCCAAGCTATTTCATGGAGATATAGGCATTTTTTTTTTCCAGAGTTGAAAATAATTCCCAAACACTGACCATTATCCAATGGAACAAGAGTAATAAACTACATATGCTCACAAAATGCGTGCCTGACGCTCATAAACGGATGAACAATATTTAATCAACATTTTAGAAAAAATGAAAGTGTTATTTGATTAAACCCTTCCCTTTTTACACCCATTTTGCTACAGTAATCCCTCGTTTATCGCGGATAATTGGTTCCGCCCGCGATAAGTGAAATCCGCCAAGTATGGTCATCAACAAGAAGTACTGGGCAGGCTAACGAGTTAGCGGAAAGATGCAAATTCGCGATCGTGCTAACACGCGAAAACAGACTTCTAATGGAATGTAAACGAACATTTGGAGCAATACTACGTTGTCCTAAAGGTTAGACACATGTTAATTCAATTTAGAAGTTTTATTTTGACTTTTAAATGTTTTCTTAATTTGGAAAAAAAAATTCCGCGATGTAGTGAAGCTGCGATAAACGAAACGCGAAGTCGCGAGGGATCACTGTATATTGCAAGTACGTACATTGGTGGCTTGACTTTAGGGGCGGAGCTACGGTGGAACGTCAGAAAGTCAGGAAAACACAACGTGAGGGTCCTTGTCTATGTTCCAGCTATCTTCTGAGAGCTACACAGTTCGGTTCTGGTTGCATCAAGTAGCTGCTTTGTCTTGTCTGTCACATTGGCAGCTCAACCATCTGGCAAGTGCAGCCCACAGATCCTTGTTCATGACCTGGCTTGTCCTCTTCAAGGACTTTTGGAGTAAGATTAGATTAGTATTGGAGTCTGTTCCCACATTTTCCTTTCATCAAATAACACTTCCCTTGGGCCAACGGGTCAAACCAACTCACATGAACAGTCGATTAAAAAGTCTACACACCCCTGTTGGAATGACAGCTTTTGATGATTTAAATAAAATGAGAACAAGCTTTGACGTTCATTAAAAAAAAAAATCTACCATTGCGATCTATGATCTGTACAAAAATGGAAAATGATCATCTTTTTAAAAGTAAAAAAATGTATACAATGTAATTGCGTAAGTGTGCACCCCCCTCATAACTGGAATGGTCAATTTGAGATCATTTATCCCAAAGTTTACTTTAGCATCTAATTAACCAACCCTTTTGCAAGCAGAACTTGTGGTCTTCACCTGATTGAAGAAACCCCCTAGTGTGCTTCTTGTTAATCCTTTTGTTTCCTTTCCATGCAAGATCCACAGGAGTGCGGGAGCCACAGTTGCCATGGAAACTGTTATATACCCGACCATGAAAACTCAAAAGAAATATGTACAAATTCCTTTTGACATCAATTTGTATGGCCATATTATGTCTAATAACACTTGAAATTAATTTGGTTCTTGATTTGTATCACGTCAGTTCCGCTCTGGAGCAAATATTTCATCTAATGTTGTCAAAAATCTGTTCATGCATGGAGAAAATAGAGAAAATGTTACAATGATAGCCTCTACACTATTTTTTGTTTTAGCAGGACATGCTCCAAAATATTCCCAGTGCTTGAGGACAAGCTAAATCTGGACCCTTCCATGCAGACTCCATATTTCCAATACCTTGACAGAACAATCAATTTAGCTGTTGTCTTACAAGGTTAATAAGCCCACAAATCAATAGTCTATATTGATTGATAGCTAATGACGTTGCAAAATGCTGCAAGCAAGATTAGTGCTAGATTTGTAGCTGGCTGACACTCTGTCGCGGCGTTCGAATATTCATGTTGTCGTAAAGCAATCACACTCCTCTCCAAAAGTAGTTGAACTGTTTGTTAACTATTTGTTCTTGTACTCTTTCACGTACCTTACACATGACCTTTCCCCTCTTAAAAACATGGAGCCTACATTGTATGACTTGACTCAGATGTCTCCAATTTAGAAAATTAAATGTAAATCTATACTGCCCTCTGCTGGCGATATTATGAACAAGCGTGTGACAAAATGACTGACTGGAGGAGAAATCATCTGTTCACAGCTTTAGCATTAACATTAAACATCTTGGAGATGATTTGATTTCGTTTTTGAAAAGCAACTCAAGAGAAAAAAAAACTATATTTTGTATATGTGGCGAACTCAAACAACTCAGGCTCAGAGGCCAGCCTACAAAATTTCAATATACTCTGATATCAATTACTACTTTCTGATTGATCACAATTTTGGCATAGCATCTAAGGGAATTCAAGAAGGTTCACAAAAAAAAACGTGAATAGGAAGGAGCCTATTTAAACCGACTCTTGGCAAGAAAAATCAATGACATGAAATGAGCATTTTTATTAACATGCTGTTCCAGCTTTCACCAAAGGAGAGCAGTATTTTTGCATAAATATAAAAAATCCACGAGCTAGTATCCAGTGGCTAGTAAAGACTTTAAATATTTATTTATTTATTTTCAAGTTTCTTTTTCATTACTGGAAATTTTACAAACTAATCAAATTTTAATAGGAATTGGAAAAAAACAACTATTAGATAGCATGTTAAAAATGGTTCTGTGGAATTCCTCTTAAATTGTTCATTTTTATTTTAAAACAAGTGTTCATTGTCATTGTTGCACAAAATCCAAAATAATCCAAATGCTCCGCCTTTCCTCAGCATGTCCGCTGGATTAACCTTTACATGGACGTTTCCTTTCCTGATGTGTGGGAGTTTTTACGAGGATCAATAATACCTTCTTATTAACATTTCCTACTAATTACGTGATAAAGATATTAATAATTAAGGGAAAAATTACCTGTTTTCCTCCCCTCCTTCCTGCCTCGAGTCCATGTTTTCAATTGGAGGGCCACTTGAACCCATGACACAATAAATCTGTTCTGTGTGGTCCAAGGTTCCTCCTCTTCATTTCATTTCACGTGCTCCTATTCCAAATGAAGTCCAAAAACAAATCACAGCAGTTAGGAATGGCTACATTATTACAATAGATTATTCGACCAGAAATTCCTTGACACCCACACTTAAATCCAAAAAGACTGTCCGACTAACACAGGCAGCCTGGCACCTCTGGCCACTGGGCTGTCTTTCACAGTTTCAGAATAAAGATAGGGCCTCACGTCCACCCACACTTGTCCACAATACTGTAAAATTGCATTTCAGGATTTTGCATGGTGAAGTTCCTGCCACAACACTAGCTTACTCAAAGAAGCAAATGCCGCAGGATCTTTTGGTAAACATTTTGTTTTTCAGACACCAGGTTGCTTTCACATGGTTAGCAAACATTTAAAGGCAAAAGAAAACATTTGCAGGTAAAATGATTTTAAAGCAATAGTGCACTTACTTAGCCATTTTTAGCAGTAAAAACTTATTTTGTCTACCTTCGACTAAAAATGACATCACTTGTGCTAAGGGCTCAGCTAACAACCAATCACAGCTCACCTGTTTTCTAGGTGTGGTCATGTGACAGCTGTAAACTGAGCCATGATTGGTTGCAATCCATTTTACTTTTGGAGCCAGGCCACAAACGATAAAGAAATGTTTCATCTGTATGACATCTTGTATCGTGTGGTAGCATTTTGAGCTGACCTGGTAGAATCTTTGTGTTCTGATGCTCTTTATCAACTTCTTGTATGCTCAGCTGAGAGGACTGCTGGTCTTTGGATGTTCCTGACCCGACATTCAGTGATCACATTGGTGGCTTGCTCCATGCGCCCGTGTGTGCCAAATGTCACTACTACAACAGAGGCAAAGATCAGCTCTTTGCAAATAATTGCCTTCCTTATTTCATGAGAAAATAGCCCTGGAAAAGAAATGGGCAAAATAAAAAAGACATAGCAATGTTAAATGGAACCCCAGAGATGGTTAAAGGGAGCAACCTGATTTTCAAGAAGAAGTGAGGGTGGGGGTTGTAATTGTGATGTGAGCCTACCTTACAGTTTTGATTTTTTTTTTTTTTTTTTTTTTTCCGTTTGCCTCCGAGCCAGGCTATGAACTTTCAAAAAGGCAGCAGGGTAAAGCTGCCATGAAAACATTGGCGGAGTTGGGCAATGGATTTTAGCCTGTGGCTCTGGAAAAAAAAAAAAAAAAAAACAGGAATGCAGGTTTGGGGAATGAACGAAAGAGGCAATTTTATCAGGGGCATTTCCAAAAAGCCAAATTAAATATGGGTCATAACAGGGACTGACAAGGCCGCCTACCGAGATGGAAAGGCAAAGGTGACAGATGAATGCCACTTGCAACTCAAATCTCCCTGCATGAAGCCATTGTGCCCATAAAGTAACCCCTTTCTTCAACAATAAAGTCGTTGCTTGGTATCTCTCTAACCTCCACAAATAGCAACATGAAATATCAAACTAAAAAAAAAAAAATCTGAAAACACTGTACCATACATTTTTACCTGGTACATTACAAAAATCTTTCTTTAGAAAAATCTTCATGAATTTGTTTTAAAAATACCATACGTTAGCTGCTACATTTGAACATGCTTAAGAAAAATCCTTCTTTTCAAATTTTCTTCATCTGATCTAAAACACATCCAAAGAAGATACTCTCAGTTATTCTCATTTGTATATTTTATATTTCTTTGTTTTCAGTTTAGTAAAGCTATGCCAAAAGTCCAGCCTAGCGAGTTCTCAAACCTCAACATGCAATGTGAGTTGTATTTACTTCTTCTAAGTAAAAAAACAATTCATACTAAGTGGAGAATTTAGCTACTTTTTATGATCTATTTAATTAATTGCATTCAACTTCCAATAAAAATTCTTCTACTATTGCTCTTGGGTACACCATTTTGTTTTTATTATTTGTTTTGTCATCTGGACAAAAATGCCGTGGCGACCCCTTTGGGGAAAAAAATGAAAGGAGCCAAACTTGAATATGGAGGTTGAATCACTACTTCTACTTTCGTTTTTATTCAACAAGTGTCTGTGTTTCAACATGATTTAAGTACAGCGAGAAAGAAAGCACACTCGTGCTATAGAAAAGTGTGTGTGTGTGTGTGTGTGCGTGTGTGTGCGTGTGCGTTGGGTCCATCAAGGTTACACTCTTGTTAAATTTACAGGCCAGCCTTGCACAGGATGTAAGGACACAATGCATCGCTGTGTATTCATTAAAAAAAAAAAAAAAAAGGAAATCTGTTATAACTCAGGCACTTAAGATCCACATAGCGAATGTGCAAATTAAACTAGCTTTTGTGTGTATTCCAAAAAAAAAAAAGCTCATCTTCAAGAATGTTGCTTTAAAAGCTTGAGGTGAGCGTCAAACAAGCAATTACCTCTCGTCTTGTTAGAAACATTTGCTCAGTATTTGGCCACTCTTTTCTTTGTGTTAAAAAGCCTTGCGGTGATTAAAATGATGTCCCTGAACTTTAAATGCATGCCTACTTAAAAAATGCATCAAATATGGATTGAGCCTGTGCATTTTCTGTTTGTTTTTTTCCTAGCTGACTATCGGCAAAAATACATTTTCTAAGAAATCCATTCAATTCTCAAAGAAGCAAACTCTTAAATGAATTGAATAACAAATGATCTCATGATTAAATCACAGCAATTTTATTTTATGCTTAGTGAGCAATTAGAAACAACAAAGTCGTTTTACAAAAACATGCATATACAGTATAAATATATTTTTTAATGAGCATTGTCTGACAATAGTCTATGAAAAGGAAATGATGTCATCCAGCTGTTCTGTCAGAGAAAAACTAACAGGACTTCATAATCAAGCAATTATAACATTATATAGGTCACTCCAAGTATAATGAGTGTGCATTAGCAATTTAGTAAGATTTTTTTAATTGAGGAGATGGTGGCATAATATTGATTGCAAGTCATTTAAACCATGCACCGATCGATTGTGGACGCACACACGCACACACACAAACACTTAAATGTCACGAAGGTGGCTTTTCATAGACGCGTCAATTAAATTTATAATGCCAAGAAATTTGGTTACGTGACGGCTAATTGCAAGGAAATATAAAGATGATTTAAGTCAAGCGTTCATTTTATGATTACATTTAATAGCTTGCTTTCTCATTCCAGGGTAAACTGGATTGAAATGATCACAGGTAGAGAGATGTTCTGAGTGCAGGCCATTCATCTCACAGGAGGTCATTTTTAATTGGTGACGCACGCACGCATGCATGCACACATTTCTTCTTTATCTCCAAATGCTCCACCCAAGAATACAATACAGACACGCTTGCTTTTTTTATGGGCTCCTCGTTACGAGTTGATTTTGCATTCCAGACAGACGGCCATCAGCCTGCTCGGAGACAATTAGACAACACAGAGGTGGCGCTACATCACAATGAGGCCCCCCTCAAATCATTAAAACATCAGCAGCTCTCTAAATAACGCTGATGGCCAAAGAGAGAGTGGAAATTGGACCATTTAGAGAGAGACCGAGAGAAAAAGCTCTCTCTCTCGCTCTCTCTCTCACTCTCTCTCTGTCCATCCATCCGTCCGTCCGTCCGTCCGTCACCGCTGCCTTGGGGGGTCCGGTATCATTTTCTTGCGGCATATCGACAAATTTTTCTTCTGCTTTTTCCATTGGTTACCTGTCAGTGATGTGACCTGTTCTTGAAAAGGTTAAAAGGTGACACCCAACATCTATTTTTCCACTGGCAAGCCAGTTTTGTATTTTAAGCTTCTTTTATGAATTTTCTTTGCTCCCCACCCCCCGTCACTCGTGCGTCTCTCCTTTTTTGTTGTGGTTTTAAGTTGAAAGAACACGGCGCGTTGGAGATGTCGCTATTTGAGGATGTTGATCGCTGCCAAATTCTGCTAATTTCAACAAAGCGCACCGTGCAGCCATCAGCCATCTGAAGGACGGTGCCGCACTCGGGCTTCTTTTTTTTTTTTTTTTTTTCCTCCCCCACTCTATCTCATCATCTGTCGAGCTATTAGCATTCAAAAGTTTTCATGGACATCACACAAGTCGATTCGGATGATCTCAAAGCAGCAGAGTCAATCTTTTATAAAAGCCTTTCACAGTTTGTTTACCTAACCAGAGGTTACTTAATTCCTTTTTATTTTATTCTGTGAAATGAAGTTTTTTGAAGAGCACAATGTGAATAACCGTCATTGGAGCTAGGGTGACCTCTTATTGAACATATTTAAATGCTCTTGACGTATTTGTTAGACCACCAAAATGACATATCAATTCTTATATTTTCGAACGCACTATATTTCAACTTATTAGTATTAACTTAAGGTGATTCTTCTAATCCATCCCTGCATGTCTAAATTGTCTTTGTTTGTCTCATTTTTATTCCTACCTTATCTGGCTGTCCCTCGCTCTTGTCTCGCTCTATCAAATTCCACGTCACTCCCCTTCTTCTTCCATTCTCTCTCCATCTGCCTCAACATTTCAAAAGAATGAATTACTCAGAGCTGTCACTTGGCCCTGGCAAAGAATTCATTTTTGTGGGTCAAGTGTTTCAAACTGTCATCCTTGACAGGGACCATCTCATACAATAACTACATGGATGGACCTTGACTTTTGAGTGCTTTCGTTTTAATCCCCCCCTCCCCCCCTTCCTCCTCCTCCTCTTCCTTGTGTGTATACTCAAAGAATCTCGGCCATTGCGGAATACAAGACAGGAGTGACCGAGAAATCCCGTATGAATAGCTTCAACTCAACCACAAGCCAATAAATGAAGGGCTGAAAATGAAATTTGAATCCTAACCCTGTCCAACGTCGCCACCATTAGTATTCAGCAAGCACAATTACGGAGATAACAGATCACATGATCCAGCGGGCGGTAAAAGTCACATTCACTTTTCCCCATTCAAATGATTTTCAAGAGCAGGATTGAACTGACAAACAAGCAAATGAATTTTCACCTTAACCTTTGAAAGAGAGGCGGCCTTTTAGTTCATCTAATCGATGTCGCTCACACCCAATGCATATTTCGCCCCATCAATTGACATTCACAAGGAATCGAACGAGCGGCTTTTTTCTTTCCCCCACAGGCTTCATAATTGCATCGAATTATTATTGCGATAGAATCATTTGGGTCAAATCATCCCTTAAACTCTATTGTGCTAGTCACGTTGATTTAGATGAGCAACCTTCACTCTAAATGAAGTTTAAAGCCACACATGAGCGTCTTGATTAAATGCATGCGCTAAATGGGATCAATTAATTATCCGTGACTAATTCATGGCGCTGGCTGGAAACAATGGCAGCGATAGATTAGTCCCTTGTGGATATAGAACAGCCCTCCAGGAGCGGCAAATGAAAACACAGCCGCTAATTGAAATGATCTCATGAAGCCTAATTGAGTCCAATTATGTGGCATGAATTATTCCTTTATCGGCCCGCGTATCTCTGGCAATGTCGAGTACGCAGTCAAATTTCAACCTAAGGGAAATGACTCACAGATGTGGCGCCACGATGATTGAGAGTCAAAACGAGGATTTAGGGAGATTGAGACGAGGACAAAGATGAGGAAGAACAGCTGTCTGATGTTGCCGTTAAATGTTGGGCATCAGAAACTTCCTTGTTTGACCTGAACTCAGTTAGATGGAGGATATTCAAATGAGAATATAGAATTCTTTCTCGCTTCTTCTTCTCACACCAGGGTGATGTTGTAGGAATGTTGAAGTTCAGTTGAGTGTTTCAGTGTCACCCGCCACCTCCATCCATCCATCCATCCATCCATCAGTGGATAAAAACAACAACCTGTCTTGTCGCAGGAGGCTACCTTCGGGAACTTGTTTGGGTGTGTGTGTGTGTGTGTGTCAGGGTGGCGACGCTTCCCACAATGTTCGCAGTCACTCTGGGAGTCGGACGGGTTAGCAGAACGACTGACATGACAGCTAGCTTGCTTGTTTTCTGGAGGGTTCTGACTGAGTGGGTGTCACTGAGTAGACTAGCCGTACATTTCTTGTGGGTCATTTTCCCTTCCTTATTTTTGCATCAACCGTGTCTTCTTTTTTGTCAAATATTTTGTGTTTGATCAATTGGATTAATCAAATAAATTATTATGTTTTAATTTCCAGACACATAGCAAAGCTTTAGAGTTGTTTGGAATAATGAAGTGCTTTTATTCGCTTATATTTATTTATATTTATTTATGTTCATTTTAATTTAATTTAGTTATTTTATTATTATTTTTATTCTGTGTTTTAAATTTAATAAGCATCCAATGGGATTGGAAATATTTGCCTTTTTTTTTCTTTGAACAATTGTTGACGATTTCCTGCAATCAGCCGGTGACCAGGGTGGGCTAGGCCCCCGGAAATCCGAAAGCGTGACAGAGAATGGACGGCTGGATGGAAGGATGTTGACTACCTGTCAAACTGCTGCTTGTGGCCAAATATAAATATCTGGAAAATGTTGCTCTCAAGTCAAAATCCCAAACAAATTCCTAATGACAGCTTGCATCTCAATGCAGCACTATAATCACAGAAACATTGCTATGGTAATTTGTAGCCATGACTGAAATTCTTTGCTTGGATAAAGAAGTCAATATTGCGTGGGGGTTGGGCTCTTTGGCGGGGACTGAAAATCGTACGCAATCATGCGTGCTGACAACGGCCTTGGAGAAGTCCAGTAGCAGCGGAGAAGCAGCTTTGGGGTCAAACAATGGAGTAGTATTGGGAGTGACTGAATCCTTCTTTATCTGGCATGTGCTGGAGGAATCTAAATCAACAGCTGTCACTTGGATGGACCCCAGGGCAAAAGCCGTGTGCCATGTTTAGGACTTGCAGGATTGGGGTGGGAGGTTAGGGCCATTCCAGGGGTGGAGGCCTGACTGACGAGTACGCAGTCTCCTCCACGGTTTATCGCCTCATCTTTGTGCATCTCTATCTTGAATTCATTAAACCACAACGTATCTGCACTGCTGGTTTTTGTTTTGAGTTCACACTGGTACATAATGAGGAAAATAGAATCGCCGGTGTTGCCATGGCAACAGCTTGATGTCTTAATGGACTACGGAAAGTTTTAAGTACACAGTACTGATGGAATGTCCACCTTTGTTCATTTCAACTTTGGCCATGTCAAAGAAGCGAGATGGCTCTTTTCACTCCCACGACGGCGCAAATGCCCCTTTCTAATGGCGGCCATTTTGGAAAATACCAAAACAAAGAAAAAAGACTTGCCTGGGTATGCATTTTTAGGTCCATTTTTTTGTCATAACCAAATCATGTGCAAGGCATGTTTAAGATGATTTTGAAATGATTGGGATCAGTCTGTGGATTATTCAACAGGATGATCTTACTGATCTAAGCAGTTTTTAGAGGAAACTTTTGGAAGATGTGTCACCCCCCCCATCATCGATAGAGTAGCAAATTCTACGATCGACTGTGCACACGGAGGTTTTCATTCAGTCTTTCTTAAGCGAACAATTGATTGCAGAGCTTAGAGGAAAAAAAAGGAGAATCCAAGCGTGTATTGAGGCCAAGGGGAGTCACATTAAACGTTGTTTAGAATGCTTGTTCGATATTGAAGAGCGTCTGTTAATTAAAATGCGCTTTCTCAACTTGTCTGCATATTTAAATGAAAACATTTCCCTCTATGTGATTATATTGTATACAGTTTGTTCTTCCAGGGCAGCTTATTTGAATGATATCAGATTTCATTTCATCTCATGAAAAATGTCTTTATCTCAATGAATGCTTTTCAGTGTTTTTTGAGACAATAATTGAGTGTAATTCAATCTGAATTATGTGTGGGGGCATCTGCAGGGCGAAGAGTTTATATAGTCGTAAAAATTCTAAATGGTGGCTCTCGTCAGACATTTCTATTCTGAGCATTACATTGAAGTCAAATAAGAATTTGGAATTTTTTTCTGAACTTTTTGTGACATCTGGCCACTCTGCTCTTATTTCATCCAATCCTTCTTTAGTACACGTTCAATTTTATGAAGAAAAAAAATGCCACAAAAGATAGCAAATCTTTGGCCCTTTTAGTTTACAACATTCATAAAAATGACACTAATTGTATGAATACTGTATTTTTCTGATGGTATAGACTTACATATTGTATGGAGCGAGCCGCTGATACAACAAAGCCAAAGCACTTAGCATGTGTTCTCCTCGTTAAGCTTCCCTCTCAGCAGTTAGACACCGTTTGCTGCAAAACAAGGGGAAGGTCACCAGCATCAAGAATAGATGTTGATTCCAATTATGTGTAATGCATTGGACAAGACGCGCTAATGATGCTGTCGTCAGTAGAGGGGAAAAAAAAAAAAAAAAAAAAAAGACGATAAAGGTGTTTATGTGCACACTCAACGAAGGCGGCCGCAAACATTTCCATAAAGGCTTCAAATGACAATTGAAAAAAAACTATTTTTACTTCAGCACGGCAAGTGTTTTGTGCATTTACCTTGACGACCATTCCATCAAGATAGAAAAGACCAGATGAAAAGTCATAATGAGGATGCAGCTCTGCTACAATGACAACTGGCATATTTAAGGGGGGGGAAAGGAGATGTTTTCAATTAATTTCAAGGTGACGGAGGATTGGTGTCCTGTGGGATGTGGATTAACCACTCTTGATGATTCCAAAGCTCAGTCTCCCACTGCACGACCCCCAATTCACCCCTCTGACCGCACCTCAATTTCGTTCCATTCTCTTCCTGATCTGAAGCTGGTTGCAGAGGCGCAAACGGAGCCGAGTGGTGGGAAGATGCTTCGGCCATTAGTGCATCCTCAACTGGTTTATCACAAGCAAAGCAAAGCAAAGGGGGGCGGAGAAAAAAAAGGAACGATTGAATAAAATAGAGAAAGCATAAGCAGGTAGTAAAGAAGGGATGGCACAAAGGAAGGAAGAAAGGAAAGAACGGACTCAAGAACACAAGTCAGAAACTTCACTTCGCAAACGGTGAAGCAACACATGTAGACATGAAAAATATAAAGATATTCAAACATTCTTTTTTTTGGGCTTCTAGACAAGCCAACAGATGCTAGCTAACTTCACCCATTCGCCAACACAGATCTTTACAAAAAAAATCATTTTTTAAATAAATAAAACTAATAGAAATAGTGAACACTCATTAAAAATCCTTTTGATACTTTAGTACAGCAAATGTCAGACACTTTAAAACCTTGACTCAAGTTATACTGTAAAATGTGTTTTCCATCATACCATGTACACAAAAGACGAGGGTCATAAAGAAAAATAGAAAGTGGATTGGTATGCTTACCAATGCGTTGAAGATGAAGTGGCACAGAGACTGAATACAAAAAGAGAATGCAATCAGGGTCAGGTGGCACCATGGTTACCAACTTAAAAAAATAAAATTAAAAAATCAGCCTTTAGTGACTTCTGTGATGTTTCTCGCTTAAAAATTGAATCTTGAAGGGTAGCATGAAATGATCTGATTATTATTATGCTATACGTACTAGCAATGCTGTTACTATTTGACATGATGTGTTATTTGTTGTACTCACCATCGTCTTGGGTGGATCCGCCTTGTCGCATCACTTGTGCCTCGTTGTCCTGTAAGTGTCAGCCTTAGTTTGGAATCCATGGATCTTTCTTGACTTTTTATTAATTACTGATTATGTTTTAGAGTGAAATCGCAAGGCGAAATATTATCAAAGGTCACATGCACATTCACTGGCATCAAGATGCTGTTTCTTTTTTTTTTTAACATTTCTGATTTACTTTTGTGCAATAAGCATTTCTTTGTTTTTTTGCTTTTGACAAATTTGACAATTTAAGTGAGGACTGAAAAAACAAATGCTTGAACACAAAATTTTTAAAGTGTCTGTCAGTACCCATTGTGGGTTTTTTTTTCCCGCTCACTTTTAAAGACCAAATACGTGCAAATTATCATTTTATTTTTCTTCAGTAATTTTTGTAGACTTCAGGGACCACTCGTGGAGTTGTAAAGTATTTCTTGGATCAAGCAAACTTTCGTACACGGTTGTTGGGAAATGTGTTTTATTACAAGTGATAGGGATCACACACTGTACACACTTTAAGCATTGTTTACACTTGAAAGCTTTGGTTGTGTAAAACTGCAGTATGTAAGTCGGTTTAAAAATCAAGTCTGGTACAGCTGCCGATCATTTTTCTTCCCAACCAAATATCACCACTTCTGCCAATTCCCATTGCCACCATCGGACACCTTTAATTTCTTCATTGTCCCCGGAATTCTTTATCATTTTTTTTTCTCCTTGAAAAGACTTTTGATTTGCTGCCGTCTCTGCTGCTACTACTCATCTATTTTCACCCCCCCAAATAAAAAGTCACAACTTCATCAAAAAGATGTTGAAATTTTGTGTACTGATACAAACGGCCGTTCAACAAAATTTTCGTTTCAGATTCTGAATATCCGAATGATGTATATTAAAATATTATAATTTACTGGCAACAAGAAGGGCAGTAAGTGAAAACTCATAAGTGCACATTTGGATTTTCATGTATTTACAACAAACACGACACACCGGTTAAATGTTGAGCAGGTGTGTTTTACTGGTAAATTTAACACCCAAACAAAAAAAAATTGTAAATAAGTGTCAAAAAGGTGCTCGGGTATATACACAATGACTGCTCGCAAAAGATTAGACATCAAACTGAATGTGTGTTTCTGTGAAAGCATCAGTCGAATGCAAATTGGGGATGTGATGGGGAAAAGTTCCGTCAGTTGAGGTGGACTGCACCAAATGTTCCATTTTGTCGTTACTATTTTTTGTTTTACTTCTCAATGCGTTTGATCCGAAATCTGCGATATTTTGAAAGAATTACAGTAAAGTAAACAGCATGAGGGTTTCCATAGCCTTGAGGTAGAAAAAAAAATTTTTTTTTTAGGAATTTCACTTTTTGTTTCGATCACTGCACTACTCCTCGTCTTTTGTCTTTCCTACCCATCAACTGTAGCTGCAACACAATGCGGCGCTGCCCGCGTCACGTACTAACTTTTTCCATTATTTTTTATTTTTTTTTTTACATCAGAGGTTAAAATAAAACACAAGACTTACTCGTATAATGTTTGAAGGCATTGACGGAGCATAATTCCTCCCAAAATACATTTCAGTGCGACACAATGGACATGAAGAAAAAAAAAAAGAAAATCTCAATTTTCTCCATAAATTTCACGATTTAGCAAATATGTATAACTATTTTGCCAAGCGTTCAAATTGACAACTTTCATTATTTCATCAATGGGGAACATCTTAAGTGCTGTACATTCATCGTCACCTGTGTAGTTTGCCAGGAACCGCTGTTTTGCAACCACAAACAGATATTTAAAGAAAAACATACATTTTCAAACTGTACCTTGTACATGCAAAGCGCTCAGTGAGGTCAGTGAGTTGGCTAACTTTTTGGAGGCGTAAACAAATTTGCCTTGTAGACAGAGAAAAAAAAAAAAAAAGCTTTTTCTTGATTGGCCATTGTTGTCATTTCTGCCGAAAGCTAGAGGGATTTATTAACCCAAGAATTATGAAATTTCATTTTAAGTACATACTGTGTACGATCTATCCACACTTCTATTTAGAGATTACAGTAGGTTTCACAAAATCTTTCCTGAGTTTTTGCTTGGTTGGAGGGATCAGGGCCAAGAATATTGTTGCGCCGATAAAGACGTAAAAAATTGGACTGTCAATTGTTAAACACGCTGGTTTAAAGCTCAAAATTTGACATCAATTCCATCTAGGAATGTCAACTATGGTATAAATGGAATCAGAAAGCATCACTTCAGGCACTTGGATAAGCAACTTCATCTCCTGGAGGATTGATCTGATTTCTTTATTTTTGCTGCCAATGAAAACATTTGGGTTTGACAGCAATCTTAAAACATCGTCTACACTCGGTTTTAGATTTGGCTTCTGTATTCCAAGACTAAATTGATACTAGTTAGCGATGACAACTCTACATAACATGATGGCAGTAGCAAAATGAAAATACCATATTTACTTTCTCATGTCAAACCCAAATGTTTTCCAGTTTACAGTTAAATGAACAATATTTTTAGAAGGGAGTGTATAAATAAATACTTGCATGAACAATATATATATGCAATATATATAGACAGTGCTATACAAATTTGTCGGCCCACCACAAGTTGTGAGGTTTATGGTCAATTCCCACCAAATTCCCAAAATGCTGTTTATGTGCTTCCTCTGTCTGGAATCTTTTTAAATAAAATATTTGTCAAGCAGAATGATCCAATCTATCGCGGAGCAAATTTGCTGGCAAAAAGAACAGTAATATGTTTGTCCTTGATTCCGATGTCAACTTATAATTATTTTTCGAACATTCGTCTACAAAAAAGTGTTTCAGTGACTGAATGAAATGCTTAATTAATTAGCGCCGTTTGATAACTCACTAAAATCAAAAATCAGCATTCAAGCACTTCATAATGCCAGATGGTCTAATAAATTCATTAAAACTCAGATAGACTAGGGGTGTAACGATAAGTCAATTTTCAAGAAAGCAGTGTTTAAACATATTGATTCATTGCCATTTGTGTGTTTACTGTATTGCTCTCTTTTCTCTCTTAATCACTATCGTTGCTCATTTACAGTTTGTAGCTCGATACGTTCCGCTGTAAAATGATTTGCAGTTGGAATACTCATGTTGATTTGCAACATTACATAGACGTTAGCTTTGGCAGTTAGCGTGTCTCCTGCCATTCTCATTGGCTGCGTGTCACATGTTACTCCTCAAACCTTTGTAGCGTTAATGGTACTTGTAATAACTGAAAGGAAAGACTTCAAGCTAACACGCTCGGCCGTCAATAGCAAGTTAGCTTATCAATTAGCGTTTGACTAGCATGAAACCGGGGAAGCTGGGTGACTCTTTGGATAGTCTTCTGTCGCGAGGAACAAACAATCAGATACATGTAGCTTACCGTTACACCCCTAGGACATACACATATACAGTGTATATACAAATCCTGTGGTGTGAATGATTTTCCGTGAGGCCCTTACTGTTGTTGTTGTTTTTCCCACTCCAGTACAATGCTTACATCAACGATGTCCTTTCATTGTCTGCATCCAAACATTTTGTTCCACTCGGTGTGCATATCCATCTCTTTTTGCGAGACACTGGCGCAGAATTTACAAAAGACCCTTTCAAAGTCCTGGTAGGTCAGTGGCCGAATCATATTGGCCATCTCCATGCCCTGTTGCGTGGATATGTGTAACAGACCCACATGGGCTTCCTGGCAAAGTCTGGACAGGTCAAGTCCCGAGAAACCCTCAGTGCGTTGGACAAGCAGTGCTAGCTCCTCGTCACTCATGCAGTATTTGTGCTGGTATTGGGCGAGGAACTGGCTGACAATCTGGTGGCGAGCTGCACTATCGGGCAGAGATACCAAAACCCGCCGAGCAAAGTACCTATGCAAGCCCTCATCTATGTCCTGGGGTCTACTTGTGGAGCAAACCACTAATACTTGGTGTCTTCCATCCACACCGGAGCCCATTAAAAGTGAGTCCAGCTGGGAAAGTAGCTCCCCCTTTAGTCTGTTGATGGGACTTTCTTCAGTGAGGTGTGCCGATAGAAGCACGTCCACCTCACTAATGAACAGTACAGAGGGTTGACGGCAGCGAGCTACCAGGAAGGACGCTCTGATAATGTCCTTGCCGTCCGTCAGCCACTTGGTGACTAAAGTTGACGCGCTGAGTCGAAGTAACGATGCCCCAAGCTGGATGGCCAGGCAACGTCCTAGCAACGTCCTGCCACTGCCTCGCGGGCCAAACAGCAGCACACAACGTGGACTGGCGCCTAAGGATCTGAACATGTCAGGGCGTAAAATGGGCCAGAGAACCTCCTCTTTCAGGGTCGCTTTGGCCAATTCTAAGCCTGCAATGTCACTCCAGTCCATGGGAGGGCCCTGTTGAACAATTTCAGAGGTGACCATGTCCAAAAGGTGCGGGTCACAGGTTTTCAGTTGCTCTTCAGCAGAGCGTGAGGAGCACATGGTTGAAGAGGAGGGAGCACCTGAGTGGGAGTGATGGATATGATGATCTTCCGCACTTTGCTCTCTGAGGGGTGGGGATATAAAGTTGACGAGAGAGTCGGCCATGCGGGAACCCCCGAGTGACGAAGTGACGTAGGCTGATGGAGACAGTGGGTTGGGTGTTGCCCGACTGCTATACTTCCTATGCTGCTGCTCCTCCGAAGGCAGTATGGACTGCTTCTGCGGATTAAAAGGTAGAGATGGCTTCTCAGAACTAAGATTAAAACCACTACCGACGGGACTGTTACAGTTTCTGTTTGTGCTGCTGCTGTCTGCCACTCTGTACATTGGGCTTTCGGTCGCGCTTCGAGTCTGGTCGTAGCCAAAGTTTGCATAAGAGGACTCCATATCTCCCTGGCCTGTCACGTAGAAGGCTTTCCTCTTCAGCAAGTTGGAGGGGCAACTGTTAAGAGGGCTTGGGGTGATTGGGGTCAAGTTATGGTTGTGGTATGGATAAGGGGGAAGGGGGGTTGGTGCAGCGATGCCTGAGGGGAGGTATGAAGACGGTCGGGGCACTCCTCCACTGTTGTATCCGGGTCCGACTGAGCTCTGGGTAGGGTATGCCGCAGGGGTGTAATTATAAGTAGACAAGTTTGGGGAGCCTCCGTTGTACGCTGGCACTAATGTCGAGTGAGATGGCGGTGGTTGCATGAGGCCAGAGCTGTGCAATGGGGCAGGATGTGCAGGGGCAGGGACAGATTGGGAATTGTAACTAGTGTGCAAGTAGGAACCGCTGTAAGTGACATCAAATTCCTGAGAAGGCAATGAGGACGAGTGGAGTGTGGTGGTAGGGTGGCTCCCGCAACTGCTACTGGAGAAGATGGGCTCACTCAGAGTGCTGGAGGCAAGACCGGGAGAGCTACACAAACCGGTTAGCACCTCAGAAGCTGCTGCAACACCTCCCTTGCGGACGGGAACCCCCTCAGGTATGCAGCTCATAGGATAGACGCCGTCCTGCCATGATTCCGATTCACCTTTCCGTCCGTTTATCCCTCCTGGGACACTGGGGGCTTCGGGGTACGAGACGGGCAATTCCAGGATGCCGGAATATTTCTCCGCATATTTTTTGAGCATGTTGGAGGCGGTGAGGGCTGAGATGTCATCGTTCGCCCAGGCGTACTGGTAGGCGACGGAGCACTGTAGGTGGCCGGGTACCACGCGGTACGGCTCTGCCTTGTGGGCCGGCGAGCATGTGGTCGAGGAGATGTCAAAATGCTGTTCGGCCCACTGGCTTTGCTCGGGATGCCACTGCATCTTCAACCCTGGTGAGAAATAAAAAGCACAAGGGGAAATACAGTAAATGCAACAAGGACTCAGCCTTCAAACGATTCCACACTATGGCTCTGCTATTTGGAAAATGGTCATTTATATATATTTAGCTAAATATACATATAGTAAGACATTCAAAAGTTGTTCACGATTCCAAGTACTGTGGTAACTCGACTAACAAATTCAGTTTGCCCCATGGCTAATTTGTGTCTTCGTTTTCTTGAAAGTCAAATAAATGTTTCCCTATCCAAAAGAGCTAAAGAGAGAGAAAAGAAGTGTAATTGTAAAATATAAATATTAAATAGGGCAAAACTAGAAGATGTGAAATAAGGCAATGTTAATAAACAGGTCACAGGGACCTTTAAGGGGCGTGGCCTAGTGAGTGACATCACGATAGAGTGATTCATTTATGTTTCCTGCAAGTATTTTCATTTTCTATTGTAGAACTGAAACTAGATTTGAACTCAAAGCCAAAAAAAAAATACATAGATGAAAATAAAAGTGATGACAACATAAGTTGAAGCACACGTTAGTCAAGGTGGAAAGCTAGCAGCTATATGATCACGTAAGAGAGGCTGGCTTATGCTCCCCCATGCAACCTTGGCTGGACTATTAAGAGCCTGGATCTTGGAGGCTCACGCTTTAATTGCCCGCTCATCTAAGGTGTCTAGGGGTGGGCTTTTAAAAAAATGTCTGGACCAGCAGCCGCTTCACACAAAGCCCTCTGATTTCTCCAAACACATAATCAGACACACGCGAGTGAGCCAGCCAGCCAGCCAGCCAGCCAGCCAGCTTTCGTTCAGTGACCCAGATGAACAAACACGAGCATGCGATTGCCGCAGGCTATGAATCACAATGGATTTGCTTCCTTCCTGCACAGTTCCACCTTGACCTCTTGTCAATCTGTAGTACCTCTCCCGGTCTGCTGGCTAGATCAACTCCATTATTTGATTTCCTCTAATCACCATCTTTTATTTTCACAATATTTCTAATTCCCATTCCTTGTTTGCTAGCCGCCGCCACCCCCGTGTCTCTCTTATTTCCTGCACTCACTCCTGCTTCTTCCCCAGCTCCCTTTGCTCTCTCGCTCTCTCGCTCTCTCTCATGTCTGGCTACTTTCACCTGCCCCCTGCTAGCCCTTTTTTTTTTTTTTTATTGCCTCGGGAGGCTGTTGAGGGACTGTTTCCTTTAATCCGAGCCAGCGCCATCTGTAAACATGGACAGTCTGCCATTGACTCACTCCACAGAGTCCGACGACCAAAGGCGGTGGGAATTCATCACAGCAGATTTCAACCCTTAGTCCCACAAAATATAATAAAGGTGTCTTGCCTTGGTTATTGATTGTTAGCGAGAAATCCACAGTTGGGCATAATTCATTTACGCTAGAGCAATTCAGAGCTAGCGCTAATCCACTTAAACTACGGCAAATTAAAAATAGACTGACACATCTTGTGCTTTGTTTGGTAACAAAACAGCTCAGGTGAGGGATCACAAGTCCCCAGACTATTTTCTCCTCTGCGAATCTCCTCTCCAAACATCTCTCAGCAGTCGCAAGTGGCTAATTAGCACAACGGTAATCTGATAATTGCATTCACTTTGGCCGAGAGGAGTCTGGCAGAGGCCCGCGAGCCTGTCAGACACTCACTCGATGCCTGACAAGTCTGCCAAGTCCCAAAAGACTAACCTGCACCCCGACAGTAAACAAGCCACTTTTGCGGTTGATCTTTTGACGGTATTTTCATGATCATATCGTGCTAAAGCAGAGTCTGTACCAAAACATTTACAACTTTCTGCAGTTGTGTTGAAGCTCTCCATAAAAATCTAAAACTTGCATTTATAATCATTGAAAATGGAGCACCCTGGCCTGGGCCATGTCAGTGGACGACAATAATAGACTTGCATCACTCCTCTCATCCTGGATTTCGGAATACCGCAGGGATTAGTCCTCAGTCCCCTTCTTTACTCATAACAGTTTTGCAAAACATCTGATGATGGCACCCTCAACAAAATTATTTTACCCAGGATTTGTCATTTTGCATTAAATTAAACCTCTACCCTTCCTTTTTAATTATACCCATCACTTCCAAAGTCCACATGTATCAAGCTAGTTGCCCATTAGTGTGTGTGTGTGTGTGTGTGTGTGTGTGTGTGTGTGTGTGTGTGTGTGTGTGTGTGTGTGTGTACGGTAGTAAACAGATCTTTAGCAGAGGTGCTAATGAGCTCTTTTAAGTCCAGCACGACACCAATATTTTGCCAGAACGGGTGGAACTGGAGCTTAACTGCCCGTTTTGGTCCCGTCGCACTAATGTGTGTGTGTGTGTGTGTGTGTGTGCGTGTGTGTGTGTGTGTGTGCGCGTGTGTGTGTGTGTGTGAGTGACAAAGTGGTACATGGTGTTATGTACAATGGGGAAGTAAGTGGGCGTCAGGACATAAGTTAGGATTATCACTCGCTCGCCCACTCACTCACTCACTCACTCACTCACTCACTCACTCACTCACTCACTCACTCACTCACTCACTCACTCACTCACTCACTCACTCACTCACTCACTCACTCACAATACTACAAATAAAAAGTACGCTGGTCTTTGAGTGTTGATAAAAACAACATATGCATTTTCAAAAAAAGAATTAAAAGCACTAAATATAAAGAAGAGAAATTTGAAAATTCAGAAACTCATCTTTGCCTCAAAGCACTGCGTTTGAGAAGTGCTCCAAAAACAACGTCTCTCACTTTTTCCTCGGAACAAAACAAAACCAAATGCACTTTGAAGTGGAACTTGAGCTCCGCCTCAGCTCACTATGATGACAACCAGTCTGTCAAAAGCAAAAACAACAACAGATGAGGGAAGTAAACAGAGTGAGTTCAAAGTCTCCCATGCTTGAGCGCTGACCCGAAGAAATGAGCTGTCACTAATTCAAAAGACACTAAGGGCTGCTGGTGCTTGGCTGCTGCAAAGATGACAGCTTGCGCTGGCAATAGAAAGATACTTGACACATGTCAGCATCTTTTAAGAGAAAAAAAAAAAATGTAATATTCATGGTAATCAATGCTCTTTGACATCACGGTGTGACCATCAAACTCTAATCAGTGGAATCATCAGAAGATCAGCTTTGACAAGTTTACCGGCGCTAGATAAATCCAAAATATCATGAAACAATCGGCAAAGCTTTTAACAATGTCGCTAAATTTAGTCAGACAAACTCGACACGCATACAAAGCAATCTTTTTTTTTTTTTTTTCCGTCTGGCTGACAGGTGAAAATGTCATTGACATTGATGCTCACGCATTTCCCAGAAAAAAAAAAAAATGGTGTCGATGCTAACAGTAGAAATATTAAGACTGTTTCTATGCAAATAAAAAATTTAAACACTTGCAGGGTGCATGGCTGCTGGAGGGGGCTCCTGACACCCCTTCACTGGGCAATATGCCAACACACACAAATACTACAGTGCATGCATGCATGTTTGACATTTGGCATGATTTAAAAATACACTTTATATATTTGAATTTTACAATGTAATGCTATGTTTTTATTCCTATCTTTTTGGAGGTGCTGGAATGGATTCATTGCTTTGTTTAAATTGATTGTTATGCAGTAGAGTAGCCCAGCCCATAATTAACATAACAATAAATTTATTGGGGTGAAAAAAAAAAAACTGTCAAAAAGTGTTAAAAAAATATATTTACCACCACCGCCTCACATAAATATGCACAAATAGGTGAATCCGTGGGTGCCAAACTGAGATATGACCTTGTACAAAAGCAATTTATATGCTGCACATATTTTTATGCACCAATATTTTGTTCTATTATTAATGCGCACAATTTTTATGCTACTGCAAACTATTCCAATGTCAAAATCTCCGTTCATTCGGGACATGTTGGGAAATATTTGCATTTCTGAAAATGTCTACATTCTTCATCACATTTTAAACCCAAAGAAATAAAGGCATTGAAAGCGACTTACCGTCTTTCAAGCTATTTTAGTCACATACTGAAACGATCTAACTATAATAAAGATTTTTGTGTATTTCCAAAATCATATTTTATTTTGGCTTGAATTTGCCTTGTGGTTGGCAGATCAACTCCCTCTCGACAGCCCAGAAATTTGGGAAAACTTATGTAAAACTGAGCTATGTACGGAATACCCCAAGGCGTGCTTTTTGTCTTTTTGACAAAGTCTATTTAGCTCATTCGAAACTTTTTCTCCCCCAGACACATTTAAACAAATACACAAATTGGTGTCACTTTCAATAATCCTCCTATCTGCTACTTGACACCTTTTCTATTTTTAGCCGGAAACGTGATTAAAACACCGTCAATCGCTGCTAGCCGTAAAATCACAACAAAAGATTGAAGACACCATCTCGGTAAATTTGCTTGGACAAGACAGACACGTGAGCGGGGTGGGTTAAACGGCTAGGGCGCCGTTAAACAAACGCTCGGCATCAAGGAAATTGCGCACGGCTATGTTTCAGTAGAAATTGACAGGAATTCTATCTTGTACTTGTGTAGTCACTAAAAAAAATGAAAATGAAAACACAATACAGTCACCTATCCACAAAAAATTCTCAAATAGTCTTCAATTAGTTAAATAAGGCATCTAGAAGAGATAACGTATCTAATACCATTTTTAAAAATTGAGCTTAAACTGTTTTTTAGGGAACAAACAATGCAGACAGGTGCAATAGTCGTAGTTTAAGTCAAAATGATTACACTGCACCGATCTTCACGTTCGATTTGATAAGTTTGACGTACAAGGAAACAAATTTGTCTGTAGTATCACGATAACAAGAAAGCACAGTACAAGATGGAGGAAGTGCTGATCCAGTCCCATTCCAACAAGCTTCCGCTAATGGTGGCAAACCTCATCCCGGGAAGTCACCTCACGGCAAACATAATAACGGGGGATCAACAGATTGAAGAAAAGTTTCTCTCGGTGTAACCCGGAGGTTAACTTGGGAGGCCCAGGTCTGGGAGCCACTTTGTTTACCTGCGTGTCAGCCAAGTCAAATAGATTTTATTAATCCTTTAAGAAACGAGACGGAGCCTGAAACTAATGGGGGCCAAAAAAAGACGAAGAAGGCGGCGGATAATAGAGAGGGCGCCTGTGTAAGCTCATCTAACGGTGTCCATCCCCGTAAATAAAATGAGATAATCGTTTTTAACCCCACCTTTCACGCCACTGTCACCTTCCTGTCGCCCGTCTTGTAAATCTCAGCAAATGTGGCGCTTTTAGACATTAAGTGCTCGCTTAGCGTACTGCGTGCATCATATTTCAAGTGATGCTGAGGAGCAAGTGTGTGTGCGTGTGTGTGTTGTAATAGTTATCCATTATCATACTGTACATGGCGACGACGGCCCCACGATCATTTTCAAGTGACTCATTTCTAGAAGTAGCAATCCACTGGCCACTTGGAGGGACGTGCTGGACGGGACTAATCCCAAAACAACCATTCAGGAGGTCACTGGGCGACCCCCCCCTCCCCTTGTTATTTGTCTCAGCACGAAGTACAGTGTTGCCGCGACTGTTTGGTAGCTCAAGAGAAAGATTTTGGAAGACGTCCATCTGTTCATTTTCTGTTCGTCTGTCTATATTTCGAACAAATTTCTCTCAAGGGTTTTTCAGGGGGTTATGGTCATTTTCATGCAAATATGTCTTTGGTTACTATGACGACCAAGGGCACGAGATGGAGCGAGCGGCCTCTCCCTGTTGCCAACTCACGTGGCTATATTTATGAACTATTGCAACTCCTCTGGCAACTACTTTTTGGTGACGCTTGATGATTCTCAAACTCCCTTCGTGTCCAGACTCTAAATTAAAAGGCGCTTACTTTGAATTTGGAGTTTGAATTTTTGCCAAACAATGAAAAAGTAACAATATTTACGTCCCCTTTCTTCTCTTCTGGTCCACAAGAGATGAAATCAAGGACTCGTAGAAACAGACGACATGAGAACACGGCGAAAACGACAACTTGTGCTCTTGTATGCCGCTTATGTGTTCCGATTGATTAAGAAAAAACAAATGCTAATCATAATAAGAGTCGAAACGACGTCTTCCTTGTCAGCTCCTCTTTGTTCGTCCTGGAGTCAACAAAACACAGATCACAAAGCTAACAAACATCACTTTGGGCAAATAAAAATGAAACACTTTGTAATTTGTTCACTGCTTACTGATTGAAGTTTACTGAAGTTCACCGCTCACTGATTTACATACCAGAGGCGGAAAAAAAACCCCACATCAATTACCACGTGTGCTTTAAAAGAAAAACTAAAAAAGACGGTTATTTTGGAGTAACTCACAAAGGGGGAATAAAAAAAAAAAAGAATGTCGGGCTGCTTGATATCAGATCTCGGAGGAGAAACTTGATGTGAGCTGATGAGCAGAAGGTATCTCAGGAGGGGGTCCGATGGTGGTGGTGGGGGGGCTTAATGTGATCATAGGGGACGCTCGACTTTCAGGGAACGGGCCCGTAATGAGCAATCAATAACATCCTTAACGGAGTTAGAGCGAGTGGCTGACAGCAGATGCGAGGCTACGACTAACAGGCTACGTCTGATCTCGCATTACCGCACGCACACGCACACACATGGTCTCCTCGGGTGTTAGCCATCCACATGGTGTCATTGTCTTACCATCGATCGTTGTAATCACATCCACAGCTGATGCCCCGCTACCTTTCACGGTTTCATCCCACCAACTGTTGGAGATCATTTATAATCATGTTAGCTTGTCGCGAGAAGAGGTAAACAACTGTTGCAGAGCTCAGCGTGTGGCCTGCCAGGAATGTTGATGACATTGCTATCATCTAAGTACCTGCAGCATAAGTTGGGTGAGCGGAGAATATTTTAAAGTTTGAAGATCATCAAATGAGTTGGCGACAATATGGCGCTGAAATCATGGCTAACAGGAAAGTAGTAATGGTGTCAAGGAATTATGTTGAAGTGAAACATCTTAACTGAGACACGAAGCTCTTTTGGATGCTTGAAAGTGTCTGCATGAATTCTCGATCGGTGCTTGTGTGAACAAAATGTGAAGATTTGTGAATCTTAATGGTGTAAGGAACCTTACCCACCTTCCTGGACCAATGAATTTTCTTTACAATCTATAATTCAATTTATCTGACTTGGAAGAAGCAAAGCTAAAAATAATATTTTAATTATAATTATATTTAATTATAATTCATTATATTTTAACCTGCTAGCAGTGAGTCATTGTTTATACTAAATTAAATTTTAAAATGTATATATATATATAAAAAGTAAAAATGTGAAGACAGCACCCTCAGAAGAGCGCCCAAACTTCATGTGAGCAGACCATAATTCCACATTCTCCACAGTTATTCATTCTTGATGAGCATGAAAATCCATTTATCGACAAAAAAGAACTGTATACGCCGGCCTCTGGACAATGTCGCTTTTATTGTCCCGTTACAAGGCCCAATTCTGGTCCACAAAGCCACCCAAGTGACTTGAGCCTGTGCAGAAAAGCCAGCCGTCTTTCATTTGATGTACACATCAAGAGGGACGCCATCACAAAGAAGCAGAACTGAAAAATGTTAAGAACACAAAGCAGACCTGCTTTTCAAATAAATTAGGCTGACCGTATCCAAAAAAGAAAATGGTGCGGGTCAGACAGCTGCTTTAAAGAACCATAATATCTTAATTAGGCTCATTTGGAATCATATTTGGGATAAAATACCATTGAAGATGTGTCTGTTCCATCTTAGGCTAGCGCCGCTAATAAGTGACAAATGCACTATCAAGGTCCGAGCGCTCCGATCGTCCTTCTCAAGAGATCACGTTGCGGCGCGGAGACGGATCAATACCATTTGCTCACCGCGTAGGAGGCCCAGAAATCTATTAAAAGGTGGCTTTTATTGAGTAATTAAACGGCCATTAGTGTCCCGTGCAGCCAAACGATAAATGTGATCAGCCTCTCGTCAAGGGCAATCATCCAAATGGCTTGAATGCACAGTGTGTGGGAGACTTATTTCAACTAAAAAGTCTCATGGTGACTTAAGAAAAAGGGGGGGGAATAATCAAATCAACTGCAACCATTTGAGAACCACGGAAACATTTTTACATGCACGCCTAAATTGATAATAATATTCATTCCAGTCAATTAGATGAAATGGCATCTTTCCATCATGTGTCCCCTGCCTGCACCCGACGAGAAGTTTTCCCCACCGGCACAATTCAAGAAGCTGTGACAATCCCACTTTTGTTGCATTTAATTGTTGTTGAACCAACAATACGGCATCTGTGCAATTGTCGGGAAAAAAAAAAAATATGAATGAGCCATTCAGGCGGCCAACTCAATGGAGTTGCTTGACAGCGGCCACCTAGTTTCTCTCCTTGCCTTCAAAACATTCCCAATGCCTGGGCACTTGACACTTCCCCTGGAAGCCGGTACTAAGCCTCTCTCGGATTCAAGGGCTTGGCGCAAGCGTCGCCACAAAGGGACAAATCGGAAGGTGCTTTGTGAGACTTGGAGGACAAAGCCCACATTAGTGAGCATGTCATCTGGGCTCCCAAGAGGGGGATCGGGGTGGCCTTGAGGAATGCGGTGTGAAGAGGATAAATATATGTTAGTGAGCACCAAGATGGAGAATGTGGCCCTTCATCGAGCAACAATAAAGAGGGAGGAGGGGGGGTTCTTTTATTTGATTTTTTTTTTTTTTTATCTTGGGCCATCATGACAGATGATTTTTGCATAATAGACTTCTTTTCCAAAATGCGCTAAATCAATTTGAACTAGCATTGCAGCATTTTGTTAAATGATTCATTTTTAAACATGCTAGTGTGCGGCAAGGGTTAAAAAGTGTGTGCAAAAGTGCAATCCAGGATTGGAATTGACATGTATAATTCTTTAGTTTATTTTTATCATTATTAATCATAGGGGGAAAATCTACTTTTTGTTGCATGCATTACACTAGACAAAGAACCAGCGCAGGCACAGAAAGCGCTTCTCCCGCCAAACATCTCACATCAGCACCCCCGAGCTCCATATATCATTTCCAAGCGCATCCAAAGAACATGGAATGTGCAATATTGTCTGGTCAAAAAGCTGAATATAAATAATCGCACTCCCACCATATCATCATATGGACTTTCTGCCAAATGAAAAATATGAGGGTTTTTTTTTAATTTATTTTTTATTGTGTGCTTGTATTTTTTTATTTTTTTTACCTAAATACTGCAATTTGCGAAACACCTGATTTTCATTGTTCCTGTGTAAGCGGCAAAAAGTAACAATTGAAGAGTGATCAAGAGTATAGAAAGCGCTATACAATAAGCTTTTATTAACAACGTTAAGAAAGAATGTTATAGCTCCAGCTCTGGCAGCTATTGTGACCTCTGCAATAACACGGAGGCAACCGCGGAGCAGCGGACACCTACTCAAAAGTCAATACCATGCGTGAATCCTCATTCTAGTGCATGATTAATGCATCACATAGGGGAGAAGGTTGCGGGAGGACACACTCATGCATGCTGCCATTAGAATTCCGCCCTCCTCCTTGCCTCCAGGGGACAACCGTGTACGACAGCAACGATATGTACAGGGACTGAACACTGATAGCGAAAAACGGACTTTTTCTGCCATGGCAATGACAAAGAACGTCTGCGCCTCTTCTGAATTCAATTGAAAGGGAATGAAGGGGAGCTGCAAGTCATCTGTGTTTACTCCCACAACAGCGCAAACATCCCTTTTGACACAGCTATGACAATATTGTGTGTGTCGGGGCGGGGGGGACACATGCTTAATATTTTTTGAGACTCTTTTTTGATTAAGGCCTTCATAAATACACTTGACTTAACCACAGACACAATGACTTCAACTGGAGCATGCAAGAAGCATGCAATTGTGGAAACGGATCCTTCAACACACACACCTACGCAAAAAGACAATGCAGCTCGTATGCTTGCTTCCCGAACAAAATAACAGACACTTAACAAATTTGCCCAAAGATGACAAAAAAAAGCCTTTCCTGGCCTTGAAGGCATCACATGTGGGAGAAATCCACTGACGCTGACATAAAGAAGCGCACATCAACTACTTTACATCTGTCAGGGGTCCCGTGGGGCAGGCGGAACCCGGGATGGTAAAACAGCTTTTAATGGTAAACATTACAGACTGATAGAAAGTGTCAGGATAATTTATCTATATGGCCCCACTGGGAGCCGCTTAAACACCTTTAGCGCTCTTTGCAGGGGAGGGAAAGACTCGGGAGACAGACGCTCCCCTTTCTGTAGAGCACTCTCCTTCCCTCGGATTTACTCAGCTATACTGAGATGTGAGACGATACGCTACAAATATAATCAGGCCAATTATTCTTCAGAGGAAAGACATTGTACACTCGACACGTGGTTTCGGCTTTAGCATAATCAGCCAACATGCTATGGTAGAAAAAATGTGCTGCACTTCAGCAATCTTCGCATCTTTCCATTTAAAGTTACAGAAATAATGCGCCTTTTCATACAGAGAAAACAGTTTTTGATCAATTTGAAATGGTCCAGACCAAGTAGATGGCGTTCCTATTGGGACTTGATGGCATATTGGGCCAGTTGTGGTCATTATGATGGAACCAATTGATGAGATATTTACTACTGGATGCTGCTGTGCCTGCTCATCACCTTCAGTTTTATTCACTTTGGAGTTTTATACATTATATAATCAATGTCTGGTAGAAATTTGAATTAGAAGATCATTAAATAGTGATAGAGACTCAGACTCTATTTTTAGATAAACACAGTGATGTCAGTGATTAAATGCAAATGCATGTTCATTGCTTGTAAAATGAATTATTGTCCTAGTGTAAATTTAATGTTCAAACCTCAAGTACTATAAGTGAAATATATATCATGACATTTGAATAATACAAAAAAAACATCTAGTTTGATACTTCTATCAAATGTTACACAAACATAAGGTGAGGTGAAAGGTTGTAATGACCAATTTGCATATACTTCCATTTTAAACAAAGGGGGAGGAGGTGCTAATTCAGGCATGACATTGCATGCAACAGAATAATGTTTATTATAATTCCATCCAATTATGCTAGATTTTCGAGACTTTTTCTTCTATTGAATAAAAAGTGTCGAATTGTACTTTTTTTTGTTGAACTTGTTGACACGAGAAGTCTACTAAATGAACAATTACGAACAAAGTGACAGGGAAAGGAAAGAAAATATCCTTACCATAGACGCTACTGCTGTTACTGCTGCTGCTGATCATTTCGTGCTGCATGGAGGAGAGCAATTATTTAGTGGAGGAGAGTTTTATATTAGAAAAAACAACTTCGACACAAATTTCCTGTGCTGACTGGGCGAGATTAATATACCATGATTGTTTTTTTTGTTTTGTTTTTTCCATCTACTCATGTCAAGTTGAAAACGCAGTTAAGGAGCCAAATCAATTTGCATCGCATTCACGCCAAATTGTTGTAAAGCAGATGCGGCTTATGTTTAAAAAAAATAAAATAAAAATTGCGCAAATTGCCTTAATTGAAGGGTGGCTGAGACAAACAAAAACACGGGAAATCCTGATAGGAGCGTATGACGATCAAAATAATCGTAATTATTTTTACAATCAAAATAAAACAATGACGCGTCGATGAAAAACTTGTTGAAATAATTCCCCGTTCGTTTAAAACGTGGCCCTCTTTATAAAAAAAAAAAAAAAAAAAAAGATCCGGTGGTTAATCCACCTTTCTCCTTACCTGTTATTTTAGCCACAGGTTGAGGTGGGATTGTTTGTCGTTCTCGGACAGCATGGGAACCCGGAGAGGTTCGCTTGTTCGGGCCGGGCGGGCGGGCGAAGCATGCCTCCCTCCTGGGTGTCTCAGCAGACGCTGTCCACAGCCGCCACTGCCATGTTGAATCACGGCGGCGGCGGCGGCAGCAGCGGCGGCGGCGGCGGCGGCAGGAGCAGCACTTCTCCCCAACCAACGGATGCTTCTCACCCTCATTGACGCCACACCACGCCAGCAACAGCGCGCATGCGCATGCGCAATGCTTGCATTCACACCAATCATTGGTGGTAGAGTCACCAAGTCCAAATACTGGATTTTGTGTATTCATTTTTCTTGCTTTTTGTCTTTGTGTCTATATTATGGCGGGGAAAGCATTATTTCATAGTTAATTGGGTTTAATTAAACCTTTAAGGTAAAAGCGTTTCACAAAATGTTAACTAGTTTTTACAGGTTTTGTTATTGTCCAAGAATGAAATGCAACATGATTTAAGCACATCAACGTCTCCTTCTGAAATTGCCAAGTCAAGAGTCATACGACAGCCACTGAACCCTTTTTTTGTATAGCCTGACCACACCGTCCTGACTGGGATTAGCTCATAATTAAGTAGTGCCATGACATTATTGTACAATCAATGAAAAACATTTCATGTCTTCACATTGGCACAAATCAATTGTATCTTGTCCTTTACTACTGTTTTAAAGTCGTTATTTTATGTCAGCTCAAATAATTGTCGTCACTTAACCCTACCCCTTTGATACGTATCTGCAGACTTCAAACAACGTGTCAAAATAAAATGAAGCAGACTTATAGCATAAAAGTGCTGTGGTACACTTACAATAAAATCGATCTCATTCCCATGGCAATTAGGAGAAGTAGTCTTTTATCCTCACAATTAAAAACATTTTACAGGTGCACGATTAAAATGTATCGGACATTCTTTGGTCAAATTACGCAAAGGATTCCACTTTGTTGATTTTCTAGCAAAAGTACGTTTTGTTATCGCATCTCTGATAACAATCATTATTACATTAAGGTTAAGTTAGTATCATTCATGTTTCTAATTCATTGAGAAACAGGAAGTGAACTCTGCTTCCGTATGCCCCCTGTAGCACATCCTGACCTCTGACCTTTATTGTGCCGTGGCCTGCTTGTATAAGCAGGGCACCAGCTTTTCCTATTCTCATTTTGAGCAGAAAAAAAGATGCCCTGAGGAAGTAACAGTAAACAACACAATTGGGATGGCTGAATGCTCGGACACTCATGCAAAATTCAGCATTTTGTGCAGAGACGGACGGAGCCAATGCAAGACAGGGCTTATTTGAACAGGCGAAGCCGTCTTGATTCATTTGAATTCTGCAGTAAATGTTTGGAATTTTGAAACTTAAAAACCTCCTAATGCAATGAATTGGATCAGATGCACCAACGAGTTTACCTCTTAGCAGTCTCCATCTTTGTGCTAAATGGTATGATCACCATTACGTATGCTATAAATCTATCAGGGAAAGCCTTATGGTTCAAATTAACCCCCACTCAAAGTGTTTGAAATTCATGAATTGTGGTAATACTTACATCACAAGATACATGAAGTCATGTCTCTGTCTCCACAGTTCAAATATTGAAAGTACAAAGTGGTCCCTTGGTAGGCTTGTGATGTATTCTTACAGACTGGAGTGGCCATGCAACCCCCACTTGCTCATCGTTATGATTAATATTTGACAAGTGAAGAACATTCAAATGGGACAAAAGTAGTCGTTATGTATTTTGTCTTCACCACCATGCTTTAAGATAAGGACTTGGTGTTGTGGGCCATTACACAGCGAGGACCGAAGCAACCACTGACTTGCTAGCAAGAACTAAAGAGCGCTACAGCTAATAGCTAAACTGAATTTGAGCATTTTTCTCATCTTATTCCTGTATATTACTCTTTCTTCTTCGCATTATAGGTCATCTTGAGGCCTTTAGACATTGTGCATCATGCATCAACTTCTTTTGTTAACCCTTACCAGATATTCATTATGCTCACAGTGGCGGATGCGAATTAGCATCAAGCTAGCAGACCTTTCTTTAATCACTTGTTTGGTGCTTTTAATTTTGTCAGAATATGGAGCGAGCCAGCATAAATAAATAAATGAATAAATAAATGAATAAATAAATAAATAAACCAGTCATTTCTGGGCCTATACTTAGGACATCGTCAAAGTCCTTGTGAATCCTTCTGATGAAATCGTTAACACCCAAAGACACGCACACGCACACATATACACACACGTCTTTGCTTCAGCGGTCTCAACAAAACAGAAGACTAGAGGAAGCATCAGAAGATGCCGGGAGGTGCCCTTACCTGCTCTTTTACTCGTATGCCTCGAGGAGCCTGAAGGCAGCGCTATCACGTGAACACACACATACCTGCCCAAATCAATAAACACACAAAATTTCACCCACATTGTCTGTTCCTGCTGGGGTTTTTTTTTTCCACAAACACCCTCAACCCATATCCTTTTGTATGGCATACACAAATACACTTCCCCACCTGTCAGGTAGGAAAGACACAGCAGCTCTCTGGCTTAACCTTTATGACAAGCTTTATCACATGCACTCATTTTTTAGCTAACAGCCAATCACCAACAGTTGACGCCATTTTGCCAACCATCATTCAAATTGTACCGAAGAAGCACAATGAACTGTAAATGTTACTTTTTACTTAGATTTGTTGTCAGCTGCAAATATAGCCACAAAAGCTCCAGTGAAGGAAAACACTTGCAGAAAATTTGCAGAACAAGAAGCAATCCAGAAGACTTGGAAAATGGAAGCATACCCATAAGACACTAAGCAAGAGTGGGCTGTTGCGTTTGTCTAGGCTAGGGGAGGTGTCTTCCTGCAACTAATTACTTAAGCAGTTGTCAAAGGTTCCAAGCAAGCTCTTGAATTCCAATGAAGAGGGCCGGGTGAACAAGCTGTGGGTTTTGCATATTTTATCACGAGTTCAACTTCTCTCGTGTAACCTTGGTGTTGTCGAGGCTGGCAGAGAGCCATTGAAAATCTACGCGTGTTGCCAATGGCGGGAGGCAATACTTGAAGGCATATCTGCGCTTGGCAAAAGGACATTTGTGTTGGAAATTGCGAATAAGAATCATGAATTTGTTTATTCTAGCAGCGGCGGAATTAACGAGCGGAATTTAGTCCACGGCTGAGATGCTGCAACTTGAACGTGCCTTTATTGTAATTGGAGTATTTTTAATTTGATGAGTTTTAATTAGTTGGACAAGCTGGTTGCTTTCTAAAAATGCTTAGTTTTTATTTAGCTTTAAGTAAACATATCTATTTTTTTCAGCAGCAGCCAAGCCCATGAAGTTTGAGAGCGAGATTTTTTCTTTTTTTTTTTTAATACTTGCCGGTGTTGATAAGACATTTTGTGAGGTGTCAAATTTACAAGACGTTTATTTTCACTTTTCTTTAAATGTCTCCCCTACCTTTGTTTGCACTTTCAATTTGCATATCAAAGTAATCCCATTGGGACTTTCTTTGCATATTTACATCTGATTTGGAACGTTAAATGAACATGTCAAAAACAGTCGTGTTTGTATCGTTCTCAAGGTGCGAAGACTCGCGAGCTTGTATAATTAGCAGCAGAACATGTAACATTGCCAAATGAACAAAAGAAGCAAAATTCAAACGGGATTCAAATAACACCAAGAGGCACCTTTCATATGTTGCCTTTCATACACATACTATTCAAATATTCCCATTTCACCTTTGGACCATAATGCTTGCTGAAATGATAGCTCTCTTTGAATAATAAAAGTCCAAAATATATATTGTGGCTATGCTTCTTAGCCAGTGGTGACATCAGGTCTCCTAAATTCCATCAGTTTCACTTTTGAAAGGGGGCAGAATGAATATTTTTAGATTGTTCACATTTGTGAAAGGTTCAAGGTCGTTTTTTTTTTGTTTTTTTTCTCTCTGCTTGACAAAAACAATCTGTCTCCTTAACGTCCCAGAGTTCAAAGTCACGATACAGTAAAAGCGATCTGTCATTTTACCTGACAGCGGAACGTCTACGCACTGATATGTTCATCCTCTGAAACCAGATTTAAACTTTTTTTTGTCACATGTTGATGGGGGCAGAAGATGGGGGGGAGGACTCAGAGGTCCCCCATTCGTGGTGACATGTTTGATGTGTGTTTTCTCACAAGTCTACAAATGAAATCGTTCGTTCGGCTTCTCCCTGCTGAAAGATAAGCTTAAAAATGGGATTATTGCTGGAGCCAGTATTTTGGATTGGCACACTGGTCTCCTGGGCTTACAAACATGATGGTTTGGTTTCTTCTATTGTACCATTAATTTGGCTTATTATTATTGATTAAATAGTCTCCTGTCATCAGTCTAGAAATGGTAACAAAGTCAAGCTTTAGCGAAACATGCCACAAATGGAGAAAACCAAGAACAGCCAGTTCGTAAAAAATGACCCCCGTCGCCCGGGAGGCCACAAAAGACCTCGGGACCAAGATTGGAACAACTGACTGGAAGCCACCCTCGCTTCAGCGAAACCTAGTTTTCATGACTCAATATTGAGGAAGAGACTGAACAAAAATAGCATAGTTCCGAGAAGTAAACCGGTTTTAATATTCACCTGGGTTATCTTTCTCTGATAATTCTAATTGTTTGATGATATCAAACATTAAAGTGGTGAAACAATGGGTAAAAGGAGTTGAGAGGGGCAAATCCTTTTTTTTTTTTTCCACGCCACTGTTTAATTCCAGAAATCTGTTGCATTTTTGAACGGTTTGATTTATACAATTCTGTAACTGAGCTCAGTGTGCCCCCTGTTGGCTTGAAGGTGACACTGTTATAGATTATTATGGCAACCATCCCAAAAAAAAAATAAAAAATCTTACATGACGGATGTTTAAGATTAAATGCACAGACCAGTCTGTTGAAAATTTGACCTCTCATAAGAGCACGCTCTCACTAGAAGAGAAAAAGCAAAAAGGTTTCCTCAGTCAATTTGCAGTTCCCACTGTGGAATCAACAAAATGGCAACTACAAGACCTCGGTTCTTTATTTAATTCTAAAAATACCTATTTAAAAGGAAAGAAGGAAAAATGTTGCGTTCACTGCGTGACACAATCTGGGACGTCCGACGACTGAGAGGCGCACCCATCCGAGGTGGCATCTGCAAAAACAAGGGGAAAAAAAAAACACTTTTGAATAACTGGTGTTCAGGAAGTAACCCCAAAAGTGCTCGTGGAAATACACCACTTTTCAAAGACTCGTAAAATTGTGCTTAAAACATCCCCCCCCCGGTGTGTTTGTTTTGCAACGGATCAATTACTTTGCCTTTCAGAAAAGCATTCAAGACCGATACCGATATATTGCATACTTTATATTTCGACAAACATTTTGGTAGAGGTTAGTTAACAGACATAAAATAATGCGGCGTGCCGGATTTGGCCCACGGTCCTCGAGTTTGACACCTGTGCTATAACAACATTGCTGGCGTCGGGCCGAAACCTCATATGTCTTTAGTCAATTTGGTAAATGAAATATTTTATCGCACAAATCTATACTTTGTACAAATATTTGACCAATCTAAAGTGTTGAAAATGGCTCGCTCTCTTTGCCAATGCCACGTTAATGGTTGAACATGCACGCCATTTTTGGCGTCTCCAGAAAAATGACAGTTTTGGAGACACGAGGATTTCTGCCCAATGCCAGCGATGTGTTACACGTCTGCCTGTCTGGCATCACCGAGGTAAAAAAAAACAACAAAAAAATCGCCAAGTGACACCTGTGGAGAAAAGTAAAGTCACCCAAAAAGGAAGACGGTTGCAGGCCCACTTGAGTGTGTCAGTGCAGTCGAATGAAAATGGTCACCTTCTAACTAAGCATTATTTTAAGAAAGTGACAAAATCCGCAATGCGACCGACGGCAGTTACCGACCGGTCTCTGAATCCGTTTCGACGGGAACGTGGGCAACCTCTGCCAGAGATAAACAGCCTTAAATTGCAGCTGAAGTGCACCCACTTCCAGCTATGATTTGTTCATGGCGGTTTACCTGCGCTGAGTCCAAGGCTGGAGTTATCGAAGAACTTTCTGGGAAATGTTCTGGAAAGCAGATCCGTGTTTGCGCCTTCGTCAAAAAATCGGCTTTTGGGAGAGTTGAGCAGGGGGATGCGTGGTGCATCCAACTGCCTGACGGGGGAGTCCGGGACCTTGTGGGACGTAAGTAGCAACTTCTTTGGTGACTGAGGGAGGAGGTCCGGGCACATGGGTAGTCCACGTTTGGTGGGGGTGCACGGCGGCGAAGGCTTGATGTCCGCTTTGACCATTGACTTGATCTTGAGCGCTCTGTTCTTCCATTTGCTAAGGTCCGCCTGCTGACTGGAAATCACGCTGAGGCGGAACACAAACACGTCAAGAGGGAAATCGGAGCGATGCGGCCGGCCGTTTGTCTTACCTTTCAAGCTGTGCGATTTTAACTTGAAGCTGTTTGACCTCCTCCTCCAGTTTGCTGTTTTGGAGCATAGCGCTGCTCTTGATCACCACACCACGCGGGTTCATAAAACGGTCACAAAGCTCCTCACCCTTCAGGACTAAAGAAGCATTCAAGAAACATGGGAGGTAGAAAATGATTTTTCGATAATCGATAAATAAGAAGTGATTCAACAATAATCGTTTTTTGTGCACGATAATGTGAGAGCCGCCGTCTTACATGGATCTGCTCCTTGCTGCTGCACCACCCTTAGCGATTCCTTCAGTTTCCTCACCGACTCTTCCTTCATTTGCAAGGCGGCGGTCATCCTCTGGATCCTGAAAGGTAATCGGGGAGCAGAATGTGAAGAGCGGCAAGAAAAGACGGTACAGCGCCGGTTGTGGCCGGTTCTTCCTTACTCTTGTTGGTGTTTATCAGAAGCAACGCTCAACTCCATTGTCTTCATGTACAACTGCGCTTGGGCTTTCTGCAGCTCGGCAACTGAAGGCGATGCACGTTCCTATCAGACAAGAGCATGAGTCGTGAAAAGTCTGAAGCGTTTCATTCCGCTAATCCCGAATGACATTCCAGATGGCTCCTCGTAGTTTTTAGGTGGCGTTGTTGGAACCAACCTCAGATTCGTGCAGTTGGCTCTTCAGGATTTTCACGTCGTTCTTTAGTTCTTCAGCCTTGACCCGATTCTCCATAAGCTCGGTCTCAAGTTGCTGAATGGTCTTCTTGTAGCCAGAGATGCAAGTGTTGTTTTTTTGCTGCGTCTCTTCGAGCTCCTTGTTCTTGAGACACAACGCCTGATGAAGAAAACGGCCATTTACACGTCACGAAAATTGAAAATGTATACATGCATGAAGTGCTTCAAATAAATGGAGAACATTATGACTGATTGAAGCTCTTCACAGTTATCAATCTGAAATGATGAGACTTACTTTGACTTTCTCCTCAGATTGCTGGAGTAGACTAGTAAATTCTTGGTTGTTACCGAGCAAAGTCAGCTCTGGCCTTTCCGGGTTCTCCTCCAGCTTCTGCCGCAGAGAGACACGCTTGCTTTTTTCTTCTTGCAACTGGGACTGAGCCCGCGCCGTCACCTGCTGCAATTCCTGATACTGAACATCGCGCTCGGTAAAGATGCTCTGCAGGGGGTTCAGAGAGACGTGGAGTGAGCACTTTCCTCAGAGTTAGGTGAGAAAAAAAAAAATGAGAGCACAAAACTTACCTGCAAAAGCATTTTTCTGTTTTGCAGCACCGCAGACCTGCTGGCGGCCTCAGCGCTAAAGAGGCCGTGCATCCTACTGGCATCTAAAGGTTGTCTGGCGTGCTCCTCCTGCACCAGCCCTGAGAACCTTGCCCTCTCTTTGTCCTCAGCAGAAACTTCATTGTGGTAAGAATCCAAGGCTGCATCGAGGGTCTCCAAAATGTGGCCCACTTTCTGTAAAACAAGGCATGTTTGTCATTTTTAAAAGCATCAAAGATTAAATGTGGAATTGCCTATATTAAGAAATTAAACCGCCACTAAAAAAAAAAAAAAAAAAAATCTTACGTTGGACTTAGAACATTGATGTTAAAAAATGCTTGAAAAAAAAATAATTAGAAACTAGTTCCCCATTCTAAATGATTATTGGGAACACTGTCGGTGAATTTGTGAATCTCACCTGCACGTAGAACTGCCTTTTGTCGATGAGTTCAGCCAATCTGTGAGTCTGCTCTGAGGAATAGTCCAGGTCTGGAGGAGAGTCGGCTTTGCAGCGCAACACATCCTGCAAGTGCCACTCCTCAAAGATGGTCGCATCAATTTGGATCGACTCCCGGAAAATCCTCTTGAATTCTTTGGCCTCTACCTGAAGGGCATCCTGGGGGGGAGAGAGAATTTCATAAATCCTGCGCGGGCTTAGCGAAAATATCACATGGAAGGAATAGTTGGTTATTTACAAGCATAATCTGGAGCGTGCTAAGATTCTGCGCTCCCAGCCTGTAGACCACGTTGGCGACTTTCCGCGTGGCTTGAGGAAAGGAGTTGTACTCCTCGTTAGTCACAAAAAGTTCCGCCTTTAGGCTGTCGCCTTCGAATGCGGGTTGAAGCTGGCCGGTTTTGTGTATAAATTCCTCCAGGCGTCCGAATAACTCCTGCAAATGGTCGGACAATCGTTGTGATGTCAAAAGAAAAGCGAAAATGATTCGTCCACACTCGGCGATGCATTTACCTCAAGTTGCAAAGTTAAGTCGCGCAGCCTGGATTGTCCCGTCACCTTGGAGGCAGTCAAGTCCTGCTCGCAACATTTAAGCTTCTCATTGAGTACGGCCACGGTTGCGTTTGCTTCCGCCAGCAACTGAAAAGGTGAAGAAAAGCAATGTTCAAAAAAGTGTACATTGACTCTTTTCTGGGCCATGGCAATAATAATAATAATAAATATTTTCTTTTGTACAGATATCTCCATTTACATTGCAGAACTAAAAGTGGAAAAAAGAAACCTGCTGTGACGTGGTCGCCTCAATTTGAACTGCCGTTTGATTTTCCTTGATGCTTTTGAGCTGCTCCTCCAGCTGCTGCACCTAAAGTATTTGTGAGAAAAGAACATGGTTGGATGAAAAATCCAGTCACAATGGAGCTTTGACGAGCATCTCCACCTCTTGTCGTAGGTCGCTCTCCAATTTTCTGGCCTCGGCCTGCTGCAGCAACCTGGACTCCTTGTGCTTGTTCTCGCTCTCTTGCATTGTGGAGACCTTCAACAATCATTTGAACGTTTACCCAAGCCACTAGCCCGGAATTACAATTCGACACGCCAACTGTGCTGTGCTCACCTTGTCCTGCAGCTCCGTTTCAAGCTGTTTTTTCTCACGCTCAACTTCTTCCAAGGTCTCCCGCAACTGCGCGCGCTCCTCATCGAGAGACTTCACTCTGCAATCGAGCTTCTTTAACTCCTCCGACGAGCTCTGATGTCGACTTTCCAGCTCGTCTTCCATCCCTTTGACCTTCTCAATTAAATACATTTTCTGCAAACAAACGCTCGACATTAGTAACAACAACAACAACATGAACATTTCAAAACAATCCTACCTCCGTTTGAAACGTTTCAGTCACACGCTCGAGCTTGGCCGTGAGCTCATTTTTGTCCTGTCTGAGTATTTCCAACATCTCCTGCAGCTGAGCTCGCTCCTCACTCAGCGACGTCACGCCGCAATTCAGCTTTTCCAATTCATCAGTGGCGCTCTGAAGCTGACGTTCCTTCTCATCTAGTAGAACATCTCTCTCCGTTTCAACTCCTCGGAGTTTTTCGGTTAAATGCATTTTCTACAAAAGATCCAAAAAGTCTTTGTTTAGTGAGTTGTACTGTAACGCAGAGAGCATTGCAAGATCTTACAAACCTCCTCTTGATAGGTTTCCACCACATCCTCTAGCTTTGCTAGAATCTCATTTTTGTCCCGTCGGAGTAGTTCCAGTGTCTCCTGCAACTGAGCTCGCTCCTCACTCAGAGACATCACTGTGAAATTCAAGTTGTCCAGGTCCTCAGTGGAGCTCTGATGTTCAACTAGTAGAGCAGCTTGCTCAGCTTCGACCCTGGCAATTAAGTGCATTTTCTACACACACACACACACAAAAGAAAAATGCAAAAATCAGTGCCTTTGCTTTAGCCAAGTGTCGTCTCAGTACAAGATGACCAACCTCCGCTTCTGTCACCTCCTCCAGCTTTACTGTCAGCTGATTTTTCTCTTGAGTGAGCATCTCCACCGTCTCCTGCAGTTGAGCTCGCTCCTCAGCCAGAGCGGCAACTTTGCGCGTCAGGTTCTCCAACTCCTCAGCCTGTTGGGCATTTTTCTCCGCTTCGTCACACTCCGACTTGTCTGTTAAAGCCCTTGTCTGTAAATCGGACGAAATAAATAAAACAATTAATGATTGACAGAGGCCCCAACACTACTTTTGTGTGTGTGTGTGTGTAAAATACATATTAAAGGCTGAGGTTTAAAAAGACCTCACGATTACTAGAAGACTGAATTCCATTTCTTGCGTCAAATCAACTTCAAATTGACGTCACCTCCAGTTGTGCTCTGAGCTGGCTTGTTTCCTGTCCCAGTGCCTCCAGTTGCTCATGCAGCTGATGTCGCTCTTCACCGAGAGAAGTCACTTGACAAAGCAGCTTCTCCATCTCAGATTGGAGGCTGCTTCGCTCTGCGGTGGCACGCTCAAGCTCCTCAGACAGCCTCTGAACCTGTGAGGATGTGAGACTTCACTGGAATGACCATGACTGTGTGCACACAAGAGCTAAGATCTACACAGAAAGAAATCCATGGCCATATAAAAAAAAAAAAAAGTTTGTTCTTGCCTGATTTTGAAGTTCTTGGCATTTGTTTTCATTCATTAACAGGTTGATCTCTTCCTGGAGAAGTCGGATCTTCTCTTCTGCTATTGTGAGCTCTGCTTGAGTCTCAGCAGTCTGAAAATCCCCAACATGAACAAAGACAGTGTTCTTAAATAAAACCATACACAGAAAATTTTTGTTTTTGTAGAGCATACAGATACGATTCCTTATCATGATAACACTGGATTACGGTTTTCAAGAGGCCCACTTACTCCTCAGTGAATTATCGGAAACATGCATTAATTTAAAAGCAAACCTACCACCTTGACAATAAATTCCGCACCTTCAATAGGACATTAATCCAAAACGAGAATAGCAAGTTAGTGATGTACTTTTTTTTTTTTTTTAAATTGAATGTATTCATCGTTTCCATTAAGCAGCTGTTTTGGCACCATCTGATGGCATGTTAAGATGTTCCAGAAAGAGTAGAAAACTTTTTCAGTGACTCGCTGCGTAAACAAAATAAGGCAGATCGGCAAATTGGTAGATCACAAATTGACCAGATTCGAGTGTCAGCAGAACCTTACCTGTGCATTCTGTTGACCCTCGAGCTCTTTCAGCAACGGCAGATCTGACTCGATCTGTTGCTGCAACCCACACTGCATCTAAAACACATCAACATTTGAATTGGATCTCCAAGAACAAGGACGGGGGCAACTGGGGTGACCCATAATTCATAAAAATATGACATGCTCCTTTTTGTGAGGCGTCATGAATATTGAAAATTGCAGTTTTGTTATGCATCTGATTGGGAAATGCGTCGTCCTGGGACATTGTAAAATCGATGGATTACTATGACTAACCCACATTGATCTAAGTACACTCCCTTACCATCTCCATATTTTCCTCCAGTTCTGTCCTGAGCTGCATCTTGTCCTGTCTCAGGTGCTTGACCGTCTCAAGCAGCTGATCCCTCTCCTCGGTGAGAGACGTCACTCTGGACAGCAACTCCCGAGTCTCTTCCGTCAAAGTCTGACGTCCGGTGTCCTCGTTGAGGTCACCCCCATTTGCGTTTGCAGTTTCAAGCTCTTGGCTCAAAATCTTAATCTGTTTAAAAGAAGGTTTATTTTAGAGGCACCAGCGGATAGAAAACAAATGGGTAGGACAAAACCTACACTTTGCTTTAAATCAAACTCTTTCTCCTCAGTGATTTTGACAAGATTATTGTTCTTGTGCTTCAGCTCTTCAAGCTCATCTTGAAGGGACTGGAGAAGAGTTTGAGACTCTTCAACCTAAAAAATAAAAAAGGAAACAATTGACTGGAGGTTTTGGGTATTTATGAAAACGAGTCCAATTTTTTAAGGTGCTTTCAACAAACCTGCTGCTGCAGCTGAGCTTGTTTCTCTCCAGCCGATTGCTCAATATCATCATTTCTCTCAACTTGCTCTTGAAGCTGAGATTGGAGGGAATGTAGAAGGCTTTGATTCTCTGCAGCCTAATATTTAACCCCCCCCAAAAAAGTACATCAATTCAGTTATATAGAGGGAAAAAAATGTATTTACCAAAATCAATTCATCATCTGCAAAAATGGATTTTGCCATGTGGAAAAGCAAAGCCTTCACTCACCCCATCAATAAAGTGCTGCAGCTCTCCCTCTAGTTTGTCCTTTTGCTGGTTGACTACTTGTAGAGTCGCCTCAAGTTGCTCTTTCTGAAACGGGGAGAAGAAAACATGCCTGGATGTGGAGACTTCCGAGGGGCCGACAAGGCTGAAATCTCAACTGACTCAAACATGCAGAACATAAAATAAAAAGACCAATAGGAAAGTAGTAACTTCTTTTTAAAGGTTGCAACGCTACACCAAGTCAACTTTGCGATTGAAAACCACAAAAGTGTGATATGAATAAAATTTGACTTTTGTTAGATATGGCAAATTTTGGCTTTGACTTACTTGTGCTTGCAACGTCTCAAGCTCTGCAGTCAAGTCATCCGAAGGCTTTTCAAAGTTGTCTGTTTGTGACTCTTCCAGCTGCTTAATCCGTTCTTTTAGAACAACTTTTTCCCCGAGTTCCGTCCTGAGCTCCTCCTGAAGCTCGATCATCTGTTTTGACGACAATAAATGAGCAATGAGGCTTTGGCCTTGGACACACCCAAAAAGATATTAAGATGGCGAAAGCTGACCATATCTATATTTTCTTGCAGATCCATCTGGAGCTGGTCTCGCTCCGCTCTGAGAGTCGCCACAACCGATTCGAGCTCCTCCAACTCTTGAGAAGAAATCTGCAAATGAGACAACAAGGTTTTGAAGCACCTGTATGGACTGCCTTTGCTGTCAGTACATCAAGGGCCACCAAATATTCAATTTAAAACTCTATTTAAGTTTGGTTCATAAACAAACCGGTTTCTCTGGATTGTCGGCTTCAAATGTGGGAGCCTGAAGAGACTGGAGTTCCTCCACTTGAGCTCTGAGGACACCCTCAGCTTCTTGAGATGCCGCAAGCTCCTTTTTCAGCTCGGTCACTGTTCTCTCAAGTTCCACGCTCTCCATCATATCTGCGTACGGAAAACATTGCCATCAATCTGAAAATCCGCCGCGGTCGGGATTAGTAGGGCCCATTTTGTAAAAACCTACTTTTGGGGACTTTGCCATCAAGTAGACTGGTTAGCTTCGTGTTCTCGTTAAACACGAGGTTGAGCTCTTTCTGGAGATCCGCCTGCATCTTCTTGAATTGTGATTTTTCGGCCTCAAGTTGAAGACGCAGGCTGTTGACTTCAGCTTCCATCTTTTCGTGGCTGTCAGTCAGGGTGATCTGATGAGAAGATGAGGACGACAGGAAGAGTGGGCTCACGAACAACAATCTTTTTCCAGGGGGATCGGTGCTGATGAATTCAAGTTCAACCTCCTTTGCCTATTTTTGTTACCTACATACCTTCAACTCTTGCAAGGCAATGTTTTCGCTGCGCAGAACTGCCCATTCTTTCTTTGTCTCTCTGCCGAGGGCCTCCGAGTCCTCGAGAGAAAGCTGAAGCTTTGCCACTTCTTTGGACAAATCTTTGCCACACTAAAAGAAGGAAACAAAATAGCCCTTTGTAGATGTGTAAAGGTGAGCTACTAGAAAAAAAAAAAAAAAAAAAAAAAAGAAGAAATCCGGATAAATTACTGCTTGCAGTTAAATTTTTTATTTATTTTGATAATATTTAATTATGGCAATACAAAAAAGACACTTTAGACGAAAAAAAACATTCAGCATTACCTTGTCTGTTATTTTCTATTACTCACTGTTTGGATAATGTTACCTACAAATGTGAACTATATATAATGTGTAAATACTCCATACCATATTCTGAAGATCATCAGCAATTTTGGTTTTCTTCCTCAGCTCTTCAGAGACGGTCTCCAAATTTGTCTTTTAAAAAAGAAAAACAAAAACATTTGATTTTATTTATGCACTGCCAAGACTTAAAAGTGTATAGCAATAAAAGTATTTTTTTTTTTAATCAAATTGAACAGTTGAAATTACTTCGCAAAATAGTACATTTTAGTCCTATTTAGCTGGGAAAAAAAAAGCCTCCTCACCTGAAGTTCCAAGTACTGAAGTTCTCGGGATTCCATAGCTTCCTTCAATGAGCTAATTTTATTTTTCAACTCGCACTGTGAGATCACAAACAACGGCAAAATGTCAACATCTATTTACAAAGCAAGACATCCATCCGCACAGGTATTGAAACAGGGAAGTCAATTGCTTTCTTTTTTTTTTTTTTTAAATATACGTACCTCCTGTTCGTTTCTCATCTTCTCCTCAAGAGATATGAATTCCTGCAATTCCGTTTTTTCCTCAAGCTCCTGTGAAAGTGCAGTTTTCTCCGTCTCCAATATTTGAGTGCGCTCCCGGGCAAGGTCCAGCGCCTGCTTGAGATAATCTCGCTCAGACGCCAGCATATCCTAAAAACACATTCAAACAACGAGAACTCATGAGGTCATGGTTTATTTTTTTCATTCTGACACGACTGTTTATGCTGTTTCCGTTCCCAACAGTAGAATTGAAAATCATATTTACCATTTCAGTGGCTAGAATCTCATAACGCTGATCGTCTTCCAGCTAGGGCGAGAAAAAAATAGAGTCAAATAAAAGCAGCAAAGCGACCAAGAGACTATGAATTCAGTTCACGACGCACTTGTTGACCAGAGTTCAACAGCTGTTCCTCAAGTTGTAGTTTTAGATCTGTCACGCGGAGCTCCAGCAACTGGACTTTGTCTACGGCCTGGGATTTTTCCTGCATTTCGCTTTGGAGCTTGAGGTCAACTTGGGCTGCCTTCTGCTCCATTGCCACGATTTGATCGCGGGCTTGCTGATTTTGCTGGCCGACAGTTTGAAGTTCAACTTCCAGCTCTGCCACTCTTTCAGCCGCCCTAAAACGGTCACCAATAAAATGAATAGACGGCAAAACTCACGACAGGATCATTCGAATTGCACAAGTACCTGCTAGCCATGCTCCGGAAAGTCACAAAGTCTTGACATTGGCTTGTGTCATCTGACGACTCATCAGGAATCTCCCAGTCGCCATCAAAGTCTTCATCTGTTCAAATCCCAAATTATGAACGTCACTCTCAATCTTGCAGTACAAACAAATGAACATGCATGATGACTAAGCGGTTCTTGTCCTTACCTTCGATCTGCTCCATCACAGAGGAGGAATGGACTTTCCTCTTCCGACTGACGGACGCAGCAAAGCTACGGTCCGACAGACAGTCTTCGCTGGGAGACGGGTGGGCCAAGCGTAGCATTTTCCCTCCCCACGTAACCCGACGTTTGGGAACCTTCAAAACAATCATCGGAAGGGTTGTTAAGACAGCAATGAAGGAGAGGATTTTCTTATTTTCATTCTTAGTGACCTTTTGAACACAAGTCAGGTTGTTGCTTGTGACCAGAAGTTTGGTGAGGTTTCTTATTCGGTCCTCTTGCTCCACTTGAAGTTGATGTTTTTCTTGGAGAAGTTGAGAGAGCACCTCTTTCTCCGTTGCCGTGGTCTGTGTTATGGAGGAAACCTGCAGGGTGGGAGTCATTTGGTCAATACAGAAAATGATTCGGATATGCGATCCGTGGAGATTGAGGAATAAAAATTAAAAAAAACGTCATGCCTCATGAAGTCGTCTCTTGAGGTCGACAATTTCGGTGCGGTATCTTCTGAGAAGCGCGCCGTCATCTGATACTTCCGTGACATGTGGATCATTTTTCATTTTCTTTGCAGTGCTGGCAAACTGTAGAATGAAAACATACGAAGATCATTTAAACACTGATATAAAAAAAAAAATAACTAAACCGTTTCAGTTCTTAGTCCAACATGTTTATGGGTATCACACACTCCTGAAAAATGATTTAGGAACATCTTGTTGGAGGTATGTAATTGCATTTAAAGCAAATGTAAAAAGGCCAAATATCTTCAGCTGAACAAAAAAAATAAAGTAGAGGTTTGTGGTTGGTTTTCCAAAAACACACCATTTGAAAGCTTACTTTCGCTGCCTGTAAATTGAAAGTCCTCGCAAAAATAATATCGTAGCATTTGGAATGACATCATTGGTGTGAACCTGCAGAGTGCGGAGCGTCTCATCAAGCGTCGCAGTGGTGATTGTGCACAAGATGACCGTTTTGGCGTTTCCGCCGAGGGAGTTCTGAAGAATCCGCGTTAACTTGCTGTCTCTGTAGTTGATGAAACTTCTGGAAACACTGCCATGTGAACAATGATTCAGCATTTTAGGACAGAATACAAAATGTAAACAAATCCAGTACATCTTCCCACTTGACATACGTACCTTTGGCTTTCTTCACTGAGCTTCTTGATCACTTGGCCAAGTGTGAAAAGGCTGCGATTGATATTGCAGCCTTCCTTCAAGCGTGTACCTAAAAAGTGGATTCATTCAAGTCAATCCAAGCATTGTTTATCCTCAAGTCGACGGAGCATTAAAGCAAGTGTGCAAAAAAAAACTCCAGTTGTTTACCTTCGGCCCCTGTTTGGCTTGCTCTTTCTGATCCGGCCAAGTCAACTAAATTCTGAGACAGGGAGGGGAAAGAAATAGAAGGATCAAATGAGAATCTAATTTAATTTATTAATCATGCACTTTCAATTTAACAGCCACTGTTGACAGGGTTGTAATAGTGGAATAAAATGGAATGAACAGAGGGGGGGAAAAAAGAATATACTATATACTATGCAAAACTATATATGCCGACTTACCAAATGGGAAACGATGATGGCGCCGTCGGCATTTTCCCCTGGTCCCAGGTCACTTCTTTCACGACTCTCGAGGATCTAAAGCACAGTAGAGCATTGGTTATTGCTTATTTTGATAATCGTTTATTTTAGATCATTTAGTAGTCCTTCATTAAAAATACAACCATGGACGATTTTTAAATTAATAAATTTTCAAGTGAATTGGAATAGTTGCTAACCATTCGAAAGACGGTGTGCGAGCGGCTGCTGCGCTCGTTCATTTCCGTCTTTCCGTAGTGCCGGTTTTCTGCAGGGTCAAATACACAATGAATGAATCACTGTACTGTATATCCAGATGAGACAATTCCTCAGACTTACTTTCTCCTTTGCGAATCCAAGCCAGTGCTTGTGCAGAGGAGGTCACCAGTTCCTCAGTCAGGTCAGCAACATAGATGGTTTTCTGCCGATAAGTGTCGATAAGAAATATGAAGATTCAAAATTAGAAATGAAAAGCTAGCAAGTGTCTCGGGATTGTTGCCTTCATCCATGGGACTGTCGCAATATCAGATAAAAATATCACTATGCATGCTAATGGATTATGCTGTCCCTTTTTGACCCTGAAAATAAATACATTTTAAAGCTTTGATCTTGGTACCAGCAGAAAATGACATGATCAGCCCCCAATTTACAAGAATATAATGACATGTAGAATCAATAAAAGACAACTTACATTTAAACTCTCTCGGACTTCCAGAGGTTTTCTTTTCCAGCTATCTACTAGCAAATCTGTCACGGTTTCATTGTATATTTCCATGTAAGACACCCTGAGAAGAAACTCCTTCTCTGGACACTGGAGGCCAAACAGAACATTGTTGTTAAAATTAGACAAAAAAAACCCCGCATAGCCTATCACAAAAAGATGAAATAAATCTCCAATATATTTGACCTTTTTAATGGTTTCAAAGACACCATCAATAGCGAGTGGTATGACACCGGGAACATGGTCACTCCCCATCATTGTGAATGTCTTTCCAGAGGATGTCTGACCGTAAGCAAAGATGGTTCCTGTTTAAAGCAAAAAGGTGACACACGTGCACAAGAACATGTTTATATATCTCACTTGAAGGTGCAAACACTAACCGTTGTATCCTTGCACAGTTGAAACAACCAATGGCTTTGCGATTTCCTGGTACAGCTGATTGGTTGTTTCTTCAGGAGTGAACACTCTGTCTGTATACAAAAGATTTCACGATATTCTCACTGTAGATTTAAAAAGAGCATACAAAGTCCATTGTTTTGCAGAAAAGCCATACCAAAACTGAAACTCTTTGTTGAGCTCCCATCATCAATCTGATGAATTGATTTCTTATCTGTTTTCCAAAAAACTTGAACAGGCGCTGCTTGTTCTGATGGAACACCTTCTTCTCTGTAACAAGGAAACATTGTTGTTTCATGGAATTAACGTTTTTCACCACTTTGCTTTAACTAAGGCGTTAACAAAGAGTCGCGTATCATTAAAGCCATTCACGGAAAAATAACGCTTGCAAAAGAGTTGATACATCGTTTTTTAAAAAATGTAGTCCACCGCTGTTTAACTTAAGCGTCGACGTTATCTTATCAACTTAGTCTATAAAATGAGCATTTTTGCGGAAAAAGTTACATGATAACTCACCTTTTAATAATCGGACGCACTCGAACACACACTTTAACGGCTGACTCCTCAGCCATTTTGCTGCTTTATAGCCCCACAAAATCAAACTAAATTCTTCTTGCCAACCTTCTTTCCGCAACGCACCCGAGTTGGGTCGTTTAAGAATTCAAATATCTTCTTCTATTGGTAAATAACGGAGGCTTACAGCGTGTAGACACACTATCGCCATCTACTGGTAAAAAGTGTGTATCACGTACGATAATGTCACTCTTCCATCCATTTTCTATACCGCTGATACATTTCACAATAAATCAAGCAGCAATTCATGTAATATTGTGATAGTGACGGATGAATATATGCATTTCATAAATATGTGTTTACATATTTCCGCATTGTCAGAACCCGGTGTGGATAGACGTGAGAACAGTGACCTCGCGTGGACAACAATTATACTACAACTTCATCTCTACACTGTAGCTGTATATTTGTACTGCACACACTTGTTTAAAAAACTCTATGAATTAATATTATTTGAAAGCATTTTTCATTTTAATTTTCTTAACCTTTTTTAATGCAACATTGCTCCAAGACAAGACAAAATAGAATAATTGCAATTTATTTCCTTGTGTTACAGCAGTGGGCAGCCATCCAGTCTCATACAATATGTGTAAATAATAGACATGGATGATTGTAAATTCTGAACATAATTCCTATTCACATAAATTAGGATAAATGCATCAACTCTTAACATAGAAAATAACAGCTTGAGAACATAAATACAAATTTAAGTTACAAACAACCATGGAAGAGGTGATAGAAATGTTTGATGTGAATTAAGCTTTGTATATTATTATTTTTATATATATTATATTAATATGAGTGGTTGAAAAATACAAATTTCCGTTGCGGTGTAGTGTTACTAAATATGGCAGTGTTGATAATGTATGTCCAATAAATGTCCAGGCATTTTTTATGCATGAGCTTTACAGAAAATCTTTAGCGTTAATATCAACTGTAAAAAACTAAACAAAAAAAAATTATTTTTTTTAAATTCGGACAGTACGATTGCTACTTCTTGATTTTATGGCTTAAGGCTTAAAATTAAATTTGAGCCTGCTATCAGTGAGATGGGAGATTTAAGATGACAAGTGTTTTGTTAGCAGACTTAAAACCTAAAACTTTATGGAGTTGTGGAGCACGTGTGCTGCACAACAATCTATGAAATGTGATGCAGGGGAACACAATTTTTTTTGAGGCATCCAGGAGTGGGTCTTGCAGATGAAGACAGTGGTGCACACGTTTTATCGAAATAAAATGTTCAAGTCCACAACAGAGCTTAGACAGTGTAAACAAAGAAAGAAAAACTTTGTCACGTTGTAATATTACAATACAGATTGTGTCAGCTGCGAGTCATTTTCCGCTTATCTCGTACTATAAAGTTTTAAGAGCTTTCTAATATTCCGTTTGTCTTTCCAGCATGCAACGGAGGAATACTCGCGCTGGCCTCCACATTGGGTGATAAACGTCGATCACTCGAGAAGTTGCAGGAGCATTAGTGGCTAGTCCTCTCCTTCCAGTTTTTGCGTGACACATTTGATGCGAATATTTTCTCGAAGGTTGCGGAGACGTGCGCTGCGACTGGTGATTTCCTCCACGTAGGGTTTGGGGAACCAGCCCCGTTCCCCGTCAGACAGCCGGATGCCTTCCACCCAACCTGGAGCAAAGATCAACATCGGTGTGTTCCTCCCTCGTAGCCAAAACAAATCAAACCTTTTTCTCACCGTCATTTGTGATGGTCTTGGCATGGAGAATGTCTGCTTTCTCCAGAGTTAACTCATCATGTTCTTGTGCCTGATAGCTTCTAATGCACTGGACCTGAGATATGTCTGAAATGAGAAGATAAGGAAATGCCACAATTCAAATGGCTTGCGTTGCTACAGCTGTGCAGTAAGCCTGAACAATTCATTAATAAATAAATTAAATAAATAAATAAAATTAAAAAATAAATAAATAATAAAATAATAATAATAATAAATAAATAAATAAATAAATCTGACAGTTTCTTGCAATACAAATTCAATCATAGAAAAAGACATGGGAAGAGACCTTTGAAAAAAAATAATTACAAATTCACGATACTGAGGCAGGGAAGCGTCACAGTTTGATGAATTTTCAAAATGGTTCAACCCTGCTGTGTACTCACCGTCGTTTTCGCTGGCTTGCTCGATGTCTTCCAGAGGATTGGATGGAAACATGGCTGCGATCCATCGCTGCTTCCCGCTCCTTGTTGCGCACAAAATCAACTCAATTTAGAGCAGAGTTTGGATGAAACGTGTCGACTTGTGATTTCAGTACGCACTCAGAGTTTGATTTGAGCAAAATCTGATGTTTGAGCTGCTGTCCTTCGCACAACTGAAGATGGAAGATGAAACCTGTGATGCCTTGTAGCTTCTGACTCAAATCCTTCACTTTCAGCTCTCCTATCTTGGCGTGGACAAACACTAAGAACTTCCATGTGCTGCAACACAACCACAGATACAGTTTAGAGCCAAATTCAAAGCTGTTCATTTGGAGGATGGCTTGTCTTTCTTTTTCATGTTGAAATTAAAATCATCATTTCTAAAAGTTCAAAGTTAAACATATATTTTCATTTCATTTCATTTGAAATAAATGATGATGACCTACTCCTTCCTCCGAGACAGTAGGAGGCAGTCATTGAAGAGGTGCAAATACACAGGCTTGGTTGGCAGCTTGAGTTTGGATCCAGAAATACTCATAGTCTGTGTGTCCACCTCCAGAAGTTCCCCGTGCTTCACCAGCCAGCGAGACTGAGAAATCAGAGGAAAGATCTGGAAAGAACGAGATGGCGTGTTGAAATCTCTGCCTAAGCAACGTTTCATGTCGTCACAAACGATTTGCGTAGTAAGATGGGGGCCCGTAGAGGCACTGCCCCACCTGAAATATGCTTGAGCCCTCCAGGTGCCAGACCAAATAATTGACTTTTGAGTTTTCTTTGATTTTTTTCCCACATTTCCACCCGGTTAATTATGCATTAATAAATGTATGTTTGCATATTATTAAAATGATATTAAATTAAAATAAATGAAAGGAGATGTGGCAATCAACAGACTTATCACCTTGCCCTCAAACTGAATTTTCTTATTGAGGTGAATGAGTTCCTCCATCCTCTTCATGGACTGCACGCTGGAGTTGCACTCCTTAATGATCTAAGACGTGACAGAAATTAAAGTTGGGATTTTCCACCAGTCTTTTGAGAATGCTAGCAAGTACCTTTTTGAGCTCATTGAATGCCTTTGTTGCAGTGTCCTCATCTCTGGAGCCTGGTGTGGTCCTCTTTAGGATGTTCTACAAACATTTTTACATTCTTTTAAACACGTCAGAATGTCATGTTGTTCCCAACTTTGTTCTGGTTTTATTTTAGCGTGATTGGCTTTCAAGTGTAAATCTAAAGTGTGTGCAGTTTTCTCCAAGACTACCTCCACCAGCATTTTAAGCCGAGTGATTCTCTGGAATGGGAGGATTAAAAAGGAGGTCAGAGGTAGTCTCTGGCAAACGCTGTCCTCCTCCAGACGGGCCAAAGTGGAAGGAAAGCGAGCTTTCTCCTGCCTGACAACACAAGAGATCATTTCAAGTGCTTTTTAAATTTCACATGACTTCATACTATTAAGAACAATATGAAATTCGTTTTTTAATTTTTTTTTTTTATTCTAAAAAAAATTCACCGTGATCACTCCGGAGCCATGTTAAGCATCAAAGGGAACATTTCTGCACTCGAGAAATTCTTCAGCTCACTACAAGTTAAGTCACGTCCAACACAACCACCCATGTCGACTAGAAGATATATTTAGCGCCATGACATGAGATATTTTTCTCTTGCTCAGACCAATCAATAGAATTGCATCGGTGCCTTGTGACACGGCCACCAGGGGCAGTATAATAGATTGATTTAGATAAGAGAGGCGATAACTTTCGGAACAAGACAAAAAGCTCTACTCACAGGAGACGCTGATAGGTCTGCTCTTGGTAAGCCTGGTTGGTTACATAAGGTAAGTAGACCCTGCGCAAAGCCGGGCAGTGATCCAGAACGATGTCACACACGTCAAAACGCAGTATATCTTCCTCCAACCTGTGCTCCAAGTCCTGGAGGAACCTGTCAGAAACAGAGAGCGTTAGCTACACCCTCAAGATGAACGTGTTGGACGACACGTTCGTGACTTCACCTCTCACTGACATCTTTGACTTCGGCCAGCTTGGAAAAGAGCCACTGCTTGTCCTGAGCTCCGAGACATTCGGAGAGTTCCTGTGACAGCATGAAGTGATCCACAGCGATGCTCAAACTTCGGATGTACGAAGCCTCGGATGTCACCAGTTCAAACTTGGCCTAAAGGGAGGAGAAGTGGGGCTCTTAGCTCTGAGCAGGACAACATTTAATGAGCAAAAACAACCTCCTGTAATTTTCTTTGCTCATTGCTGAAGTTGTCCAGCTGACCACTGGAGCGCACGTCCGGGATGTCCTGCCACAGGGCAAAAGCAGAACCACGCGAGGAGCAAAAGGAGCCGGATGGGGATAGACTGGATGGAGACGGGGTCCCATCTGAACCTTCATCCGTGCCCGGCTCCTTGCCTTGTTGCCTTTGGATTTCTCTATTAATGGCAACGTCGCTGTATTCTTGATACAGGATGGCTACGGGAAATACAAAAACATTTTTGGGCTATTGAAGAGATGCAGGAGAACAAGAGCTGGGAAAGAAGTTCACTTACAACTCGGCAAGAACCTTGATAAGCGATTGGAGCAAGCGACAACGGGCGGCGTGCACAAGTCTTCCTCGGTGGATCGCTTTCGCATTCTGTCAACAGCAATATTAGATAACATCAATACAGCGAACCACAACTTTAATTTTTTGTGGTCTTTCTATAAGATGAAAAAACAAAAAACACTTTTTGTCGTAAAAGTGATGGCCTGACAATTTTCTAAAATGCCTTTCAGAGGTGGAGAGACCTGAGGCCGCTGAGCGGATTCAGAATGATTTAATTCATTCTACATTCCATTAAATAAAACTTCAAACCAAAAACATTTAGTATTATAGTAACACAAAAGCCAGGCGGCCAACAAAGCAGCCGTGACAAATGTCTAGTTAAAGACATATTGCACAATATGCTGCGGTGATGAGTCATGATTCATATTTTTGTTCGGAAATGTTATGACAGACAACAGGAACATATTCATATTAAAATTTATATTCACCCAAGTTTGCTGCTCCACCAATGCGTTGGCATTCCATTGTCACTGCTGGGTAGTGGCGGTACAGGTCCTACAGGACTGTGGGGGGCGCTATCGCTGTAGGAGCCTCGTTGTTTTGCATTGGACTTATCTAGAAAGGGATTGAACACAAATAGTATTAAGATGACTGCTACTAAAACATTATTCATATACCTGCCATTGTTGTTTTGTTTATATTATCCAAAAATTAAACAAAATATTGCTTTTAAGTATTGCTTTATCATTTTGGTGTTCCAAAAAAATGACAATGTGCAAAAATAAGTTTAATAATAAATAACTGAATAAATTATTCTATTTCCTCATTTTAAAATCATCTTTTGAGTCTAATTGATAATGAGTTTAATGAAAATGTCACGCCATATATCCTTGAGAAGGTTACTATTACTCACAATCCGGGCTCAAACTCTGTCGGTCCTTGGAGGCGACTCGGGCTGACAGTGACTTTCCCAGCTTCAAGGTGAAGGAATTCTTTTTTTGGGACAGCTGGAGTCTGGAAATCAATTCTGAAGCTGAGAAGCGCCGCCGCTCGTGGTCTGCTTGGCGACTGCGTGGCACGCTGCTGCCCGCCATCGCCACCATTGACGTGTCCTGACTATCTTCTCTCAGGCCTGGAAGTGAATCCTCTGTCGGCAAATGGAAAATATCATCCTGACTGAGATTACGCAGGTCCGGAGTGGCTTCTGTCGACGAAGGGCTGGTGTTGGGATCTTGTGAGGATTGTCCACAGAGGTCCTCCTCCAGGAAAGACGTGAAGGTTACAGGGAAGAGGAAGTCGGCATCCAGGACGGGGCTGCTGAGAGAGTCGTCACTGAGGTTGTCCGGAGAATAAACTTGCATCTTACGGCCTGAAAACAACAACAAGACAACTTCTAGTGGAACACACATCTAACATTTATGAAGAGCTCAAGGAAGAGCACACTCACGAATGGACTTCTCTTTAAGCGAACCTTGGGATGTTCGCCTCTGCGGTTGGTAGGAGTCCAAGTTGTGAAAATCTGGACCCTCAGGTGGGGATGGAGAGCAAGGTATCTGGGAGTCCCAGGAGTCTCTGTTTGCGTAGAGTGGGGACAGCGGGAAGGCCAAAGGGAGACTAAGAGGGATGTGGTGGGGATGACACACTGATGCAGCTCCATCAGTATGTTCTAGTAAACACGTCTTATGACTACTTTGGCATTTGATCTTGGTAGGACAAGAATTGGAAGTTAGCTGTTCATCCACCTTGCCCAGGTAGCTTTTTGCCCAGTCAATCAGTTCACCCGAGTGTCCAAAAGAGTCGAGGGGTTGGGCGTAGGTGGAGCCAGGAGAGCCACGGCGTCCATTCAGTTGAGCTTTCACTGACGGCTGAAGATCGATGAAGGTCAAAGTCTCCTGCTGGCACACGGCCACGTGTTTGTGGTGAGGGAGAGCCTCGTCGTCGTGGGGGTCAGAGATCAGAGCCGCCGACTTGCCGGGGAGCCACATGGCGGGACCGTCGTCTCTGCGGTGCAAAGCGGGATGGTGGAAATCAGGAAATGGAGAGAAGCCATAACCGGGAAGCATGACCGCTCAGGCACCGCAGATCTGAGGGAAGGAGACAGGAAATACAATATAATCCAAAAGCGCACGCATGGGGAATTTTCTTTCGTTCCATTAGACAAAGTTAGTTCTTCAAAAGTGTTTGCCTGCAGCCAGGAAATGAAATTTCAACTTCCTCTTTGCACATTTGTTGTCAGTGTGCAGCTGTTGGAAAGCCACACCTGTTCACGTGAAGGCGCCTTAGCCCCGCCCCACCACACACACACACACACACACACACAGACGGCAGGTAGGTAGTTAGCACAAATGCTTGTGTGTTCCCAAACAAAAGGTGTCTTTATGCGTGTTTGAGCCTGGCTGACACTTGAGAGTCTGTGGGAAGTGCTAACACAGATCTGCTCATATGGTGGCAGTGGAATCTATTTTGCATAAAATGACACAAGCTGATTGAGTGGACAGAAAACGTCATTTTTTTTGTGTGTGTGTGATAAAAAAGATGTATCAAAAATCCCTGAAAAAGTATGAAATGATCCGATTCCATCTGCGCATTTCTCAGGTATCAAATCCCACCATTAGAAATGGAATTGAAATTCAAGGTTACATTTATAGTAAACAGGGGTGTGTAGACTTTGCCATACTAACAGAACTCCGTCTAAAACAAATCTACTCTTCAATTAATTATTTGTCATTGATTTTTTTTTTTCATCAAACTTAGAGTGACAGCTAACAATCTGACCAGAAAGTGAATGCACATGAGAAGGAGAAGTGAATGTCTGTCATCATGGTAGCAACTCCGGACATGCCAATTTTGTGGTCTTTAACATGGATGGCCCGACCCCAACCGGGACACAACGCGGTGCCTCCAGTTAGTCACACCGGGGTGAAATTTGCTGGTGTCTGTGCGTTGTGTGTGCATGTGAGATCACAACAGCACACTAATTGCATTGTCTGTGTGTATACACACACACACGCACACACGCACAATCCCATTATGATTCAGCAGCACGTGTGTGCAAAGTCTGGTGGGATTATTCCAGCAACAATGTGCATGTGGATGCCATGAATTTATTTTTTCAAACAATCAGATTTTTATTCTCATGATGCCATGTGGGTCTTCAGAAAAACATAGTGCTGGTGGATGCAACTAAACTAAGCCAACAGATCATTAGGTGGGTTTCCATCCACCTATATTTATTCAAATGTTCAACAAATGCAACAATAAAGCTGAATGGATGGCTAAAAAGTTTTGACAGCCATAGTGAGCTCATCAGTACAGCACTAATATTATATTATGGTCTTTACAAACGACTCAAAGACTCTTTTTTGAGGAATTGTTCACCAGAGTATTTGCCAGGTCTGGAAGAAACAACGACTATTTCACAAGTAAACGCCAACAAAGTCTGGACCTTTGCCCCCAAGCTGCTCCACAAGACCAACCTTTGCCGTAACAAGTCTGCTGTCATGTGACAAAAGAGCTTTTGGAATGATTACATCATCTGAATCATGACGCACGGTGTCATCAAATCCTCCAGTCAGCATCCTGTCAAATACATTTGAATAGGAGCCACTCCATAAACACCTCAAAGTCTCAACCTTATTGATGATTCAGAATCAGAATCAGCACTGACCTCCTTTCTTTCTTTCCTTGTGTGTGTGTGCTAGGAAGCAACATTTGGCTGCAAAGACTAAGAAACACGCACAGGTGTGTGCAGCCATGGCCTCGGGCCTCCTGCTTTAAGCGGCTCAAGTGAGCCAAATGTTCTCAGCCGTGCAGAAGAAATGAAAAAAAATCTTTGTATCAATCAAGTTCATTATTAGACTGTTGCACACTAGGTGGTCCTTTTAATAGTCCAGCTTTCAAGTTCATGTCCATTTTCAAGGGCCTCTTCCTCGTCGTATTTCTACTCCCACCCCCAGCAGATAAGACCCTGGGATTCTCTCAGACACTTTTCCACATTCCCAACATGCCTTTAGAACCACATTCCTCTCAAATGGACTGCTGGGCCGGCCCAGGCCGAGGACAATCAAAGAAACGCAACTGCTCAGGTTGCTATTATAAACTACATGGAGCACTGTTATTTAGGACACACGCCCTAAAACCCAAAAGAAAGCACGAAAGGGACACACACACAGACACACACATTGGGGTTTACGGTTACACTGAACACGCAACAAAAAGAATAACACACATCAAGACTGTACTTCGAAACATTGCCGATGCTAATGCTAGCAGTCAATGTAAAATGTTAGCATCAAGTGATATTTCTTGAAATAATGAATATTCACACTTAAACTCTGAAGCAACACACTAACAGGTAATAAATAGAATAACACGCAAAGGCATATATTCTTCTTTGCTGTCAAAAATGAGTTTCTTCAAAATGTGGACTCCACACTGCCCCCATGAGGTCAACACACACAGTAGGAGCAGCTTGGATATTTTCCATCATCGCCCAGTTGTACTTTTTGTGGCACTTTGGTAATGTGCGCTGAGATTTTTCTAATGTAAAGCATTTGCTTTGCTTTATTAAATAAAGTTTGGGCAACACTCCAACGGCTCATGACAGAAAATCCTTATTTCAGAGACTATACACACACACACACACACACACATTTGACATTACAGAGCATTTAGTCATCAGCGTGGCAGACAGTCACCTCAATTTAGCCTCTCATGGCAGACTGCCGATGAGTCAAAGTGTCCACAGCGTTAATTACGAATGTGCCTTCACAAGCGTCTCCCCCCCCCCCCCCCGAAGCTTGCAGGTGAGACGCAGAAGTTGTGAATATGGAAGAGTTTGTAAGAAGCTGTGGTGCAGCATGAACATACCCCAAACATGCGCTTACCTGCCCCGATGCGCAACGCCTCCTTGGTGCACGGTAACCAACATCATCTTCGCAGCCGATATAATCGTGAATGTTATTATGATCAGGGAAGAAAATACTTCCATGAGACAACTTTGATGTTTAGTGACAGGTTTGTGTTAAGAGTCAACATAAGCTGTTGACAAACCAAACGGAAAGATTCACTAGTTCAGTCAAAAGAGAATCTCAGAATATTTAAGCCAATAAATAATAATCATTTATAACATTTTTGCCCATTTTCTGACAGACTAAAACAGACACTGAATCATAATGAAGTCATGTTTGTGTCAACATGAAATACATAATGTCCTGTTTTTTAATAAAGGGATGGAAATCAGGGCAAAAAAATTAATGGATTATTAAAATAATCATTCATTGCAGCCCTATTTGACACTGAAGCAAAGTTTTAGCAACTAACAATGTGCCAAGACCTTTGCACATTCTCTCATTGGTGAATTATGAAAATGGAATACCTGAAGGCTGCGTGCGAGCAGCCTAACGCGGCCGTCGCACCGACTCCATCGGCTCCAGCGTCCTGCGGGCCGTCCGAGGCTCAGACTGAGGATCTCCGTTGTCCATCGCTACCTTGTCTTCCTTCTATCCTCCCTCCTCCCTTCTTTGGAGAACTCCTCTTTGCTTACTTGGAGAAACAAACAAAAAAGGTTAGAACTGACAGTGCAGATATCCTGCCTGCGTCTGTCCCTCGTCTCACTCACTCACTTCCCCTTCTTCTTCTCTTCCTCCCCTCCCCTCCCCTCCCCGCCTCTCTCTGTCTCTATTGCTACTGTTGGTTGCTCACTCACTCATTTTCTCATTCTCCAATTTCCTCCCTCTAACTCGTAATGTTCTCGCTTACAGCTGAGCACCTGTCCGAAGAGAGAGAGCAACAATGACCTTAATGACCTTTATGCACATTTTCATCCATGCTGTTTTGACACATAGCATTTTTTTATAGACACAATATATTGGTAAACAAGTCCAAAATGAACAATACAGTGGACAGCACAATATCCATCACTGGGATCACATGTCTAATATGGCAGCCAATAGGATATGTCATTATTTTGATACACGATGTTAGGCAATCAGACATATTTGTGACCCCAGGGAACATGTTGATCGCAATACAATATTATGCAGAGGTGTACATAAAAAATTTTTATGCATGTATCAACTGATTCAAACGTTCTAAATACTCTGCTCCTCAATTATCATAATGTGAAGGCAGATCATAAACATGTTGAAACTTAGGCTCAAATGTAAAATACATACTTGAGTGACATGATTACAATACCTCGAACTTGGCTGTGATTCCAAAGTTGATATATGATATTTGATGCAAAGGGGAAACTCCTCTGAATTGCGGTAATGGCGCCATCTGTCGGTCTAAGTGAGGAGAAGACAGTACATGTCACTAAAGTATACGGTTGAGTTAAAAAAAAAATAAAAATCAGGCTTCAGCCTTTTTATTGATACTAAACAGTTCAACTTTATTGTCAAATTAAAATTAAACACAGAGAACTTTGTGTAATTAAATATCACACACATACTAATGGCTATCGCCAGAAATGTATATTTATAATATTAATAAAGTTTTAGAGAGACTTTATTCCTCATTGCACACTTTCTGAATATCATTTCCATTCATTTCAATCGGTAAAGATGATTTGTCTGAGCATTGTGGTCACAAACTAAATTAAAGATCACATCACTGTATATAAAAGAACAAATATTCATTTCACTTTATTTTATTTACACATAAAAAATAACATTTTGGTACGAGCCAGATCTTTTTGCCCGACAAAATTAGAGTTTTACATGGTACATAGAAAGTCAACTTTAATTGTACAGTCATGATATACACAAATTGTGGGCAATCTTGTTCATGTGGACTAAATCAAACCAAATGTGATTTGTGCAAAACAATAAATGATGGCTCTTCTTAACACACATGCTCAGCATCTGTTTCAATTTGATACTTTTATTCCACAGTCAGAACAATGTGATGCAACACTGTCATTAAAATAATCATTTGCATTACACACAACTTGAACTTTTCACTTTATTCTGATCTGCCACCAGGTTATTTTACAGTCATTAGCACAGTTAAGAGTAGAAAAAAAAAACCTGGCATGTGCGTTTTCTATTTCATCAGTGCTCCATTTACATCCCGATAAAACAGCGTAACTGAATACACATTTGACTTGCATGAAACGAAAATGAATAAGATATCATCCATCATTGGCCAGCAATGTTTGACTTATTGTTGACATGACCTCTTTACACTTAGCACATCTGAACTTTACTGTCTAGTACTTTTTCTCCCAAACCCCCCTCCCCAAAAAAATGGGGGAATCCCACAGATCTTTCTTTCAACACCAACCAGCCGCAACATTACAATAGATAAAGTTCACTTGTGATTAACACAGTTAGAGAGGTATTTATGTAACAATATTTTTTTTGTTGTGCTTGCACAAGCACGTTGTATTAGAATGAGAGTTTGTGTTCTCAAAATTAGCGAGAACTCTCAGTAGCTGTACACGACTGCAAACTGGCAGCGCTCGTAATGTTGCGGCCTCTTGGTGTAAAAATGACGGAAACTAAAGTGCGCTTGGGTACTCGACCGAAATACACTCCCAACAATACCATGCAAGGCCCAACTTGACTGAACATTTTTGCTCCTTTTGTGTACATACAAAAAAAAAAAAACCTCTTCTGAGCTCCATTGTACAACATGAGCAGCAATTAAAAATAGTTGTAAGAAAGTGGTGAATTTTGGATGCTCAGTACCTTTTTCACCTGAGATTAGATTTGTTTGTAAAAGGGCAGCAGAGGCAATCAAGTGGCACTTGGAAACAATTAAAGCACTCCATATGACGGCACGTGTAAGTGAAATAGCGACAGTAGATATGAAAAGTCTACACACCCTTTTCTAAACGTTTTCCACAATGTGAACTACAACCTGTACACATTTGAAATAGCCATCGAGCTAGCTAGCCAGACAGGTTGCGAGCGAGCTAGCTGGAGAGCAAGACAGCTTTCTAATACATAAATAAAAATTTTAAGAAGAAGTAAAAACAAACAACTGAGATGATGTGGTTGCACAAGTGTGCACACCCTTTTGGCAATGTGGCTATTCAGAATGAATCACAGTCAAAAGATGGGAGTCAGCCAACAACTGCTACCATTTAAAAGACCTCTGAATAACCTCAAATAAAACCCAGATGTTCCAATGGGCATGTAGCTCTTCATAATCTACTCCTCCTTGACAAAAGACTTAAGTTTAGCTGAAGAAAAAAAAAAAAAAAAAGCTACACCGACGTATAGCGTTCTTTTGGTGATGACCACTGTTGTGTTTGTTCCAAAATGCACCTTTTGAAATCATGGCCAAAATCGTTTTTCTTCCAAAACCACACTTGAAACTTAACAAACGCATGTGGGTGAATTTAGTAGTGTTCAATAAAACCAGGGCTGAACTTTATGGCCATCATTTCTCATTTAAATGAAATAAATAACAGCAGTCAGTGTTAGCGCTAAACCTTCAATGCTACAGTTTTGGTAAGCATGATCTCAGTTGTTTCATTTTACTTCCATTCTCGAAACAATTCAATAGTTTTACAATGACGTTAAGGTTGTTAGTCACGTTTATAGTGTAAAAAGTTTTCTCCCGCGTTTGAAACCACTGCATGTGTTGCTACACTTTTTCTGTATTGACCGCAAAGACTTTTTTCTGTTGACACAAACCAAACTTAGAAGATAAAAGCACAACGGTTGGTTACAGAGACAGAAAAAAAAAAAAAAAAAAAAAGTGCGTGGTATCATGGCGATTTGGTGCATTATGACACAAGCAGCAGAGCAACTTGAACAAAATGCTTCATTGGTACCGTTAGGAAAGCAAAGTGCAAGTCTGCGAGGAAGCATCTGCCCATGTCAAGCTCACAAAAAAGGCTTTCATCATCACATATACACCTCAATATATTTTAATATCGAAGAAAAGTTCATTCATGTCAGTAGTTGATTTGATTGAAATATGGAGTCATTCAATACTTTCCAGAAGACTAATTTCGTCTCACTTTCTTAATTTCTTGAGATTGTCAATTTCATGGAGCTGTAACCTACAGTCAAAACCGTACTTGAAATCATTTTGAATTCAAGTTCAGCTTTTTGAATTGGACTACTAAAATATTGACATTCATTAGAATGTATCGGTGTAAATACACAATATATTCTTATCGTAACAGATGAATTGAATTTGACCTTTTGAATCCACCTGTTTGATGTTCCATTACTTTTTGCACAACTTGCTGACAAGACAAAATTCCCGACATGGACTTTACTATTCAATTATCAAATGAGTTGCCTGTTGTTCATGAGAGCAGACTGACCTGTTGGTGAAAAACATCTGTGTTTGCATTTTTCTTGATTTTTCCGAGAAATGTTACAGGTCGAACCAGCAACTGAATCGTCATCAGTAATTTGTGTGTTTTCTGCATTGGCTATTTGAAATACTATTTAAATCCGATTAATCAGCCAAATAGTCGACAGGATTGTCAATGATAAACAACAGCCGTAAAAGTCATTTCAGATTGAATTTAACCAGCAAATGTATCTATCAGTCCATTTACGGATCAAAGACCTATTTTGATTTGAAAGCATGTTGTGCAAAATGCAAGAAAATACTGAACAGGCGCAGATATATATTTCCAACTTTAGAAAAATTCAAACAAGTTCACCTGTAAAGATCCCACTTAAGGTTGAATGTGAAATTTCATCCGACAGCCAAATTTTGTGAGTGCCGTCTGTCTAGCCTGCCTTCCTATGTGAGGGTCCACGTCGGCAGTGTGTTATTTGTGCTGCAAAGCATGTGTGATGTTGTTCAACATGCAGGAGTTGTCAAAATGGATTTACTTGAGCAACCATTTCTATCTGGCTGCGCCGGAAGCAGACTTTAGCCCGTATACGAGTGTGCTGACCTACCACTGGCAATTGTATGCATATACTATGTGTGTCAGCACCAAGGCTCGCGCTGCGCCCGGCCTCGTGCCAAACTGTCTGCCCGCTGCCAGGCGCTCTTCATTAAAGCGAGGCCTTCGCTGCAGCGCTTCTGCAGCGACGGCTCGCACACCTCTCGGTGGGGGAGCGCCACCTGTGGACAGTATCCACACGCTGGTAAACGGACAAGAATCCCGACAAGAAGGAATATATTAAAGCCATCCTTCCTGACCCACCTGGAATATGTTTCTCCACACCGTGTCCAATACCTCCAACAGTCTGTCTCTTTCCTCACAGCCGCTAAAATACAAGACCCAAGGTGGAAGGAAGCGATCACGATCCGTAGCAAACTCCTGCCAGGTAAAACAGAAAATGTGCAACGGTGAATGAAAGCTACTGCGGAAGACATCTTCACGGATGTTCACTCACGATGACACAGTACTCCGCGTCGGCTTCCAGACTGATGGCCTCCACGTCGCTGATGTCGGCGCTGCCCAGCGAGCGGAAGAAGCTTGTCTGGCAGTCCTGATGGCAGGTCAGCAGCTTGCTGTCCGTGACAACCAGACAACACGGGATACACGGGGCGGGGGCCGTGCCTTGGGGGATGACCTGGAGGAGCGCAACTCGCCAATAAATATTTGTGGCACTCCAGCAAATACATGCATTTGTGTGTTGTTTTTTTAGGCACTTTGAAACAGCATGGTGGCAGTAACTTTTTTTTTTTTTTACCTACTGCAGTTTTTGGAAAGGTGCCATAAAGGTAATAAAACGTTTGGTTGAGTCAAAAAGAAAAAAAAAAGTCTTACTCCTATGGAAACAGACTGGCAGAGCAGCTGCATCCACTCAGCCATGTCCTGTTCGTTGTTGGCACTGAGCTCCAGCGGGGGGCGCTCCGTCAGGATGACTTGAAAGGCATGCGGACGCTCGGTGCTGTTCGAACGACGGCACCCTCCGCAAAATTCACCCCTGACATAAGAAGGGAGGGAGCGTGGGACCATCAGCTGGCATCAAAATAAAAAGAAATAAATAAAAGAAAGAAAAGTTACCCCATAGTGACTGAGAGCACAGGCGTCACATCAGTCCTTTCAGCATAGAGATACAGAATTCCATTGCTAGAAGAAGAACAAGTCATTAGAATGCTGACGGGACTCTTAATCGAAATTCTTACAGTTTTCAACAGAGTGAAATTGCATGCGCCCAATCCAATGTAAACTGAGCTCTAAGCAAAATAACGCAAACACTCAATTTGTATACGAACTTGAGAACGAGGTAGCAACTTTTCCACAGTTCCTTGCCCAAGTACGTGGAACCGGCCCGGTACTGCATCAGCCCTTCCTTAGCGCTAGTAGGTGACTTCAAGTTGGGCAAGCTTGCATCCATGGGATCCTCCCAGTGGACCAGGGAATACAGTTGGATAGAGACTTCAGAAACCTGGCGGTAAACACAAGTGGGTTTGAGCGATTCCCTTTGCTTAAGAGTATCAGATTCCACATTTTCAAATATTGCCATCAAGCGCGTCTTCACCTCACAGTGAGATTCCTGGGCGACAAATTTGGTGAGAGCAAGTTTTTCCATAGTGGCGTCAGTCAGGATGGAAGGATACGGCGGCTCGCGACAACCCTTCACCATAGCCGTCTTCAGAACGGACAAGAACCATCTGGAGGCGAGAGACAAGGAGATTGCTGTTGGCAGCCGACGTGGTAAAGAAACTCAGAGTCACGTCGACGCACTCACAGGGTCAACGTGGCGTCGGCCGTGTCGAGCAGGAACTTCCGTCTTCTATTAGTGCAAACTATGTTCACTGTTTGTTGATCGAGGCCCACCTGAAGTCATGAAAACATTTGATCTAAATTTTGATTTTTCAATTGAGTTCAAGAGGTTATAGGTTATATTAAGGGAGTTTTGAAATGATTTATATCGGTCTGATTTATTTTTTTAAATCACAAAAAGCTGGCAACCAGGGTGTGTAGACTTCTTCTATTTACTGCAGACAGATACAAATTGAGCTAGATAGCTAAAGGTCCATTCAGACAGAAACAGATATAGACAAAAAGCCAGATAAGGAGAAAAAAAATAATCTTACTGAGAGATAGTCAAGCTCATTGTAAGAAACCGCATCTTCCACCGTGTAAGGTTTCTCTGCTGCACCTGTGCAGGGTCAGAAGTTTCATCAGATCTTAAATACACAGAGGCAAAACCAGCACTCAGAGGTCACACAACGTTTCCTTGCGGACCGACTGACCTTTCCTCAACAGGTAGATGTAACAGTCTGTCAGTAGCAGATAAAGAGGCTGCAGGTCTCCTTCCATATGGCCTGTACTCATCCTCAGCATCTAAAAAAAAAAGGTTGAATGTTGTCATAAAGACAAAATATCAGCAGCTGCTTAGGAATGAGTAAAAAGTTCCAGTGGTGCCTTGAGAGCCAAGTACCTTGACTTACGAATTTTTCAAGATACAAGTTGACCAACAGTACAAGGAAAACTTGTGACTCAAGTGCATGTCTGACCCCCACCAATAGATGGCAGCAGCACACCTCGCAACAATCAGAGTCACCAAACATGTTTCCTTGCACCGTCAGTTGGTTTTAGGAATTTAATCGTTAAACTGGTTTGCCAAATGTACAAAAAAAAAAAAAGGCCACTGCATTAGGTACAGTCAAGTTTTGTGCTTGCACAATGGGGTGAGCAATTGTTTTTACAAAGTATAATCATTTTGAGTTTATTTTTTTTAATGAAATACATTTGGGGGGTTTTTAGAAGGGCAAATGGAATGAATTTCATTCCTACGTTTCCATTCATTTCAAAAGGGGGAGATGATTTAACAAATGAGTTTTTTTGCGATCGTCAGGACACTCGGACCTCAAGGCGTTCCTGTGTACAAACTAATAAAGGTGATCACCCTGAAGAGTTGCTCCTCATTCTCTCTGAACACATGGATCATGAGGAGTAGTAAGTGGTTGTTGTCCACCCTAAAAGACAGAAAAGTGGACATGAAACACACGTGACGTAATTCGAAAGAACAGGTGGTGGTGTCCTTACTTAAATTCTGCAGGATGGGAACTTTCGGAGGGACTGAGCTTCTCCTCTTGCGCGGCAGTCGTTTCACACCCGTCTGCGTCATGTTCCTCCTCGTTCTTCACGTCGGCTTCCCGTCCTGCTGGTGCTTTTGTCTCTCCTTGATCTTCATGGCCACCTGAAAATATTTGCGACTGGCGATGCTCTGCAGGGTCATGGTGCCCACCACTTGCGGGAGCAGAGTCTGGATCGTCGGGGGTAAGGCAGAGTACGTTTTGAGCGGCCTGCAGGAGGTCTGGGCTTGAGTCTGGGTCCGGAGGGTCCACCCGGGAGTCCTTTCGAAAGGGCTGCTGCGCAGGAGGCTCGGAACCTTCCGCGTTCTCGGGCGGGTCCCAGACCTCCTCGTTAAGTCTGTCCATGACATCCCGGAGGGGTTGGCCAACGCTATCCATGGAGGTATCTGTCATCTCGGGAAGCCTTAGAAGATCTTCCACGCCGTCCTCGGCGCATTTATCCGCCACCTCTGTCTCGGTCCTGTCGAGGTGGATTACAGTGCAGTTCAATGAATCGGAATCCTCCCCGTTTAGCAAGCTGCTGTCCATTTCTACGTGCTCGGACGATATGGAGTTATGGATGCTGCTGATGGACTCTGTGAAACTCTTGCCACGTCGTTTTTTGCTGGATTTCCTCCGTCTTGCCATCCTGGATGTGGAGAGGAATAAGCTGTTGATCAAAATGTTCCCGCTGCCACAGAAAAGTCGGAAATAAACTTTACCGAATGACTTCCAGCTCGTTATTGGCGTCGTCGCCAGCGCAAGCCACGTGAGAGGCGGCCACGTGAACCGGCGTGACGTCGGCTGAGGTGTTGGTGTCCGACTCGTGATTGAAAGGGTTGAATCTGGACGTGGGACTGGGCGGCGACGGACGAACACCCGCTTTCATCTTGCCGTTGCGGGCGGGTAAGACCAGCGAGTCGCTGATGACAGTCAGGGGATCAGAACCGTTGGACCTCGGGCAGCTGGCCTGGTCGGTCAAGTCACCTTCTTTTGTGGAAAGTGACACCAAAGGCACCGAGTTAGGACGAGAACCGTCTTACATGGTTTGCTTTTGGAGTTGTAGAAATACACAATAACATTTTAAAAATCTGTGTCTCATCATAAATCTAGCCGTTATATGAGACAATATTACATAAATCTATCTCAGAGTCAAATTGACCAGTGTTGTCAATTTGTAGACATTGTGTATTTCTACATCCCACTTCACACAACACATGAGTTTGGGCTTGCGGCATTCTTGGTGTTCATCAGCAGGGTCCAAAACATTTAGAAGGAGCCATTAACTAGTAGTAGCAGACAGGAAGACGTGGCACAGGCCTAGTTTAAGCAAGGAGAAATCTCACATAGTACGACACCACATTCGCTCAATTAACCAAAAGTAGTCCTTTGCCGCCAATTTGTGGCATTGATACGCAATTACTGTGCAGTTGGAATTTTTTTTATTTAGCGTACTAATTGTCATTAAAATCAGTCAATCAAATGCAACAAATTTAGTTTAGGATTCAAAAATACAGCAGTTTTAAAACACTACTCTGGTTGCAAACTCTAAATCCAACTCCATTATTCAAAGGTTGAATGGTTGCAACTTGTTTGTCTATGTGTGCTCCAAAGTTTGCCGACACAGGCTCAGGCTCGACTTTAATGAGGAGAAGCGGTAAAGAAAACGGATGGCTGGATATTTGCTGATGACATTCTAGGCTAGTGTCACGTATCACACATCGAGAAGAAGCGTACAAAAGATGAGAAGAGTGACAAGAGCCGCATTCGTCTCACCGTGCTAAAGGAAAAGAAGGATTAGGATGACGCCCCCCCTCCCCATCATGGCACAGTTGTGCATGCGACATACGTTAAGCAAAACACAGTGCGATGGAATAGGACGGAGAAAAGGATGAACCAATGTCCCACCTTCCCAGTCTGCACTTGGCATTGCCTGCAACACGGGGAAGATGTCACCAAAATCATAATCTATAGAAACAAAAAAAGGATGGATAACATGAAACATTTAAGAGAGGTTTATACAAAATCAAAATTGAATTATGGCATGCGGACGAAAAAGGTGGGAGTGTAAAAAGAAAAGTCGGAGCTAGAACTATGGAATTCTTCACAGTGAACGCCAGTGACGCGCCCCATCGTCGTAAGGCTAAATCTCAAAAGTTAAATTCAATGTTGTTCAGCTCACCTTCACTTGAGGGCGCAATGGCACTGTCATCCCATTCCAGGTTGGTGGAGGTCAGGGAGGTGAAGGAGTGAAGGGACAAACTGTCCGAGCTGGGCAGCCTCTCCTCAAAATCCAACAGGTTGTGCGGTTTGTAGTATTCGGGCATGTAGGCGGCCACGTCCAAATAGGGCACATCCTGGAAACATGGCACGGGGAAGGTTAGACACACAGCTCGGGTTCATTTGGGAAGAAGAGCGTTAAAGAGATGCCGACCAGTTCCAGATCGAAACGAATGAACTCCAATCCGGCTACCAGCGTGAGGAAGAGCGTCAGGTGGTCATGACTGCAGACCAGCGCGTTCCTACAGAACAGACAAAGAAATATGATTCAACTTCCATCACGTTTGAAAGCGCTGCAACTTCTTCAATTTTTTTGCTGTCACGTCTATTATTTTAGTGCATTCTTTGAATGTAGAAAGGAGCGCCCTCTGGTGGACAAATATGAAACATTTAGATTTTTTTTAAACACATTTAATGATTGATGTTTTGTATTAAAATACATATACGAGTTTCAAAAGTGTGTTTTAATAAGTTTTAAATTTTAAAAAGTTTACAGCTTGTGGGAATGGTAAAACTGTTCATAAGTTTTTTTTTTTGTTTTCAGCAATGTGACAAAAAATGACAATGTGTCAAAATACGCAATCTGGTTGCAAATGGCAGCTTTAACCTGAATACAGAGCACCAAGAATTTTTTTAATCTGATGAAATATTTTTTTATGTTAGTTCTTTCTATGTAAATATGAGATGTCCTACTTTGCGAGAGGTCAGTAAACACACCTCAAGTGACCAAGTGGGGACAACGGAAGTGCATGATAGTCCTTCTTTATAATAATAATTAAAAAAAAGTATGGCATGAGTTGTCCCCTTGGATGGCACTTACTTGAAGTAGTACTTCTGTAGTAGTGCTTGATTCTCTTGGAAGAGGCGTAGGTAGCTTTCTAAAGAGCTCTCGCTCAACGCCAGGTATAACCACGCCCGACCTAGCAGCACAGTCACCGTAAGGATTCTTGAAGCACGAGTGCAAGTGAGGATGCACGCAAGACTCACTTCGACCCAGGTTAGTTGCGATGTGCTGAAGATCGTCGATCTGTCGAACAGCCTCTCGCCTTGTGAAGTGAAGGACGAGAACCCAGTAGCCTGAAGAGATATCCTGCAGCCTGCGGTGGGTTGGTGGGGGGGTCATGCTTAAAGGTGATCTTTTTGTGACATTGTTGTAGAAAGACGACAAGTTTCTTACCCGTAGAGTAGCGCGTGGTCAAGGTGCTCGCAGAGCCGCTGAAGAACCCGGTCGTGGTTGCGGATGGCTGGAGTCTCATCTTCACAAGCTGCAAAGTAACTCTGCAGCTATAGAAACACAACATGACAACTTGAACATTGGATCGAAAATACAGGAACTAGTGGAGACGTTGGTTTTATTGCAACATTGGTGGAACGAACTGTGGCACAAAGCATGAGACTAATTAGTATTTGAAATGGAAGATTTGGTTGCCTAATCAGTCTGAATTTGTTATGCTTGCCAACTAATCCCTAATGTGAAAGACATAAATAAATATGGTTGAAGGAGGCCAAGTGTGTCCTACATTGCCAACACAGAGGCTTTGTTTCATTCATCCGCCTTCCTTACAAGTCACAAGTAAACATAGTCAAATTATTTTCACTTTCACAGTGACTATATGTTGCGTTATGCTGGCAATAGGGCAAACGGTCGATTGATTGATAACAACATTAGGGGCTTTCCCAGTGACTACATTGTGAGCAGATTCAAACTTCCTCAAGCAATATCAATGTTAGGCCAGAATCCATTGGACATTCACTGGCCTAAATATTTTCATAAATTCAACAAACTATTGCAGATGTCACGGTACACTTTTAATACTGTGTTACACTTATTAAGTGGATCAAAATAAATAACTGGCAAATATCATTGCAAGGCAGACAATATAAATATGTCCACATATACCACCTATAAATAAGTGGTATGTGTCCTGTCTTGTTCAGCCCCATACCACAAAGGTTTCCAAACAAAGTAGAACATAGTACAACTGTTTATTAGATGAAAATTAGTTTATTTAGTTTTCTTAATTTAAAGATTTAATTCACTGGCATTGTTTTATTTATTTTTTACGTCAAATTAAACCAAAGTAAATCATATGTTGCCTTGAATATAAATGATGTAAATAATATATATATAAAATATTCAAAATAAAGAAAAAAGGGGTCTTTGTTATTAAATAACGTTTATGGTCATCTGAGCTTTAATGAGTTTACACGCGGCTGTCACAGTTTACTGATCTGGGATATTAATTATTGAATGTTTTCACTTAGCCCCTGCAATGTGCTGACATTCCCGAATCAGGGAAACATTTCCCGTGTGCCGCAGTGTCGCGATGCGGTCGTCATTTACTGGAACATGATGTCTCGCTATTGTTGAATTTGAAATGACAGGAAATAAGCAAGGGGAAATATTAGCCAAATGATTCGGAATGGACGCAAGGTGCTGTACGATAGCTGCTCAAACCTTAGCGCGTTCGAAAATAACAAATACGGAAAGGGCTCTTACCTTCTTGACGGACAGGGAGATGTTTTCCAAAATGCGGTCCTTGACTTTGAGTTGATCCATCGCGCGTCTTTTGTTGACAACAGCGGCGGCGGCGGCAGCAGCAGCAGCAGACGGAAGCCTGTCAGCTGACTCTAGCTGGCCCCTGCGCAGCTAGTTTTGCTAAAGCTAACAGCGCCGTAACCAGCAACAGCGTTGGCGGGGCATTTACAAAACCTTCAATAAACGCATTAAATATCGTCAGTTTTATAAAATCTGAAAATCTTAATAGTACAGATAAAGTCCTACGATAGTTAGCTAAAACACATTGAAGGTATTAAAAAGAAATCACGGATAACCAGAAAGAGTCTCTTACTATAATGTCAGCAAACGCGACGTCTTAGCATTGCTTAGTGGTCAAGGGGTTACTTTACTAGTACTGTTGTCCAAGTTATATACATTTTAGGTAGGGGCGGCTAACTTGTGCTAACTTTCTGCCCAGCATGGCTATCGGTTAATACGTCACTGAAAGTCACAGCAAAAAAAAAAAAAAGGGGGCCGCCCACAAAATACTTTATGCATAACCGAATGTTTTCCCAAAGCAATTGTACTCTCACAATATCAAAATAAAATATATTACTATATATTTTTTTTACGTCAAGAGATTTGGACCAACTTGTGGCTTCTTTGTGACTCTTCCGGTCGTTTACTATATCTGTTGCAAACTGCTGCTGAGACTTTGAACAAAATCTATTTTAACACTGAACATTTGTGTATGTGTAATATGTTGTAAAAACAATCTTGGTCAGTGTGGAATGTCAGTATTTTATTGTTTTTAAAAAAACAAGGCTTTGGACAAATTACCATTTGCAGTTTTTTTGTTCAGTGCATTGTGGCTATCACATTGTGAAACAAGGGTCACTTTAATATCCTGTTGTCGCGTCATCATTATTCCAAAACTTTTTTCACACCAAAGTATTATTCCAAACTTTTTTCACACCAAAGTATAAAGTAACAAACAGAATTCAGATTTTTCACAGGCCTCAATGTGTAAAAGAAAGCCCAAACACCCGCATTAAAACATCCACAAGCCACTTGAGTGCCATTGTACGCCAACAAATGAATTCAAATTCGAGTTGCTTTTAAAGTTCTCATGTCGTTTCACATTCTCCTCTTTCCAACGGATTAGTCGGCCTTTTCCTTCTCCTTCATGTGCAGGAAAACAAAGCTGAAGATAAAGAGTCCCGACATCATAGAAAAGACGCTGGCGTAGTACGGGAACGCCGTCGGGATGAAGCGTTCGTACTGGGTGTGCTGCAGGGGACGCACCGACACCTACGGTGACAGGAAAAAGCGCAAATGATCATTTATTGTCAGGTTATTTCCTTATAAAAGTCTCAAGAAGCAGATTATAAAGGGGGACTAGCCTGAGTGGAGGAGTAAAGATGTGTGTATCCCAGTCGGTTGTAGTCCACCTTGAATTGGAAAACTCCATACACGTCGGGCAACTTGAACTGGACGCTGTATTCGCCATCTTTGAATGAATCAAAACACCTCATTGGGCTTGGTCTACGTTAAAAAGATCAAATCGCCGATAGCTCGTAACTCCGTACCTTCTTTCTTCAGGTAAGTCCTGACGAAGGGGTCGATTCTCACAAACTCCAGTTGAATATCGTCACCGTCGAAAGGAACCCATCGGCCCTCGGAAAGCATCTCGATGACGATGCTGTACTCCTGCACGTGCGACGCATTTTCAATTTCCAGCCATTCAAACCTTTCCGCACCCTCGGACATAATTCTGTCAAAACTCACCACGAGGTCGGTGACGGTGTACGCTGCGGGGGGCGAGTCCTCTCCCACGGGATGATGGCGGACTTCACCCACCCGGAGGACGCCGGCCTCTTTAAACACCCAGCGAGAGAGAGCCTCAGCCAATTCCATGTTGCCCGTCAGCTTGTATCTGTGAGGAACAACAGAACAGCACAATTCCACTTAAAAAAAAAAAAAAAAACACGCTGCTATGATTTTGATACAGAAAAAGGGGACTGACAGCTGAGATCCAGCCGTGGCTTTCTGCACGTTGGAGGTGAAAAAAGCGTCACTAAAGAAATCCAGCGAGCCGCTGAAAACCACTCTGGCGTTGTTTCTGGCTTGCAGGCCGGCAATCAGCAGGGTGTTTTTGCCCACGGCATGGGGGTACTACAGCAAAGAGCACAAATTAGTTGCGAAACACACGACTGCAGCATAGGGGCCATGCGTTGCATTGTTACCTGGGAAATGGGTCTGTCGGGGAAAAATGAGTAGGCAGTTGACGAGCCGGTGAGGATGTCCAGGACGAGAGGGTTGTCGGGGTCGGCCACCATGCTGAAAGAGGGATAGAGGCGGCATGTGATTCACATTCATCACTACATGTTGGGGGAACTCATTCAAGACAACATGTCATGTTAGAGGACATTCAAAATGTCTTCATCTTCAAAAATAATGGCCCTTTAAATGTCATCTTACTTACCCAACACCCTTAAACAGCACTGGTTTGTTGGTGTCTTTACCAACAATGGTCGGAGCTTTCAGAAGATTCTCTGGGTCAGCAACAATCAATGTATGCTACAGGAGGAAAAAAAAAAGAAAAAAGATGACCTTGGGAATAACAACGGAGCGCCATGGCATGGGTACAATTCTATTACCTCTCCAGGATCAGACTTGTCGTAATTGTGATGGTCAATGACGGCAGTCCCCTCCTCGTCAAACTCGACGCCACATTCGCTCCCCAGCTCCCTCAGCGGGTCACCTGATTAACGGGCATAACATTTGAACATTCCAAATAATATTTAGACTAAACAAGAGAGCAGGTAGAAGTCAACTGACCAATATCAGAACTGGCCGCAACCAAGACATTTCCGCCACCATCAATGAATGACGTAATGGTCTCCACATTGATACTGCCTCCAAAATCTGTAGGAAGACAATAATTCAGAACATACAGGACAAAAAATGTGACAAGTACAAGTAACATACCTTCAACAGATGGTGAAAAGATGATGAGATGGTCATACAGGAACTGGCCATATTTGATCAGAGAAAGCGACGGGTCATCGGCAGTCTTGAACGTTAGATCAAAGCCACGATCTGAAAAGTCAAGTCAAAGTCAACTAACAATGTCACAACAACTGATTTGTTCCCAAATACTGGCAAGGAATCACTGTAAATTAGTTACCCTGGTTCAGAAATTTTTAATCTGGATGGCGCAGGTTACTGATCTATAAATATACGACCCCCTGCTACATGAAACTCACAAAATAAATGTTTTTCTTCTTTTCTCTGCAAAGCGTTTCCACACTTGTTAGCCACATTAGCATACACGTTCATATTGTGATTTTGTTTTTTGTTATTTTCAAACAAAACAATTTCTTCTGTGGTTGTTTTGTTGCTTTTAACTTGGACTCTTAAGAGGTTAGTGTCTTTATTATGTTAATTTAATTTAATTTATTGACTGGTCAGTTAAGGAGTTAACTTTTGTGCATGTTTTCTTCTTTTCTCTGCAAAGCGTTCCCACACCTGTTAGCCACATTAGCATACACGTTCATGTGAATAATAAGTATTCATGTTTTTCCATAATAACTTTTTAAAATTATTATTATTTTCACCTTGTGATGTGGCAGGGTTCTCTTCCAGCACAAAGCCAAATTGAGGGCCAAGTGTGGAATGGGTAACACCACTGCTCGTCTGCTCTGCCTCCTGCACTACCACAACCAGAACCAGTACTAAAGACTGGACCGGAATGGAATGGAGGCTAGTTCCTAAAAAGGTTCCACCAACTGTCGTTGATCCGGTACGTTAAAAATTATGCGACGATGGTGACGTCATTATGGTGCGCCAGAGATAGACAACCATTTCATTCGGCTGATTGTACTTTAAGTGACGTCATTATGGCGCGCCAGAGATAGACAACCATTTCATTGGGCTGATTGTACTATAAAGTCCTCTGAATGAAAACTGTGTGTTACAAACTAAGTATTATTCCTGATCGTTGTGTACTAATATTGCATAGAGCGGCTACAGTGAGCCGATTTTAATTGGTGGATCATGCAAACGTTAACGCAGCTAGGCTAATATTAGCCATCCTTTTATCATGCTCAACACAGCGCTACAACCGTCAATGATTGCGCTCGTTCTTCTACACGAGGAGAACAGACATAAAAATGTAGACGTATATGACACCTTACCTGACAAACTGCGGAAAAACATTGAATGTGTGTCCCTCATGTTGACGTTGTCCAGCAGGACCAGGGTCTTGCCGTCGGCCTCAGCGCAGTGCAACAAGGAGGCGAGCGAAAGCAATAAAGCAACAATGCTGCCTAAAATGGTGGACCTCCTTTGAATCATCCCTGTTTTGGATGACAATCTAAAAACGTCCCGGTTTGTCTGCTTGACTGCAACCGACACGGCCATTATGCTGCTGTGGATGGAAGTCGACGTCAGCGTTAGTGCTCGTGTTGGGTCGTGAGTGAACGATTTGTTCAAAAGACCGACTCTTTTAGTGAACGAGTGAACGAATTCTTTTTTCTTGGAAAACATGTTGGAACGCGGCCCCGAGGACTAGAGCTTGACACCTCTGACCTTTGACCATGATATTTCTCTAATAAAGTGGCCTGTTATTAGGTACACTTGAAAATGGCGGTGTACCTAATGGAGTGTCCAAGTAACGTTGAACGATTCGTTTGAACGAATCTTTTGAGAGAACTTATTCCAAAGATTCAGTTCACTTAAAAGAATTGTAATGCACATCACTAGTTAGTGCGGCACTTTCCTATGACCCTAAGAAGCAGCCACTCAGAGAAGGGAACGCGTCATCTGTAGTTTTTCTTCCACCAATGGGATAAAAGCAAAGTTGTAGTCCACTTCTGCCTTATCTGGAATACGTCGTTATGGCGCCACAAAGCATGTCTCGCAATTTATGTTTAGTTTTAAATGGCATTAAATCGGTTCAGTTTACAAACAAATTAGGCCGAAGGTGCGCCAATGCACCACAATTCAGGATTTTTTGGGTGTATGGTTGCACCCTCAAACCCAATTTTTCCGCGTGTGGACATAATGAATCCTAAAAATTGTTCACCTGCGAAAGCTACTGTCATATTAGTAATACAACCAATTATTCCACAACACCACCATCACTTGCCATTCATTAATTGCCTTTAATTCAACTTGTGCTAATTGTATATATATATGGCCACCATTTTACATTTGAAAAAGGGAACTCCACAACGTAAACAAATTGACGTCACAGACTTTGACGATGCAATTTGGGACAATTTTAATGCAATGCATTTTAAATTGTCCTTAAAAAACAAACATAAAAGTGGTCATATTTAATACCACTGTAAGACTTGAAAGACAAAATAAGTATACTGTGCTCAAAAAAATCTTTCTAGGAAAATACTTAATACATAAAATAATTTCTTCAAGGAAAATGTACATATCCAAAGTGAGGACACCATGGTGACAAACAACAGCTCATAATGTTGTCTTTTTTTCCATAATCGACGATGCACTGTTCAGCAATACAATGCAAAAAATAAAGAGGTTATGTAAAGTACAGTGTTGGAATGATATACATCGTCGACGGCTACCTTCCAAAGTATTGCGTCCACTGGAAGGTGTTTTGAACTGCTAACACAGCTTGAGCGGAAACTTTTAAAAATAACAATGACTACACCTGAACCTCACACACGATTAGCTCTCCTTCAACTTTTCGATCCGTCTGGAGGTCAGCCAGCATCTCCATCTGCCCACCGTCCCCCTTCTTCCCATCGAGCAGTCCATCTTCCCCTTGTGGCTCCTGAATCACGCCCTCTTCCAAATTTCCCTCTCCATCTTGGCCACGGAAAATGAGCTCCCCTTCCTGGATCACCTGCTCGGATGCCGTTTGCCACGTTGCGGCGCCGTCCCCCTCGGCGGCGCTGACTGCGGTGTACTGGTAGAAGTCAGAGTCCGCTTGAAACATGACCAAGGCCTGGGCTGTGTGAATGCGGACGTGCTGGGCTAGCGAATTAGCGTCCAGGAATTTATCCCCGCATGAATCGCAGGCATAAAGTATCTGCGTGTTGGGGTCTAGAAACAGAAAGGGCAAAAAAGGAGCCATTATATTATTGCATTCTGTTGAATTTGTATATTTCAGTATATGTAAGTAATTGCATGAATATTTTCAAACAATAAACAACTTGAAGTCTCTTTTTGAAGTATTGTCCAGTATTTTTCCCAAGTGTTGCTGTTGTGAAATGAGTTCTTATACTATCCAGCCATTTTTATTTTCTGTTTCAGTCTCACCTGCTTCCTGCACTTTCTCGACTGCCTTGGTAATTTCTGCTTTCAAAGCTTCGGTTGCGTCGGCACACACGGATGCATCCACCGGTAACACTGTGAACACGTCAACAAACATTTTTGAGTTCACTCAAAACTTTGACATTGCCTATCGGTTTGAATATGAATGTTTTGTCTATGTCAAGGCTTTGTGCAAAATACAAATACACCGAAATATCCTAGTTAGAAAGAAACACGTCACAAGTCGCATATTGGGCTTCTAGTGACCAATATGAGAGTGAGAGCAAAGTTAAATGCCACAGAGATATTTGATCAAGTCTAACGTGTCAAATCGCTAACCTGTAAGCTGAGCCACAGCGCTGGCGGCCAGGGCTTCCGTCGCCAGGGTAACAATGTTCTCAGAGACGGTCACGATGTTGAGCTCGCCGTCCGAGGTGGATGCCTCGACGCAGCCGTCAATCTCCTCATCGGTACCGTTGCCGGGCCGCCGCCGCCGCTTTATGCCGGCCTTGCCGCGGTGGACGGTTTTGATGTGAGAGCGCAGATTGTCTACGCGATTGAAGCCTCTGCCGCATTTGTCGCACAGGAAGGGCTTCTCTCCTGAAAGGAAGTCAACGTGAAGTCAAGTGAAAAACATCTAAAAAGGGAAGCTGGCACACGTTACCTGTGTGAACGATGACATGCTTGGAAAGGTCGCCCACGTTGACAAATGACTTGTTACACATTTGACACTGGTGAGGGCGGACGTTGTCGTGGTGGCGAATGTGATTGGCCAGTTGACTGGACTGTACAAACCTACCAGGAAGAGACAAAAGATGCAGTACATTCAAAGTCACTTTCTAATTTTAACTTTGCGTTTATTATATATTCATGACTGCCGTTGACCTTTACTGACGAGAGATAGGCGAGTATTGATAACAGGCCTTGATATTGGATCTATTTCAGGGTATCGGCGGATGATACCAGTCGCCAATACCAAGGAGCCCTCTTGTAGCCTTTTTACCATCAGGAAAAGGAATCCTATCCATGTCAATCCTCTTACGTGCTCATTTAGATGCAAATGTTGTGATTAGCATCCTTTTAATGTCATTGATTAAATGTATTGTGGCGACATTAAAGCTCACAATAGTGGTTAATTAGTATCGGCATTACTCGTACTGGTATCGGACTGCAAAAAAGTGGTACGGAACATCCCTACCTTTTCCCACAACGATCACACACGTAAGGTTTCTCTCCGGTGTGCTGGCGGACATGCGCAATGAGGGAGCTGGCCTGGGTGAAGGCTTTGCCACAGGTGGGACACACGCAAGGCTTCTCTCCTGTCAGACGGCATTCAGTCAAGGCTGGAGGACGGGAAACGTTTTGCCTTGCAATATTGTACCTGTGTGGATGCGCTCATGGCGCTGCAGAGCTCCAGGATCGCTGAATGCTCTTTGGCAGTGTGTACAGACGTATGGTTTCTCACCACTGTGGACCCGTGAATGGCGCTTCAGATTCCCTGATACACGCACACAAAATTACGGAATATACAATATAAATGTTTTTCAAGTCCTTTTGACACTGCGATTACAGTAACAATAGTCCATGTGAAAAAAAAAAAAAAAGATCCCTGAATACACAGGTGTTAAAATAAAGGCCGGGGGGCCAGCTCTGGACCACCACATTATTTGATGTGGTCCGTCAAAGTAAATCATGTCTGCCAAACTTGATGACGCTCGCTAAAATGTGGTCTCAAATATTTGTGTGTTGAATAATGTGATTTTTTCCCCCCCCATTTTCACAGCAACGTTTTACCAACGGCTATCCTTCATATTTTATTTAAAAGCTAAGCCCGCGCCAAAAATACATTTAGCAGGGCAGCGGTGGGTAAATTGAGACAGAGCAGGAAAGCAAAGCGCTGAAGACATTTTTCTTACCTGAGGTGGTGAATTGTTTGCCGCATTCTCTGCATTTCAGGGGCCCGTCCGTGATATGGATTTTTAAGTGGGCCTTCAGATTTCCGGGCTAAACAGACCACAAAGTTTACACACCCATTATTAACTCTATAGTAACATCTCTGATGACTCAACAATTTCATAGCAGTTGATGACAGCGTCTGCAATACCTGATTGAAACGTTTGTCACAGTGCGGACACTTGTTGCCTTTGTTGGCGTCGTGCGTCTCCAAGTGTCGCATCTTGGCGGTGGGGTCGGCGAAAGCCTTGTCGCAGTATTCGCAGTGGTACGGCTTCAGACCGCTGTGCACCAGGCGGTGGCGCTTCAGGTTCCCCGAGGTGGTGAAGAGCTTGTCGCACGACTCGCAGCTGTAGCGCGCCTCGCCGGTGTGCCGCTTGCGGTGCAGGTTGAGCAGGCTGATCTGACGGTAGCTCTTTCCACAGATTGAGCAGCAAAATGGTTTCAGGGGGCTGTGAGGGGGGGGAAAGGATGCTTACTCAGAGCTCAGGAGACTGAAAGTACAATCCAACATGAATCCCACCTGTGCGTTTTCTCATGAGCTTTACAAGCCGCCGCGTCAGAGAAAGCCTTGTTGCAGTCTCGACAGGCGAAAGGTTTCTCCCCCGTGTGAATGCGCACGTGTCGCTTAAAATTGCCAGTATGCGTGAATTTCTTCCCGCAGTCCTTAAAAGAAGAAAGAGCACAACATAAAGCATGTTCTTGTAATGTGCGTGTGTGTGACACGAGCAGGGCCTCTCACCTCGCATTTGTGCGTCATCGAGCTGTAAGGCTTCGATTCGGATCGGCTGCTGATAGCGCTGCAGTGGGCCGCTCGTTCATCAGCGTCGTTGCTTCCGTCTCCCTTGGCCTGACCGGTGTCCGAGTGTGCCTCGGCGGTCTTGTCTTCTTCGCCAAGCTCTTCGCATTCATCGTTCTCGCCTGGTGGTGTCGTGCTTTTCTCCGCTTCCGTTTTGATGCCTTTATCGTCTGTGTTATAGAATTAACAAGTGAAGCTGAACAATTGCTACAGCAAGTTGCAAAGCTGAGGGCTCACCATGAGGGAAGTTTCGTCGAGGTTTCCTAATTCGCCTACCACGGGAATTGGTAAAAATCGGGGTGGTTACTGATTTGATGGGTGCACCTGGAAATACAAAAAACAACCCATCACAGACATTTTTGGAACTGCTTTGACAAATCCAGCATAACAGTGACATTTCAGAATCTTCCCTCGATAAAACAAAAGCCGCCACGTAATCATTCATAGCATTTCCTCATCAGGAACTTACTGGGGGCGTAGTCGACGTCAGAGGGGTCATCCTGAAAAGTCGACGTAACGTCTTGTGCAGCATCACTATCCTCCTCCTCGTTCTTCACAAATGCTTCCTTTTGCGTGGCACTACTTTTGGCGGTGTTCAGCTGTGAAACGTCTGTCTTCTGTGTTTTCACAGAGAGGTTAGTTTGGTCCTGGCCATCTGTTAGCTTGTTGTTGTCTTCCGTGGTGGTTGTGGAAGAACTCTGCTCTGCCTCTAATGCCACCTCAGCCAGGTCATTTTTGTGATTCTCTATCGGCGGGCTTTCGTATACTTTTTCTCCTTTACAAGAAAAAAATAAATACAAGAAATTGTAAATAATTAAAGTGTCTTCTCAAAATGTCCCACATGACCTCGAATCCTTCACCAAGACTGGACTGACCTTCAGCAACATCGAGTATGATATGGGATGGAGCCGGGTCGGCCACCGACTGGTACAAGGAGCAAGCGTTTACAATCTCTTGCATTTGTAGGAAATTGGCAACGCCCATCACGTCCTCCAAGTTTTCAGGAGTTAAACTCAGCTTGGCTGTGTACATGAATTCCAGGACCTGGGCCAAACCTGCACGGCAAGAAAGCACATTAGAAAAGGCTGCAATTGCGACGGAAGTGGAACAACGCACCCGTTACAACCTGCAGCATTGCTGATGTCCAGATGCACCACGTCCTTCTGTTCCAGGAAGAGCGTGCGGAAGTAGACACTGCAGGCTGCCAGCACGCATTTGTGGGCCTTGAAGTCCACTCCATCCACAACAAACGTGCAGTCACACAACAAACCCTGCTTGCGCTGGTTGTTGAACTGCTCTAGAACCTTCCCACTGTGCCACGGGAACTCCATTGTGCTTCAAGGTTTTTTTGGATGAGCAAGAAGCTGACCACAGATTCTGAGGGCAGTCGACGAGCGGAACGTTATGTCATTTAGTTTTTAATAATGATAAGAAATGACAAAACTGAAACCACCCCTAGACTCTTAATAACAAGTCATATTGAAATTGTACAAATGCTTATAGATTGGAGAGAATATGAATGTAATTGTTTTCAATTTGTTCCAATTTCTTATTCGAAAAGTGGGAATGGGCAGAACGAAATGGTTTCGTGTTTGTTCAAGATGTTTAATATTCGGAAGAACTCATCTAAATGTTAATGTGACTGTCAATTTGTTTTGTGTGTGGTTTTTTTTTAGGGGGGGCAAAATCAAGCTGGTTCAAAGGACAAAGTCTCAAAGGTAAAGAAAGCTTTGGCAACCTGAATACTTCAGTCTTAACAGTTATCGACCTTCATGTATATTCATGGCTTCAGCTTCAATCCCCAATACTATTGTGAATGATTATATTTGCTGACAGTAGTGTCACGCTCCTGGATGAAAATGAAACGTCTCATTGATCAATTTTCTCCAAAACGATTGGCTGAATACAATCATCTGATCTCAGACCAAAATAAACGGTTCGACATTCACGTTTTAGCTGCCGGAGGATTTAGAGACGCCATTCAAAACAACTGCATGCACAGCGATTGACTCATTTCAACGTTTTCGGTCTTTTCTCCTACGAAGGCTCGACAGTTCAGTCAATCGATTACAATGTCGCTCTACGATCCTCGTTGTCGTGTTATCAGGGATGAATTTAGTATGCCTAGCGAGGATATCGTACGGCGCAGACAAGATGGCGGACGCTTGTTGTTATTTTCAAAGCTGGCTCACTAGCTGTTCCGAAATGCCCTCGAGCCCCGCCGTATTCTACCTACCACCGGAATCGCGTGTTTGGGCTCGCTCCTTAGATGCGTCCTCGAACCTGCGGCTCGGCTACTACCAGGAAAAGTTGATTTTAATAATGGACCCGATCGAGTTTTTCGGTGATCGGTCCTGTGCTATTGACTTGGTTCAGCGCCATCTTCCTCTCGCTGATCGATTGATAGGGACCAGTCGGATGTGTTTTCAGGAGCATGCGCAGTGGAAAACATTTGTAGTTGCTGTGTTTGACCGCGTGGCTGTGCTCAAACTCAGCTGCTCGATGTGTTTTCACGAGCGTGCGCAGTGGGAAATATTTGCAGTTGCGGTATTTGACCGCTTGGTTGTGCTTAAACTCAGCTGCTTAAACTTAAACTTTAAGTACCGGCAAAATAAAGATACTAAATACAGAATATTGAATACAGCGGAGATAAAATTAGACATTTGGCAGATTTATGTAGATTGAGTTCCGTGATTTAGTTGTTGATGAAATGAAAATGCATTCAATGCAAAAATACTTCTTTCAAAATATATTAGTGCATATCTGTCATCTATTGATCTAGAATTATAACTGCAATAAATTCCTGACTAAACGAGAAATGTCCTGATGTGTTTTGTTCTTTTATTTCACTAGCAGCGGCGATTTTTATTTTTATATCCCGACAAAGCATTTTGTTTCCCTCTTATGAACTGAAAAATTCCTTTAGCCCCTTTTCATCAGCACCACAATCCCTTGTATTATGTAAGACACCTCTACATACATCTTCGTAAAATGGGATGTCTCAAGGTGGGGAGAAGCTTGGTTACTATGGGAACAGACTTCTCATCTAATAATTGGAAGCAAGAGTGCTGTTGCTGGTAGTGATGTATGCGTTTAGCTTCCCCAAAAAGACCCACAGGTGTGTTGTAGAGTGTACCTGTGTGACAAGTCTAGAAATGTCTTAGTTTTTTACTTCATACCTATGCACAAACACACACAGCAGTGATTCCAACCACTGTTCATATTAGCATGCTGGAAATGGTCATTAGTTATTTTCTGTACAGTTTATCTTCTAATTTTCCTTAAATGGGCCAGAAAGTATTATTTAATTAAATCAAAAATTTTATTTAATTTGATTGTGATTATGATTCAGTAATTCCAGTCAATACATTAAAGTTACTCTGAATTATACATGTCAAGGTCAACATGAGCTGGAGCCTCTCCCAGCTAACTTTGGGCGTGAATTACCAAGCCCAACAAATATTCACACCCACGTTCTCACTAATAGAACATTTCTGTGAAGTTGGAGTGAAACTCAATTGTGGAGACAATTAAGTAGTCCATGTTTTTAAGCTTAGCACTCTGCTCACCATGCGCCTCTTTGTTCCAAAACCTTTTGTAGATCTTTTTCCCACCAAAATGACTGGAAAACACAACAACAAATAATAAACCTCATCACATTCATTTAAAGATCAGTTTAAAAAGTTAGCAATGGATGATGGTTGCATGTTTTCATGGTGTTATGAACCTTTCTGTCATTAAATGCCGTGATATAATATCGTATATTACATCAAGTATTTAACTAGTTCACATGATGGTGTTATTTGTTTATATTCTGCTGTGGCCAGGTCGGCATTTCAAATGTTCTCAATTGCTTCACCTCGACAACTAGAGTCCAACAAAAAAAAATTGAAAAGACATATTACATGTATGCATGTTTTTGCTATGTTGGATCAAGGCGACGTACCCACTGAACACAAGCCTAGATTCCAACTGAGAGATCATGAAGCAGAAGCACATGTGCCTAATATACATGGTAATTCAAATCTGAATCAAATTTAAATGATTCCACTCAAAAGATATATCCTTCTTGCCACTATCATTGTAATCATCCCCAGACTGGATTTTTCCCCTCACACATTTGAGAGAGCAGGAAAAAAAAGAGAGGGGAGGGGGTTCATTGGAGACGTCAGCAAACATGCATTCATACTTTCTCCCCATTTTCTGCTCTCTCGCTCTCTCACGCACGCGCTGCGCTGCACTCTCTCGCTCTCCTTCTGTCTCTTCCTTCCTCCCTGTTTGCCAGCTGCCCTCCCTCGTCATCTTCTAGCCACCATGAGCACCAGATAACCGCCTGCAGGCTTTCCACACACATCATGGGTTGCTGCCTCTGTAAAAGTCATAAAGGTCAGTCTCGAGATGTGCGTTTGTGAATGTGTGTCACAAAGGTCAATGTCGAGATGTATGTGTGTGTATGTGTGTGTTTGTGACCGCAAGTCTGAAAGTTACTCTGATCTTTTGCTGCTCGCGAGAGTGACTGACATGTCAAGGGCATGAAGCGTCAGACCCTAAAAATACCCCAAACAAATAAAAATACAATCATGACCTAATTCCATCCAACAAATGACGAGTCTGAAGCACAAATTCATCTACAAAAAAAAATTAAAACTTATCTTCATCAGCTAGCTATTACCACCGCATGAGTCCGGGAGCAGCCATACCTTATTTGGATCAGAACTAAATCCTGATAGGACTAAGCCATTGAAAATGCTTCTCGTCATTTGTATTCTATGAGGTGATGTTTACATGCAAATGCTCGCTCGGGGCCTTCCTATTTGGAAAACTTCAAAATGAATGAGTTGCTGAAGTGAGTTGACATTCTTATCAAAGATGAGATCAAAGTCTAATCATGTGCAATATTTTCTGTCTGAATCTGTAATGCACTCTGAAAATATTCAGAGCGGGAGGATGGCAAATCAGGGGTGTGTGCTTGTGTGTCTGTGTGTGTCTGTGTGAGTTTGTCCCCGCTCTGGTGACTTAAGTAAATGGAAGGGTATCACTCGCCTCCTGTTGCTGTAGTGTTTCCATAGCAACAACCAATTGTCTTGACGCCATCTCTCAGGGGGAAACCCCAAGTGTGTGTCCACTGACCTTTTCAAGGATGTTAATTGTCATTTCCTCTTGTCATTCAATGAGCCTTGCTTACAAAATTATCTTGGTAAAAGGATTCAGTCGAAGGGATGTTTGGGAAATCGCTTCGCTTGACCTTTGGTTGGGAAAAAGAAGAAAGTAAGAGTTAGGAATGGCCTGAGCGCTGTCCAGAAACACACATGAGCACTCAGACAGCAGACGTGTAATTAGCGTGTGCTTCATCCGCAGAGCTCTATCCCCTGGCAGTGCTACACGAGGGTCATCCTCCAATCTCCACCAAGGTGAGTCAACCCGCACCCCAGAGGTCAGTCTTTTTATTATGTATCAGAAAACTAATAGTGTATGAAAAATCTTATTTCTGCTCAATTTACTTCTGTTTAGAAAAATGTATACTAGAACATCTGAACTTTACTTGATGTTAATCTGTGGCACTCCTCGATTGAACTCAGCTACATCCCCAGATTTAAGCGGGTGTGCACACTTATGCAAGCACATATTACCAGCTGTTTATCTATATTTCCCCACCTGCAAAGATTTGTTTTCTTTTCATAACAATCATATTAGTCTCTGTTTTTATAGCATGGAAACCTGGCATTTGAATAGGGGTGTGTAGACTTTTAATCCGCTGTAGTCATCCTTCTAAATATAGGTTTGAAAGTTGCAAACAATAAGTCTTTTCATTTCATAACAAGTGTGAGGTAAGCGTGATTCTCAGCAGATTGTGAGTCTCAACAGATTCAATCTGCTCTTGCGTCACACTTGAGAAAATGCCAAAGATAATTCCAGTCTTCAAAAAAAGGTGTCCAGATACTTTTGGCCTTTTCGTCGTTCTCTGCCAATTGAAGGGGAGAAAGAAAAACAGGTAGCGACTCCCCATCGATTCTCAGTATGTTGTAAACAGGTTAAAGTGAACGAAAATGGGGCCAGAGAAAAAAATTGTCACCATAGCTACTTTGCTGCAAACATTTCATGCGTTTGACATAAGCCCCTTTGATTGCATTTTTTTTCACCATCGTCATCAATCTGTCCTGTTATTATTTTGAATACAAGAGGAGCATTGTAATGCGCTCGACTTTCAGACGAAATACCAAACAAAACACATCATTACTGATTATTATCAATTACTGATAATAACATTTATTATTATCATGAATGATAACCAACAATGGCAAAAAGTTCAAAGATAAACCAAAAGGTGCTTTTTAACATCCATCCTATTACATTTAAAAAAAAAAAAAAAACAGTTTCAGCTAGCTAGCTAAATAGCTAATTCTATCTGAAAGCGATTCCACATTTCCAATTATCATTACGTTATTTTGTTCTCATTGACAAACCCTATGCATGCTTCTCAACTGAAATATTTGTTTATTTTCCTCAAAAGCTGTAATGAAAATATGATGTTGGTGTGCAGGATGAGCAGGCTCCATCAAATGGCCGAGCAGCAGAGAAAAGCAACCATTACAACATTGGCGAGCTTGCCACGTCCTCTTTGTTAGGTGAGATTGCGTGCACATTTGGGATGACACAAAAACAAGATGAGCTTCACCACGGAAGCACAATGTGGGAAATGATATTAGTGACATTCGTAATGTGATTTGTCTCTTCTGTGCTGTATTATACTGTATGCATGCCCACTTTTCATAGAAAAGTGGACAATTAAACATTTAAGTATGATGTCTATTAGTCTCAGCACAGCTGCATCCCTCTTTTCATCATGTACTTTTTAATCAATGGTTTCAAACTGAGTTACAGAGATTTAAAAGCAAAATAGAGATTTTTTTTTTTACAAATGGCTTACAGAGATTAATTAAAGTGTACAGAACTAGAACAGGATTTATGATTACATGATTTTTTTAAAAAAAATCCCACATTGAAGTTTTAATGTGGAAAGGGAGTAATATTGAGAAGTTTGGTCAATATCTGGAGTTCTCATTTTTGTGTCTAGTCTTGTATTTGCCAAAATAATCCAATTTATGACCATTTAACGCACAACGCCATGTTGTTAACTGACTGATGACATCATAACATTGACTGGACCGTCCATTTTATCCGCCAATTTCTGTTGAGTGTCAGGCCAATTGCTTGCCTTTTCGATGGAATTCTTTTTTTTTAAACCACGATGGGAGTCCACGTTAAACAGACGTCCAAGGAATAAATATTAAATAAATAAATCTGAGTCCATGTTCAAGATGGAATCTCGACTGGCATCTATTTATTTAGTATGCGGAATGGTTGATTATGCGCTGCAGTCTAACCGAGTGACAGAAAGAGCGCGTCATCAGTGACAGATTGACAGACATTCCGTCAATATTGACGTTGCAAAATTGCCAGAACGACTCAAACTTGTTCGAATCAGGTCTTGTCTACTGGTCGGGTGGATGCCGAGTGCATCTTAATGTCAAATGTGGAAGCAGGCGGTGGAGGAGGCTGGCTTGCTTGCAGCCTGCCTGGCTGGCACTGGCTTTTTCCCTTCATATGTCGGCTTATTAAGGCCGGTAATGATTAAAAAAAAATGGAAAGAGAGTTGTTTCAATTATCAAAATAGCCATCTGATTGCAAATCAAAGAGGAGTGTTTCGCATCAGGAAATATTTCAAATTTTGTGGACATGGAAATAGTATTTTTCTGTCTTCGATTTAGTCTTGATCTCATCTGGACTTGGAATTGGACCTCGGGGACTCGGACCTAACTTGGTTTGGGACCTTTTTTGTTGTGACTCAAACTTGCCTTGGACTCGATAAAGGTGGACTTGACTATAACCTTGGTTTGCGTGGGGGTCAGTGTACTGGAGAAATAGGACCAATGAATATTTCCGAACAGCCAAAAAGAGAAAATGACGACAGAAAATGCCGTTAATTTTGCTAATCCAACAAAGCCGCTGGGACTGTCACTGCAAGATTTCATTATAAATTTCAACTTCTATTAATTCATGAAAGATCAATATTTTTCCTTTTTTAATGGAGTTGTTGTTCATTTTATGACCTTATCTCACCTGAATGACTTTCCACATTATCCCCATCCTGCCTCTGCTTGCACATCTTTATTTCATTCCCTTTATCAAGATGTATCCCTCCCCACTTAGGTCTGGTGGCCACCATAAAGGAGCACATCACCAAGCCCACAGCTATGGCTCAAGGGCGAGTGGCTCACCTGATTGAGTGGAAAGGTTGGGGAGGCGGCGGCGGCGGCAGCGAGGTCCGGGCGGGCGGCGGTTGGAGCAGAGGCTGGGCGCAAGGAGGCGGAAGTTGGGGCCCTGAGGAAGATGAACAATTTTACTCTCAAATGACGGATGAGATCAAGGAAGCTCGCTTTGCTGCCGGTGAGTTAGACAGAAGAAGGAATTCAATAGAAGAGGGGCGAAAAAAAACACCTGAATGTTTTTGTTCTCAGGCGAGCACAATCGATACAGTTCTCGGGAACAATGTCTCACATGGCGGGGGAAAGAAAAAAAAAAAAAACATGTTTGTGTGCAGGAGTAGCGGAGCAGTTTGCCTTGGCTGAGGCCGCTATGAGTTTTTGGTCCTCGAACGACTGCTTTGAGCAACCTTCGACGAGCTTGCAAGGTTGGTTGTGTTGGTGTTTCTTCTTCTCTGCATTGATGATCGAATTCCGCTCCAGAGGTTTCTTGACGTTCCTTTTTTAAAATCTTCGCAATGATTGCATTCTATAGAGGCAACAATGAGCACACAAAAGATTTTTACCACGTGTCGTTGGAAAATCCATTTAGGCATCCATGTGAGAAGAAACTGCCCGTTCATGCTCACCATCTCAGTTCTTGTGCATGGATGTTGATTAGCTGTCATGATGGAATGGCAACAAAGGAATAATCCAAAATGGTGAAAGGTTTTGAATTCAGACGTGACATGGTGGACTCGCTGGAGTCTGAGCAGGAGATCAGCAAGCGCAAAATACGTTTTTTTTTTTCCTGTTGTCTTGAACGAATCAAGTTAATTTTCGACATGTTCATTAGGGGCATCAAGGAGCCACCTGTTGTCTCACTTCCTGTTGGATGACGCGAGCGTGGCCACGCCCCAGTACCTGCACAGCGTCCAAACCGAGACGCATGGCGACAGCCAGCTCGGCGGCCCGGTCGCCCCGGAACCACCCACCGTGACCTCCATTAAACGGCAGGACCAAAATTGGAGCGGCGAAGATAAATGCAGCGGAGTCACGGCCGAGGCTGCTGTGCGACACATAGACAGCAGCTCGTTGTCTGAGGATGATGTGTTTTATAATTAAACACCTTCACATTTTAATCACAGCGGTGCCTTGAGGTACAAGTGACTTGTGAGCAGGAATCGGAGACACAAGTGCTCGATGGTGCCATTGAACTCAATTGAACAGTTTAGCAAGTTGTCAATATCAATCTAACTATCAAACTAGACATAAGAGAACGATTGATTGGTTGTGACCTGAGACCGGGCCACTGTGATGTCATTTTTAGTCGCTAGCAAAAAGCAAAATGGCCGCCCCCTGTATTTTGCTGCTTAACACCATATTCATCAGACTGCCATGTTTAAAGACTCGTAGGAGCTCGTACAATTTAGTGAAAAGAAAATTGAAAAGGGAATGAATTCAATTTGTATCTCAAGGCACCCCAGTACTGTATCTGGATTTGAACAAAAGTTTAACACCAGCAGTCACTGAAACTAAGAATTTCCGTCATGGTCAACATTTGTGAATGTATAGTTGCTTCGCGACACTGGACTTTTCTATTCATTGTACATTAGATATATTTTATTGTCTGTTGAAATTACAGCCAATGGAAAGTGTAGTATTGTGTAAATATCTTGGGATAAAACCAACTGTATGATTTGCTGCCCCTTTCTTGTTTATGATCCATTTGTTGCTTCAAAACGAGAGCCAACGAGAACTGCTACAGGATGTTTGAGGAATTGTGAAAATGTAATATTTATTTAAATATATTACCAATGGAGATAGTCAAGCACCGTGCAAGAATTTAAACAGCTCGTCCACAAACTCACACTGGCTAATTTAAAGTCAACCAATTAGTGCTCAGGCTCTTTATTCAAATGGTTCTCAAATTAACTGCAAATTAATGAAAAAGGTCAAACGTGGCTGTAATTCCTCTGGGCGCCTTAGATTTCTTTGGCTAAATCTTCTAAAATCCTTTTCATCTGTAGGACAAAACACGTGTCTTCTTTAAAACGGCAAGAGGACAATGATCCTGAGCACGCGACCCGAGTTACCTCTGACCACGTGACCCGCCCGAGCAGCCTTCCTCTGTCGGTGACAAACACAATCTGATCCCCAGCAAGGCTCAAGATGCTGAAAACCTGAACGAAACAACACACTTCAGTCAATATCAGGCACCATGCTATCGACAGCCCAATAATTGGTGGGCCCCAAACTCACCTCCTGAATGGTGCTTTGAGGACACAACACAACAGAAGAAGGTCGAATGTTGCATACCTTCTCTAGATGTCCATCAACTCTCTGAACAAAGAAAACAAGACTTTTTATTTGTTTGCGTGTCCAGAAAAGTCGATGAAGGAAGAAAGAATGGCACTCCTCTGTAAGCGGCTTATTTCGAGATTCAAGATGAGTTGGAAATGATATTCAACTGGATTAATAGGTTGAGGTGTACTTGGGTTTAATTGTACTTTCTTAGTCTGTTACAGTTTTTTTTTATGATTCGCCAACTCTGCTTGGGTGGGGGGGGGGTTTACGGGAATACAATACCGTTCAGTCGCCCATTATTAAGCAGCTTCTCTGTTTGTATCTTTTGGGAGAATCTTTCAGCAAGCACGTGCCCTTTGTGAGTGCCTGTGCTTTGAAATTGAATTACCTATCCGAGCTTTTCGCTTTAATACTGCTCTCGTGTGTGTGTGTGTGTGTGTGTGTGTGTTGTTTAACCTGAGAATTCCCGCATCGACGCAGGAACATCAGCAGCTGCGATCGCATGACAAAGCCCAGCAACGTTGGTGTCTCTTCATTGCAGAAAAGAGCACATCACAAAGATTACTGAGAAACTTTCCTTTTCGAATCATTAATTACCATCAGCCCACCATGCGAGTCCACCACGGGGATTTGAGTCTCGCTGCTGCTGTTGACAACCTGGCGGACCTCCTCCGGGCCGGCCGCTTTCTGCAGCTGCACTGGTTTTGACGCTCCCAAAAGGTGTCCCACCTGAGTGGAGAGAAGCCTGTCAAAGAAGAGACGCGTTATCCTCAAAGCAACTTCCAGTCAGTGGCAAATGTGCTTATCGCAAATTTGTCAGCACAATTCCGTGGGGATTTAGGCTGCTACAGAAGGATATATTTGATTTGCTTCCCTGTCAACGGCGTTAAGGTTTCTTCTGTAGATATCATGCTCAGCATTAAAATGATAACTTCTTGCCTTTTTTTTTTTAGGGAAATATACTTTAAATCATGCCACACCCCCCACGTGTGAAGAAAACTGCTATCATCGTCCATCTGTCTAATATTCCCGACAGCATTTGGTGACCTTTCGAATATACAAGCTCCTGAAAAAACGATTTTCAAGAGTGTTCACATCTCCTTGCTCAGGGACCAATAAGTTAGCCATAAAAGATTTGGATATTAATATTAATACGGCAGGACCTTTTTTCAAATGTGGTCTAGATTTACCAATCGCAGATGAGCACATGAACGTTGCAAAATGTTGACATACCCGGGACGTGCCATGACGAGTGAGGGCAAGTGTGGCAGCTTCTTGCTGATGGAAACAGCGTCATAGAAAGATGGCCGGCCGCCCGCACGAGCCACGCCGTTGGCCAGCACGGTGGCGAGGAGGGCGGGAACAACATGGCTGAGTTGACCGGTTAATTCCAAGGCCAAGAGGGCCGGTGATAAGGTGTGCGTCACAGCTCCGGAGAAGGCTGCTGCACCTACACACAATTATTTATGCACAATGGTGTCTTGGGTCAAATATGTTATTCCACTTCAACACAATACGATTCCACAAGTGTTTACTGAAGCGGCTTTTTTACCGACAAGTGCGTATCCCCCAGGATTGATAGAAGACAATTTCTGTGGATGTGAGGAAATGTAAATGATTCCTTCTGCAAGCAAACGGCCCAGAGCTGCCCCTGGAAAAACACAAAAGAAAAAAAAAAATCTGTATAAACTAACAAACCTTCTCTACAAATCACAGCACTTTTTTTATGTGACAATTCCTAATCCAACAACCAATATTCCATATACTAAAAATGCCTACACATCCCAGTTCAAATGCATTGAGAACGTTTTTCCACTATTCATGTGTCCCAAAAAGAAAAGAAAAACTGCTGATGTAAATTAATTTGTGCAACGGAAAATTACTATAATTTGTATATCCACGTTAGCACAAGTGCAGTCGTTTACAAACGTACTTTATATACGCTACTTTTGAAAAACACATTTTATGAATTGCTCTTAACTTCCTACAAAGGTGGATGTCGACTTAGCAATAGCAGGCAGTGGCGGTGCTAAAGGGTGGGCTGCAGGGCAATTGCATCTTTCTGAAATAAGACAAGATAATTGACTTTTGGGCATTCTCTAATTTTTCCAGAAATGTTTCTCCACATTTCCCCCATCACCAAGGAACATATACTGAATGTTAATCAGCATTAAAAAAAGGAGGCTGTACTTGGCCACCCCAAGCTCCAGATCCAAGAAAAAAACAAATCTTAGCTCCGCCAGTGTTCTACACTGGTCCAAAAATGCCATGAAAATTCAAATAATGTTTTTTTTTTCATTTAAATATAATCGAAAATGTGCCGTTGGGAAGGTCAATCAGGGCTATCCACCAGAAATCCAAATATTTTCACACAATTACCAAATGATAGTCATCTTGTTTGGCTATTGTGATGACACATCCAAAGCAATTGTTACTTCCTCACTCACCATAAATGAAGACTGGCATGAAGTACCCGGCCGGGAGAGGCAGAGTGCAGGCAAGCGCTAACATCCACAGCTGAGAATCAACAACATAAATATGACTCACCGCAAGCCTCGCTAATCCAATTCACCGCATCAATTTAACGCAAATAATGGCGGATGAAAGGTACAAAGGCTTATTATAGACAGACTGAAGAGAGGGGAAATATGTTTCGTCATGAGTGAAAGGACACAAATAAAATAAGGAAGTGGAGGAAGAAAAACGTTCGAGAGAATAACATAATAAGAGAAATTGTGTTAAGATGAAGACTGTTGAGTTCTTGTCAACTCACCCTTCAGTAAAAGCTTGCGAACACGGAAATTTCACAAATATATATTATTTTGCCTTCCAATGTTTGTTTTGCCCAGTAACAACATGATCATTGGTTTCTCCTTAATCTCACATTTTGTAAGGAAACAGAAATGCCAGTCACGATAAAACTTTTCACAGCCCGCTTTAGGAAGACGCTGCTGCCTCAAAGGTTAAATAATCTTTAAGCAGCTCATTGTCCTATGAAAATGTCAGCCGCTCATATTAGCACTCATTTTGTCTCTGGTACATTCAGTCCTTTATTTGTACCTTCATGAGCAGAAAGACGGTCAGGGACAGGAAGACAGGATGCTCAGAGCAGCCCCAATGAGTCTCCAGCTGCCACGAGGCGTTGTGAGATTGAGACGTCCATGCTGCCTTTTCAAGCAAGGAGCTAAGCAGCTGCTTCATGGTGGACTGAATTCAACAGAAAAGAATAAACAGCGCAAAGTAAAACAAATATTTAGACATATGTGTAAAGTGCTTTGTTGCAGCCGTTGTCAAATACGCTGTGTCAATAAAGTTTTATTGTATTAACAAATTGCCATCTAGTGGAAGAGCGTTTCAATATTTTGTTTGTCACAATCTGTGCTGTGCTTAATCACTTCAACTCTAAAGCCTATTTTTTTTTTTTTGGATGAAGACCCACCTCGGAAGCCATGTGATGACCCACGAAGAGCGGAAAGGTGAGAGACGCCAAAAAGAAGGCGACGACAGCAGAGTACACTGCTTTCCTGCACACAAAACATTTCATTTTCATTTGATTTATCTCGGCTCGAGTACATTGAGCCATCTTGCGTATGAACGAGTAACTCCCCCTTAGAAATAAAGCAACCTTGCCTTACAATTATTATACTCAAGTAAAGGCTCCACCATTTTGTGTGTGTGTGTGTGTGTGTGTGTGTGTGTGTGTGTGTGTGCTCACTCTGTTTTCAGCATATTGATGAGGCCGGCGTTTGTGCTAATGAGCTGCAGCATGAGGCGATGCAAGGAAAGGTACAAGCAGCTCACAGCTCCACAAAGCAGCCTGTTTCTGGCACAGACACACACACACACACACACAGACACACAAAGTCATTAGCAGCCATGATGAGGCTAATTGGAACAATAACACAACAGCTCAGAGTTTCCACATGACCTCATGTGAATATGAATCAGTCTGATGTCTTCACAGGGTTTGGAAGGAAACTGGATGTGAAGAGTCAGAGCTCACCCCAGCAGAGCAAAAAGCAGAACCTCCGACGGGAGGAAGGGGAAAGCCGTCGGGAAATTGGTTTGAAACAATACCTGAAGAGTCTCTGGAGGACACAACAAATCAAATCTTGCCTCATTGATGTTACTTTTTCATATCAGCTGATATATAACTATTCAATCCAAAATAATGATTAGGCTCATGAAAACAATTTTAAGGTGCGTATCTGTTTGCACACCGATAACGATTTGAAAACCGGCAGGGCTCGACATGCTGAGTTAAAATATCCGACATCAGGCAGGATTTCTATGTCACTCCATCCTCTCTATAAATAGCTTTCCGGAAGCCTTTGGAACCTCGACGTATTGATTTGTGCCCTCCGAGCTGGAAGAGCATTAAAAAGGATCTGTTGCCGATGTTTGAGCGATAAGACTCAGTGGGAGTCTTGTTGTTCCTAGCTGTGAAAAGCGCCTTGAGAAAATCTCTTGGAAGAAAAAAGATCAACAGATTGCTTGGACCAAATGGCCAACACCAAAGGTAAAACTAATGACTCAAAATTTTAGATGGATCTGTCCTTATTATTCATTGGATTAAAAAAACAACAATCAATGATATTTTACCTTCATCTCCACTCAACACTGATAACAAGCGGAAGGTTAAAGCACCGCAAGCCACTGAGAAGAAAGATGGGAAGTAATTGCGCATAGCAAAGTGGGAGGACATCACCTCCATGCTGAAGAGCACACCTACGGGAATAGAAAAGGAGAAAACAAACACTCAATGTCATGAACTGTTCTGTTTGTAAATTCTTTTAGGTGTCGTCTTGGTTATGACGTGTTGAATAAAGCTGCCTGGCTTTGATTTGCTGAATAACAATAAAAAGACGAAAAAGAAGATGGAGGACAAAAATTGACAACTTAGAAATAATTGAGTGTTTTTTTTTCATACCACTTATAGGTGCTCCAAAGCAGCTAGTGACACCGACTGCGGCGGCGACAACTAGCATGTCTCCATCTGCTTTCTTCTAGAGAACAGAAAACACACACACACACTGATTTATTTAAAATTCCATTTACCAGAATTATGTGAGCGGCAAGCTAACCGTTAGCAAGTCAACGGTGTTGAGCTAGGACATTCTTAAGTCTGTGTTGTCAACTTGTGTAAATACAGAACGAGTAATTCTTTGTTTAATGTTTCAACTGAGAGCTACGTTAAACAAATTGAAGCCTTTTTGTTGGACTGTTCAATATATGCCACATTTTGGTGTTAAGTGAATTGAGTTCATCCTCAAAAACCTATTATGGAGTATCACTCATATCCCCAAGTACCATTATATTTATATTCAAACAATAAAACATGTCCATTCACCTTCTTGGTGGTTTGCAGCAGCGAGCAAAGCTTGCTCAGGTAGCTCGCCATCATGGTGCAAAGATGCACAAATGGACCCTGATATTAAGAAAGAAAAAAACCTTGACTACATAAGAAAAATGATTTTGCAGCCACATGTGGAGGAGGTAAGAAGCCTCTCACCACTTTTCCGAGGAAGATTGTGCTCCCTGCTGCCAGTGTACAAATGAGCCCCAGGAACTTGGCCATCATGTTGGTGAGCGATAAGTAATGTGGTAGTTGGATGCCGGTCAGCATGGTCCTCACTTCTGGTATTCCAGAACCTGATGGAACACCAAAAACGTCTCAAAGTAGGGCTAATTAAGATCCACCCATCCACTAGGGGGCAGACTTGCAACGTACACTTGCTGTGTATTATATATATTTCTCTGGGATATTCTCTCTTAGCATTTACTGAAAGGATCCATAAATATAATTTTGAGGACTTTAATATAGTATTAAATTTACAACTGTATATTTATATTGGGAAAGGAATGAGTGGTTTGCACTGCCATTCTTTGTCTAAATAAAAATAAGCCATTTAAAAAAATTGAGTAATTTGTTAAACTATCATTAGTTTTTTGTAATAAACAATAAACTCCATTGCATAATTGTTAAAAATGATCATGAAAATTGTTTACATAAACATGTCTCCGGTCATTTTTTATGCTATTTTATGTCTGTACGGCGACCTTGAGTGCCTTGAAAGGCGCCTTATAAATAAAATTTATTATTATGTCTTTTTTTAAGCTTAATGTCAATTCTGCCTTTTCATCTTGATTTGACCATTTGATTATATAGCGTACATCACAATCAATTGCATGATCATTGGAATTGACCTGTGCAGTGGCAGACAAACCTGTGGAGAAGGGGCAGATGTTGTGGCAGAGTGAAGCTGAGATGGCACATAGGCATGCTGGGTAGAGAGTCCAGCAAAAGAACTGCAGAAGATTGTTGCCCTCCAGCTGGCTGTAAAGCCACTGGTGAGCTACAAGTACACACGCCATCATATACTGCATCCTATTGATGACCTCCAAAAATTACTTAGTAGGATTTATAAAAAATAAATAAATAAACTTGAATTGATGGTTAATATAGTTAATGATAATATCATTATGTGCGTTTTTGTTGTACCTGTGAGGAGCTTGCTTACAGTCAGGTCCATAAGAAAGCTGAGAACGGCGCTTAGAATTCCAAGAGCAGCATAGATGTACCATTCCATCGCACACATTCTTTCCAGACAACATGTTAGCTTCAAAAGACAACCTGTGGAATTAAATGAAATAACATGCATAAATTAAAATCTGTCAAAATCATCTTTAAAGCATTGTGGATTTGCTATTTGTTTCCTTTTCTGTCTCTCGTCACTCACCACACTATAAGCGTGCGGCGGTCGACCGCAGTCTGGTTATTTGCATTTACAAAAAGACATGCTGTGTGTATTTTGCACATGCCCGAAATCGCAGCATATTTTTTTGCCATCCATCCATTTTCTTCATCTCATCTGAGCAGAAACCTAAATGAAGAAAATGGATGGATGCTCGATCCTGTAGTGAAAGAAGAAGCTTGACCTCAATTATCTTAATACTGTAAATGTCAAGTGCACTAAGGTGATGTATTGATGGATCAGAGTGGAATGTCAAACCTTTGACAAACCCACGGAAGCGTCTGTGTGGTTTCCCTGGATGAACTCGGAGCAGCGTTCTACTCTCCTTTTCATTTCTTCTCTCCTGCATGCGGCTGTGGCTTGCACTCTGACGAGTCTCATCCGGGAATCTCATGCTGCCTTGAAATGTTTGGGTTAATTCTTGCAACTAAAATGGATGTCGCCGCTTGGTTATTCAAGCTAAACCCCAAACTGGAAGGACTTACCTGAAAGACGCTGTGGATATGTGTGCAGGTACGAGCGTGGACATTAAGACAATTGAGCCAGTCGCACTTGAGAGAGCTGCAAAGATTGCTAGCGGCCATTCATATGACCTGACCGGACAATCATTTACTAAAAAAAAAAATACAATCAAAGTCACACTTTTAAATGTAAATTTGGAAAAAAAAGGGAAAAAAATCTTTTATATTGTTTACAAAAATACTGCACTAATATTCAATTGTGTAGAAGTGTAAATGGCAATTATGTTGATTATGAAATGCCCTTCATTTGACCTTACATGTTGACCTCTGTCTCAAAGTCAGGCTCCCTTTAAAAGGAGAGTGTAAACAATGTCTTTCGTGACTCCCATGACACACACACACACACACGCACACACACACACGCACACACACACACACACACACACACACCCGCATACCTTGAGGAAAGAATGTAGTCGTTAGTGTTTGATTCTGCACATTTCCACCTCCCCTTCACACTTCCAATTAGCACTTGTGCTATTTTAGAGATTTGAGATCTGCAAGCATCAGTTGCACACACACACACTCGCACACACACACACACACACACACAGGTAGAAACTTACAAAACTTGTTTCCATGGAAACACTCCACCAAAGGGGAAATCGGAGTTGATTTTTGATTAACAATAATTAAACCCAGTAGCAGGAGTTGCATTTGGCACTTGGTCCTTAGCTTGCTCTGACCAATCAGTCGAAGGACAGGAAAAAATTCTGGCCCCCAGCAACTAACAGAAAATCTGACTGATTAGACGAACAATGTAATTATTAACATGATTTGAGTTGGATGGCCCAGGATGAGTGATTTTGAAGGCCCTGGGCAGATTAGATTGACATGGTAACAGGCAGAGGCTTAACTTTTAAATCTAACCGGAAGCATTTGAAAGCACCGAAAATCTAGCTGAAGCATATGAATGCATCATACATATGAAGAGTCAATTCACACTCGATGCCTCCATCAATGCACGAGCCACTAAGGACACTGTGACCTTGTGACATCACTGGCTCAGTGCAGGGCCGTAGCTAGTCAAGTATGTCCAGCCACTCCCCATACTTTTGTTCAATTTTGAATAAAGGCTGTCATTCCGGCTACTTTTGTCCTGTTTTGAAACTAGTTACAATCATCTTGTATTGCTTCTCATCCACTAAAAGTTTTTTTTGTAACATGAGAAGATCTTCCATCTACGGTGATGAGCTGTTTGCCTTATGTAATGCACAGCAGCTGAAAGAGAGAGAGAGACACATGGTCTGTTGGGAATGTACACAAACAAACGCGTGACGCAGATTTAATGTCACTGCTGAGACAGGCTGGCTTACTTATTTTTCATTTCTTTCAATGAACGCATCCCGTCGAGTCACTTTCCCTTTTAGAAGCTGTGATAGATCTATTGTCCATTTGAGCTTGCTTTCCATCAAATAATTGGAGTTATTTCCGTAGTTGCCTTTTCATGTCTTGCCTTCCCGATGATTTGCTTATCTGTTTTGACAAGCGGACCATATAGAGTCATTGGTCACAACTTTAGATGTGATAACATTAACTACGAAAGATGGACCCAAAAAAAGATAATCGTATTATGTTGTATGGAAGAGGGAGAAAGCCAGAGAAAAAGAGAAGATACTGAGAGTGGGAAAGAGAGAAGAGAAAAATAGGAAAAAAGAAAACAGAAAAAGAAAGAAAAGAGTGAGGGAAAGAAAGACAAAATTGCCATTTTTTTTTATGCTGACTTGATTGTTGACAGTAATTTTCTAACCATCCTGTCAGTCACCAAATGAATACATTGCTGTATGAATTGTGGTTTCCATCTGCTTTGCATCTGACTTGCAATGAACATTCCCAGCATGTGAACAAGCTCAAGCTTGTGATGTACCGACGACCCAAACACCTCCTAACGACATACACCAAAGCCATGAATTAAATGGGAATGTTTGAGATGCCATCGTGCAGACGTCACGTGCTGTAGATAGCGCTAAAAGCACGACACCGCTAAGTCCCCGTCCGTCTCCCGGAGAGCTTTGTTTTCCAGCGCATTCTTTCCGTCTTTGTTTGGCTTGCAACTTCACCTCAGAGATAAGATTTTTTCCATGCTGCTCACAGCTTTGTTTGTCCGTCATGTATGTGTCAATCATTGTTTTAAAAAAAAAAATGTTTACCGAACTTATGAGCAGTCGGGTGATGCGGCACAGTAAGCACACACAATCTATTTCAGGCTTGACAAGGCAGGAATGGCAACTGTTACAGGCGATCTTCATGAACTTTTCCAAGAGCAGAGCCTTCCCGTCTGTCGCTCGCTCGCTCGCTCGCTCGCTCGGTGATAAAAATAGAGCATTATCACACACGTGCACACCTCCTGCCCCCACAAGGGCACTTGATGCTTATATGGGACATAAGAGGGGGGAGTGGCTCTTCAAAAAAAGGGCCAATATAAGCGCATGCTCAAAAACAAAATTGCAATTGATGATAAGGAGATAAAGAACCAAGAAATAAAGTCTTGTGATAATTACTAGCTGGAAAGTGTGGAAAAAAGGAAAGAGCTAGCTCAGCCATCCATGAGTGCGAGCAACTCTTCTGCCTACCGATCGGAGCGGAGTTTTCATCAGACGTCGTCGTCCTCCTCCTCCTCCAGTAAGCCGTACGTGGAGAAGAGTCACGGGATGTTTTCGGAGGACTTTGGCCCCTTCATGAGGCCTGGGGGAGACAAATTTTCCAGTAAGTGAAAGGCAATGTCAGATGGAGACAATAGGCCAGATGAACGGAGCAATGTGTAACAAGTTTTATTCCTTCCATGGCCACGCTTCTTCTATTACCCATCCACTTGGAGTTTTTAAAGGTTCTAGATCTTGGACATTGTGTCTCTGGTTTGGCAAATTGGGGTCCCTCTTTTTGAGAAGGTTTGTTCAAAAACTCCTCTATGGTTATATTAAGTTTCCTTCAAGTTACTTGGGGCCCAGAATAGACCTGCAGCTCCTTTGCATAGGAAGGAGCGAGATGAGGTAGCGAAGGCATCTGGTTAGGATTCTTCACAGACGCCTCCTTGGTCAGGTTTTCCAGGCGCAAGCCATGACGCACTTGAGAGACGTTGGCCGTTTCTCAATAGCGTGCTTGTGATCTCCAGAAACTTCATCAGTCACCGATCGAAAGTACGGATAAACCTAGAATACCAGGATGTTGTCCTTGGCAACGAGCTTAAAACCAGGATGCAATGGTTGGTTTTGTTCCTGGTGGTGTTTTTTCTGTGACGTGTGAATTCCATAGATCAATTTGAAGGATGTCACACAAATGAACTAGTTGGCGCTGAAGATAACAAGGACGGATGATATATGGTAGACACGCAATTGAATGGGAACAACTTCCATAACTGGATTGGTTGTGTCTCCAACCCTATTAGTATGTGAAAATGCACTTTCCAGATAAAAAAAAAAAAAAAAAAAAAGCTCACTGGCACTGATTCTATTTCCCCCCCACTCTCAAGGTGTTACCAATCAATGACGGTGAAATATATTTCTGTAGCCTTTGCGAGTTTCGGCTTGGTTTCACACTTTGATTTTTGTCTCGATCCTAAAATTGAAAAATCTCTCCAAATCAAAGTCAAAGTCAGCTTTATTGTCAATTTCTCCACATGCCAAATGTTTGGATATACCAAAAATAAATATCTTCCATCAAACCACTCATATGTGCACGTATGACCTTGACATGAACTCCACAGGACGACGTGTCCCACTTGTTTTGGGTGCACTAACTGGAGAATGCTGGACTGCCTGCCATCAGCGTGACTTCAGACTATCGGAATAAGAGGCATAACCAAGTGGTTGCTCGGTTACTGGGGTGCACACAAATACACGTGCGTGCGTGTGCGTGTGTGCGTGGTATAGCTATGTCGTGAGGTCACAATGGCGCATGCACCAAGTCATGCAGACAGCTGACACTGTCCACACTTCTATCATTGTTGACATGCGCCATCTTGACTCATCTATGCGTCATAACATTTACTTGGATCCACTGATAAATTGTCAGTAGGAAAGAGAAACTATTTCCTTACGATATAAAAAGTTAACCATTTGAAATATATACAGTAATTATATTTTCACAAGATTAAAATCGGGTTGTCTTTTAAACGTTATTCTAGTCAGAAGTGGCAAAAGTAGTGACACTATGACGTTAAGAACAAAAATAGATTGATTAGAAATAGAAGTACAGATTCAATTGCTTTATGTAAGGACAGAAATCATACAGACTCTGAAAGTACTCTTTACAAAAAAAAAAAAAAAATCTTAGAAGTGCATTTACAGTGTTCCCTCGCCTTCCGCGGTGATGCGTTGAAAATCGAGAAAACAATCACTCCAACAGTCTCGCTTGTGTCTAAATAGTCGAAATAGATGATGATGATGAAGGTCTAACCAGAGGCCAAAAATTGTACTCAAGTAAGAGTACTTCAAAAAGTAGGGATCGAGTACAAGTAAAAACAGTCCTCCAAATAAATACTTGAATTCCAGTAAATAAGTATTGAGCGAAAAAAAACCTACTCTGGTGAGTCATTATTCTAACTATTATTTTAAGAATAACATTATTTGATCAGAGCAATAAATAAAAGTAAAAAAATGTGTGAAAATTCAACTATCCAAAGACGATTAATAATCGATTATTTAAGCCGATTAATCAATCCATAAAAATTTTTTCTATCCCTATATTTAAAGAGGAAATTTATTCAAGTTGACAATGTGGAAAATGCACAAACAATTAACATTTAGTTTGGTCTGTATTATGTCATGACAAAGATTTAAAAAATAGAAAAATTATCATTTTTTTGTAGGCGGGAGCGGCAAGATCAAAGCACTCGGAGATTCCTACCAGTTCACAGTGGACGTTCGAGACTTCTCCCCTGAAGATGTCATCGTCACCACATCCAACAACCAAATTGAAGTCCGTGCGGAAAAAGTAAGCAATGGTTTCTTGCACTTTCATCAAAAATACCAAAGTTTACCATCTTACTTTTCACACAGTCCAATTGCAGTTACAATAGCTATTGAATATCTGTCACTTTATCTACTGTTCTTTTCCCAGCTGGCCCAGGATGGTTCCGTGATGAACACCTTCACCCACAAGTGTCAGCTACCTGAGGACGTGGACCCCACCTCTGTGACATCATCACTCGGCCCCGAGGGGACGCTAACGGTCCGGGCGCGGCGGCAACCGGCCAAACATGAGCACGCACAGACCTTCCGCACCGAAATCAAGATTTAGATTCACGTTCCAAAATGCACTTGAAATGACTTCTTTTCATGTATTATAGTAGCAGTTGTGTGAATAAAATGCTTACGCTTTTGTGTTTTTGTCCTTTAGAGCCATCCAACATGTCCTATTCATCCAAAATATTCAAATAATTCCAGAGAGAAAAAATTATCATTTGTCAATGAAAAGAAGTATGTAAAAAAAAAACAGAGCAATTAAGATAATAATAGAGTACTTTTTTATATGCTGGATAAGCGTGTTTGAGTCATTGGCTGGAATTAATCTAACAATGTGTTTTTTTTTGGTTGTTTTTTTTTATAATGGTGCTTGACCTCGTTAGTCACGGGTGAGCAAAGCATTCGTACCACTCACTCACTTCCTGGTAGGCCGCTAAGCAACCACTTCCAAATATGGCCACGCTCGCACCAGCGTCGTCCAAGAAAACAAGTGTGGAAGGCTGCTTGGAGCCAGTCTGACCCCTTGTGGTTAGATGGTAACATTGCAGGACTAATTTCATTTATAATGTATAGTGCTGCATTTTGTTGAATTCAACCTATATACAATACAATCAAGCAAAATGATCCAATAAAAAGCAATACTAATCGCTTGTGTAGTGTCTAAAATCGGAATTCTATCACTTGGCCAGCAGGGGGAAGCAACAACAATGTTTGGAAATACCTCAACTGTACTGCAGTAGTTATTTTGAACCCTTATCCCCTTGTTAAGAAGTTGGGACTTGCCTACAAGATTTACACTTTGAATGTTAAAATGTAATATACAAAGAGTAAATTTGACTGTTTTTCTTACAGGGATTCTTGTTTTGTCATCCTATAATAAAAAAGAAAAAAAACATTGGCTAGCCTGCATCAACAGACAGTTGGGATGTCAAGAGTTCGAATCTCAGCTGCAGCCTTCCTGCGTGGAGTTCTTCATGCTCTCCGTATGCTTGCGTTGTTTTTCTAGCCTAGCACCTCAAATGACCTTTTTTTTTTTTAAAACAAGTGTCAAAAACGTTTTATTTAATACGACAATATATGTGCATAATATCCAGTGTGTTAATTATGGATCTATTTAAAAAAAAAACATGAGTATGTAAATATGCAGGAAAATTCATGATGAGGAAAAAATGGCAATACAAGTGAGTTTAAAAAAAGGCCATAGCTATAAAGGGAAAATAAGTGAACAAGTGTATAAAATGAGGTTCCAGAGATGTGAGCAATCAAGGCGTTGTCCAACTCTCAAATGTTGAGGGAATGTCAGAAGCATACATGTAATTGCTTAAAGCCGCTGGTGGCTGGAATAGTGTTTATCCCACCGCGTCGTCGCAGGGCGACGAGTCTCTGAAGCGGCCTGTCCACATGTTGGTTGTCAAGTCTAACTTTTCTTTTTTTTTTTTTTTTTACCTATGCATTACGCAGCAAAAATCCACCAGTTCTTATCTATCTCGGGGCGGCCATTTTGCCATTTCCTGTCAGCTGAAAATGACACTCAAAGAGTTCAGCTTGCAAACATCACATGACCCAGCTCAGAAAACAGGTGAGCCGTTACGGGTGTTATCTTTAGGCCCCTCAGGCCCTTGTAACTTTGCAACTGACAGAAAAATCAACAAAAATGAGCTTTTTTTTCCTTGATGATTTTTTGTTTCGGACAGCCATGTTTCAGACATTGTGTTTATCTGGAACAAACAAAAAAAAAAAGTACAAAACAATCTGCAAAGAAAAAAAAACGGCAGATTTTTAATGATTCACAGTAATCATTACTGTTAATTACCGTAATTGTTAATAATTACCACATGGTAACCATAAAATTAAAAAAAAGTTCTCAGCATGATGAACAATGGACACTATTGCACAAGCCATCAACATTCTCACGAAGCAAGAAAAAAAAAAAAGAAATAAAAGCACACTTCTTCAGCTTACATTTACGGTTTGACATCGACAGGCCTTTTTGTCCCGACAATAAAGACGACCGCGTTTGCCTGGACACTTTATCTTGGATCTGAACGTGAACGTGACCTCATCTCCAAACCGCCGCTTTCATTTTGAACATCCTTTCAAAGACGACCTGTAACAGCAGCTCCTTGTTCCTCGCCGCCCTTCCTTCTTATTTTCTTTGCGTACGTACGCCAAAGACAACAAGAAGAATGCTGGGAAAAGTCCCGAAAAGGCCGCGCAACGGACAACCGTTTTGTCCTCCGTCGGTGCGGCGAGGAAAAGCGCGGGGAACTTTCTGCGGTTTGCGTGCACATGTGAAGCTTGTTTGGTTTGTTGAATGGCTTGCATCTGCGAGGGACTCCCAAGGCGGCAGACACAATGAGAGCATAATATTAGGCTAAGGCTCACATGACATGACAGGCGTGGTGATCTACGTATGTGTGTGTTGAGCGCTGCAAAACCACCGTCTGCTTCCCTCCCATTTGCCGAAGCTCTAAAATAGTCTTCAGAGGATGTGAAAGCGGCAAAGCTGGTCACAAAGCTGGTGAGATCTGCAACGGCGACACCGACAGGAAGCGCCTTCTTTGCTTCTTTTTAGCGAGCGGACCGCCTCAGCCCTCCCGATGGAGGAGAGCCGAGCCGAGCCTCGGGGTCTAACTAAAACCTGCCCTCCATGTGCTCCATTAATTGCTTTAAAGACCCTAATTATCTGCCGGGGTGCATGTTGGACGATTAATGGCCTCCACAACATATGCAGACAGGCGGAAATGAAGAGGGGAGGGGAGGGGGGTGAAAAGTAAGGAAAGAAAATCCATCCACTGTGGATAGACATCCTGCTGGCTAAAATAAATAATCATGACGCAGTACTGGCAGTCGGTCTTTTGACGAGAATAGCAAATTGGTTCGACCGGTTTTTGCTTCTTGGCAATTTGGACATGTGCAAAGGATGTGGAACCCACGCACATCTAAGTCAATAAAATCAGAGAGGGGAGTTATTTATTGAAAACTCTGAATGTCATGTTTCAGAGGCCTTATCTAGCAAACAGTCAGCAGCTCGATTGTGGGGAAATTTAAAGAAAACAAATAATTGCTTTATGACACACAGTTGAAGTCAGGCAACTTGGTCCAAATGGAAGCTTTCGAAAAGTGTGTCATCTTGGTTCAAGGCGTAAATTCTTACAGTTGAGCCATCGCGGAGCTTGGAAAAGGGAATTATGTGCAAAATCCCCATAAGGAGAGACGCAGGACGACCGATATAGACAGAAATTGGAGGATGTGTTTTCTGGTCAGGAACCCAAAGCTAAAGTTAGCCAGGATGTAAATTCCACAGCATGGCTTTTTTTTTTTTCTCCCCCTCTCTCTCTTGACAAAGGAGGACATAAAAGAAGTTCTTATTTGAAGGTTCCCATCATTCTCTCTCATCTGGCCTACACACGGAGAAAAGATGTGAAAGACGACGCAAGAAGATAGAAAAGCAGAGTCCCCACGCTTTGGGCACAATGGGCCAAACATGCTAATGTGACCTGGGGTAAACTTTCAGCACGGCTCCAAACGCCAGCGAGGCTCCCTCCTCTCTCGCATGGCTGGCTGTTATTTACAGTCCTTAATGACAAGATGCAAAGTTGCGCACATTCAGCCCCTGCCGAGCCGGGATAATCGCATTACGGGCGACGACAGGGACATCAAGCGCGACTCTGTCGGCCAGCCGGCCGGCCGGCCGGCGCTGGATTTGGACACGCTCGCGTGTGGATTTGCATAAAAGTACAAACCTCTGCCCCTCTTTTTCCAGCTCGCACTGGAAAGAAAAAAAAAAAAAAAATCCACCACTGTGAGAGAAGGGATGGAAAATGTCTTTCTTCGTTTTGAGCTGCCACACAAAGCCGCGACTATTTTGAGGCCTTCTATTGGTCAGAGGGGGGGGAGAGCGCCAAGTCAAGGACAAAGCCTTGCCGGAGACTTTGTGACAAATCCCAGTTCCCAGGCTCCTTTCTTATGGATGAATTCAATACTTAAACATTGACATTCCTCTTTCTTATCTGAAGAATGTATTTAAAAGCTTTGTACTTGAATCCGTCATTTTGAAGGTGACGGCAAGCGTGATAACACCCATCGACCTTGTGAAAAAGAGTCAAATGTTCATATTGCAAAGAAGGACCTGAACACAAATGCTTTTGCTAAGCCTTTTGTGATTTTCAAAAACTAATATATGGAATAATTTGTGCAATTAATGCACTCTTGGAGGAGTTGCATGTCAAAATGTAGCTGGTGTATTTTTTAATTTGAAGAATTACCATTTTAAGATCAAATCATCTGTAAAGGCCCTTTTAATGTTTAAAAATAAAGAGGTGAGCGCTTGGGGGGGAAAAAAGTTTGATTGGAGCGCTGTGGTGAGTATCCACGACGAGAGATGTTGGCCAAGTGATTTGAGAGTAAATATTGGCGATGGGTGGATAGATCCAAAATAGATATATTGATATCAAGTCAGTATCATTATTGGATCGATACTAGCATGAGTAGATTGATACTGAAATGTCTGTTTCGCGCCTGTTTTTTTATGCAGTTTGGGAATTTTGATTATAGTTTTTATTTAGTTAGTTTTGATTAGTTTTCATGTTGGATTTGTTAGTTTTTATTGTTTTTAAAATAAAAAAACAATTATAGTGTCGGTTTTTTTTGGTTTGTTTTTCATTTGTACGTAAGATTTAAAAACTAGTAACGATTCAACAAAAACATGACTTTGATAACACAGGAACACTTTAACAGCCCACAGACTTTGAATTACAAAAAGTGCAATGCACACTTGGAGAAGTTGCATGTAAAGTTAGATACGTGCATGCATGCACCCTACTTTATTAAATTAAATAAAGCTAAGGATGTCTTGTTTGCCAACTTGCCGATTTTTGTGGCCTGAATACCTTTTAAGAAATATTAAACCCAGGTGTGCAGTGTACTATTTTCTTTAAACACTGAATATATATACTTTTTAATATATGAAACAAAATTATGAAAGCACTTGTTACCTCGCGTGGCATTTCAAGATGAGTTAAATCACAAAAGCAGGGCAGCCCAGTCGAGCCGAAAACGTAAAAGGTGCAGACGCCAAAACGTCTCCTGGCAATGTCGTCATCATATGTCATTTTTTCTTGGATGCAGGTTGATGACGTCACTACTATGCCAGACAAGAGGACTGCAACACCCAGAAAACTGTTCGACCAAATCAAATGATTAAAAATAAATACATTTAAAGTTGTCCTCAAAAGTTCGTGTATTAAATTAATTGCCAAAGATGAAAACGAAGGACATGTTTGCTATGCTATAGTTTTTGTTTTCTTAAAATAGCATTTTGGTTTTTGTTTTATTTCGCTATGAAATGTTTTTTCAATTTTGTTATTTGGTTTTTGTTTAACAGAGTGGCTTCCTTAGGGCTAGTTTAATTGCTAACACCTTTAACAATTTTTCAATATTTGATATGAGCTTGATCTTTTTAAGCAGAACTCAATATTTTCTCCACATGACCCAAATCTCATTACTGTCACTTTGCAGAACTGTCATTCTATGTACATGCAAAAAAGCTCACATACAAAAAGGCTGGACAGCATTGCGTGTCAAAAATCAGGATTCCAGACTTTATTGCTCCACATGTGCATGAAAGCAAACTGAACTTTGAATATCTCAGCTATAAATGCGACACATCTTTTTTTAATGACAGAGCCACCTTCAATTATAATCCAAGCTCAGTGTTTTATCAGGCTGAATAAATAGAAGTAAAAAATAAATAAACTATTAAATACATTTTGAAAAAAAAAAAAGGAAGGTCTTTGACGAAAGATCATTTTTGGAGAGGAAGCTAAAATGGCTTTGGATAGAAATCATGGAAACTGTACACAATGATCTGTTAAGTGACATCATAATATGTAACACCAAAAGAGTCCCTTATCCAAAGCTACATGTATCATCTACAAAAGGATCATTTGAAAAATTCAAGTCAAGAAAAGTGTACATCAGTAACACAATAATTTGCAGTCATCAATTAAAAAAACAAAATCAAACAGGCACTTCATTGTCAAAGCATTTCTTCCCCATGTTCTCCACAACAGCACATGAGAATGTGGGTGTAGTTTACAAAAATAGACAAGGCCAAACTATTATTTAGTCGGAAATCATCCTCACCGCGACAAGACTCATCCTCTTGACATCTTTTTTTTTTTTTTTTTGCATTCTGGCAACGCTTCCCCGCTCCATCTTCATTACCGGCAGATCAAATAGAGCGCCTTCTCATTTGCACCATTGCTTTTCATTTTTAAAAGCACAACAAGCCGTTTCCTGTCACTTTCTAAAACAAACCAAAACCACAATATTTTCAAAGCAAGTGCTACATTAGAAATTCTTTAATCCCAGTGGTTTGGGTGAATTCCCAAATACAAAGAAAAGTGGATTATTTACAGAGTACCTCATACATAAGCCTCATTTTGCTTACAAGATTATAGCTTAGTTTAGTTTAGGTCATCTCCAGCTACTTTCAGACGTCCTCGCCCGATGAACAGGAAGTGGAAGCTGGGCCCTTCCCTTTCTCCCGCCCCGCCCTCACTGCCACACCTTCTGCGTTTGCTCCATGTGAAGCCATTCCCACGAGTGCTGTTTCTTTTTTTTTTTAGTACTTGAGTCCTTTTGCGTATTTCCTCCATCGCTGGCCGATGTTTGCTGCGAGCGCGAGTACAGGATGTTTGTTTTTGCTCGTGCTGCCCCCTGCGGCATCGCTCCAGCTCAATTTGGGAGTCCAAAGGGGCCTTTCAGCAGCTTCAGTGCTTTGAGTTCAAGTCTCTGTGATGGCGTTCACACTGCAAACACACTCAGCGTGCTGGTCTGGTCCTTCAAGCCCAAAATGCTGTAGGCGATTCTTTTTAAATGGCCAGGCAGCCTCACCCCGATGTTCTTGATGTCCCTGTGATGGAAGCGACATGACATTTTGTGAGCGTTTGCAAGTCCCGGTCGGTCGGCCGGCCAAGACTTTTCACGCTCCCGTGCCTTGAAGTTATGAAACATCCGCTCGCCCTCCGCTCATGTGGAGCGGGGTTAAACGTAACAACATGAAAGGACGACACTTTTGAGCAAAGCCTTCATTAGCGGCTTTAATGATTTAACAATGATTCACTTGGCTGCCGGTGGCCTTGAGAGTGTTTGCAGATGGCGGCGCCGCGCAATCGCACCATTGGCCACGACAAACACTTGAAAGGATTTTGTCATCTGCTTGGCAATCATTGCAAATCACAGCCACTTGAGATGTGAACGGCCGGCGTACAGCAGGCAGGAAAGATGCCGCCTCTTCTCTTGCGGCTTCCTTTTGGCTGCTCGCCCGCTTGGAAAAACCTCTGGCCCTCATTATAGTCCCCAAACAAGCAGATATGATGTGCTTGACTAAGCCTTTTCTCCAAACGTTTGGGCAATTTCATTCAATTCACTTTAAGTGTTCCCATACATGTGAGAAGATAAGACTTAACTCCTCTTACACCTTCAAATTGTGAAGAATGTTCTCTTGCCTTTCAAGCCAGATTGAGTTGGCCCTCAACAGCCAAAAGTGACTTTTTGAGGCTTTGCAAAAGCGCCGCTCGGGGCAAAGTGTGTGGGCAGAGGGATGAGAGAACGAAAAAATGGCGTGACCTCAAAAAAAAAAAAAAAAAAAACACGCCACGTCTTTCTTCGTCCTTTTTCCATCACAGGCGTTTGTCAAGTTCTGACTGAGGCTGCCGATGAGAATGACGCCAGCCATTTAGCAGATTCAAGAAACGACTTGGACCAAGTCGGGAACAGATGTCCCGCTGAGAGTAAAAACACACTCTCTCAATAGAATGTCACGAGCAAAAGAAACCCCCCCCCCCATGATAATATAAAAGAAATATGTGGCGTCAGCAAACATGAGCGCATGTCCAACTTACTCGTTCTTCATCTGCAGGACTTGATCCATGCTGACGATGCCGGCGCAGCTGAAGTTGTCGCTGTATTGGCTCATTTTGATGGATTCCAGCCACTCGGACACGGACCTGAAGGGCGAGCCGTCTGAACCGCTGACGCTGGGCAGGCGGATGGATACGCTGCAACAAGTCAATCCCGTGGTCATTAGAAGAAGGAGAACAAAGCAAATGACTTGAATAACAGTAGAAAAAGACATAAAACCAGTTGAGGCAGTCAGGGGGAAAAGTGACGATTGAGATGTGACAAAGTTGGCCTTTTGTCTCTTTTCAGTGTTATAAAAAGGAACAAAAAAAAGACCTGGCTTCTTACACACTCACACAGACACACAAAAGACAGTTGACTGTTTCTTGACAACAGGGTTGTCAAACTCTGGCTCGTGGGCCAAATGCGGCCTGCAGTGTCATTAAATTTGCCCCGTACATCGATAAAAAAAATTGCAAACTGTCTTCGCTTTAAAAAAATAGAGATTATTTATTACATTCATCTTTTTTTAAAAAAAAAAACAGATTTGACTAGTTTCTGATTTCAAAACTAGTTATTTATCAGTTTGTTGTGTAGCCTATATATAATATGAGATGTTCATACATTTATTTGGGTTGACACTCATGATTGCTCTCAGAAGGAAACTATGACTACGATGCGGCCGGCCAAAAAAATAATTTGACACCCCTGCGTGGTTGATGCTGAGACACACCTGTGACAAAATCCATCCATCCATCCATTTTCTGAACCGCTTAGTCCCCACAGGGGTCGCGGGCGTGCTGGAGCCTATCCCAGCCGTCATCGGGCAGTAGGCGGGGGACACCCTGAACTGGTTGCCAGCCAATCGCAGGGCACACAGAGACAGACAACCAATCGCACTCACACTCACACCTAGGGACAATTTGGAGTCTTCAATCAGCCTACCAAGCATGTTTTTGGAATGTGGGAGGAAACCGGAGTGCCCGGAGAAAACCCACGCGGGCCCGGGGAGAACATGCAAACTCCACACAGGGAGGGCCGGAGGTGGAATCGAACCCGCACCCTCCATACTGTATGATCCCTGTCCATTTTTGTTAGCTTGCCGCTATCTTCTACTCTTAAAACGGATGGATGAAAAGTAACACCCTGTCCTGGAACTTTTCAGACACGCCTCATATATTGTAGCCACAGTTCATTTTTTTCCCTTCCATGTCATGTCATTTGGATGATTCTATTGAAATAATGCTTACCGTGGATCAAAGTCAGCAATGGTCTTGAGGGAGTCTGGACTCCGTAGGAGTTTGTCCAGCAGGCTGACAATGTCCCCGAAACGCGGCCTCTTGGAACGATCCTGGAGCCAGCACTGCAGCATGAGCTGGTAAACGGCCGAGGGACAGTCCATGGGCGCCGGTAGCCTGAAAGCCTCGTTGATGGCCTTCATCACCTGCGGACAATTAAGCCCCCCCCCAGCTGATGACTCCAAGCGATGGCGAGACATAAGGTGCGGCTTAAAAGAAAAAAATCTCACCTCGTGATTACTCATGTCCCAGTAGGGCCTTTCGCCAAACGCCATCACCTCCCACATAACGATACCAAAACTCCACACGTCGCTGGCTGACGTGAACTTCCTGTACGCGATTGCCTCCGGAGCTGTCCAGCGAATGGGGATCTTCCCTCCCTGTCAAATCAAAATGCCACTAAACTCTTCCAGACGTGCCTTCAAATCCTAGCCATCCAACTGTAGTGTACTTCTACTCACACTGGTGGTGTAGGTCCCCTCGGGATCGTCTTCCAGCACTCGGGATAAACCAAAGTCCGAGACTTTACACTCCAGGTTGTTATTGACCAGGATGTTGCGAGCCGCCAGGTCGCGGTGGACGTAGCTCATGTCAGAGAGGTACTTCATGCCTGCGGCGATGCCACGTAGCATGCCCACGAGCTGGAAGGAGGAAATCTCACCGTCTCGGTCCTGACGGAAAAAAAAAAAAAAAAACGTTAACAGATGAAGCTAATCTTTTTTTATTTTTATAGTAGCGGTATAGAAAATGGATGAAGCTAATTAAAATGGCTGTGGATTATGAAAGTGTAGCATGGAGCCATTTTTGACTCTTTTGGGCCACCGTACATCCCATTTGACCCACTATTGGAATTGAGTGTGAACTCACCCTGAGATATCGATCCAGTGCTCCGTTTTCCATGTATTCCGTCACAATCATGGCGTGTTTAACTGCACACAAACGTAAAAGCATGTTAAGAAACAAGTGAAACCATGCTTGAACTGCAAAAAGTCAAGCTTACATTTGGTGACCACCCCCTCCAGGCGGATGATGTTCTGGTGGGAGAATTGCCCCATGATGGAAGCCTCGCCCAGAAAGTCTTGCCTCTGTTTCTCCGAGTAGCCTGGCTTCAGCGTCTTGATGGCCACGGCCACTTCCTGCCTGCCTGGCACTTTGAGAATACCACGATACACCTCGCCAAACTCTCCTGTCAAACACAACATACTGTTAAAAAAGTTGTATTTGTGTAAAATGGATGCAGGAAAAAAGGAAAGTGTGTGTGTGGCTGTTTGGCTCGAGGCTTTCCCGCTGAGGTGTGTTCAAGGTTGAGTGTTGTTAAAGCGGCGGGTGGCCTGTGGTGTGGGAGGATGGGGGAGAAAGACAGGGAGGGGAGGGGGTTCGGCCATGGGAACCGAAAAAAAAAAAACTCCCACTTGAATAAACATCTCACGCGTGGGAGATGGGGAGGGGCCGATGTATCACAAGAGTCGGCATTATGGGACAGGTAGATTGTTATCTTTACCGAACTAAGCCGCTGTCAGTCGACAAGTGAACTGGTGGAAAATGTGCTGTGTAAACAGCCCCGCTGGGGATTGCGACATCACTCAGCGGGCTGGCCGACTGTCACTCACCAGCTCCGATGACTTTCTGTTTACTGATGTGGCTGGGGTGGATTTCCGTGGCAAACTTCAGCACGGCTGTGTTGGGGTCCTCGTAGGTGTGCGGGTCCACGTAGGTCTTCAGGGGTTTTAGTTGCTCTAAGGGGTCAGAGGACACCAAGGGTCATGACATGAACGATGTGAGAAGAAAGATTGTTTTTCTTATTTTCAGGTACCTGAGCTAGAGAAGTATGCGTCTTCCGGTCCTTGTCTGGTGTGAGAATTTCGTTTCCTGAATAAGACACACAAAAGATCACTTTGATTGACCACAAATTGAATGGGAGCTCATTTGAAGATTGTTTTGAACCTCCTGTTAAGTTGATTGACTCAAGGGGTTGTCAAAACAAAAGCCAAACATAAATAAATAAATGAATAAATGAATAAATAAAATACAAAATAAATAAAATTCTTCAGGAAATGCTGGTCAGAATTCCTAATATGTTCCGTACAGTTGGGTGGAAATGTTGACAAAAATTTCCAGAAATAAAAAAAATTGGCAAATAACCAGAAATCAATTAACTGGCCTGGATCCTGAAGGTTCTAGCATTTTTTTCAGGGGGGGGGTTCAGTGCCCCCACAGCCCACCTCTAACTCCGCCAGTGCCTACAACACCTAAAAGTACTTTAAAAAAAAAAATTACATACAGAACGTGCTGGCTTCGTGCTATTCTTTAATTGTTCATATAAAAAGATGGAAGGAAAACCAAAATTTGTATTTTTTTTTCTGTGCAAGTATAAAATAAATTCCATTGTGCATCATCTGTCGTTCTGAAAGCGAAGTGTCTGGATGGGGGTGGGGTGCATCTTGTGCTTCCTCATACACCAGAGCCCGCTTTAATATCAATGGCACATAGCAACCTTTGTCACGGCTTTCACAAAGCACCTCTTTGATCAGCGCTAACGATGGGCCGTGTTTGCCGAAGCCATTGATTCAAAGAGGTGACAGAAGGAAGGTTGAGGAAGGCGGACGAGTGCAACCTCCAGACCGCTACGACAAGGCTTCAGAGGCCTATCCGTCTTGTCGCCTTTCAAAAAGGCCCCCGACAATGCCGAGTGGAGAACCCGTGAACGTGCAACACTTTGGTTTTGTTCCCTCGAGGGTTGGAACAGATTCAAATAGTTGACAAAAAGGAGGAATGAAAAGAAGAGGTGACAAGCGATTGAATGCAAAGGCCGTTTGGAGGCCCTGTCCAGGAAGAGGAGCGAGCGCTTGCTTACTGACCGTCTGCGGAGGAAGACGACCACGACCAGAACGAATAAGATAGCCGCGCCTGCGACCGGCACGCCGAAAATGAGCCCCGGGTTGGTCTGAGTCAGCGGTTCTGCAAAGACACATGAATCAAAGACACGCCGCGGCAAAAGGTGTCAAAGCAATTTGAGTGATTACTACCTGCAGATGAAGTTTCAAACTGTTCCTCCACACTGGAACCTGCGAGACTGCCGTCATTGCCGACGGCCTGCACCCGGAACAGGTAGGCCGTGCCTGGGGCCAGATCGCTGATCTCGACAGAACTCTTCTCCAGGATCAGCACCGTGTAGGTGGTCACATCCAGATTGTCATCCTGAGAGGACACAGTCATTCAAGTAAGCCCAATTTGCTTTTATTTTGTTTTTATAATGTCTGAAAAACAATTTAAAAGTCAATTTATCTGGCAGGTGACACGTGTAGCAGAAAAAAAAGTTTTGGGAATTCAGACAAATTTGCAACATTTTTATTTATTGGTAAGTGTTGGTATTATTACCTCAATTTATATTAATTGACTAATAATTATTTAATATAATTTCTTGGCTTTTAACTGGTAGGAACTTATGTTTTTACTCTTCACAAATAATATCAAGTCAAAGATTTTAATTGAATATTGTGTACAGTATCATAGTTGGAGCAGATTTCTTTTTAATTGTTTAAAAAATATATATTAAATTTAGGGTGGCAATCCGGTTTTATGTTAGCCCATTTTACATTTACTCTCATCAACCCCCTAGCGTAGTTTCAAAATTCCTCTGCTCAACTTCCCGTGGAAACTTTCTGGACTTCTTCCCTGCTATATAGCAAGCACAGTCACAATAAAACTCTAGTACATTCTCTTTATTCACTGAAACGTGTCTCACCTATTTTAAAACCGCAGGGCTTAGTAGTGCAGATTTGAACGCATAAAAAAATTTAATAAATCACCTTTATTCTGCATACCTTTGACTTTGATTCATAGAAATTGCAAACAAATTCTTCACTTCAGATGAAAGGACAAATGTGCTGTTGCAATAGTGTGACTTGAAATGTAAGAAGCAAAGCACCTTCTTGCGATAAGTCAGCTTGTAGCGGAAGGGCCGAGGTTGGAAACGAGGTCGGGGGGACACGTCCCAGAAGATGGACAACTTGGTGGCAGTTCTCTCCACCATTCGAACGGAGGTGATTTTTGGGGGTTCTGAGGAAACAGGGGGGACTTTTTCAGTTTTTTTTTCCAGTTCCAGAAGAAATTATATGACTACAGAAAAAAAAAGCATCCCTCCTCACCTGTGTAGTGCAGAGATGTAGTCAGAGCACTGGTGGAAGGCGTTGCCGGACTGGCAACCATGGACACGCCGCTGTGAGCCGCCACGATGAAGGTGTAGTTGAGGTGAGCGTCCAGCTCGCTCACTGACACCTTGGTGTCGGTTAGGCCGGAGCTGGATGGGTCGTAGTGGATCTTGTCTCCGCACGGCTGACAGGTGGCGCCCTCGCAGCGTTGGCATTCCACGCTGTAGGTCAAATCTGTTCGACCTCCGCTGTCATCTGGCGGGCTCCAGGAAAGCAGGAGTTTTCCAGCTGATAGTTGTGTGGTGGTGGCCATGAGGTCTTTGGGAGCAGAGGGGAGGCCTGAGCATGGGAAGAAGAAGGAAGAGATTCAAATACTGAACATGGCTTGGCAAAATTAGGGGGCCTTTTACTGCCGGCAGCGTCTCCTAAAGTTAGCTATTTACTTGGCTTACTTAATGCTAACAAATAATCCAAAACGCTATGAAGGCCTAATGAATTAGCCTTGGTGTCACTTTAATATAAACACAGTACTCGTATAGGCATATATTCTTTATCCTCTGCAAAGAAACATCTAATATTTTGCTGCAGCTAGTGACAATCCGATGCACCACTAGTTGAATCACTGAAGCAGATCAAAATGGCACAATTTAACATCTGCCCAGGACACCCACATCAGATTGGATCTCAATTGGATCTCATTTTTTGATTATGAGTTTGTCAAAATAGAAAATGAGCCCTGAAATTTTCCCAAAATGGCTGTTGCACAACAAAATGGCCGACTTATTTAAAAAAAAAAATGAATTATTATAATAAAAATTATTATTTATTATATATATATTTTTTTAACTCTTTTTGGAAAAAGATTTTGAAATTTTGTATAAGCCTCCATTTTTTTATTTTTGCAAGACTGAGCCAAACAACACTTTAGGGAGCCGTAATTCCTGTCCCAATACTTATGTCCATATGAGGTCACACTTGTTAAAAAGGAGATCAGGGCGTGTCATCACCTGAGCAGGGTCCGGTTGGGGGGTCAGTGGGGGCACGAAAGAAGCCGTCCATGCAGGAACAAAATAAAGCCCCGGAGCCCGACCCTTGGGTGTTAGCAGGACACGGCTGACACGTCTCACCGGAAGCTTCCGCTTTGAAGAAGCCGGGCTGACATTCTGCAAAGAAGAAGAAAAAGACATTTGCAAGTGTGACTTGAGGCAAACATTACGTGTGACATACACAAGCCGGTCCGGCTGCCCTGAACATTTCACCACCGTGAACTTTTTACCTCTTGTGTGTGAGACACCAAGCTTCAGTGAACGTTTCATTAGTCAAAGGTCAAAGGTGACAGAGATATGAGAAGGAAAACAGGGGCTGCGCAGTGTGGACTCAAGTCATTACATCTCGCCACGGCTGCAAGACTGCCACCGATACGTCTTGTAACACGGCAAACGGTTGCCTCTCTTGTAACAAAGGCAACCAGTCGTCCCACATTCCACGGCGGCAAGATGAGTGCCGTGCGAGGCTACAAGTTCCAGTCATGCGTCATCCGTGTGAAACTTTCAAATCACATCTGTGCTATATGAAACACTGAGCCTGTGTATCAGGGATTGTCAACCGCTGGGCCGTGGCGGTATTGCAAGTGGTCTGCAAACTTGGAAATGGAAAATAAATTTTAACATTTTTCAAAATAAAATTGGTTTATTATTTCAACTTGGTTTATTTCCCAGCTAATTTTGATTTACCTATCCAAATGATGTCAAATGTAGCTGAGATTGCCAAAATAGACCGATGCAAATAAAGGGCCTGTATAGGTCTATCCTACTTTGGTGCAAAATAAAATAATATTCCGTCAAAGCATTGTTCCCCGAGTTGCTTCTTGGTTATAATAGTACTAGTCCCTTGGACAAAACCAGTTGAAAGCCAAAAGAACTGCTGGGTTGAAACTTGAATCGACCCAGGAAGTCAAATTGACCCAACTTTGGGTTGCTTTGAGCAAACCAACCCAGGAAATTGAGTCGGTCCCAAATTGGGTTGTTTTTTTAAACCAGCGTTTTTAGGGGTGTCATGAAAACAAAAACTTGCTAGAGAACATATTGTGACTAAACGAATGATGGTGGTGAAATGACTATTGACTTGTTTGTTTAATGATTGAGAAATATTTTGTAAACATCTGAAAAGCGACTGAATAGTCAAGTTGTGATGAAAGAAGGGCACTCAACATTCTGGCACATTCTTCATGCTTTTGAAAGCCCAGATAAGGTGACACTTGTTCTCACACGTTTGGCTTTAGTGGACAGAACTGCAGGTAGCCTGCCTGCCTGCCTGCCCCCGCTGTGTGTCGGCCTGATGAAATATGAACTTAATACGGCGTGAAATGTCCCAGAGTGCCATCCATAAAAAGTGAAAACGACGGGGCCCTCTTTTGGCCGCCGACATTCCGCCCGCCGCCGGCGACGGCAGCGATGGCGGCCGCTGCTCGTGTCTTCACACCATGGCACGTTCACACCAGCCAGCCAACATACGTTGCCCGCTCGTGAGACACGTGGCAGAAAGCTGCAAATGAACGTGAGGACCGTCCGAAAACGGATGAGACCACAAGCTGACTTAAGCCATTGAAATGGACTCATGGCGTGTCTTCCAATTTACAGAAGACTTTTGACTCGCCTATCTGCTGCCGTCGCCAGACCATAACGCCAGCAGCAGACGAGCAAGTCGAAAGTCCTCTGTATAAAACACGAGATGACGAGACAAATGTGCAGGACGCCGACTGAACTACAGAGGAGAGGTGAGGTGTCTTTTCAAACGTTTTTTTAACGGTGCAAAAAAAAGTTAACTGTTCTTTAAAAAAAAAAAAAAAAAACCTCATCGACTAATCGACATACTGCTTTTCAGTTGCACACCCAAAAAATATATAGGTATTTATAGAAAACCAAATAAAGCCACCGATTGGCTGAATTTAATCTTTTTATTCCTCCCCAAATTGGAGCTATTGTGAGTTGAAAATCGCATTCCACGACAAGGCTCAAAATGAGCGGTTTTGCATTGCAATTTGCGAGTGAAAATGAGCATTTTGTGTCTTCGAGAGTTATTATAGTTAACTTTCACTGCATGTCCATTTTTATCTGTTTTCATCTACACATTTCTAAATTTAAATTTCACTGGTGAACTTCTGTTCATATGACTGGCCGTACCGGATAAAGTGAGTATAAGATGAACAACAAAACAAACATTTTGCGCCTTGGACAGAAATTTCAAAAATAAAGTTCATGACGGCGAGTGAAATCTATTAGGAGTCAAAATATAGCTTACCAAAACACAATTCTTCCTGAATGCTAAAATATTGGATAGCTATAGCATTACATAAAAACTCCTTTATATTTTATTGTTTAATAAAACCTATGTGCCTGGTGTAAAAAAAAAAATCTAAATTACTAAATTGCTCGTCAAATGAAAAAAATTACTCAAGCCTCAATTGTATCTAGAAGGCAGAAAAGAGAGCACCCACTCTGCATCATATCAATAAGATTGACTCCTTGACGTAGAACAGACGAGCTCCTGCCAAGAGGTGAAGTAGTACATTAACTCGAAGGGCGGACACAGGAACAAAAAAAAGACTAGTTTGCGTGAAAAGAATGCGCCGGCGTGTCACTCAAGCCTCCCGATAAGACAGAAGCTCCTCTCTGCCTCGGCCAGCTGCTTCTCTACTTATTAACCGGGCCAAGAGAGGTGCCCTGGCAGAAGCTGAGACTCCCGCCGAGGATTGACAGAAAGAAAGAAAGAAAGAAAGAAAGACACACACAGGGCAGACCTGACTCGGACGCTCGCTCGCTCGCTCGGGCTTTTGAGAAGGCAAAGCAGCTGCTGCCCCGCAAGTGGCATTCATAGCTCTACCTCTCCACACTCGTAATCCCCAAATTCCTTCCTCCCCTCTCCCCAGCTAAGCTATTAACGTTTGCTATTCACCGGCAAGCAGCAGGCGAGGAGAATGCCACGCCATTCAAGTGCTAAGAGAGGAGGGGAAAAGCCTTGCGGAGGGATAGATGGATGGATGGATGGATGGGAGTTGCCCAAATGCCACATGGCAAGTGAAAAAAAAGAAAGAAAAAAACCACAGGCTGGCTTTTCTGTCTGCAATGCATCTCGAGCGACCTTCCAGTCACATGGAGATGCATTCCAGTGAACAGCGCGCAACAGGAGGTCCCAACCATAACAAGCCGCTCGGCTACACTTTCAGTTCCTTTCTCTCGTTGACTTTGTTGTCTCCATGAGGAGGGATTCAATGTTGTCAAGATATAAACGACACAAATGAAACCAAACACAAAAACAAAATATTTTTTTCTTGAGCTGACAAGAAATGTTGGCTAAAGCTGATATGAAAGATTCTGATTTGTCATAATTTGCACGTAGACTACCTTTGACCGTAATCACGTTCATAAAAAGGCAAATACATTTTACGGATGAACTTAAGTGCTAAAGTGCTTTTCTTTTTCTCACAACTTTGTTCTCGAAAAAGTAGCTGAATGGCAAAATTGAGATGATGCATCCATGAATGAACTAATTCTGTCTCTTTGTGACTCGCCCTTGCAATCGCTCTCTGTCTCAACTTGCTGACAATACAATGAGATTCTACCTCTGGTAAAATGTTTTTTTTTAAAGCTTCGTAACAACGAGGTATTGTTGATCTATTGTTAGCGGAGTTTGATTTTGTACCGGTTCACACTGGATCCTTTTGACTGCTGAGCTTTTAAACACGCAAGGTGTGACCGACTGCAAGGTGTGGTGAAGCTAAACAATATAATGTTCAGTCAAGGTAAATATGGCTTGAACGGAGACTGAACGTTCCCAAATGGAAGCCGCAGAGCTGCTAGAACATGATGACAGAGTAGAATGAGAAGCTGTATCAATCTGGAAGTTTTTTTTTTTACTTACCCCCAAAAAAATTCCACCAGACCAAATAAACATTTTATGCAAGTATTGCCGGACTAAAGTAGCAACATGAGCAATTTGCTCCACCACGTTAGCCGCAAGCTTGTCTTGGAATATCAAGAATGTATGAGGCAAGCAAAAGAAATGCCGAGACATATGTTTCTTCAACACGCGTTTGCTAGCTTCTCAGCTACGCTAATCAAAACACTTGCTAGCTTATCAGCTACGCTAATCAAAACACTCCAGCAATCGGTTTTTAACAGCGGTGTTTGTGGTCTTAAATACGTGTTCTTACTAACTACTTTATCTATCCAAGGCCTTTTTGAGCAGGAGATGACCACTGAGTTGTTTACCAAGAGGATAGTTGGGCAACAGTTGGCGTAGAAAGCGAATTGTTTCGGGGACATGACAGGAAGCAGGAAGCGTGAGTTTGACGCAGCGCTTCCTTCCTTCCTTCCTCAAGGATTCAATGAAAGTAAGAAAACACCGTAAGCGTGACCAAGAAGCGGCAGCCTTGAGTCTAGCTTAGCGTTGACCTGGCGACAACACAAAATGAAAGACTCCAGATATGACCGTGAACAAAAGCCTTTTTAAAAGAGTCCAAACATGTGATGAACTTAAGGCACCCGTTTTCCCCGCTTAGCGCTCCAAACTTGAAGTGCTGTTTGTCATTTGAGAGGCCTCCGCCAACTTCCAGCCGCTCTGTTTGTTTATTGAAGCTGAGTGCAAGGGGCCTGTTACATTCCCCCCCCCCCCCACCGCCCTCTAGTCCAGGAGCTGGAGCCACGACGTGCCCCTCCCGGTCGGTGCGTCTGCACAAGTTAAGATGGATGAGATGGTGACAGTGATGAATGCGTGCTCGGATAGATGGATGAATGGCTAACATGGAGACTTGACAGGGGGAATTGCCCCCGAGACCTGAGGCCTAAGTGGTAGGGGTTGGGGGGGGGGGGCCCACAATGGAGTTTGGCAGTAAGGTCATGTGTGCCTGAGGGCAGCAGTGAGTTAAAGTGTGCGTGGCTTCCCGAAACTCACCGGCCAAGTCAAACAAAATCATGTTAGCGGCGAGGAGGGAAGGAACGGGCAGAAGTGTAGCCAAGGAACACAAAAACATATTGAATGAATGAGAACAAATAAATGTGTAAATCATTATCCGTGACTTTTCCGTTTTTCGCCTACTTGACTATGACGGCAATATGTCATGTCATTCGGGTGACAACACGTCATTAGCATTTTGAACAATGCGGGGCTCTGTTGGGGGAGCTTGCGTGAGGTAAAAGGTGGTGGTAGGTAGGTAGAGGACGGCGGAAGCGTGTGCGTGAAAGGGGGTCGGCCGGTCGGCCATTAGCCAAAAGGATTAGCAGCTGTGAGGGCATTACATCTGTTTCACAATTGCACTCGGGCTTTCATGTGGCTGTTAACAAATACAATCCATTCTTTTCTCCTCTCGGACCACCGGCAACAGGGGATTGATGGGATCCACCCAGTGAAAAGATGTTCTGAAGTCAAGTCGCCTTTGAAGCGGACTAAACAATAGGATGACTGGCTTGAAGCTTAACTTTTTAACTTGTGTGGAAATTTGACGAAAATGGTCTAAAACTAAATTGTCATTGTGAAGCTAACAAGCATGGTCAAGCTATTGCAGCTTGTCTGGGGTAAATCAAACCAGACGGGGTGAAAACAGAGTAAGACGAGAAGCTGGGAATTTTTGAGGGTACCAAGACTTGGAAAAGGAAGTATCTGCAAAAGTTGCAGGGTCATGTTAATATATTCCTGTCGAGAGATGAATAATTTGAAACAGCTACCAGTTTGTTTTAAAATGATCAAATAAAAAGTCCACCAAGCAATGGCTCAAATTGCAAAGACTTGTGAGTTAGGGAACATAGCGCCACCTACAGTTGTGGAGGCTGACTGCTTGGATTGTATACACAGTCAAAATAACAGTAATAATGACCAAGAGTAAGTCTGGAAAAACTCGACAGTACTCCTATTGAATATTATCAATGGTTACTTTTCCATTTTTCATAACAAAGTGGCTTTTCAATGTTGTTTGTCTAAGCGCTTAGACAAGCTTGTTGGCAATCATTTTCCAAAATGATCTATGGCAGACAACACGTTATAACTCGTACATGGAATGCAGCGACGGCGTCGGTGCTGAAGAAAACAACTTTGGTATTAAGATTTAAATGACTAGGAGCCTTGCGCATTTGGCAAAGTCAACAAGCAGAATAGCCAGGTGGCAAACACAGCAACTTTCCCCCCCCACCCCGATGCTCTCGACTTCCTGGTGAAATGCACCAATAAAAAAAATCTATGAAAGTGGCTGAGTGTGGCTGGGCCACAATAGAAAGCTCTGAGCCAAACGGGTCGGGGAGTCAACCAGGGATTAGGTGGCCTCCGGTTTCCGCTCGTCCTGTTGGCAGGGACCGACGGACGGACGGGTGGCTGGCTGTTGTCAGATGAGGAGATGAATGACACACTGGGAAGGAAAGTGCTGAGCTCACCTCGCACAACAGAAGAACACAATGCGCTTCACATTGTAGTGACGCCCCCCCCCCCCCCAACCAGGCTACACCACCACAAACACACATACCATTCCCAAGTTCCCTTCTACCAGAAAAACACAGCCAATAACAATTTGTACTAGTTAAACCACATCTATACATCTCACAAAAATCCACTTTGTTCTATACGGAAAAACACACAAACCCAACAAAGCTCGTGAAACCTCAGCTCACACATCAGAGGAAGTTGGGGTTTTTGTGTGTCATTTTATATATGTTTACACCAATTTTCATTTGGCTGGACTGCTTGCAGTTATGGATGCTGGATTTCTTTTTTTTGTCCAATCAAATGTCAGCCTCTCTGTGTTGCCATGTCAGTCTAATCTGCCCAGAGCCTTCACAATCAGTAGAACTGGCTGATGTAACTTAAACTAAATTAGCAATTGTGCTGTTTTTTTTATTTAATTTTTTAATTTTTGTCTTCACATGTAATATATGTCAATGTGGTGATTTTTTTTTTTTTTAAATTATGACAAAAATGAGATCTGGTGATAAATGTTATGATGGAAATATTTTTAAGTGGGCTGCATGTTCCTTTGGCAAAGGTATTCAATAAAAAAAATTTAATTGCAAATCTTAGCGCCATATTTGGAAAAAGAACTAATAAAGCAATTATTTATACTGAGGAATACGAGATAAGAGTCGATATATCGTCAGCCAATCATAAAGTACGTGTCAAGCACCTACTCGCTCACTCCTTTCTGGAACATTTTTGACTTAATCCGTAACTGTGGAACAAATCGAGTCAAGTGCCTGTAACAAAATATGGACAAATCGGAACACATGGCAACTCTGGTTGATAAAGCGTTCATGACGGTCGGTCTAAACCAGGAACAGAGAGATAATTTCCCATGGGGGGGAAAAATTTTTTTTCAAATTGAGCTCATCGGTCCTCTGTTGTGGGTTCATAGCATATCATCAAATAAATATTTTCCGATCTTAGTCATGCAGGTGCACCTTGCTCTGTCACGCTAGAGCTCCAAATGATTACACAACTGAACTAACTAGAAAGCAACAAAAAAAAGCACCAGTTTACAGCATTTCCTGTTGGCTTGTGTACAGTTTTGTCTCTTGTCGAAACATGACATGAATTGAAAGCGCTCATTATCATCCACCCATTATTTAAGGAACTCCCTCGCCCGTCGGCCAGATTCCACTTTGGCACCAAATCTGAAGAAACTGTGTTTATATATACAAAAAAAAAAAAAAGCACCTTCATCTAAATGACCAGCGCCATGACAGACATCTCAATTTTTTGACATGTGACATCCACCACAGGTCAACGAAATCCAATTGGCCATGTTCACGCCTGAGCAGATAAAGTGAAATGGTGTAAGACTTTGGTCTTATACCGTTAAGGGGATTACAAAACAAAGCAGGAAAAAAAAAAAAAAATGGCCGTGAATCACCACACCTGCTTTTAGCAGGATGTTTCAAAACACACTTCCTTGCTTAAATTCCACACTTATCACAGGAAAAAAAAAAAAAAAAAGCTCAAGAGGAAGTTCACTCTAAACATAATGGCACTTAGTATTCAAGCTATTTAAATGGTATATTAACTTTATTAACTGTCACAAAAGTCTCAAATTGAAACTGAAATACATGAAAACGCAACGGCTAGCACAAGAAGCTAACAAAGCGATAGCCATTCATTCAGTGCTCCTTCTTGCCTAACAATTGTACCCAAACAGGACTCAGACAAGATTAGAAGTAAACCTCTTTGGTCATAAAAAGTTGCTCAATACTTTAAGCTAACAGCCGTGGGAGAAAAACATGAAGTAGCAGCGAACCAAATTCAAACTTAATAGAAGCAACACAAGTGTTGAATCGTGACTTTATGAAACGCAAATACTTTGGATCAAAGTAGTCGGACAAAATGTAAAATATAAATCAGATTTCTACTACAATTGCAAGATTCCAGCCATTTTCAAGGATGGAAACTGGAATCAGTCACGTGGCATCATTTTTATGCTTCACTGTGCGAGCCAGAATTTGTGAGTACAAAGAAGTGAGTGAGCTTCAGACACACCGCAACTCATTTTGTATAAACTTCTGCTTGTGACAAAACAATACGATTATTTTTCGACTTGAATACGATACCTTTCCATTAAATTACCCTCAATCCCAGTTAATTCACATAATTGCCATGGAAAGTGTCCAATTGAGAACATTTCCTAATTTCTGGGGATTTGGCATTAAATATCTACCCCTCTATAACCCCAATTTTCAGAAGTCCTCTAAATGTTCCCATCAGGTCTGCACAAGTGATGTTCAAACACCGCTGGTGTCATATTCAGGACTCCTGCACTCCGGCCACAAAAATAACCAGGAAACTTTGTTTGGCAGCTTGTTAGCCTTAGGCGCCAGTGCATGTCTTTGCGTTAAACACTTCAAAATAAGGATGGGAATATGCAGAGATGACTCGGGGGGGGTCACAAAACCAGTAGTTACTCAAACACACCCAAGTCAATTACTAGCTATTCACATCTTTCACCACACAAGTCAAACTTTGTCGTTGCGTCATCTGAGGATGAGCGTGGAGACTTGAGACTGAGTGGAAAATTAGGAGATGCAGAAAATAGTTTACAGGAACTTTCTGGTGAGACCAATAATCACTTTACTGGAAGGCTCCGACTCATCCGGGATGCTAATACTGCGTTCGGCGGTCCAAATAGTTCTCATCGTGTGTTCCAGAATAAAAACCTTGACCGGGGATTAAGTGTGATGAGGCTGATGAGCCGAGGACCCGGAGGGCTGAACGCAATCCCAAAGTCCAGCAGCCAAAGCCGTCCATGTGCCAGCTCGCAAATGATAAGAGCTTTTATTGGAGCACGAAGGATTATGGGTAAGGAAAGTCATGATAGGAAATGAAGAAAGAGTGTTGGCCAACCAAATGAGATGCCAGCGTCGTCAAATTTTGTCGCTTTTACATCTTTTAATTGACTGTTACATTACTCCTTGAAATACATGTTTGAAAAAAAAAATCAGATGTGTTACTCTTTGTTTATTGTAACGATAAGATCGGGCTGCCGAGTTTAAAAGCTAAACATTTGTGAGGAGTGTTAATAAACATTTAGTCAACGTCTGATTTATCTACATTGTGGCGGTCACGGATTGTAAGAGCCAAAATAAGCCGGGTGTTTTCATTCCAAACAATTTTGCTGACAGACGTAAGTTACAGTTCATAAAAAGCGATAAATTCCTCGGCAGTCGATCGGTGGACTTTATCATTCCACCGGGAAAGATTTCCTATCGAGCAAACGCGCGCTTGAGTCATCTTCAAACGTTTGAAGAGCTGATGGAGAGCACGAGCAGACATTTCCACGCTCATCTCCAACTTCCTGTGTGCGTCTCGGAGCTCCCATTTGACTTCATCTTGGATCTGCGGCATTGACTCATTTTTATGGGAGGTCTTGACCCCACATCGACACCCCCGCCCCCCCCCCACACCATTACCACCGAGCGCTGCCTGGGAAGGAGTACTGCTCTCCGGCAAACGGATGAGGAATGCACTGGGGAGGTGAGTGGGAAACACAGCGCCTCATTGTTCTCCTACCTTTACATTCCAGTCTGTTTTAAAATCACAGCCCTCCTCTAAATACAACCTCTTGCTCACTTTGGTCAAGTTCGGCTCTCATTCCGACACGCCGCCGCTGCCTCCTCGCTCATCATCCCATCTGGCAGCTAAAAATGATACAGTGATAGTAAACTTGAGCATTTTTATGCCAAACTAAGTGTGAATCTATTAGAGGGATGCAGGATTTACGAGGCGAGGTTTTCGAGAAAAGGAATCATTTGGACTAATGGGAGCCATGAGGTGTTTAGGCCTGTCGGTGCATGCAGTTGCGCAACACACCTGAAAGCAGCGGCCCACGCTTTCACGCTGCACACTTGAAAATGAGACAGTTTCGTTTTTGCAGTCCAAACTGGCAGTTGCGGTTGTTAGAATTTGACTGGAACATAGTTCGGTTCAGAAACCAGAGAACATTCCCCATTGAAAGAAACTGAAATGTCATTAATCCGTTCCAGACACTAAAAAGAACACTAATGTAAATAAACTGGCGTATGGTAAATCTCGCTCCAGTACCCATTCCTAGCCCACGGGTTCCTATTTTGCAATTTTTCCATGTGAAGGTGGGATGTAATTCCACTTTTGATCACTAGATGGCGACCCACGATCGAAGTATTTTACGATAAGCCTCATTTTTCCTGAAGAGATTAGAAAGGTTATTGAATGTCTCAATCCTGTCTTACTTTTCTTGCTCTCCCTCAAAATAAATATTTTCTGAATGTGTTTGTATTACTATAAAGTAGATTTGAAGATCCTAAAATAGACTTCAGTCATCCAAGAACTTGCACTTGGATGAAAGTTTGCAGAGGGCAGAAGGCACGCACATCCTCATTGTCAGCTTGTGCTGCCAGGTCAAGGATGATGTTGGAACACGTCGCATTCCTTCCATTGCGGAGGAGCCGGCCGGCTTAGCCGAGGGGGGAATTCCACCGAGCGACGCTAATAACGCCCATGACAAACATACGCGGCAAATGACGCTTTCGCAACCCAAATAAACAGTCCGGCCAAATGGTCAGCGCATCCGGAGACGAGCGCTTACCTTGACACACGTCTTGGATCTTCTCATGGCCGGCTTTGCACTGGCACTGTCCGACGGGCACCACCCATTCTCCATCCACGGTGCAGTAGACGCGAGGCAGCTCCTCGCTGACGGCGTTATCCACGCATATCCCGTTCACCTCCCTCAGGGCCTGGTTCTCGCCGCCGGCCACCGTTTCGGGGAAGGAGGCCAGGCTCATCACTGTGGCGGGGCACGTTTTGTAGTAAACCCTGACCGACAGAAGAGCCACGCAGGCGCCGATGTCTTGAAAGGCCAAGTAGAAGCCTTTCCGAGAGAGGTTCTCCACCACCCGCGTTTCCGTGTTGATGTGCAGCTCGTTCTTGCTGGTGATCTCGTCCGGAGCGATGGTGGCCACTTTCTTGAACTGACCCTTGCGGAAGGTGGTGCCCACGTCCACGTCCGACTCAGAAGTGAAGAGGTTGAAGGTTTCCTTGCAGGTCATGGAGGCGCCGTCGAAGGAGTTGCAGTCTCGTACGATGAACTGGAGCTCCACCAAGACCCGCGAGGCGGACGCTCGCCGTTGGATGAAGGTGGTGCGCAGCCAGTTGTCTTGCTCGCGTTCGCCGACGTTGCAAACAGAGTACGCGTAAAACTGAGAGCCGTTCAGGGTCTTTTGAGCCACCTCCCACTGGAAGACAACGCAGAGAGTTTAGAGGTGATGAACATTTTTTTTGGTCCATCTTTTAATCAAATTGGTGATCTTTTTAAAACCGATTGATGATCAGCTCCAAAAATCCTGATCGTAAAGCCTAATCCACACATTTCATTTCAGATACTAATTAGATACTAAATTTCTCAAAATGGCGACTATTCAATGTTGCTGTAAATCTTGATCCGCTGTGAGACATGTTAAGACACCTGGGAATGGTTTTAAATTGCGGAAGAAAAAAAAATTCACAATATGTCCCCTTTAAGCAGCTGCCAGGACGTGTTTCCATAGCAGAGGTCAATTTTGTTCCACCTCTGAGGCCACGCCAGCGCCTCAATTACAATTACACCCGTTTCCATTACAAACACTAATTTTGAGGTGCGGATCGGATTCCTACTTTAGTACGACTTACAGCGTAGCACGCATACAATGGTTCAATCACGACAGGCTAAACCTGGATTTCATTTCCTTCACAGCAGTAATTAACGTCACGGCGACACGCAAAAGTGAATGGTGTTCATTCATTTTGCTTTAACGCGAATCCTCTGCCGAAGCAAAGCAGCGTGAGAAAGCTCAGCGAGATCCCACAATATTTCCAGTCGCTTTTCCGACGCCGCTTACACTGTACACTAAAAGTTGCCACAAATATTTCTGGAAAAGCCGCAACATGTTTGAACACAGTCTTGGCTGGAGGAACAACTAGCCCCACGGGGCTTTTTAAAGGCAAGCTAGGTATGCAATTTGTGTACACAAAGTTGCTGCGTAAAATGTGTGTGAGCACTCCTGGTATACAAAGTGGAATAAAAAGAGCATTTAAAGAAGGACCACACATTTGGAGTCATTTTGGACAGCTCAATTAGTGTGAAACCACCATTATGAAAAAGGACAAACACGCCTTTTCTACTGCATAATAAGCACGACAATATGCGGAACATCAGAGACAATTTTCATTTTCCGTGACACGTTTTTGAAGCGGTATTTGTGAGCATTAACCAAAAAAAAAAAAGAGGCCGGCCTGAAAAAGCTAATTGCTTGCTAACGTACAATTGCGCAGGCCGAGCCTCCAAACCGCAAGAAGCCACAAATATTCCCAGTTCAGGAGGAGCTGCTATTCTGTCTGCCTCCGCTTTGGCATGCTTGGCGGGTGACTTCAATCCCTTGAGCCCAGCCAACAAGTGGCACATTTGACACAAAAGGCCCAGAGCTTTTCGCCAGCTCGCCGCACGAGTCAAATGGTCAAATATTTCACACAAGCCAGGCTTGGCCCTTCCTGTGCAAAGTCTCCGTGCGGGCAAATTCCAAGTGTGTAAAACGTGTGTGTGCGAAAGCGATACTCACCCCGGGCTTGTCTCCTTGCTCGAAAGGCCAAGTCAACCAGCCCAGCTCACCTCCTGTGGCCTTCATGTCCAAAAGCACCTCTGTGGATGGAGGGAGACACCCACACAATGTCATCATGCGTTGTAAAGTTGGATAAGTGTCGGTCTTTTTTTTTTTTTTATTGCGGGTCACGTCGCAGTTACGGTTTCCCTCAGAAGGCCTTTAAAATTGTGAAGATCATAAAGTATGGTCACAAATGGGCCTTTTAGCATGTTATCGTGAATATAAAAAGACTTTTTAAATCAGTGGTTAGAGAAAATAATGCAGGCATTTCGGTATGAATATTATTGTTCAATTGTAGGGAAAATGTAATAGATGTAAAATATAAAGAAAATTGGCAGTTTGGGAGCAGAATTGAATCAAAATTCAATTTAAATATATTTCTTTTTTTGTCACCCTGAAACTCGTACAAGATCTATAAAAACGCTAATAGTCAATTACAACAAAAAAAAGAATGTTGAGATGAATTATTATCACAAACGATTCAAGTGTTCTTAAACGCTGAAACTTTCTTGTACGTACTCCGCGTGTTCGAGTCTGGGGAAAGTTTGAAGAAGGACGTGACAACTCACCTTCTTTGCTTTGCAGAGTGACGAGGATGCCATTAATGAGTACGTAGGTGAATATTAAGAATGGTCGGACTCCTGTGATAAATTCCATTTGTTCCACTTGCTCGCTCGCTCGCTCTCTCGCTCCTTTTGCGCTCCTGAGCTGCGACTGACTGACTGACTGACTGACCGACTGTGGAGCGCCGCTTTGCACACACTCGCTCGCTCACATGCACGCGCACACACTCATTCACAAAGCAGGAACGCCTGCATGCTGGAATGTGCGCGTGGGTGCGTGGGAGGAGGAGGAGGAGGGAGGGAGGGAGGGAGGGGGGAGGAGGAAAACTCCTCCTGAGAAACCTTTGCTGCTGCTGCATTCAAGAACCGTCGGGAATTTCAAGTTACTACCGTCAAAAGAAAGTGGCACAGAAGCAGAGGTGGCCAAACGTTTTGTGTTTGATATTTAAAACCACAGGTCACCCAGATCATTTGTAGATGAAGTTAAAAAAAAAGTTCAAATAGTTGATTATTTTAAAAAAAAAATACTCTTTTCAATAAAAAAAGTTATTAATTTTTTTTTACAGTTCAAATGCGTTTGTAAAATAGTTAATTCTTAAATAAAAGCGCTTTTTAATGTAGTTATCATGGGGGGGTCCAAGTAATTATCCATCCATCTTCAACACCGCTTCATTAGGGTCACGGGTTCATAGCGAGCCGAGCGCAGCTGACCAAAGAATAGAATAGTAAAAGATGAGTACTACTGTGGCCAACTGGTTAGCACATCTGCCTCACAGTTCAGAGGTCATTGGTTTGAAAATAGACTCTCTCCTTCCACTGTCTATGGAGTTTGCATCTGCTGCTGCTTGTGTGAGTTTTCTCCGTGCACCCCGTCTTCCTCTCACATGCATCTTAGGGTTCATTGAAAACTTTGGAGTTGTCCATATGTGCCCTGTGATTGGCTGGTGACCAGTCCAAGGTGTCGTCCTGCCTCATGTCTGTTGATACAACAAAGGTGGGGCACAATTCCAAATTCGGAGCTTTCAAAAATTGGACAAGAAATATTATATTATTATATCATTATTTTATTTTCTGTAGAGGTCGAACAGCTTCCTGAGTATCTTACAAAAGAGAGTACAGCACAACCACTGTTGTAAATATCATATTTCCATGCTACAGCAAGTAAAGCAATGACACTTTGCAACAATGTAATCTTGTAAATTTACTGTCCCCTCAAAATAACTCAACACGCTGCCATTATTGTCTAAAGTGCTGGCAAGATAAAAAACGACTATATCCCTACGAGAATTGTGCAGTTGCCCATGTGGGATTCATGGTGATCTACTACAAAAACAATAACAACACTTTCTTCTTTTTTTCCTGTCCCAGCTGCCCTGTGTCTCCTTGCTGCCTCTCACAGGTCAGTCCCGGTACTACAACAGCCAACCAATTGGTTCATCTGGTATGAAATCACCATGAAAGGCCCTGCTGATGAATGAAAAATGGTAATGAGGTGGAAAGCACAGCATTCCAAGGATACCTAGTGTATTATGACTCAGTCCCCCACCCTTCCTTCCTGCGGCTGAAGTGAGGAACAAAGCCAAGAGCATAAGATTGTTCACATGAAGCAACAATAATTGGTGAAATTGCTTATCTGTGCGTAAGCAAGGGTTATCAACGCTACTGCTCCTATGAGCTGATTCTATCAATATTGTGGTTAGCTTGAGAAGTGGTCAAAGTGGATTGTTTGGGGTCAAAACACTACAGTTGTTTGTTCATTATCAGATGTGAGGGCTGATTCATGTTGTTTGTAGTCATGTTTGTGCCCTCTCAAAAGCCTGCCTGATCTTGTTGGCCTCAAATGAAACTGCAAAAAAATGCCAGAGACAGGGATAGAAAAAAAAAAAAAAAACCATCAAATGCTCTCCAACTCGATGGCAGAAGATAATTCATACCACAAAATGAGTCACGATATGCTTGGAGACTCACAAGTGATGGCAGATTTTGTTTAAATTGAGACAGAATCAACATTATTTTAGGGTGAATACTTTTTGTGATTATTTTTTTTGGGTGGTGCGTCGTGAGATTTTGCGAAATACCTGCTTTGGCTCGATAAAGATGAGATTTTGTGAAATACCTGCTTTGGCTTGATAAAGATGGGGAAACACTGCGTTAGCATACACCAGCAGCAAAATCTTCACAAAAGATTAAATTAATTAACAGCTCAAAACCTTCAAATGTCTGCTCAAAAGCAACAAATGGGCAGAAAAAGCCCACTAGAACAGCTGAACTTTAATTGGGGGTCATCAGACGTGCTGTAAATGGTGGCAGGTGTGAGCTAAGTCTCATTTAACAGGAGTGTCAATATGATTGGTTAGTTCTGAACAGCCACATAAGGTGTGCACACTTTTGCAACTACATTATTTCAACTGCTTGTTTCTTACCCCCACTCTCATAGGAAATAATATTTTTTTTAAAACTGCTTTCCACTGGTTGTTTGCCTGTTGGTGGGAAAAGTACTGAAATGATTTATCTTGGTCTGAGGCTTGTAAAATAGTTTTCTTTTTCTAAAATTGCTTCCTTGAATTGTGTCCACGATTATTTAATATTAAAAAATGCAGAGAGATTTGTATTTAATCCCAACCGCGTTCTTTGTACAGTATTCCTCTAAAATGGCGAGGACAATAGTTGGATTTATGCCTGCACAACTGTTTGCCACCGTGAAAGGATCCAGCGGCGGGAGATGGAGCTTTCTTTTGCCCGTCCGTCCGTCTCCACATACACAGGCACAATCGGAGTGACAGGCGCAGACAAATGGATTCATACCAGCATAATGGACGCTCTCAATAGCAGCTGGCCTGTCATAATTTACGGGAGATATCCCCGAAAGGCGTGGAGCGTAAAGGCATCGTCTCGTGACCCAGTGGCAGGAGGGAACGTGGGAGCCATGAGCAACCGCTGTCGTCTGTTCTCGCAGCGGCCTAAGCGAAATTGAAGATAATCACAACAGATCTAAAAGCTTAGCAATAATAAGGGCCGAGAAATTATGATTTGTTTGTTTAATCAGTTGATTCAAATCATTCAGTAAATAAATTGTGCAAAATTTGTAGAGGCCATTTTACCCATTTTCTTTGGCGCAATGCTATCGCTAGCCAGCTAGCTAGTTAGCTGACTGCTTGTTATTGGAGGAAAACGTGTATTCTCATGATTTTGCCGCTTTTGTGATGGTCTATAAGATATCTGTTTTGAAAGTAAGTAGGTTTACATACTATCGCCGTGTCGCGTGTCGTGTTCTACACGTTTAAATCCTCGCCAGAGAAAGATTAGCCTGACATATAGCCGGCAGAAACGAGTCACTTAACGGGGATTAGGATTAGTTACCTTGTTTCGCCTTAATAATTGCCACCTGGAGAACCTTACAATCAGGGTCATCTCGCTTTTCACATGCTAGTAGTAATATTATTACAAAGTACAAAATATATATTTTAAATAATAATCGACTGGCAGTGCGAAGTCGGTATTGTCTATTCTGTTGAAGACGCTCACTAATCTTCACTTTCAAGCCAAATAAAAGCCCACCAGCTGTGTTGAGAAGAAATGGAATGTTGAGGATTAGCTGTTAACATTTCAGACATAAACAATTGTATCATTTATTTGCTGGCACTCATTCAGTAAAGCTGATAAAAATTGTTTAGGCAAACCCACACAGATAATCACGGACTGTCGATGCGGGCCAAATTAACAGTTTGGTCTGTGAGGCGGCGTGATAACAGCATGAAATCAAATTGTTTGGTCAGAGCTAACTGTTGCGTTCACTAAAAATAGTTTATTTTCTTTAACAGGAAAAAAAAAAAGGGTGTGAATAGTGTCATAAAAGTGTGGGGGTTAGTTACAACAGCCATGTGGGGAAAATAGTAAGAAAAATTTCTTCCATTTCAGAAGAAAAATCGTGTGATTGATGATTGTTGCTTTTTGTCAAGGTCCAGTTTTTCAAACACAACACACTAACGATGGTAATAAAGTGAACACTCCTTTGATGATTGCCAGCCCAGAACAGATTGCTCATGTTTTGGTTCGGAATGTCAAGATCTGCTCAGTGCAGGGACCCGTTTTGATAAGTGGAGATTTGCAGATTTTCAAAATAAAGTACAGGGTGTCCGTTTTGGCCCATCAGTTGACAAATTCCTGCCCGGCAAAAAAAAATAAAAAATCTGTCCCTGAATAAAGCTCAGTGCCACTTTTGATCAACTTGATGGCCTTCAACAAACGCCTGATTCAGTGTGCAACCAACTTTGTAATATGTGTCGACAAGCCGAGGGCAAGGAAACGGCTTGCTTACAAAAATTGGCAAATGGAGGCAAAAAGCTGTCAAATGATGACAATCATCCCTAAAATGAAAAAAAAATAATAATAATACAAGTGTATAGTGACTTTTGGGACATCTGCCTCCACTGCTGTGTTTACTCACACTTGCCGCCATAATTACAATACAGTGTGGCATTGATTCCACACACACACACGCACACACACACACACACCTGTGACGCTGACTGCGGGAAAGTAGGTGAACCTCCTCAGGCAGGGGCAACATTTTATAGGCGCATTCACCCCCCCGTTTTACCTCCCCCTTCACATGTGCCCCTCTTAAGTCTCCAGTTTCACAAAGCCCCTCACCCCAAAGCACAGGACCCCCTAAATTCCCCAGAAACCCCCACGCCTCACACACTCGTCACCTCCACTCACAGTTTTGCCTCACTAGCAGCATACAGTTAGTTATTTTCCGCCGATATGCAAAATATGACTAAATCGAAAATTGAACTCACTAGTAGCAGTGTCGGCTCAATTGGGAGACAAATGCTGGACAAGACACAAGCGATTGGCTGACAGGAGGAGGAACAGGCCTGCCGAGAAAAGAACTAAGAATAGACTTGACATGACCAAACACGAAACAAAACGACGCCAAGTCAAAACGCGGTTGCCGAAACACAGGCCATGACATTTGCAGTTTTCATTTTTTCTCGACTATTTTTACAGACGTATGACATTTGAGAATATTTTGGAAAAGCCTGTGCACTTAGTCAAGGTTGTATGATGACATTGTTTAACAATGGTTGTGTCATCAAATGTGTGTGACCTCGGAGACGGAGTTATCGCATTCCAGGACTTTGCAAGAATTTGAGGGTGCGTCATTCAAAGCAAAGAATAAGAAGCAAATATGCCGCGCAAGGGCAGAGATGGCGGAGTGAGGCTCAGTGCAAACTATAGCATGTCTTGCTCAAGGGCACCTTGATCGTGCTCACAAGCACATTCCCACATTTTCTCCTGCACTTTGCCCCGCTCGGGTCTGCTTTCCGGATGAGGAGGGAAAGGGAGGGGGTGAGGGGACTCTTTGATAGGTTCCGTTTGAATGAAACGATAAGACGTCGTGCCCTAGGGGGGCCCGGCCCGGCCCGGCCCGGCCCGTATGTGCGTGATCCCCCTTGCTACGCCTGTTGAATATGGATTGTTCTTTGTAGTGCAGCACTAAGTGCTAATGCGGGATGTAAAATGAGAACTAAGGTGGCTTGCTGCTTTCGCTGTGTGTGTGTCTGTGTGTGTGTGTACAGACGGGGGGGCAGCATTAAAGCACAGGTGTAAGGGCAACTGCAGCAGCACAGTGTAAACAGCCGGGCAAATGTTGTTCTACACACACACACACACACACGCACACACACACACACACACACACACACGCACGCACACACACACACGCACACACACACACACAGAAGCTGATCATCTGTTAGTATGATTAGCCCTCACGTGAGAAAACACCCCGCCCGCCCGGCCGGCCGACCGGCCTCATATCGTGTATGGTGACCTCCCGCGGTGAAGCCCAATGCAATCGTAATCAGAAGCATTTCCACGAAACAATCAGCGCTCGCTGGATGCGACGTCGTCGACATGGTGGGAGGGTGAATTATTTTTGAATGAACGTATTCAAGTGGATTCAATGGGCTTGCTCAACCTATAACCAAAGTGGACGGTTCTTAAAGATAGCACCAAAACTGGATGTACGTGACAAAATGCTAGTAATCTAAAAAAGTAATGAGCTAATATTTGTATTCAAATTTATCCGTTGCATTATTTCATTTTGCTTTCTTGACCAGTTGTCACAGATAGGAGGAAGTCCTTTTTAACGGCAGTATGGGTTAAGAAGATTTATTTTTATATGAATTGCAGCATTTGTGCGGTAGTGAGCGAAGGCAGGTGGCCCCGCTCTGTATATTATCTACTAAACGAGTGAGTCATACGAGAAAGCATTCCTACGTGCTCTCGTTTCGATTTGAAGCTAAAGTCATAGTGTGGTAACTTTGATACTGAAACTTTTCTCGACCATGTATGCATATTTTAGAAATAAATCCGCAGGCATTTTCATTGTTTCCGTGTCGTGCTTACTGCCATCCGCAAATCAATCGACGTTCTTCCACTTCCAAGCTGCGGAGGAGGAGTGTTCCTTGAAAGCCTCTTTTTCTGACATTTGACAAATATCAAGCAACCACACAAGGCAAGCCATGTCTGTTTTGACTTAAGAATGGTTAATCCGGATTTGCCGTGGAAGAATAGATGTGTGTGAGTCATTCGACATTTACTTTACATTTTTTGGTAGCCGTTCAAGACTGGAAATGTACAAACATGCTTGATATGTCGCCTTAGTGGAATCTCAGTTGGTTCAAATACACTTTTAACTCTTTCCCACACAATTAACTGATGAAATACAACAAATAATGATACAAAAGTCATTATTGACATTATTTTACCACATCATTGATTTAACATGACAAATTATTGAATAAAATAGAAAAAAACCCTGCATTTTATTTTATTACTATTTTGTCTTTGGGATTAAGAATAATAAATCAAGAATTCATGCTTTTTTTTCCCGTTTTTCATTGTTTATGGTTCATTTAAATATCAATTGTTTGTCTTTATGTCCCACTTAATGTATCCCAAAATTAACTCCAGCTCACCAAAGTGCTATTAAAAGTTGAAATGGACAGATGGGGAAAAAAATTTATCTATAAAATACGCAGCATTTGAGAATAGCAACAGCAGCTAGCTACTTAGGAGCTAACGTCAGCACAGCCTGAACTTCATGTCCTTTATGAGGCAACGTTTTTTTCCAAAGCTGCTCATAAGTGTTTGAAAAACGGTTAGACATTCAAGTGCACCCTCCCTCCCTCCCTCCCTCCCTCCCTCCCTCCCTCCCTCCCTCCCATGGTGTGCATCTTCATCCAAAATCAAGCCCATTCATTCCACCCTGCTTATCTCAACATTATCTCAGCATTCCGATGCCTTCAACTGGAACATGCTCGTATTCTCAGACGACGCCTCCGCTGCCGCTGTGCGAGTGTGTGTGCGTGTTTGGAGATGCAGGTCAAAAAGAGGAGTGGCAGATGTTCCCATTTGCTCAGCCAAGTAGAATGAGCTTCTCCTCAAGGCGCATCCGTGCTCTCCTCCTTCCGTATCAAGTGACCGCCGTGCCAAAGGCCTTTGTGGACGTTTAAGGAAGCACGGCGGAAGGAGCCACAAGAGGTGACTCTTGGGCTAAAGTCAACATGGAGGAGGGGGGGGGGGGGGAAGCCCCCTTTCGACGACCACCTGTTGATTCAGTTCCACGTGACCCCACTGGGTTGGAGTCGGATCAGATAGGACAACCAAAGGGAGGAAATGGAGATGTGTTTTGCTAAGTGGAGGTGTGGGAACATGAGCTTCTTCTGCTTTTTTTTTTTTTTTGCTCGCACACTACTGAAACACTTTCAAACACACTACCGAAGCTTCATTTTGTTCTCATGAGCTACTGAAATAAGATTACTATTTTTAATCTCTCATCAGAATATTTAGCTTTGATTTGTGAAAGGACTGTAAAATAATCTGTCATGTTTTTGAGTCCCCACCCCGCCGGTGAGTGAAAGATTAGAAAATGAGAACGATTAGCTCTGACCTGCTGCTGCTGCTGCTGCTGCTGGCGAAGTAGTTGAGGCCCAGCTGCTCCTTCGCACGTGCGAGAGAAAGAGAGAGGCCTGCTATCGCTTGTTAAGTCCTTCATCAAAAAACTGAGAAGTGAAAAGAAAATGTCATTACTGGCAATGTTGACAAGCCATTTTCTTGGTCCCGGTTTAACACTTGCCTGCATGTTCCTTGATGGAATTTGTCCTATTAGCTTCTATGCTAAGCTACATTATCATGCCATTGTGATTGAGTGGAAGCTGACAGTTTTCAAATGTTGAGCTTGGAATATTATTGAAGGGTTTTGAAAGAGAGCTTGTGGTTTTGCTTGTACTTCCCTTCAGTCAGGTCTGGGACTTATTGAGATGTCAATCAATGCAAAAACTTTTGACAGTTTAACCGGACTTTCGGGAAGCATTACAAGAACGGAATGGTCAGTCAGCAGCCAGCATCTGCTTGTCGTTAGCGGCTGCGCACCTTTAACTGATTCTGCACATTGACCCACACATTACAATTAATGAAGTCTCCTCGGACTTCACACTTGAGGGGGGGGGTCTCCTAAAAATGCATTGGGGGTGGTGAGGGGGGTTTACTACATATGAAGCCCTCTTGTTTTTGTAAATCTGGAGCGGCACAACTACACAAAGGCAAATTGAGCCCGTGTTGATCATTTTGGATGCCAGCACAGGCCCGTGAATCTAAAAAAGGGAGGTCTGCGCCGCCATGAAAGTGATCAGAGCTGACTTCAATCGTGTGTAAATCTGGGGATAGATGCGATTGTGTAAGTCACATCAGTCAGATGTCCTGAGGAGGTCATGTGATATGTAAATCAAGTGTAAAAAATAAATAAAAGTCAGCATCTGTGTGTGTAGTTTTGCTGCAAACATCTTGTTTGTTGTCCAGCACCCAAAGAGTATTGCATGTGCTAAACACAAACAATGCAGACGAGAAGTGATCAGTCCCAATTGTCCTTGCCCATCTTTGTTTTCTTACATTTCCTCGATTCCGCTTTTGGATTTTCCAACCTCCCCCCCTAAATTCCAACCTATCATTTCCTGTGTGGGAACGAGGGCCGCGAGGGCCGCGAGGGCCGCGAGGGCGCTGAGCAGGCAGAGCACACGACATAATGGCTCTTTGTACACCACCAGCGCCGCCTCCGAGTGAGTAAGGCACATACATGGGGACTGTTTTCAAACGTACATCAGCCACCCCAAAGGCTCCAGCCCACGTCTCAGTCATTCACGTTGGCCCACAGGCTGGCTTGCGGAGACGGGGAAGTGGCCAAATCTAAAATAGATCGATGGCAAGAAAGATGTAAACACACAGGCTTGTGTCTTATTTTCCCCCGAAAAGTGAACATGCATGCAAAAAAAAAGTTTTGCCGAGCCACATCATGACCCAGAGCTTCCTGTACTATCCCGACACGGTAATAAAATTAAATGCACATGGCGTTAAAGAAAAAAAAAAAGGATGTGTCGCTACGAGTACAAAGTTATGCTAGGCCTTCGTGAATGTTTTACTTTGTCTATTTATCTACATGACCTTTGATTGCATGTACGACTTCACGTTATCTGTCACATTCAGTACTTCCTACAACTCGGCTTTAAAACATGTCGGCGGCGTCCTGTTTAAAACTTTCTGAAGCGAATGGCGCGACATTTACATCCAATGACCATTCCTGGGCAAAAATCCGCTTGGCATTTTAAAAAAAAAATCGAACGCTGTTTATATTAAATTGCCCCCAGGATCAATAATTACAATACACTAAACATCCTGTTTATTTATTTATTTATTTATTTATTTATTTATTGGTGTATTTATGAATTTATTCATTTATTGATTCATTCATAACTCAGACACTGGATTTTGACTCTTTTCACTGAATATTCATCATTGATGATGGGATTCTTACGTACCGAAGAGGCCCCCCAAGAGCAATTGAGAAAATGAAAAGCACAGCATTAAATCCCAACACAGCCCTTGAGGCACGTTTGCCTAATCTTCAACAAGTATTCGCCTTGACCCACAAATGAGGCTTAGACATTCAGGCTCACAACTTGGGGGATAAGAAAAAAAAAGAAATTGGTTAGAACACAACACTAGCGTTAATGTTGCTGTTCTTAGGACTCAACTCAAACCCAGGGCCTGGCCTTCTGTCTCCAAAGAAATATTACGTTCAATCACCGTACCAAAATAACCCTGCTGAATTTGTGTTCCTATGTATGGCGCAGCATGGAATGTTGGGAACACAAACAAGAAAACACACAGCAAACAACAACATTCTTTCCCATTCTCTGCTAAAAGCAGATGTTTTTCCAAATGTGAAATAGTCTCACTGCGAGAGGGGGGGGGGGGGGGGCGCAAATAAATATGGCCCTATGATGAGGGAGGACCTCTCATGAGTTGCTCTCCGTCTCTGCTTCTTGTCAGCCTGCAAAAAGGCATCAATTAACATTCCCAGTGGTGGCACTAAATCACAGAAGCAGTCCTACTCCTCTCTTCTTACTGAAGACACCACACTGCGGGAGAGGATCCACGTGAAAAGCGTGTCCATGTGGATGAACTCAAATGCTCCCGTTGTCACACAAGCAGTTCAGCATTCAATATCTATAATTTGTTAATTTAATTTACCTGTGATTAACTATTATATATTAACTATAGTAACTAAGGGATGAAGTCTTAGTGTAGTTATGACTATAATCTGTGTTAGTTGTGTGTAAATAATGAGTCAACGGTAAAAAGGCCAGAAATTGTGCAAAGCGATCCGTGGACAGTTTGACGTCACTTTCAGTCGACAGCAGGGGGCGGTACTGCACAAAATATCAGTCTCCTTGTTCCATAAACGCAATATTAATCATCATGTTTAGACTAGTCATGGTCATGGAACAGATTGTAAAAACGTTTTCGACTGACTTTTTGGTCGAAAATATTGATCAATTGTGGGCTTGTGAATCCCTTTAAGCCTTTTGTGATGCGGCCTACACAGGTAAACTTCACTTCCGCCTTTCACCTGGATGGACGGATTTCTTTTCAAACTGGGCTGAAATAATAATTTTAACTGACGTATACAAGAATATGATTACTAAAACAGTAGAGCCTTCTTGCTGTTGTTGAAAAACAAATCCAAAAGGAGGGTTAAGACAATATAAGAAAATAAACCCGCCATATTTTAGGCAATTTACAAATCGTACGCAATTTAGTCACAGAATTACTAATTGGATTATTTCACTAACCTGCGAGTGGCCCGTTGCGAAGTGCACATGTAGTTCCCACGTTCAAATGACGTTTTTGCAGCCTTCATACTGGGAGCTACTGACCTCTTTTGACCACTATGTGAACTGCAGGCACTTGCTGGACCGATCCATCTTTCGTCCTTCTCGTCTGAGTGAAGCCTCGATGACCTCTGGAAAACGGAAGATACGTCTCAATTAACAACATGAATTATGATTTTTTTTAATATGGGGTGAAACGCCACATTGGCCTGGGCAAAAATATAACAAAAGAAAATTCAGAGTCATGGACCATTTAATGATCTTCAGAAGTTAAACAACAAAATTATTTTACAGTTAAAAATGTCCTCATGGAGGAGCAGCAAAATACACCCAAATTAAGACAGTTTTGTATCAATCACTGTTTTTTTTCTTCTTCTATTTTATCAAAACATGGTAAGTGCCTTCAACATAACAATGACAGTATTGAGCTTGCAGTCATCAAACAAGACTGACAAGCGTGATTTACTTTCAGCATCGGTTTCACACAAGAGTCCCTTTCCTCAGACGACAACTACACGGAGAAATATGAGCGGACACGGAGGACACATGGAATTATTTACAGCTTTGCTTTCGAAAGACAAATCCACAGGGGACGGACAAGAAACACATCCAATAGCGGCATGATGGCAAGTTCAAGTCACATTCGTTGCACATCTGTCAGCTTGGGGCAGTTGAGGGACCAAATCAGCAGCGCACAAAAAAAAAAACAAAGTTGAAATAAAAATTCCCAACATTTATCCACAAAAAGGAATAAAAATACAAAGTTATATATTAAAATAGATTATGAGTACTTCTTCTTTTGTTTAATGTAAAGCACAACATTTTGGCACGGAAATAAAATGTTTAAAAAAAAAACTGGTTGGTGTCAAATGTTGGAAGAACACTGAAAACATTTGAGGATCCATCTGTAAAATAATAATCATAAATTCACTTGGTCTCTCCACATTGCATCAGTCTTGAACTATGTAGTATCATATTTACAGTTGCACAATGGCCCACAAGGGATGCTGCAAACTAAATTAAGACTGTAAACTGTACAACTCTCAAGTTGGAGCACGGAGCAAAAGCAGCGGACTAAAATGATTCTTGATGTCTGGGTTATACTCTAATATCAATCAGTTTACACTCAAATCTGTACAGACTTCACATTTCTTTTTCTTATACATAGTGCAATGACTCCTCACGTCTCTCTTAAAAACAAAATCACAATCATTTGATGAAGAGGAATAAAAAAAGAAAAGAAAAAAAAGCATCAAGAATCTCCAAAAGGCTGAGTCCGCAGCCTCCAAAAACATGGCAACATTGAAATATTCAAGCAGAAATGCTTTTAGAAAAGTCCCGTACCTCAAAAGTAACATTTTTGGACTTCAACACCATTGAGTAAATTAAGGACTTGGTGAAGTGAACCAAAAAAAAACCCACTTTGCTTTAAATGCTTAATTGAGATTTTCATTACAAAATGAGGCAATTCCAGTTTGCAAAAAACAGCTGGTGTTGGCTTTGCTTTAGAAAAAAATCAATCAATCAAACGGAGGCAATGACGATCATGAGGTGAGGTGAAATAGTGGAGATGCTGTTTAGAAGGTCTGGGGCCAAGCGGGACAGATGGCTCTCAGAGAAGTCACAAGGTGGGAAAATCTGCACCACGTAGGCGGGCTGCAAATACAAACGTCACCACGTTAAGAGGGAGAAACTCAAACAAGTATACGGAGCCAAGGCAGCACATTAAGAATCAATCAAAGTAAGTCGTTGGGAATTCCAGGTCAACGTTCGACTTGAAAGGGTCAAACAGACCTGATTGGAACCAGGATTGGGCACATTGATGATGCCAGCTGCCTGCTTGGCCTGCAGGTAGGTAATGAAGCCACTTTTCAAGGCTTGCGTTTGATTTAGGACATCATCTTGGTCTCGTCCGCACGGCAGCGCCAGGAGTAGGCAGTAATCATTCTCCACCTGTCATTGATGAGATACGGACTGTCATTTTTATTCATCCCGGATGGATATTTGAACCCAAAGGTACTTACAGTCATTCGTCGCGCCACGCTGTCAAGCTGAGACACTTCCAGCCTCATCCTCTGAACGATGCGAAGAAGAGGTCCTCCTTCTAGCGGCGGCAGTGAGCACTGAGCCAATAAAGTGTTGCCTGAAACAAAGTGCAGCTGGACAGCGGCTTGCTCGTTCTTCAGCGCCAGAAGACCTTGCCACATGATGGGATATTTCTGGACAAAAAGAAAAAAACATTTGATGAGGCCGGCCGGGAATTGAGAATGTTTATTCGAGCCTAAAATTCCATTACGAGTATTAAAACGGAACATTTTTGCTCATGAATTAAAAGAAACAAATCTGCTACTATTTTGTTCGATAGGCTTTTAACTGCTGATTGAACCATTTCTTTGATAATAAAAGACTGTGGAGCGTGTGTAGAAGTCCCACCGTCAAAAGCTGCACCATGTCACTGGAGCGCTGTCCCGAATGATCCGACTTGGCATCAGGCCGTGGCTGAAATGAAGTTGACGTGGGTGCCGCAGGCAGAGGTGTTGTCAAGAAAGCTGGAGGGCATTTTTGATCAGCCTTGTGATTCAGACCCAATGGCGACTGGTAGGAGGGAGAGACGCCCTCTCTTGGTATTCGAGAGATGTTAGAAGAGGTAGAATGGCGAAGGTGTGGACTCTCAGGCTTGAGAGACTGAGGCATTTTACAAAGGTGACCCAGTTCAGGTTCTGGGGGAATCTGGTAAGTTGGAGGATAAAAAAAAATCAGTATGCATGGATTCTTGTGGTGGTGGTATACAGAATGCTGTCATCAATGAAATCATTTTATTTACCTGTGAAGATGTACTGCGTCCCGATGAAGGATGTCCACTTAACTGGGGAGGAAAGACCCTTGAGTCGCGATAGACTGAAAATGGGGCCACGCCTCCAGTATGAGCTAGTTGGATGCCATGAGGGTGAGGAGACACCATGATAGGGCTGGATGTGTGAACTGCCCTGATTCTGCTTTCACTACTTGGTGAATGGATCACCTGTCCTTCCAGTGCCTTGTAGGATTCTTTTCCCGAAAGTTCAGGGTTCTTCCTCACAGAGATGTTAGCCGTTCCGTTCTCCGAGTTGTGGGTCAATCTCGTTTCCCCGGTGGCCTGCTCTCCCAACTGTTGATGCGAGAGCATGCTCTGGTGCACGCCTCTGTACTGGTCCAGATTTGTATGGAGTCCTCCGCGATCGTTGTGAAGCAACATGACATCTGATTGAAGCTGCGGTAAAGAGGATCTACTAAGGGCTTGGTTGAAAGGTCTGTGCTCCTCGTCAGTTGCGCTGCTGACGGAACCACCGCTGGACAACGATCCCTGGCTCGTGGAATGAGACTGCCTGATGATGCCCAAGTGTTGTACTGGCCCCGGCAGAGGAGAAGACAGAGAGCTACTCCGTCTTCCATAGCTGATCGTAGACATGGGTGAAGCGTTCATCCTTGCTTCGTGCGTCATCGACTGAGGTTGGATGATGACCGAAGACTGTTCCGAGTGCGGGTGATGCATAGCGGCATTGAAATTTGATCTGGAGGACAAGCCGTGAGGCATGACCACTGAGGTTCCTACGGGCGAATTGCTCGCGGGACTCGCTTTGACAAGTCGTGAAGGGGAGAGAACGGCCGGTTGTGAGGACTGGGAGTCGGGTTTTGGTTGCAGAGCAGCGCGATCGGTCGGCGTGCCGGGATTGGAGCTTATGCAAGATCCAGATAATGAGGGGTGATGAGGGCTCTTGATAGGACTGAGGTTGGACTGTTGAACTGATTTGGGGGGTATGACGTCCATTCCCAGTCTCTTGCCATGCTGCTGTTGGATCACAGCTTGGTTGTACATTAAGACTTGAGGGGTCGAGACTGGCTGTTGATACATCTTGACCACACTTCCTTGTGATGCAGTATGATATAAAACTTCAGGTTTTTCGCATTCTCGGCTATCCTGCTTGGTGCTGGAAATGACAGGTTGAGAGTTGTAAGATTGGCTGGTCAGGAGAACCCCTGTGTGCCCGTAAGAAGATGGAGTTAAGGGTGCTTCGGAGCAAGGAAACTGGGATAAAGGAATTATCGGGTCTTGCTTTGTCTGAGATTTGGGAAGAACTTGTTGAAAGTCGATGTCCCCAGCACTGGCTTGCGGAATTTGACTTATTTTGGCTCTCATTCGGTGGGGCCCTTCTGTTTTTTGACCTGAATAACTCAGGACAACGACACCTTCGGATGTATTCACTCGAAGACCGGGAACAGAATGTGAAGTGCTCTCGACAACAGAGCGTCCTCTGGTTTCGTCTTCGGCAATATCAAGGCCATGGTATTGATGGTTTTCAGAGGAATTTGATTTGAATTTTGGTTTGGCCAAAGAAGGACACATGTTTCTGCTGCTAAGGGAAATCCGCGGTGTCTCGTCTGTATCGTAAGGTATTGGAATGCGACTTATAACTGAGGTAACGGGAGAAATGACAGTATGGTGGGCGTTCTCACATTTTGGCGGGGACTCTGCCAGTGGTTTACATTTGTGATGTATAGACTGAGGGCGTAAAGACAATTTATCTTCCACATGCCTTGGACCCATCGCAAACGAGGTCTTTTCCATTTCTGGCGTCTGTAAATGATCGGACATAGTCGTTGTCACCATAGTGGTGGGAATCGAATTGCTGTTTGATGCAGACACGTATTTTGGTTCCATTAGGATCTTTCTTAATGTACTGGAACTTGGATGGAGATCAGAGGCCTTCGTATCTGGAGGCATTGGGGGATTGATAGAAGGGGGTCCGAGCGAAGTTGATACAGGGACCGTAGACGTTACCACTGTTACATGACTCGGAGGGCTAACAAAGATTCGACTTTCTTCCGTTCTCTGAGGCCAGTTTGGCAAAAGTTTAGCTGGTCGTAATAAAGGTATACCAGACTGGGATACAAGTGGTACACGGGCGGCTGAAGGAGTAAGACTCGAGGGAGATGATTCTGTTGCTTGCGAATGTTTTTTCCCATTGGAGATGATTCTTGAATCTGAATGAAAAGCCGATTCTTTCGGTACAGGCTGTTCAACTTCTGGTTGTTCTGCCTCTTTAGGTGTGCCCAAAGTTGTTGAGCTTGTAACGTCGTGCCTACAGGTAGCAACAGCAGTTACCACCGATCCCACGATGGTGGTCCCTGTTGTAATGACTGCTGCTTTGGAGTTTATAATTTCAGGATCCTCCGGGATCGATCCGGGTAGTTTGAAAGGGGAGGGCTCTGGACGGACGTCATTCTTCTTATTTATGGCACATTTACGACTTCTTGACTTTTTCTGAGGTTTGGGTTTCACTTTGCCTAGTTTCTTGGGTGTATTGGTAACCTCAGTCATTTTGGATTCTGTTCCTAGACCCTTTGGACTTGATATCAAAACACCATCATCCGAATCTGCAGGAAGAACACTATTGACCGTTTCAGATGCCATGTTCTCATTGGTGGGAACGGACACCAACGAATCAGGAGTGGGAATCAGAGCACCGAAAGCGGGAGGAGCAGTGAATCCTTCTGGATCTGCACACGCATCTTCAGCTGTGATGGAATCAATAGCAGCTGCAAGTTCTGTTTCACTTGATGGGTTCGCCCGCTTTTCCTCTTCGACTTCGGTTTGCGAGTGTGACGCTACAGGAGGTAATGTGGGCGCTTGGCCTGTAGGTGGCTCCTTATACGACCGAGGATGTTGCTCCGTAAGTTTGGCGATATGTTCGACTGCCTGCTCAAGTTCCATTTGATGTGCGAGAAGAACCGCAGCTGGGTGCACAGGAAGCTGTGGCTCAGATCCAACATCTTCATTTTTCACATCAAGTGCCTTTGATTCTTTAGGAGGGCATATTGAGATTGATTCTTCCGCCCTAACGAGAGTCTTGGTTTTCTTTATGCTGACTGGAAATGACTCCGGGTCATTTCTTTCAGACCGAAGCAAACCTTTTACATCGTCGACACTTACACGGATTTCAAGATTCCTCAAGGTGTGGGACTTATCTTCAGTGAAATTCTTGGTGTTTCGCTTGAACCTTTGTTTTTTCATTTTGACACTGTCTTCAGCCACTTTGCCCTTTGGAAGAGTTACACCTAGGTTCTCCAAATCCCCATCAGTCGATGGAAGCGCGGTGTCTTGCTCCTTTCTGTGTATTTGCGAGTTTGTGTCTGATGACTTTGAATCAGCTTTGGATTTGAGCTCTGATTCATCACAACTTGCCATGTCTATGAGTTCAAATTGAACTCGAGCGTCCTCAGACTGTTTGTCGAGTCGGCTTCCTTTTTTGTCCGCTGGTGTCGAGACAGTCGGAGGTGTTTGCTGCACCTTTTTAGCCGAGCGCCATTCCTCAGATGATTTTATAACTTCCACTGGGGTTGAGGTATCTCCGACCTCGGCGTTAACATCCATTGTTTTCTGAACGTCCCCTTTTGCCGGCAATACATGATCAACTCGTTTGATACCTCGTTTTGGCGGGCGCCCTCGTCTGGGGTTGGTGGATGGAATTTGAACGTCTTGCTGAATGAGTTCTTTATCTGGAGCACGTTTGCGCATTGTTCGTGATGGCTCCACCGGCTCTTTGCTAGACTGCTCTCCTTCACGTTTGGTGGCGTAGACCGATCGGACGTTCCTTCGACGTGTTCTGCGATGAACCAAACCAGACTCAAGGTCCTGTTCAGAATTTGATGCATGAATCGGGGACTCCATTGTGCACTCCGACGATTCTTTCGGCGCATCTGCTGGCGGCGATGAGCCTCTTTTGAGTTTTTCTTTATCAATACGCTCACTTTTCCGCGTCGCAGGTTTATCTTTCGCATTTTTCGTAGCCTGCGAAGCACGTAATATAGCGTGTGGCTTTGTTTTTTTATTCTTGGGTTGTCTTCGGTTAGGTACTGGCTTGTTTTCAACTTGTAGCTCCGGCATACATATTTCATGGACTATCTCTGGTCTCTTTAAATCCTCCGAATGCTGTATTTTCTGAACTTGTGCCTTGCAGTCACGTTCATCTTTTACCTTTGTGTATTCAGAGCATGTGAGCTCTGTATTCTCCTGTTCAAAACTAAGGCCAGAACTGGATGGCGTCGGGGCCTGGTCTTCCACGGGACACTTGTGCTCTAATGGTAAGTTGTCATCAATTTCTGCTTTGGGCTCATGAACCACTATTTTTGCTTCCACTTCATTTTCTATCTCTGAGAGGAGAGGTGGAGGGCTTTTATTTGGTTTAGGGGTTGTAGGTTTCAGGTCTTTCAAAAGAGGAGGCGAGGGAGAGACCTCACCATACGTCTCCACACCGTCGCCTTGTTTAGTTGACACGCGTTTATCTATGGGCAGTGATAAAATATTTTCTCTTTCGGGTGACGACATTTCTTTTAGGCATGGAGCGACTGAGGTAGCAGATATGGTGGGATGAGGGCCGCTTGATTTTTCATCAACCTTCAATCGTGTGGTAGCCATTTCGTCAGACAGCTCATCGTCACAACCCGGGACGTAATTATGTTTTATCTCCACCACAACTGAATCCATCTCAGGATCAAGAGAACAAATGTCTTTGTCTTTTTGTTGCTGTAGCTCCAAAAAACGACTGTGGAAAAGCACGATGGGCTCTGTTGGGACATCACCATCTTCACATTCTGTCTGTCCTTCTGGATCACTTGGCTGAGCGAGATTTCGGTCAAGCGCTATTTCAGAATGCTGGTCTTTACGTTCAAGGTGCTGCAAACGGCGAGAATCCTGTTCGAAGATTGAGCTATGAAGGAAACGGGAGGCAAACAGTTCCTGACGTTCTTGGTCGTGAGGTTTAAGATCCTCTTTTTTACTGTGTAGATTTTCAGCAGAGTTGGTACGGATCTTCTTCTTCTTCATATACCAAGAAGGAATTGGTCGGGGGGCGAGTTCGACCTTGTTTTTATCTGTGCAGCTGTGTGTGCTCGGGAAGCAAGAAGGAAGAAAGGACCAGTTGTCTTCCCGGGAAGAGTAAAGCGTCTTGGCTCTTTCCAGAAGTGCCTTCGTATCGGGGGTTATGGTTTTGTCGAGAGCGAATGAGTAAAATTTATTCTTTTCCAATGAACCGGCGAGTTTCAGATCTGTCATCCTCTCGTCATGTTCCCGCAGGATATAAGACAAGGAACTACCGGGCTTGTGAGAGATGTGTTTTCTTTCGCCGTCATCATCAGAATCAGATTGTACTTCTCCTGGTTCCAAATCCTGGCCTTGACATTTACTTTCACGTTGGAAAGTCAATTCCATTTTTGGTGACTCAGAGGAAAGCCTTCCTAGCCAACTGCACGTAAATTCCTCATTGCCTACGAGAAACGACGGCTTGAGCTTTTCCTGCTCACTTTCAGGTGTTTGTAAATTTCTGGCTTTCGGGTCCGTAGTACTTTTCAATGCCTGTGGAAAACGTTCTTTTGCCAGAGGTGATTTTGTTAGCGTGTTTACGACTGACGTGGAAATATGGGTGGTTTCTTCTTCCTTTAAAGAAACTGTCGAGGGTGTTACATGGTGAAAAATAGCATCGTTCAATTTTGGACAAGTTACAAACTTTTGCTCTCTTTTAGAGTCCATTTTGTTTCTTTTACACAAAGAGAAGTCATCATTGTTTACGTCCTGGTTTGGTTTTTTAATGTCTTGCAAGGCAAAATCCATTGCCAAGTCTTGAGTTTCATCACGAGGTGAGTTATCGCTCTTATCAAGATCACCAAGTTTGCCTCGCAACCATCGACTCGGTTCACTTTTGTGTTTTGTAAAGGTATTTGTCTGGACAAAGCGCACAAAGGGTTCCTCATCTTCTGTCTCTCTACTTTGGTCCTTGTCACATAAAACGTCTCTCTGTTCTTTGATTTCATTTTCAAAATCAAGGCTGCCATCGCTTGATGTCTTTGTGTGATTGGAGCTATTTTCGCTTTTTGAGCCCGCTAATGTTGGCTTTAGCATGGAAGAGTCTAATTGCTCTGAAGATTCATCTGGCAGTGCTTGCTGAAGGGGAAGGCTTACGGAGTTGCTTTCCGAGTCCTGGCCCTCGTTCGGACTGTTAAGTGAAAATATCCGCACCGGTTTATCCTTGTGATGCTCCCTTTTTTGCACATTTTTTATGAAAACATTCTTATGGAACTCAGAGTCCTTCGTATTCCAAGGCTTATGAAGAATAGATCTACCAAGATTGTCTTCACTCATTCTCCTGTGATGATCATTTTTGCCACAGTCTTCAAAACGCCTTTTTCTTGCGGCCAAGCGATCAAAATCCATTGAGACGCCACTATCGAAAGCAATTTCAGATTTGCCATGTTTTTTCGACTTCACTTTGACATCCATGTCAAGATGTTCCACTAAATGATGCATGTTTTTATCTCTGGAGGCCTTTCCTTTTGATGACTCTGTGCGGAACAGAGGACTTTGGTCTGCTGAAGGTGATACCAGTCTAGGACTGTCATTCCCTCCCCTTGCTATTTGTTTTTCATGCGTGATCAGTTTTCCTTCTTCTTCTTTCACACGCGTTAACTGCACCACACAGGGCAGAAGATCCAACTTTCCTCGATTGGAGTTATCTTTCAGGATTTTCCCGTTTTTACTTTGAAGGGAAGACTCTGGGCTGATGTCTCGATCAGGTACTGGCTCAGCGTTACATGTCTGGCTGATCGGTGAAGATACTTTGAGCTTCTTAAGTCGCTGTCTCTCAATTTTATCCTTATCTCCGCGATCGTTACGTCCGGCCCGTTTCTCCTTTTCGACCAAATGGAGCTTTTCGATTTCACAAACACCCTTGTCGAATTTATTGGTTTTATTATACCGTTCCGGGCGAAGTTTTTCAAATCTGGGAGGGGAAACTGAACTGCAGCTGCCACTTCTTTCAGAAGACGGGCAACATATTCGCCGGTCGGGGTCACTCGCTATCCTTTCGGAGATGGACGAGGACGCTATGGGGGTCGGAGGGTGACGTGAGGCAACCAGACTTGGGCTTTGGCTTTGCTCAATGGTTCTCCTCCCATGGTCACGTCCACGATCCGTCTCAAAGCGCTCCCTCTCCCTCTCGCGTTCCCGTTGCAAATAACTGTATTTCCGAATATCCTGCTCGTAAGGATCGGCTCGGTATTCTCGATATTCCCGGGTGTCTTCGTAGTAGGGCGTTTCATAGTAATCTCCTTGATACGGATCCCATTCGGCGTAGAACTCACGACTTCTGCTCGAGTATTTACGCCGAGGATCTTCCGTATACGTTCCTGGCGTGCGTACGTTTTCATAATACTGTCTCTCCACTTGAAACTCGTATTGGGAACGTCGATCATCCCTGCCGAGACAAATGAAAATATTGCAAATGACGAGGATTGTCCTCATTTAAGTTGAGATATGAAAGACAACAAACCTTCTTTCAGATAGAATGTCGTAGAAATCTCGAATATCCTGTCCAGATGCTTGCATTGAACGATAGAAAGCCATCTGACTCTCCTGATTGGCAAAGTCCACCTGTTAGAAAAAAGAGAGGTTTCAATTCATTTTATTTTTTACAGCTAATCCAAGAAATTGGAGGAGGCTTACCTTTATTTTCGAGCCCCCTATCTTCCATCCCTTTGTGTCCTTTACCGCGGCCTGAGCATATTCAATGTTGTTGTACAAGATAAGAGCCATTCCTTTCATTCTGTCAAATACAACCTGCAGAAGACAAAAAGTGACAAAATGATGAAATCCACCAAAGTCCAGTTCTATACGTCCACCTACCTTGACAACATGTCCGTAGCGGCAGAAGTGTCGGGTAAGAAACTGTTCCGTTGTGTTTGATGCTAATCCATCCAGCCAAACGCAAGTTGTAGGCATACTCTTTCCGAAGCCCAGCTACAAAATAAAAAGCTTTTTCAAATATCCATATCCGAGACCTGGTGATGAATTGTATTCTTACTTTGAGTCTGTTGTTTCCAAGGTACTCCCCATCCATCTTCTTTATGGCTTTGCACACACTTGCAATGTCACAGTATTGCAGAAAGGCATATTGCGGGGCTCCGTTCACTTTCTTGATGTCGATATCCTTCATGGGTGTTACGAAATAAAACAATCCTGTTAGTATGCATAGTCGTGTCAAACCTGGTGCAAAGTTCAAGCTGTTTTTAAAACAAAAAAAAAAAAACATACAACAATCTCTCCAAAGCGTTGAAAGATGCTGAGAAGATCATGATATGTGGTCGTCTTTTCCAAGTTTCCAATGAATAATGTCCTCGTAGCCTTCGGATGAAACTCGTCTATCCTTTCGTCCAAGGGCCGGAATTCATTCTCACTCTCAGTCTCTGGAAATGTTTATTTCTCGTTAGTTGTGGTATTTCATCAATAAATTGCACTCAAGATCATCAACATACCAGGACCGTTCCAGGCAGTGACATCAATTTGCATTCCAAAAAAAAGCTTCCCCTTTGACGCTCCCAGAGCTTTTTCTTGGTCTTCTTGCTGCCGGAAAAAGACAAGTCCATAGCGCTCCTCTGAAGCTCCGTGAATTTGTACAGATGTGACTTTTCCATGTTTTTTAAACTCATGAAACAAACCGTCTTTAAGACTTGTATCTGGAGTGAACAAAGTGAACAAAGTGTACCTTTAAGCATATGTAGTGGGGGGAAAAAAAAGTTTTGGGTTTGAACTGAAAGGCAACAGCAACTCACCTGTGGAGCGTACAGGAAGATTTTGGACCTTGATGCCGAAGCTTTTACGTGGTTCCTCCTTGTCGAGGGATGATAACGGAAGTGCTGATGGTGCTGGAACAGCAGCTGACTGCACGGAGCGAGTCGGCGACTCATCGCTTGAACTACTGCTGGAATCGCTGGGATAAAAACAAAATATCGTAGGAACATAGTCTTTGCTGAATTGTAACAACCTTCGCTTTGCCCATCAAACAATGTTGATTTGTTTACTGTTGCTGTGTGACAAAAACCGTGACATTTTTTTGTTTTACGCCAAACAATTTCATAAAAACATACAATTTCAAGTATTTCAAATCCAAAGCATCTCACGTTAAACATTTTCCTCTAGTCAAGTTTCCTTCAAAGCAGGGGTTGTCTATCGGTGGTCCGCGGCCCTCTAGTGGTCTGTGGCGGTATTCCAAGTGGTCCGCGAAATTGGAAAATAATTATAACATTTTTAAAATTAAAATGTTTATTTAGACTTGATTTATTTTCCAGCTAATTTGGTGAATAATTTACCTATCCAAATTGTGTCAAATGGAGTCAAGATTCCCAAAATAGATGCAAAAAAATATCCTGTATAGGTCTGTCCTCCTTCGATAAAAAAAATAAAATAATATTCTGCCAAAGCAGTGGTCTTTGAGTTGCTTTTTGGTTATAATGGTGGCCAAAACCAGTTGAAAAGCCCTGCTTCAAAGGACAAGATGTTTTTTTTCAATCGCATTCAAGGTACTTTATCATATTTTTCATCTATAACTCAGGTGCAAATGAAGGCATTGCAATATAACTGCAGAAAAAAATTCATACGTCAACTGTGATGCATAAAAAACAAGGTTCTCCCATTTCTCTCATGCTCATTTCCACAAATCTCAGACAGACTGAGAGAGAGCAGATTTTTGTATATAATTCATAGCCTCCACACGCCAAGGAGGAGCAAGCTCAAATTTCATTTCATGGTATACAATGACAATGAGGGCGATTTGTCCGCTGCTCCCAAACGGATAAATACAAGAGTGCGCGTGTTATAAATCATGGCTGCCTGATTTTCCTCAAAGCATCCCTCTGCCACTTTTTTTCCTCCCCTCCCTTCCCTTCCCTTCCCTTTCTCCTTCTGCGCTCAGACACTCCCGGAAGTGCTAGTGACTGACTGACAGAGCTTGGCCTGTGGGAGTGGGCAGGCAGGCAGGCAAGCAGGCAGGCAGGCAGCCAGCCAGCACTGACTAGAAATTTCCAGTTTCAACTGGATCTCACGGTTGATGGTGGGAGGGGAAGGGAGGGGAAGGGAAGGGAAGGGAGGGGAGGGGAGGGGAGGGGGCATTACCACAGAGGTACGCAGTGAGAAAAAGATACAAGACCCGTCCGTCCGTCTCCTGAAAAACCCCCAATAGCACTACCTCATCTGACCACAGGTGTCACTCTAACCCGTTGACAATGTCCATAGAGGCCCATACAGTCATCTGAAATTCTCCCGTCACCTTACCCAAGGATATAGTAGTCCTAACTCGAGGACCACAATGGGGTATACATTTGGTCTAGTCTATTTAGATTAGGACTCTTCCAACCAATTGCGATACGTTAATAACATTTGTTGATGATAATCTCGGATCTGCTCCATGATTAAAATGTCTTCAGTATGTCTGACCACAAAGCCGGAGGAACAGTGAACAACAGACATTTCTTTACCTCCATGGCGGCAAATAAGCAGCATTTCCGACAAGTATCATGCAACACATCAAGCAAGAAGATGAAAAGACGCTGATGCCATGCGCACTGCTACGATATCACGAAATATAGAGTCGTGAAACTGGAACCGCTTTGCAGCAGTGTGATCAATTATGAATGGCAAATAAGCAACTAAATTATTAAGCGTGCAGACAAAAATGATACAACTGCTACACAGTAAGCACACGCACAACTGCTCTCATAATAAAAAATGCCTCAGCCAGAATTTGTTAATATAGGCTCCAACCACAAACAGCACGGGAGAAAAAACATTCATTACAAATAGGGGTCCACTGTAGGGATGGGGGAATGCAGATAGTATCCATATTGGTTCATAGCTGGCCTTATATCGAATACTTGCGACAGCAGTTGATACCAGTACATCGAGCACGGTGTGACTTATTTCTTTCCAATCAACACCTAGTTTCAGGGCAGCTCCCGACTTTATAGCACCACAGCTCCAGTTCCCGAGTCAAGCGCTTCCTTTCAGCAAGCATTTTTCTCCCAAAAGCGCACCCGAGCTTCTACCGAGAGCAGCCAAGCCTTTGACTCAATCGATCTCCACACCCACCGCTTGGAGTTCTCAATTTACAACTCAAACATGGCCACACCACTGTAAACAAAAACCAAGTTTGGCTCTAAGACATGTAAATAAAAAAGAACAAAAGCGTCTCTCACCTGCCACTCGTGCTGCTGCTGGTGCTGCTGACCGAGTCGGAACTGGAGGAGCGGCTGCGAGAGCCCGAGACGCTGTGGGAGCGTGGAGGTCGACCGGCCTGGCTCGCCAGCCTCTGAGGAGAAGGATTTGGCGAATGCGCCGAATGCGGAGAGCGGCTGCGACTGCGTTGAAAGGACCGCTCGCTGTGCCGGGCCCGCTCCTCTCTGTAAAGGTCCCTGTGAACCACGCTGGCCAACGTAAAGGCCTCCCTGGTCCGAGATTCGTAACGAGGCTCCGGTGTCTCAAAGCGACACGGACTCCTGCTGTGGGAGCGGTAGAAGCTAACCCCGCTGGATGTGGAGCCTGCACTCCCCCCTGCGGCGGCCCCCGCCGCTCCGCTTGTTCCGGGGTTGCCGGCGACAGCGCTAACGATGCCGCCGACTCCGGCGGGCAAAGTGGTACCGCTTCCCATGGACGTGCCGGAAGCGTTCCCAGATGAGCTAAGAGTTCTTTCTCTCGAATAATAGTCCGTGTCATAGTGGCGTTGGCGTTCAAAGCTGCTTCCTTGGCGTTCGTGGTGACCATAAGCGCCGTGGTCGTACGGACGCTCACGACTCTCAGCGGTCCTGAGAAAAACAAGAAAGGGAGAAAAATCAACCAAATGTAATACCTTCAGAGTAAGCCAATCTTGTTTTTTCCTCATTTCATCTTGGAAACCTCTCTCAAGGCTTTCTGGGATCACCTTTTTTTGTTTGTTGTGCAGAAAAATTTGAGGTCAGGTCACGAAAATAGGTAAACAGACAGAAGCAAAAGGGATAACAAGTAATACTAGAATTTTCGTAAATATTCATATTATATGTTAATTTGCATTTTACAATGTATTTATACATCTACAGAAGGGCTGCAACTCATGACTATTTTAAAATCGGATTATTTTGTCGATTTATTGAGGAATCAAATTTTTCGGAAACTGGACACTATTTCAAAATTAAAGTGCAGCTCGCTACTGCACAAAACAAATTATTGAGTTGTAATTGGTTCGGTCTGTAAAATGACAGAAAATATGCAAAAATGTTGATGGTTGTTTTCAAAGTCAATGTTTTCTGCAAATGTTTTATTTGGATTTAACACAAATAAAATCAGTCTGAGGACTTCAGAAATATGAGAATATTTGAAATTAAAAGAATCTGAACAATTTTAAATTCAACAAGATCTCCAAACAAGTCATTTGATTAATTTGATCATCGATTGGCTCTCGATTAATCGATTAATCACTGATTGAACCTTTACCCTACAGGCTACCCCATCATTCCTCCTTGCTCTGTTGGATCCAATCTTTTTTTTTTTTTTTTTTTGTCAAGCATGACATTGATCTCATTATGATCAACATATGGTTTTCTGTCTGTCAAAGCACTTGGACATCCAAAAGATGCAGAAGCTGAGCTACTAAGCAGGCGCAGCCAAGCTTGCATCTGGCAAATGTGCAAAGTTGCGGCGCAATTTATTTGTGGGTTCTGAGGTCATACACAAAAGTGGATTGTGTAATGTGAATTTAGACTAACTGTGACAGCTGCTTTTGCATCTTGAAACTATGCGTCTGAAAAGCCACGCCGCTCTGAGTAACCAGGGCGAGGAGATGACTCTTCTGCTCTTAGAAACATTTTTAAAATGCCCGAAACAGAAATAATCACATCGTCTTGACTGTCCAGCAGTGTAATTTGGAAGCTTTTGAATTATGACTTGGAGTCATGCCAAAACATGAAAAACATTGTTACGTCCGTCACAGTTGATGACATCATTGTCTGTTTTTTGAATGCGTGAGCAGAATCGCCCTAAAACAATTTTGACAAAGAACCTATTTAGGTGATCAAATTCAAATTATGAATTTAAAAATCAAGTATGTGAAAACAATCCACATTGAAAATAGACTTATTTGAATGAATTGAAAAAAAAAAAATCAAGTTTGTGAAAACGATCCACATTGAAAATATACTAATTTGATGTTCTGACTAAATTGTGGACTCAAACTCAACGCCAATACAGCATGAGTCATGCCTGCGGGTAATGTCGCATTCCCTGTTTGAATGCATTTCTGACCTATGTGTGTCTTTGTTATTTGAAACTTTAATATTACCCTAACTGATTATTTGTACCCATTTCCCTTACTAAGGACGCATCAATGCTAATTTGTACTAGCTAGTCGGACATTATGTTGGCATTAGGCAAACACACTGGTTAGCATTTGGTTTGCTTGACCGGTTTGATGTTTAAATAAAATATCTTTTGTGTCAGTAAACCTAAATTTGACCCCCACACACACACACACACACAGACACACACTCGAAAAGGTCAAATGGAAGCCCACTTCTTAAAGGCACAGACTTTAAATTTGCTAGGCTATTTTCGATATGTTTTATGCTAACAATTATATATTTTTTTGCATCTAAAAAAAAAATAGTTCCTATATGATGGTCTCGCTACAACCTGGATTTCCATCTACTGCGGACACCGGCAACAATAAACCATGGCTCACTGTCTTTTAATTACACGACTGAATTTGACTTTCCTTGCAATTCCGACTTTTGATTTTTGAAGATAATTGTTGAAAAGACTCAAAACCAATGCAATGCTGAGGCTGCTCTACACAGGTAATCACAGCCAGTGGTCAGGTAAGGAAAAGTTGAAAAGAAAAGGGAGGGGGGGGGATAATAGAAGGGAAGTTAAAGTATACAGAACAGCAGCGAGTGCCGTTAGTGCGAAGATCAGAGAGTCAGCGGTGCAAACTACGGAGGGAGGGTTAGCGAGGACAGCTCAAATACACAGGCAGGGCAGGGCAGGACATACCAACCTTTTGAGAAAGTGGTAACTTGACCTATATTTCCAAATACAATACAGGGAGATAATACGGTTTGGTCAAAAATGATGAGTGGAGGGTGGTTGTGGGGGGAGGGGGCAAAAAAAAAAAAAAAAATGAAGCAACACCATTAATATGAAAAAACGTAATCCTCGTCTTCACGGTGAGAGACCTTAGAGGAACTGGAGTGAAAAATGGGATCCAAGATCAGGAATGCCAAATGCTTGAATGAGTCCTCCAGTCCGTAAATCCATCCAGGCAATGTGTGATTTTTCTTTCTTTACTAAAAAAAAATATCCAAGAGTCCATTTTTAACTCTATTGCGACAGACTTTCCATTCTAGAATTGTCACTTTGCAAATTCCAAAAAGGAGAGACATGAGTCCAATTTAGTCCATTCCGGTCTTACTTAAAAAATGCTGATCGATGGTATTCCGTCTTCTTGCAGTCATAAACTTGCGGTGAGGAGAAAATGGATTGTCATAAATTTGCTTGAGCTGTCTGTCCACGCTTGTCTGCACGCAGTCCACGCACATTTGACCGTCTTTGTGATGTCATCCAAGTCTGATAGTTCCAGAAGGTGGTGGATATTCCACAGGCACATTATCTCCAACAGACAGCAAAAAATTGTCCATTATCAGTCCCCAAAAAAACGTTCCAGCCAGTTCAGGTGACTTGTGGCTTTTGTGATTTTTTTTTTTTTTTTTTTTTGGTCTCCAAGAGGTCTCAAATGGTAAAACTCTGATCTCAGACATAATTCCAAATCAAAAAATTGAAAAGGCGCCAAGAAAGCAACCTTTGTCAGGATAGAATTTCCTTCAAGTGTTAATCCAGAACCGGGATGGGGGGGAGGGGGCATATAGTTCCTGTGTAGTTTATCCGCATGACTCCAGTGTGAATAAATGGAAAATGAGACTCATCCAAACAAAGCGGTCTCGGATTCTACATGGTGTGCTTGATTGTTTGACTATACGGGGCGACAAACGGTGATATAATCCACCAGGCCAGCCATGTAACTCCAGATTAGGAGAGGAATCCCAGTCGCTCTTTAGCTCCCTGCATTTAGCCATCTTCAACATTCCTGGGAAAATGGACCATGTCCAATCTTTACCCTCCACAAACGATATATCCACCCGACAAAGTTGCTTTGATTTCTAAAAAGAACGGAGCTATTTATTTCTTGACGACCTGATACCGCAGACCGAGGGAACGAGGGAGCGAGCGCACTCACGTTAGGCGATACACAACCCTAATTGCCCCTTTTTATTTTTAATCACCCAATCAGGCGCTGAAAAGGATAAGTAACAAATAGATCGATTAAATTACAGTGCAGCGCATTCATGTTTCTGTATTTTCTGAAAAAAAGATTTGTATGTTGGGGGAGAAGTTTAGCCTACTGGAACTAAGAAGCTGATTTTCAAAATAAAATCACTTATAAAAGCAATGTATGATGACTTTTTTTAATGTTTTGCAATCACAGTTTGTGGTATAATTACTTGAAACAATTCTTAATTTTTCGGAGCACATAAATGACTCACTTTTTTTCTGATTGTGCAACAGACCTTGGTCCCCTAACACGCCATGTGTATGCGAATAAGGGGAGGAGGGGAAGTCGACATTTATCAAACACACTACATTTGAGGTGTCATGTCATTGCCTCATGCGAGTACGCCTTCCGTCGCCGATCCATGCGGGAGAGATGACTTTAGTGGGAATCCCTGCACGATTAGATCCCGAATATGCTCGAAAGACGCTTGGAGGTGAGCTGTTGACTAAAAGAGCGCGCTTCGCCCTGTCGTCATAGAAACTGTGTCCACTTACCCGTCTAGTCTCCGTTCATAGCGTCCATCTCTGCTGTGGAGCGATGTGGGGGCGCCATACACGCCACTCCCTGCCGCCCGCGTGAACCCTGATACATCCCGGCCACGAGATCCCAAGGAGAGACTATCGTCCAGTCCCCGCGCGGCACTGGGAATGGTGCCCGGTTCATTGTAATCGGTGCGCAGGTCTCTGTCGCCCATCTTGTTGAGCGCATTGTGAGCCTTCTGAGCACTTTTGATGTCCACAAAATCCACAAATGCCGCAACTCCACCCTCTGAACCCCGTTTAGGTAGGACTTTGACACTCTCCACACGTCCATATCTGTAGGGGGGAAAAATGGATGAGCCAAGTGCAAAGAATATCAAACAAGGCTATCTAAAATCGATGACACACATTGAAAATTTCAATTTCAAGCATTGTCAGAATTGATGTGTGAATAAATGGAATTGAATGGAAAAGCAACAGTCAGCATTGATTGACGTGCACAATTTTCCCATGAAGAGGTTCAGTTTTTTATGTGATGCTTTTTTGGAGCATTTCCATTTTTTGATTTTTCAGTCATCCCTTTGTCAGAGTGCTGGTCGATTTTTGTTTTTTAGAATTTTAAGCATGAGAAGCCCAATTCTCGGCGGTGCTAAATGCTAAAAAAAAATTGCTATGTGGAAAGATTTTGTGTCGACTTCATGGTATGAAAATAACAGGGAATTTCCTTTCGGGATTCAACTCTGAAGAAGCGATAATGGAGATGAAGGCGAGATGGATGGGGGTGTAGGGCACCAAATTTACGGTTGCTGCATTTGCACATTCAAATTAGGACCACCAAAAATTTACGAGTACACAGCGTTGTGGAGAATGACTACATCAATCCAACGTGCATGATTTTTTTTTTTTTTGTGTGTGCCAGAAAAGACTTTTTTTTTTTAAATCAACGCGACATGACTTCAAGTTACACTAGCATCGGTAGCGCCTCAAAAATTGGGGATGTGCAGATTCCCAAACAACGCACAGCTTCCGACGCCATTTTCTCCACTTGCTCACTCATTCTGCCTTCCCCCATCACATCCCATCACATCACATCTCTCTCACGCGGACGCGCGCGCGCGCGCTCACACACTCACCTGCACGCACGCACGCTGCCTTCCTCGGCTCGCTTACAGTTGAACCTCTGCAGCCGCGGAGGGAGGCAGCTTCCTCCTGCGCCATTGTCACAACGAGCACGACGCACGTCAAATCACACGCACGCTCTTAAAGGCTTGGATTTATTTTTTATTTTTTTTTTGCTTGCATTAACTGAGCATTTGGGCGCCTAAGGCAATTATGAGGTGTGCGTGATTTGGACTTATATGGCGACGCGAACGACGGACTGAGAAACGTAGCCGCATATGCGATGGTTTGAGCAGTCTGGCGTTTGGGGGTGGGGGGTGTGAGGGGGTGGGGGTGGGGGGGGGGCTCATATGGACGCAGCTGCGAGGCGGGCTGTGATTTCCTTGACAGCTTGCGAACGAGCGCACGACAATTCAGATTTCCTGGAGATGCATTTGGAAGAAATACATCAAATTTGACACCAGCAACAAAAGCCACGATGATAACCATCGTGGGTGTGTGCGTGTCTGCTTCTCCTTGCTGCAGTGCAATCAAATCCAGCGTGCAAGAAAAAAAAAAAACATACAAAATGTCATTTCAGATGTGCGACTTCTCCCACATATGACTAATGTGTTTAAAAATGTGCACAATTGAGTCATTGAATGAGCATTTTCAGCGACGTTTCAATGTAGTGCAGCGTTCATACAAAGAAGTTGTTTTCCCGCTTTTGTGACAGGTGGACTTGGAAAATGGTGACACTGTCGACATGCAAGCAAATGTGTCGAACATAATGATGATGATGGTGATAATGATTCGAAGGTGGACCTGACAGTACCGATGCGAGAAAAAAAGGAAAACAGTTTTTTTTTTCCCACTCACCGCTTAAAGTGCTCGATGATTTTCTCCTCTCGCACATTTTCGGGTAAATTTCCCACCCATAAATGTCTGGTTTCTCGAACCATGCTGCGAGCTGCTGCTGCTGCTGTCGCCGCTGCTGCTGCTGCTGCTGCTGCTGCTGATGTTGCTGCTGCTGCTGCTGCTGATGTTGCTGCGACTGCTGCTGCTGCTGCGCGACCATACAGATCTCTCTTGCTATGTCAGTAAACAGGAGAAGAGGGGTGCAATGTCAATGCCTCTGACTGCTCGTTGAGCCCTGATGTAAACCATTTGCGTTGCTGTCCCCTGCCTTGCATGCTCGCTTTTGACACTGCACTGTTATAAACCGCGACCTTGCACCTTGCAAACGCGCTGCGGTCGTTTCCGTGACGAGGGGGGGGGAAGTGAAGGGGGTGGGGGCGTCTGTGGCAACACGCGACTGGCGAGAGAAATGAGCGTGGGGTTTCCTAAAAAGAAACAGCGCAAATTTTGGTTTGTAATGAGACGCGCACCGCGCAGGCGTGGCTTTGTGTGTGTGCGTGTGTGAACTACCCCCCCCCCCCCTCTCCTCCTTTCTCCCGTCGCGATCTCACGCGAGTGCGCATGCGTAAGAATAGCCGCCACTCCTGATGCTGCTGCTAGAATAAATTTTACTGACAGAAGGATCTCATTATTACAGCGATTTGATACACCCATACAAAAAGAATCTTGCACGATAAATTAGGATTCTCCTCTGATTGAATGCATGTATAAATAATCAGGAACAGCACACCAATCACCAATATTGGATCAATACACCACTAATGGTCATTTTTTTTAGGCGAAATATTAATAAAAGAAAAATAAAACGATTCTGACGCTCACTTCTGGTCGCCCAGAGGTATTGTTTTCCTTCACGTTCAAGAAATAGGCCAGTGGTGATGTCGTCATCAGCATTTTTTGGGATTGTATCCGTGTCTGTCTTTTGTCAGCATTTTGCTGCTCTGCATTAACTCTAGTTTTCACTTTAACCCTAGCTGAACTTCGTTTGTAGCTAATAAGTAACAAGTCATCAAAGCCCGCGTGCATAGTTCAAAGGTAGCAAAATCTGTACTGATAAGCGTTTTATAAATGTATTTTCCTTTGCGCTCAATATGTGTGATTAAATGTAGGACTTGTGATTGCATCTTGTACTTCACAGTATTTCTAGTGTGGGTAGATTGTATCAACATTGCATACGTTAGTATTCGCGCAGCACAATGTAGATTGAAATTTAAAAGTAATGTAATAATGAAAGAATATGACTTGTGGGAGGGGGAAAAATGTAAACGCCTGCGTTTCGTCGAAGTGCTGTGCTGCTATTTTAAGATTCAGTATCAAGGCAGGACAGCACAATGTATGAGACGAGTAAACTCGACCTGCGCGTGCGCACACTCAACCAATCAGAGAAGTCCACTTTGCCTCAACGAAGACGACCCACCAACGCAGCAGTCGTCAGGCATTTTTTTACTACTTACCGCACTGACGACGGTCGGCGGCGTATGGACTGTCCTCCGTGGCTCTGCCGAATCTCTCCAGTGGTGGAATCGTATCCAATTAAAAGCCAATAAACCTGTGGGAGTACAATTTCAATCATTTAAGTGATTCTCTGACTTGGATTATCACGGAAATGGGAACGACAGGCGTGTCACACTGTCGATCGGGGCTCATACGAAAAAAAGTCTCCCTCGTGGAATAACGTTATATGAAGGGCCAATGTTAAGACACAGTACGGGCGCCTAACGTGGATTTTAATGTAATGTGGATGGATATAAGGTTTGCGAAGCGTCAGGACAATGGACCGTGAATATAAATGAGCACTTCTACACGAAGCGCTAACCTGTGTGTTTTATTTCGACCTAAAAGAGGGAATAATGTCCGTATTGTTTTCAATGCTCAGTGTCATTAAAACAAAGTGAAGCAACGCAGTGTGCCCTTTATCAAACGCCATTTTGTGTGAATTTATAATAAGGGTGTCGTCAGCCATTTTGCCCCCCTTTCTTCCTTGCTGTAGTAAGTGGTGACATAAAACTGTTTTTACCAAATGGCAGGTGCGAGCAAGGATTCTTTTTTTCCCCTTCCTCTCCTCCCAAGGATGTTGTATGTTGTTCCGAGGTACCAGAAGCTTTAACGGCCATTCTGCGTCATTAGTACAGGTGTTTCCAAAATGGCTGTCATGAAAATATTTCAACGTTGAGCTTTGTTATTAAACAGCACAGATTTAAATCTTTTGTCAAGTTTCAATCAGTCTGATGAAGCCGTTTAAAATGCTACACGCTGAGACAAGACATATTGACAAAAGTGGGACAGTACAAAATGTCTTATTTTCATTAAACATGTATCAATTTGGTTAAACAGACTGGTTTCATGAAGGACTACAAATTGTGACGTTTACTGTTGAGAGTCTTTTAAATTCTGAGGATTTGAGTGATTTTAAGTTAAGCAATGTCCAAAGGATTGCTTGCCCATCAAACTAGTAGATTCATTTGCTAATTGATTAGTTATTGATTAATTGTCACACCTTGATTAGCTATAGGGAAGATAATGGCTAATAAGTTGTCTCTGCAAAATATTTTCAACAGGATGAGAAACTCACACACAAAACTATTTAAACATGATGTTGTATTTAGGTACAATTTACATCATCGTAGTTCTTGGTTTAAAAAACATGCAGCATTACAAACACATTATTATAGCTACCACTCAAAAATGTAGTTGTTTCTACTTTATTTAAGAAATGAGTGTCTTTACACAGCTTCTTCTCATTTTAGCCATTTTAGTTTGTTGTAAACTAAGATGAGGCCCTCTGAGGGTAAATCGTCCTGTGATGCAATGTCTGGTTGAAGTTGAAAGAGAACAGCTTTGCCTTAGGTTTGACGGGCAGATGAAACGGCCGAACAAGCCTGTCTGTCTGCTCAAATGGAATCACCAGCCGTCCTTGCCGTTAGTTACAAAAAATGAGTGAAATACCCATCATAAATCACCACGGGTCTGTGACTCTCTTGAACTGACTCCATTTGAGATAGACCCAACAGTACCTCTGTTGCATCCGAGTAGTGCATCCCATTCGGCCAGGGGAATACTTTTCAAAAATCCATTCATTTACGATGTTCATTCCTGGAAAAACATGATTTGAATATAGTGTTTCCCAATCTGTTAATATTAATTGGACAGAGCTGAGATCACTGACCTGCGAAGAAGAGGTTGCATCCAGCAGATCTGTTGTGGGGATCAGACAGGCGGCCTCACCCAGGAAACACAGGAAAATGTGGAGTACATCGGCCCAGCGTCCAACAATCAGCATCAGGACCATCAACGCACCGAGGCGCACCACCACCGAGATCAGGAGCGCCTGGCTAGCCGGCAAATTACGCTGCTCGTCTGCTTAAGAAATTGTAATCAGGCAAAGTAATGACTACACGTGACCTTGCATGTGGAAAAGTTATTTTTTGGTTTGTGACAAAACAGTGCGAGTATGATCAGCGCCATGGAATTTTTCAAATTTGGATATACAGTATCCAAAATGACAGTTTAAATTCACGGAAACATTTTCCAAAACGACGAATATAGACGGATCTGAAACAAATTTAAGCAAGATGTCAATTCGTCCTCCTGATTGCTGCTTAAGCTAATATCTCACCCTGCATGTAAACCACCAGCAGAGCGTAACAGATGGTCAGCGGTGTCCAAAACTTAAGTGCTTCTGTTGCAGACAAGAAGTGTTGGTTGATGATCACCAACGCTGCCACCACAGCCATGACAAAGGCAACCATGAGCGTCCCGCATAACGCCGGGAGCAGCACAGGGCCGCGGCCGTACGTCAGCAGGCTGATGCAAATGCCGCAGTAGTGCTGCGAACTGTGAAGTTTGTACAGCGTCGCCACATGCCGCCGTAACGCCGCCGCCTTCCGGGCTAGCCAACAACTGAGTGCCGCTGCCAGGAGCAAGCACAGCCAGCGATGCAGAGCCCCTTCGTGGAGGAATTGTAGCGTGCAGCTGAGGGCACATCCCAGGGAGAATTGGCTCTGAACCATGAGGTGGTGGAGGGTTTTCAGAGAGTCCTGAATCACACAATTGTACACAAATCATAAAATACATTCCCTCTTGTGCTTAGCAACATCCCGAGGCAACAACAACTTGATGTCTTACAGGTCCTCTTGTCAGCCATCCAGAGGCAGCTCGAAGGCAAAATTCCAGCACCACCAAGGAGGCCACACGAGAACCAACAGCAGCCAACATCCCGGCCACAAAGAGAAAATGAAGCCTCCCCGCTGCTCCACATTTAACCCTCCTCTGACTAGATGCATCTTTGTTACTGCAGGTTGTGGAAGGACAAAATGAACCAAGAGTCCAACTTACGTAAAATTGCAAAATCAAATGTCCGTACCTTTCCTCCTCCTCAACATACAAACGCACTCTGAGAAGGGAGCCGAGCACAGAGATCCCACATGCGCCAACAAGTCCTGGAGGTTACACGTCAAATCAGTTTCACAAACACATCAAAATGTGATTAGAGTCTCACCTTGCAGCAAATGACACAGCAGATTCACGTTCAGCGTCCACCAGCTTGTCAAGTAGGACGTCGGCAGCAGCGACGTGATGAACCAAATCATAGCACTTCAAGAAAACTCATCTCATTTCAATCGTCATACTTTGTGGTTATGTCGCATGGTTTTACAAAAAAAGCTGAAATGTCATTTGAGGTAGTTCAGGGTTAAGCTTTGCCCATCCTGAAGCTTGTTCCAAAGGTCGGGCCACCTGACTCATCGCAGATAACGCCAGCGCGTACGGAAATATTCCAAATCATGGATAGTGATGTCATAAAGTTTCTGCGGGAATGAATGGGGAATTTACAAAACTATTTTTATGTCATGTTTGTTGCTAAAATGTTTGTGTCAAAACGTGTATTTAATCTACTATAATAACTTGACTCAACTTTTCTCAGTATTTCCAATGGAAAGTATCCAAAATGCTTTGGCTTAAGTTCCCATGTAAAGATTCTGGAAATCTTCCACACATATAGGTGGCGCTGTTTATGTTTGCCATTTTCTGCATCACGCTACCTACTCATTTTACAGACTTAAAAAAAAAAGGAGCAGCACAGGAGTGTCTTAATGTGAATCCAGCTGCTCACCTTCAAAGTCCACCTTGAGTCAAAGTCCATTTATTGCACACCGTTAAAGAGTTTGAAGAAAAGGTTAACCACCTACAACTTGGACTTTGCCATAGCAAGTTGTATAAACATAGATGGGAACAAATTCATTGATGATCAGCTGAGACAAGTGACACAAACAAGGTCCTGTTAAAAGAGACTTTCAAAATCCCCGAGGCAGGTTCCACAAGATCGCGATGATGTTCTTGAATGTGGATATTTTCTATCACTGACTTCTTGCACACAGGCATAAAAGACTAAGTGAGAGTGCGGACTTCCCACATGGATGCCAACGATCCCGGCAGTGTGCAATACAATCGGTGGAATGAGGACAACATCAACATGAACGTGGCGGCGTCACAGCCTCCCATGACCAGGTGAGTACGTTTCAACCCAGTACTAACCTTTTTTGACATTGCCTCAAATGATTAAGTCAGTGTGTAGTTTCGCTTTTTCTATTATAAGAAAGGAAACGCGACAAGAAGTTTGAATTTGATGAAAATTCCATCAGGCTCTACAACAGAACATGCACTGGCAAGACTGGCATCGTGGTGAAGGCAGCCGGAGCACTGGTTGCATTTATGCTTGTCTTCATCATGGGATACTTGACAGGATACTCCGTCCATAAATGTGAAGTCTTTTGAGACTTGTTTGTGATTTAGGGCTATATAAATATAATTGACTTGATAAATGCTGATGGAGCCCAATAATACGAAAACGTTGGAGAGATGTACTATATCTGTATTTTCCACAAAACAATGACAATCGCAAAGCACAATAAATCTGACATGAATAAGGAAAGCTCTTGGTATTCCAACCGTCTAGACTCTAAGGGTTCATCTGTACAACTGTGCCAATCACATAGAAGAATCTAAAGTTTGCAATATAAAAAAACAAGCATGTGACAATAATAGTCAAAATAATGGCACTGTAAATGTAACATGCTCAATTTACCAACTCACGGTTGACTTCATGATGTTACACCAATGGGATATGATCTACTTTCATTTAACCTGTTTAAAATCATAAATCATGGATCACAAATTGTAAACTTCTTGCCATTCATACAACATCAATATTTTATACTTTGTGACATTTTTGTTTGGTAGTGTGCTGTGAGATTTTCATTTTATGTCAAATGAAAGCCTCGGCTGAATAAAGTTTACCGTAAAATGATTTTTTTTTTTTTTTGCACGTGTCCTTCATTTCTGCTACATCTTCTGGGCTCGCTCCTCCACATACAGCTGCATCTGTTCCAAACAGACAAAAATGCAACGTGGTCAAGGACACGTGGTAGAAAACTGCTCTCAAAACCTACATTAAAAAAAAAATAGAAATAGCCATCTATTAAAAATATTGTATGGTGCTTCACCTTCACTATATCAGACGTCAAGGTCTTCAGTGGGATGAGTCTGGGCTCCTGCATGTGGACCTCCTGCTCATCAGCAACTATCCATGGGAAATCCTAAAACAAGCAACCAAGGGGCAAAATTGACACACACATCTTGATCTCCTGCAAGTGATGTACATCATTTGTTCTTACCTTGATGACTTGAACCTTCTCCATGTTGCGTGTGGCAGAATTTCTTGTATGAACTAATACTGTAAATGAACAATCTGAGACAGGAGAAAAACAAACGACATTATACACATTCTGAAAGGACATTCAAACTTGTCTGACCGATATGTTCTTCATCAGCTCTCACCTGGTGGATTATTGTTTAAAACAGCATCACACACGCTGATCTTAAGAATGAATGCCCTCAGCAGCTGCTCCACATGAGACAGTAATGTGTCTGAGCTAAATATAATAACATCAGGAGTTAATAATCTGATTAATTTATGATCATTGTTTCAAAAAAACGAGGGTTTGCAAACCTGATAGAGAGAAGCGGTGGTTGGGATATCTCAAAGACAAATCTCTCAACTGGATGATGCTCCTTGTCCATAATGACGACAACCACCTTCTCAGCATCATTCTGCCAGGAAAATGGAGGTGAGTGGAAGATCACCATTGTATAGTTCCAGTTTCCAATCTGACCTTCTCAATTAGCGGTTTTATACAGTGAAGTGTATCTTGGATGTACTGGTTCAGCTCAGGATGACATGACATCTGCCAAAAGAACATTTAAAGATGAGGGGGGTATAAACATGAACATTTTAGATGTGTAAATGTGTCTCATACCTGCACAGGGACATTGTACTTCTTTCGCTTCTGAAATATTCCTGATGGGTAAACTTCACGGACATACAGGATGAGATGAATGGCAACTTCCAAGAACTCACACAAAATGTCAGCAACCACTGGAGGAAACACACGAGTTTATTATTCTAATCGTGTGGAAAGATCCAGATCCTCCACAAAACAAACACCCTGATATCTTAGCAATTATGTCAAACGGAGTTAAACTTTCTCATTTTTGAAAATCAATGATGTATTGATGACTGAATATCTGAGATGAGAAAGAAATGTCTGGGTTATCTCTTTACCAATTCCTTTTAACTTAAATGCATGGGGAGTTGGTTTAAAAAAAAAAAAAAAAGGAAGTGCTCCATACCTTGTCCAAAATTGAGATCTTGCCGTGTTAGAGTTGTCATAATTCCAACAACTGAATGATGAAGAAACTGCTCGCTTCCACTTTGGAGCTTGCTTTTATTTGTTGTCACCGTCAGCCACAACTACATTCCAAATGTCGAATCCTGAGTAAACCAAATCTCAACTTTAAGACGATTTTTAGACACAACTAAATGACAAAATACACGGGTCAGAAATGTTTTGCCCGCCAGTTGCGGCGCATACTAATGACGCAGCTTTTACAAGCCTGTCCACGAGTGATGACGTAGACTGACGCAAACCATCCATCGATGGAATATTTTATTTTTTATTTTTTTCTCCAAATGTTGATCGTCAAATTGACTATTTTTAATCATTATCCTTGTATATACTTTTCATAATGGTTTTCTGTCTTTGATTGGTAAATACAACAAGCAAACAGAAATGTGCATCCTTAAGTAGTAAAATACATTTTAAAAAAAAATAACCTACAAGACGACCATATCAAGTTCTTATATGAGACACTTACAAAACAACCACATTTTTAAAATTTCATTTATTTATTCATGTTTTCTCTGAAAATGGATCCCTCAGGTCCCGGTGGAAATATACATTATCATAGATATAAGAAACAATAATGCAAAAATATATGACAACAAATTAAAACACTAAAGCACCATAATAGTGCTGTTAAATATGCAGCATAAAATTTACAGGACGGTGACAGTCCTAGTTGAGGTAGATACGTGAAGAAAAAAAAAAGCATTTGGAAAAAATGACTTCCTCTGACTCACTGACACAGTGAGGTTAAATAAATTTGCGGCTGGGTTTGAACCCAAACACATACCCGACCTTCTGATCGGTTTCAGTCTGTTAGCATTTATAGCTAGCTGCGTAGCTGTACTCCCTCCTACTCAACCATCAAAGATGGTAACGTTCAACAATTTCAATCACCAGTTTGGCTCAATTCATTACACACAACTGAAGGAACTGAATCACCAAAGGAAGAATAATCATCCCTTATGGACAACTCCCGTGTTGATTGACAATGTCACACCCCCATTTCTTATCCAGGCATAGACCAAGCTAAAAGAATTGAGAACATCACTCTAATTGATGTGGCCTGAAGAAAATGGTGGCATGCCAATTTGGGCGGCTATCACAATCGCCAGCATTTTTAGCATTAGCGGATTTCCATAGCAATGCAGTGCACTAGAGCGCCCCGTTGTTCACGTTCCCTCTACATACGCAGCAAGATCAGTGCCATCACAACATTTCTTGGGTTGACTCAAAGGTGTAGATGGTGAAAATGTAAACCAATATCCTTTGAGGGTTCCAGTTTTGTGATCCAGACAGAATCAATGACAAAGTTGTTCAGCCTGGCAAACTGAAGTCTGCCAGCAGGTAATCCTTGTGGCCCTTGACAGTTTTTGGTCTCAGAGAGTATTAACACTAGGTCCCTAAGTACGGATTCCAAGAGTCACATTTTAATGCCTTATGTCTGCATCTAATTAGAGAAGCATTATGCCCACAATTTGGACATAAAACCGTAGAGGACTCAAGAGAATCATGTGCAAATTTAATCGTTTTTGTTATTTCTTTTAAGTCCTTACTCCTACTGAGGGCAAAGTCTCGTATTCTGTTTGTCTCAGCTTCTGCTTTACATCTGAGCGGCATGAGTTCTCGGTCCACGATCATCCCTCCCTTTGGTCTGTAGGGTGTCCGACTGGCTGGAGGGATTGTGCTGATTTTGACCTCCACTTTCTTTTCTGGTGGCTTCTCTTTTTTGGGTTTTGCCTTTGGTCTTTGAGACACAATAGGTGGAAGCATTCGTTGTTTATGGTTTTGGAGGCCTTTTTTTTCCTCTTTTAACAAATCTTGCTTTGGTTTCGGTGGTTTCTCAGAAATCGGCGAGAGCTTGGGTTTTTTGATGTCATTCAAATTGGTCTGTACAGCTTTTGATTTGACTTTTACTGACTCACCGCCCGTACCCTTTATAGGTCCAAGCACCGGCTTTGACTTTGACAGTAGTGATTTTTTGCCGCCCTTTTTTTGTGAGATAGGTGAAAGTTTGCTTTTACTTTTCATTTCCTCCTTGGCTTTCTGTCCATTGTCTTCATCTGGTGGTGTCAATGGAAATGCTGCACATATGTCATCTATATCTGGCATGGAAGTTGATGTAGCAACATCTTTGAACGGTGGTGATGGTGGTATTACCTCTACCTCTGGTTCAGGCTCTGGTGAGGGCTCAGGCTCGGGTGAGGGCTCAGGCTCGGGTGAGGGCTCAGGCTCTGGTGAGAGCTCTGGTGAGGGCTCCGGTTCAGGCTCTGGTGAGGGCTCAGGCTCTGGTGAGGGCTCTGGTGAGGGCTCTGGTACAATCACTGGTTCAGGTTCTGGCTCAGGCTCGGGTGAGGGCTCAGGCTCGGGTGAGGGCTCAGGCTCTGGTGAGGGCTCTGGCTCAGGCTCTGGCTCAGGCTCTGGTGAGGGCTCTGGCTCAGGCTCTGGTGAGGGCTCAGGCTCTGGTGAGGGCTCTGGTGAGGGCTCTGGTTCAGGAACAATCACAACTTCTTCAGGTGGAGAAGGTACTGGCTCCTCATACTCATCATCAAGTAATGCATCAGACAAGTTTTCTGTATCATCATGTTCAGAACTGGGCTCGCTGATGTGTGGGCTTACTGGCTGCTCCTCTGGCTCTTCTTCAACTTCAGGAGATTCTGGCAACTCCTCTATAATAGGCACAGTCATTTCTTTGGGTGGTGATGGCACCTCTTCAGGTATGACCTCCAGGGGTACTTTAGGTACCTGAATCTCTCGATGGGACATTGATCCTGATATATCCCCTGTATTGGTCACACTGACTGACACAGTGGAAGAACTTGACACAGTCGACATGGCATTATCTTGTATGGTTTCTGAATTGTCAATTTTGATGGTTAGGTCATATTCTACAAACTGTGTTGACATGTCCTCTGCATCATCCCTAGTGACTGATAAAGTGAATGAACTTGACATCGTATACGCTGGAGACTCTACGACTGTTACCATTTCTTGGATGTCTTGCATTTTGTTCATCTTGATTGAAAGGTCATACTCTACCGAGGTATTTGATGTTGGTTCAGATAGCATTGGGTCAGTCATCTCTCTTTGCGGTTCATATCTGTCCTCTGCATTTGTTTGTTCCGATGGAGCATCCGTATTGGAGATTTGTATGTCTTCATGTAACGGTCCAGATATTTCCTTTGTATTGGATATGTGGATTTCTTGCAGTTGCTGCAATGATCCGGACAATTCTTCTGTCTTGCTCACAACAAGCGATAAGGTGGATGACCTTGTGACCGGAGATTCATCTCTTGCTGTTTCTTGTGTTTTATTCACCGTTATACTGATGTCAGACTCGACGTGAGTATTTGACACAGAACTGGATATATCTTGTGCATCTGATAAACTCTCCGCATCAGATGCAAGGATGTCTTCGTGTGGTTGTGACGTAACTCCAGATTGGTTGCGTGTATACAATAATGTGTTGTCTGTATTTGTTTCTGGATCTAATATAGTTTCTGTATTAAATGACACACATTGGTCATTTGCAGATGACACCACTGACATTTTATTATCTGTACTAGATATATGGATTTCTTCATGTGATTGCAACCCGTCGGTTTGGCTCACAATGACTGACACAGAAGACGAATCCTGTCTTCCTCCTTCTTGGGTTGTGTTGATTTTGATGACAATGTCCGACTCGACGTAACTCATTGGAGCAGGGACGAGCATGTTCTCTCCACTTTGAACCGGTCCAGATCCATCTTCTGTTATTGGTACAGGTGATATGATCTCTCGATGTGGCGATGACAGTGCTGATTCTGTTATTTCCTCCGTTCTGTTCACAGTGACCGATATTGTGGATGAACCTGATGGAACGTACATAGGAGATTCCACTCCCGTTGTTTCTTGAAATTCTTGTCTTTTGTTGATCTTGATTGAGATGTCCGATTCCACACGGGTGGCTGGCACAGTGTCTTCTGTCAGAGATCTGGAGGTATCCTCTGTATCAGATGCAAGTATCTCTCCTTGGGATTGGGACCTTGACGCTGATTCTGACTCTGACAACGGCCCTTCTGTTTTGCTCACGATAACTGATACCGATCTATTGGACATAGGAGGCTCCTCCCTTAGCATTTCTTCCATGTCTCGTCTTTTGTTGATTTTAATAGACAAGTCATACTCGAAAACATTGCCTGGCATTGGCTCGAGTAGGTTTTCTGTAATCGGACCTTCTCTCGACATATCCTCTGCATTTCTTTCTGATTGAGATCGGTCGTCACTGATCCCTTCACGTGGCAACTGTTCCAACAGTTCTTCATGTTCAAATGCTTCTGCTCCAGATAAATCCTCTCTTTCAGACACATGGATCCCTTCATGTGTTTGTGGCAATGACATTGGTGTACATACGTCATCTTCATGTGATTGTGATATGTCCTCGGTATCAGACACAGGGATGCCTTCGTAGGATTGGAGCGCTAACAGTTGTACCGCATCTTCTGTTTTGCTTTCAAGGTCCGGACTTGACACACTCGTTCTGTGCGTGTCATTTACCGTCTCTTCTACTTCTTTGATGGCGTCTAACTGATCATCAGCATCTTCTTGAACTGTCACTGATAAAAATATATCCTCTGAATGTGGTAGGGGTTCACATAGATCTTCTGTCCCATGTACAGAAGTCTCTCCATGTGGTTCTGGCACTGATTCTGAAAGGACTTCTGCATTGAAGACTACTTTAGGTGTTCCAGGTTCTTGAGGCACTGATCTAGATCTGACGTCTGTATCAGGTTGAGCAATCTCTCCGTGTGATTGAGGCAATGATGCCGGCATTTCCCCCGTTATGCTTACAGTAACTGATACAGTGGAAGAACTCGACACAGCTGGTATAGGAGAGTCCTCTCTTGGTGTTTTGATGATCTCTTGTCTTTTGTTTATTTTAATTGAAAAAGTCAATACCTCCTCGGCAATTTCATCTGATCCAGATATGACTGTATTTGCCATTAATTCAGTTTTGTACTCTCTGGATGGTTCTGACATTCTTCTGGGTGTGTTCCCCATATTTAGAACAGGTGTGTCCTTTATATCAAGTGAAATTCCTTCACATGGCGTTGGCATTTGTCTAAATACTTCCTCTGAATCAGATACGGGGATCTCATCGTGTGATTGTGGCACTGAAACTGATTCAGTTATGTCTTCTGTTTCAGGTACAGAGATGTCCTGGTGCGAAGGTGGAATTGACAACGGTCCTGAAGGGATCTCTTCATGTTCAGATGTTGCTTTTTCGGAAATTTGTTCACACATGTTCTGCATATCAGATACAGGTGGACATGGAACAGAAGCTGGTCTAGGTATGGGTTCTGGTTCAGATACTTGGAATTCTTCATGTAGTTGCGGTAATGACGTTGCTCCTGATATTTCTATCTTTCTTCTCACCTTGACTGATATATTGGCTGGTTCTGACCCACTGGATCGAGGAGATTCATCTATGACTCTTCTTTGATGCTTCCCGTCATATTCAGCAGCCATGTCGTCTGTATTTTGTAATTGTTCACCTCTGCCTACTGATTTACGAATTGTGATCGCCAACCCAGGTATTTCCGATAAATTTGATACTGAACCTGCTAGGTCGTCTGTATTGAGCATTGACATTCTAGATGTGCTTTGCGCTTCAGATCCATGACTCTCGCAAGACGAATGTGGTCTTGAAATTTCCTCGGTTAGATTCACAACGACCGATAGAGCGGATGAACTTGATACGGATGAGATGGGAGAGTCTGCAGTGGCTGGTTCTTGGGATTCTTTTCTTGTGATCCTGATGGCGATGTCAGACCCTCTATTGGTAATTGAAGATCTGCGTTCTATGACTGGACCCAATCCTGATGTGTCTTCTGTACTTGGTGCTGGATAAGATAGGTCCTCTCGATCAGATGAAGGGGTCGGTGGTACACATGGCGAAGGTGCCGATCCGGACGTATCTTCTGGATGAGATGCGTGCACCTCACCTTGCGGTAGACACAATGAAATTGGTTTCGTTGTATCCCCTGTTTTGCTCACAGTGACTGATACAGTGGATCTTGAAATAGGCGACGCTGAAGATTCGTTGTCTGCTGCTTCTTGTCTTTGATGAACCTGGCTTAAGTCATCTTCTGTGTCCTTTGCACTTTGCGCTGATGGTGATGGAGCAGCTTTGGCATCAGGCTCAACGAATGATACAGTGGCAGAAATTGGTGGATCTTGGACAGGGGGTGCGGCCGGATCCTGTACTGGTTCTTCTCGTGTCTCTTGCCTTTGGTTGAGCTTTCTTAGGAAGTCATACTCTGAAAGAGTCAACAAATAGTTACATTAGAATTGAATATATGCTGCACAGAGACAATGTTTTCCCAATCACAGAACCATTTTGAATTATTTCAGTCTTGCAAATCTCTATTCATCTCATACCTTTTGCCAACTAGCATGCATTTCTCCCTCTGCTGCAGCCCACACACCAAAATCCTACATATGACTTTAAATTGCAGCAAGTAGAAATTATTTCTACAAAGGTTTCTACAAACGGTGAATTTGATGTGGCTTGCAAAGAGACAAATGAGACTTACCCCATTGCTCTTGAAATCGAAAGGCGACCTCGTTATCGTTTAAGTCTTCTCCTCCGAAACTTGTCATGTGGGTTAAATGTGTTTCTAAACATCTTGGAATGTCATCAGGTTGGGTTAGTATTGTCGTCCTGGATGTACACTCGATCAGAGTTTTGACGCCAAATGATAACGGATTCTCGGAATCCATTTTGAAACGATTGCTTCTTTCTTGTGTTTGTGGCTCGGTTGAAGTTTTCAGAATTTCATCACTCTGACGCTCCTCTTGTCACAAGAAACAAAGACTGTGTCAGGGATCAACAATTGCTTTTAAAGGCATTCCTCGATGGATGTAAGTAATGATGTCATGTTGTGTGACGTCACCCAGCTATGAGGTCACCTTGCATCACAGGGCTGTATGTTGTCATTGCATTACTTCATCTTTTTCTTAGCGCTACACTTCAGCTTCATTTTGCTTTGTCAGGTAAACCCTGATGAAGCTTGTGTTTGCATGCTCTTTAAAAAAATCGACACGTTTCAAATGGCTAAGCGACAAGTCTTCTTTGACCAAACGACGGACGTTAGCGTGTAAAGCTCGCTCAGCATTGGCAAATCGTATCAACGCATCGATGAGCCCAACGAGCTAACGAGGCGGCTGGGCCGTTGTGGTCCTCTGATTTAAAAAATAATGACAACTTTTTCCTCTGTATATTTTTATTGGAAAATTCAATTTATGCCTTTCACTCAGTCCCAATAAAAATACACTTTTCTGGAGAAGTTTTATCATCTTGAATTTAGATGAACGATATGAGCATTTTGAGATTTTATCTTTAACAAAAACAAATAAAAAAATAAATGCAATATGTACAAACTTTTGTATTCTTCTTTTTTTTTTTTAAGATTTGATACTGTCCATAGGGTGTAGATAAGCACAAAGCTTGAGGGAACTCCAGTCTTACATATCTGTGCCAATTATAAAATATTCAGTGATATTGATATTCTAGCCACATACCCGGCCAAAATGCGTGAGCTACAAATGCTTTTTTTAAGAACTAGGAACTGGAAAAATAAACCAGCCTTGCTCACACCTGCTACAATCTCACTGAAAAAAAATCACATTCAGTGTTTCGAGTTGCATTTTCTATGCAGCATCCTTCCTCTTTTCGATCAATTGTAGACCATTTGTTCTCACACTCGCTTTATTTCGAAAGATGATCGATTTGAAATGAAATCAAATTCTATACATCATAGTCGCGGACTATACCTTAGTTCTGGATCAAAAAGCATCCCTCCTTTGGGTCTATACGGGATCCGTATCTCAGATCCAGGGCCTAGCTCAGGTTTTTTAACACCCCGGTACTTATGGACTGATGGCCCTGCACCGGTTCTGACGGCCTCCGATTTCTTTTCCGGCTCAAACTGATTCATGGATTTATGGTACATACAGTCTTCCAATGTGCAGGTGAAATTGTCAGTGTTTGTTTTGGGCGTCTTTCTCGGTTTCGGCTTTTTTCGCGGAGAGCCTTTCTGATGGGTGTTGGGCGGGCCAGCCGCTTGAGGATGTTTGATGAGCTGCTGCCCGACGATCTGCTGCCCCATGACCTGCTGCGTGATGATCTGCTGTGCTTTCCTTTCCTCCTTGACGACAGAGTCACTGCACACCGCTCTTGGTTTTGTCCCTTGGGAAGAAGGTTTATGCTGCCCCTGTAGGGTGGTGGGTGCTGAAGACCTTTTCGGCACTTTGGTTTCCTTTTGACTGGGGGTCCTGGCTGTAAAAGCCTGTTGTGACTTTTTTCTCTGTGATGCTCCACCTATGTCCACAGCGCCAGATATTGGGATTTCTTCATACGGCAATGACACCGGTATTGAGAGTTTCTCCGCCCCAAATAGAGTTAATGATCTGGAAATGGACATAGACGATGAAGACAATCTGACTCCCAACTCGGCGATTTCTCTTTGTCTGCTGATGGTCATCAGAAAGTCGCTCTCTGCAAAGACAACAAAGAATCATACATGGATTATGGATTTGTGACTAGTGTCAGCAGAAATATAACCAATATTTTGATTGGCCACGTCAAAGATCCAGGTCAAACTTTTTCATACAATCACACATAAAGAGTCATCACTGGCATTTTGTGCATCAAAATAAATCTTTAGTGTTTGGACCCCATATGTCATATGCTGAGGGTCAACGCAAAAACGGAATCTGGCTTAATTCATCTTCTTGGCCATCTCAGGTGTCAGACTCCAGTCCACACCTGTTTCAAACAATCAGGATCGTTATCAGGCTCCTGCGGAGCTTGTTGATGAGGCGATTGTTTGAATCAAGTGTGTTGGAGGACCGAAGTTTAACACTTGTGATCGACGTAGTACATTTCCATATTTACTGATTCTTTTCTTTGTCGGTTTCGTGGCTAAAAAAAATGTAAGACCCGTCGAACTTACCCCATTGCTCTTGATATCGAAAGGCAAGCTCTTTAATATCTTTTTGGTTCGGGCCCGCAAATTCTATCATTTGCATCAGATGGGCTTCTAAAAATTTGTTAATATCACCCGGCTGTGACAGCAGCACGGCACGTGAGATGCACTCAAGCTGACTCCTAACGCCATACGGTAACGGCTCCATTTAGATGACGACAAGTCGCCGATCACGCCGACTGAATACACTCAGAGGCAGCGATGCCCGCGCACCTTGACAGGGATCCACACTGGCTTTCAGACGCATTTGTCATGGATGAAAAGGCTCGTGTCATTAGAGCAAATGAAGCGTCTATGTGACGTCACCTGGTTCAAGGAGGTTGTGTGACATCACAGGGCCATGTGATGTATGGAAGGTGTAAAAAAAAAAAAAAAAAACAGGTCCCAGACTGACCCTGTGTAGCCACTTCCAAGCAACTCAATCATCAAGTGTGAGCGATCCTACGAAATGACAAAGTCCCTGGTCTTGTCTCGGGAGAAAAACTGTGGAATGGCGAGATGAAGGTCAGGCTGGTCTCTCTCGCACTCTATCAACCTTATTCCCAGGGTCGGTCGTGGAATGTGAGAACTTCTGGTTAGAGACTTCTAGTCAAATGCCCTCATCGGTTGCAATACGTTTGGCTTCATGTAGTGTTTTTTTTTTTTTTTAAAACCCCATTTCTAAGTGATCATCAGCCCTCATTACATAAAAAATTGGAAGTGGCTGCAAACAGACTTGCCTGCTTCTAAGGGATCATCAGCCCTAATTGCATTGAAAATTGGAAGTGGCTGCAAACAGACTTGTCTGCTTGACGCTAAATAATACTCTTTTAACAAAATGATACCCCTTAGATGTTTTCCTATTGCTCACGTCTAAAGCTCGTTGTGTAATTAGATGTAGCAGGAAACAAGATTAAAATGTTTTCTCTTAAAAGCAGCTACAACCAGCGTTGCAACATTGTTGAAAACGCTGGTTTTGCTATACCGGAAGTTCCTCCCTTATATCACGCAAAGGCTCATGGGGCGGAGGAAGAAGGTGGATACGCCTTTGTCTTTTTACACAGAATACTTATTTATTTTTTAATTTTTATTCATTTGTTTTTATTTTTGTATTTATTTATTGTCCACCACCTTTTCATTTATTTATTTATTTTTTTACAGCAAGTGGTACTGAGCTATAGCCTGTAGATGGCAGCAACGCAACGTTTCAATCACAGTGTCTGGAAGGAAACGCAACGAAGAAGTCATGGACATCGAAAAAGAAACTCTTTCCTCCCATGGATCAGATGATTGAATTTATTCATCTGTTCAATCTGGTACGTCATTCTTGCAATAATTCAGAGGTATCTGCAACCTTCTATAGATTTTATCCAGAATTTAATGTCCGTATGTTCGTTGCATTCATGGTTGGCCCACCGCGGTCTGCTTTCTCCTGCACGAACTTGACAACACTTTCGAGGCTCATGATCATGTCTTAGTTTTTTTAAAATGTATAGTTTGAAAGTTTTTTCTAACACAAATAAAACGACATAATGATAAAGTAGCAAACCTGTCTATTTGTCTGTCTTCAGTGGAGAGATGGACACAGTTGAAGGTGTTGAACAAGCGCAGATTGATTCTCCTGCTGCCAAAGATCCTGATGGGGTCGATGTCACATCTTGGGTGTCGGTCTGTCCGAGAGGCCTCTGGGCGGTCCAGAAGACCCTGACGCTCTCAGGAAGCCATCAGAAAGTCTCGAATTCTGGAGAAGGTGCCCGCATGATGCATTTCTTTTTATTTGATTTTGAGCTGTCAAAATGAATCTACTATCAATGAATAGCCATCTATTTTAATAATCAACAGTAATTATTTTCTGATTGTTTTTGTTTTTTTTTGTTTAACGGGAATAAGACATTTACAAAATACCGCTTCTGAAAAACACCACCACAGTAACAGTTTCAAAAAGGGTTGAACAACCTCAATTGTTGTTAGATTTGACCTTTTTGAACCACAAAACAATCCCAAATAACAATTACTAGTTGAGTGATGGGGACCAAATGGTTTCGATAAAATAATCGATTTTAAAACTATTTGATTGTGACAGCCTTAATTGATTTTACAGGAAGTAATCAAGCACCTTGTTTGTTTTCTTTCAGGACTGTCGTCCGCTTCCAAGCCAAGGTTGGGTTCACTGTGTCGTGTTCGTGTGTGTGTGACGGATCAAGCTGAAACATCGCCATCTGTAAAAGAAGATGAGACCAAGCAAGGAGTTCCACTTGATTTTCCAGAAGTGACTGTACTACAGCGTCAGCTGGACTCTGTCCTGCAGATACCACTAGGTGAATGGACAACATTTCGACTTGGAGAGGGTCAATGTGATGTTACAGAAGTATGTGTGGAGGACATGAGAGCTGGAGAGACATGTCAGGTATGGAAAATAACATCAGCGCACATCGGCAATTTGTCGTCGACTAAAAATGACGTCAGAGCTCTTACGTTTGCATCTTGCTGCTTAGATTCGACTTGTTCCGGCAAATGGAGTTGATGCATGGAATTCCCGGCCCACGGAGGAAGTACGTGCCACTGTGGAGCTCCAAGCTTTCACGCCAGGAAAGGAATCCTGGCAGATGTCACCTGGCGAAAAATGGGAGTGGGTGAGGTCCCATAAAGAAAGAGGCGGTCAGAGGTTCCGAAGCGGAGACTTGTGGGGAGCGTCGGACAGCTACAGTCGCGCCCTCAAACTCGTCATCACCCTGCTGGGCTGCGAGGCGGACAGACAAGAACAGCAAATAAACGAACAAAGTACGGCAGCCTCTGAAGATCCACCGTGCGCTCCCACGGTTCATCAAGTGCAAAGCATGAAAGCAGAACTTCACTCCAACTTGTCGTTGTGTCAGCTCAAACTGAAGCAGCCAGCGCGGGCGAAAGAAAATGCCGCTAAGGCCACACGGCTGGAACCAGGCGGGGCGAAAGCTTGGTACCGACTCGGCCAAGCCTGCCAGATGGTGAACGAGCTGGAGGAAGCCCGGCTGGCCTTTCGAGAACTGCTGAAGCTGCAGCCGGAATCCACGGCCGCCACGAAGGCTCTGAAAGAAATCACAAGTCGAGAAAAGGAAACAAATGCACAGCTGGGACAGAGACTTAGTAAAATGTTCAACTAGAAAGCAGAAGATACGTATGACTGCAACGTGTCAGCCAGCCAGACCTCCCTCTGACATCTCCAGAGGGTTCAAAATGCTGAATGTCTGAATGGCTACCCTCTCACGTAATTTATTTATTGTTGTTCATCTTAAATGCCTTATCATTTGATTGTGGTTTCAATACAAATAAAGTTGAGTTTTGTTGAGAAGCCAAAATCTTTCTTATTGCGTTTACTTTTGAGGCTTACTTGGCGGTTTGCGTGTTTCTCAGCGATGACCACTAGATGTCGCCCATGACGAAGCAAAAGATTTTGATTTTAAGGCATTGTCAACGTTTTGACGCTGCCAAAAACCGACACCCGGAATCGGACCAGGAAATTTGTTTGTACGTTTTTGCAGCACAAACGAAATTTTTTACGGCACAACCAAAACAGACTATATTTCTTAAATTTTGCGTGGGGTGGGGGGCCAGCTTCACACAGGTTTTCTCCCATCCTAACGTTTCTGGGCAGCAGACAACTGTCTCCAAGCGTCCACAATGAGCTCCTGTGATGACGACATGAGTTTAAGTCTTTATTTAAAACCCAAAAGACTCAGATTTACTTCGTCCCAAATATTTTCTGACTGTCAATCGGAACATTTCAATCCAAAATTTTCGGTCTTCATAGTCTTTTGTGTGCTTTCCCTGCATATCTAGGAATCTGTCAATCCACAGCATCTTATTTTTTCTTGGATTTTTTAGTCTTTCTCCCATCCGAAAGTTTCTGTGCAGCAGACAACTGTCTCCAGGCATCCACAATGAGCACCAGTGGCACGATTATCCACAGGGCGTTCATAAACACAAAGTAGAACCAAAAGTAGATGGGGTGTCCCAGCTCACTGTGAACGTAATTCTCTCTGTGCTCAGTGAACATATACAGCACATCTCCATACAGCTGGCCTGGAGGAAAATGGCAGAATACGGCCAATCACTAACAATACAGCGGTGCAATGCAATAAAACAAGTGCTTGATTTTTCTTACCGAGCGAAAGTATGAGCTGCAGGACAAATCTGTAGGGCTTGTTAGTTATGAAGGCAAACACAGCCCAAAAGCTGAATGGTCCCCAAAAGCACGCAGTCACTGTCTCCATACAGACAGTAAAGTTGTCACCTCTGGGCAAACGACAAACATTGATTCAGCCCTCCGAGTTATATATTTGATTTGCGTGCAATCATCAACTCACATGACATATCGACTGTCCCCTTTAGAGTACTCTTTCCCTGGCGGAAAGATGTGAGAACATGTTTTTAATATGACAAATTTTCGCTTCATCCTGACATTCATCCATGTCTCTGTACTCACACAACTGTGACAAGAAACTCTGGTCCCCTGGAATAACATCATAGTAGAGACAGAACCAGCCCTCGATGACACTATGGATGAAACCACAAACGGCAAACCAGCACACGGCCAGACGCCTCAGAGCGCCCAGCCGGCCGGTAATCATCCAGGTCACAAGCAGAAAAAGTGCAGACACAGAGAAGAGAAACGTCAGGATCTCTGCCATGCTACGGTCATTGGCCACATAAGTGGGAATCTGGAGATCCCTGGGCCAGTAGGGATGAAGAGGTGCAGATCCTGAGGCGGTTGCCATCACCTGTTTTGAAGAAGGGAATTGTGATCACGTTTTGAAACAAAAAACTTTGCACAATCACCTGCACAAGACTTCATAACTGATTCCACAGAATGAGTGCAAATTAACTTCGTGCTGGTTAAGACAAATATTTCACATGTGTATTTTGCTCTCACCAGTAATGAAGAGCAAAACTCCCGAACTTTAGAAAACAAAAAACGGTTCTCTTCAAGGAAACGTGCAGCAAAATGCTACACGCAAGGCGTGTACAATAAAAAAATCTCAAATACGGAACTCCCAGTGCCTGACCAATCGGAGTGCTTGCTTCGGTGTGCCACATAGCATGTGATATCAACTGGTTCGACGATTGGCTCGCTCTCTCGGAACATTGACGTCATAGATGAAATACACCAATGAAATAAGACATCGCGAAAAGCTAAAACTAGGGGTAATTAATAAATGTTGGGATTTACCGTTAGGTGGCGGAACATAAAGGTACGGATTGAAATCACACGAAGCGATTACAACCTGCCGTGACCCGGATTCGAACCGGGGTTGCTGCGGCCACAACGCAGAGTACTAACCACTATACGATCACGGCGTGTCGTTTGCCGCCCCAGGAGTTGATAAAGAGGTTATTCACACGACGAGTCCTTTCTATTAAACAACATTTATTTTTAATAAGATTAATATTCAAAATAGTAATCTATAATCAATGTAACACGAATCTATTAAAAACTAGCAACTCAAAAATATATATCATTTTTGGTGAACTTTATAATCTTTAAGCACCCTGGTCGGAATGCAAGTCCCATATGGTCTAGCGGTTAGGATTCCTGGTTTTCACCCAGGCGGCCCGGGTTCGACTCCCGGTATGGGAACTTACCTTTTTGTGTTCGAACTCGTTTATTTTTTAATTTTTTTTTTGGGGGCATATACTGACAGCCTCAATATAAATAGCTTAGGATTTATCGTTAGATTGTCTACATATTGATGCTTTTTTTTTCTTTTACTTAAGGAAAGCACTGGTAACTCAGAACCTGATTTATGTAAACGTAACTTACGAATTTGGTGGCTAATTGTATTATGGGCCATAAAATAAAATCTCTTTATGACGTCTTATTGAATTTACGAGGTCGGTGTGCCACCTCCAACACGACGGATCAGCACGAACACAATCGCGTTTCCGTCGAAACATCACGTGACGTGTCTACACCACATGGGGTAATGTCACGTGACGCATTGCGGAAGTTTTGTACCCGAGTAGCAATTTGTTGTCTGTTTTATGCTCGAAACACAATTTAACACCCCCCCAAAACATGGACGAATCTGCTCTATTACTAGATGACATCTTGCTAGCTTTGATGGACCAGTTGGAGTTACTGGAGGAAAAACGAGGTCGTCTTAACTCCCTCATCGAGCAGGTAGTGACTAAGAGACATCTCCGTTTTTATATTATTGTGAAAGCTATCACGTGTTTGAATATGTCAAATTCTACTTTCGTCTCCTTTTGTACCGCCTGTGCTATGTTAGCTTACCATTTTGTGCTCCCTGCAGGGATGGTTTTTCATTTCCAAGGCGCGATATTCAATGGGAAACAAACAAGTGTCCGCTCTTCAGTATGCAAGTGAGATAAAGCCACTGGTTGCTGTTCACGTAAGGTGAGAAGTCAAGCAAAAGAGTCAATGAATTAAAACTTCCCTAAACACAATGACTTTATGTGTGTATGCAGACAACTTGGTGATGACAATGTCGAGTTCTGCACAGACTTGCCAAAGTACGATGAGTGTTGTAACACCAATGCACCTGTTGAAGACATTGGTCCGAAAGAGGAAGGTAAGACTGGACCATTTGAAAATGTCACAGGAAACCATCTTCAAAGAATTATAGAACATTTTCTTCATTTTGAATGTGCTTTTCAGGTGTCAGAAGAAGAATCAAACCTACGGAAACAAGCAGTGAAAAGAAGACAGTTGAAGAATTGAATAAAAGAAAATCATCAAAAGATCTTGCAGACTCAAAAAGTGAATCGAATCTTCCGCAAAACCCACTTCAGTGGTTTGGGATTTTGGTGCCACAATCCCTAAAACAAGCCCAGTTGTCCTTCAAGCAAGGTAATGGACAGTAGGTTGAAGTGATACTTCTCGACCGAGAATGTCACAGAGGAGTTAAATTAATCCAAAGTGAGCGAGCTAGATTAAACTGCCGATGACTAAACTTTATCTTCTGTTTTCTTTCCAGTCATCGAACTGTCTGCTGAGATTGCAACTCTCCAGGTGCAAATTTTAAACACCAGACGGGAGCTAAAGCGATGTTTTCAGGAGAAAGTGGAGAAAAAGAGAAAAAAAGAGGACATAACTGCATGTTAAAAATGAATTTGGGGTCATTCCATTTCTTTGTTGTAGATTGTCTTCATTGTAAATGTGTTGTTGTTGTTGTTGAATGTGCTTAATAAAATCAATGAGTCACACTACTCGCTATAAAAAGGTTACTTGTCAACCCCCCAACTGAGTGCAGCAGGACCCTCAATCCCAGCTGGATTTAACCTTTATCTCGTGCCCGCCCCTAGTTGAAACCCCTATTTTTGAAACCTTAATTTGAAACCATACTTGTAAACCCTAAATATATTTTGAAAACTGAACCCAAGTGTGATACAAAACTGGAATTTGAAACCCCAACGCTAAATCAAAACCCTACTTTGAGAAGCTAACCCAACCCCAATGTAAAATGACATTTAGAAACCCAGCTCTAGTTTAAAACCCTACTTTGAAACCTTAACCCGAGTTTAAAAAAGTACTTTTAAAAAAGCCCTAACCCAAAAACCTAATTTGAAACCCTAACTCTAATTTGAAACCAAGACCCTATTTTAAAACCCTATTTCCTTTATTTTTGTTTTTGAGGTGTTACTTTTTGTAAAGGTTTGAGAACATTTGTTCATATAAGGATGCGTTGGTTTTTCTTATACAGTCGTGCACTATCGCATATTTACGATCTTATGTAAAAATGGAAAACCTACTCGTTAACTATGAGCACAAAGAAGAATCCGTCCAACTCGTCGTCCCGTGTCCTCCATCTATTTAGTAACCGGAAATGAAACTCTGCCTGCGTGTACTTCCTGGTCCGAGCTGAGGCGCACGCGCGCGCATTCAGTCATCCATCTCTCCTCCTGCGCGCGCGCACGCGCGTCCGAACGGCGGATGTAAGTGTTGTTTTCCTGCATCCGCAGTCGCTCGTGTTTGCTTTCCGACCCATCTTCGCAAGTTATCTGATTATTTTTGTGCACCCTCCTACTCTTTTCTCTTCGTCTCTCTCTCTTTTGTTCATTTTTCCTGACCGCTGGCCGGGAAGTAAACACGCCGACCTGTGCCCATGAAAGCCAGCGAGGGACCGCTACGTCGCTCTCATCCTCATCATCATCATCATCGCCATCACCATCACCATCATCATCATTGTCCCTGCTCGTGATTTCCCATTGGGTGCAGACGAGAGAGATTGTTTGCGCCCATGGCGTCCGTTTCGAAGGTGTCTATTTTGGATTACTTTAATATTGTGTTCGAGGGCGAGAATGGAAAAATCGAATCCAACTGCAAAGCGTGCGGCACCAGAATTCAAGCCAAGCGCAGCGTCACGTCCAACTTCGTCACGCATCTTAAGGTAATTCCCCTAAAACGCGAAGGGAATTTAATCATGAGCGCGTTGTATGTGGGTCATTCCAGAATTGGAGTACATTTTCTGCCCCCCACCACCACCACTCCCAGGGGCGTAGCCATCATTTTACAAGAGCACGATGAATTGTTAGGTTAAGACAACTTTTAGGAGCTAAATCATCCTTCACTCTCATTTAGCTGCTGCTGTCCACAGAGGCTGAAGAAATAAATAGCCAATCTGGTGATTTATTCATTATGTTTTAATCCGATAAGTATAATAAGATGGCAGTGTTTAATAACCCCAAATGAAAAAGGAAGTCAATTTAAAACCATTTCCCTCGCACAGTCCTACATTTCAGCCTCTCAAATATGACTACTTTATGATTTCATCAGTCCTCCTTGGAATCTGAAAGAAAATGTGTTTAACCTTCAGCTGAGAGTGGCAATAAATAACTTGATTTTTTTTCCAAGAATAGATCATTCTATCTGCACTCACATGTCTAAACAAACAAACAAAATAATCGTATGATCGACACCTCGTGTCTCTAAAAACTCCCGCGTCAAGTCATATTTAAGATGAATAAAATGTGAATTGATCTTATATGTATTTCTATTAAAAACTATGAAACAAATTATTTGTTTTTCGAAACTGATATTGCCCTCCAATTTTGGACTGACCCATGTGTGGTCAATCCAGTAACAGTTGTGCCTCCTATTCAGCGCAAGCACCAGGCCATGTATGATGACTTTGTCAAAAGGAAGGACATGAAGAGAGAAGGTTTCCCCTCGGCACCTATGCACACTTTGATGGCCAATGGAGGGAATGCCCGCTACACTTTCCCTGCGGGGGCGGGAATGGGAGGAGGTGCTGGAGGGATGGCCACCTTAGATGGAGGAGGAGGAGGAGGAGGAGTAAGCAAGTTTGACAAGCACGATCCACGTCAGGTGGGTCAACCGCTCACACATGTCGGAAAAGTCTCCAAAAAGTACAGTATAACTTTCATTGAATCAAAATCAACTCGTTCACTGCCATTGACAGAGGTCACATTTAAAAATGTCAGAGTCCAGGTTCTCACGGAAGTCCAGCCTGAGCCATTTCTCCTAATCCCAACCACAGGTTTTGATAAGTGAGGCCATTGCGAAGATGATCGTTCGCGATCTGCAGCCAGTTTCAATGGTGGAGAACTGTGGCTTCAGGGTACTTCTTCAGCTCCTGGAGCCACGCTACACTCCGGACCCCCAGTACTACATCCAAAACCAGCTCCTCCCAGCTTACACCTACCAGGCCCAGGTGACGATTCGTCAGGCGCTGGCTTCGGCGCATGCCCTCAGCCTCAGCCTGGATGTCTGGAGGGCCTCGTCCGCATCTTCGCTAGGGTAAGAAACAATGCTAGCATGCTAGCGTTATTGTTTTTTTTATACAATACTTATTCGCTAACCTCTCTTTCTTTAGCTACCTCGGTGTCACCTGCCATTTTCTGTCATCGGAGTGGCAGATGCGCTCGGCTCTCCTGGCGTGCCTTCCCATCACCGGGAATCCAATTCTTTCCGATTTTGAAGATGTTTGTCACTCGCACGGCGTGTCCGGAAGAGCCTTCCGTGTCGTGTCTGACCCGATTCTGACCACCACGACTGTGAAGCCACGCTGTCTACCCGGTTTCTGCCAAGAGGAGGATGAAGATGATGTGGAAAGGTGCACCGACGAGGAAGGAGGCATTAGGAATGGACACGGGGGAGAGGAAGCTTGGGAGAACTCGTGGGAGCGGGATGGCAGTGTTCGCCGTGTGGACTGCTTCTCTCGCTCTCTCAGCCATTGTGTCAGAGAGGGCTTGCGTTCTTGTACGCAACTCGCTTCTGCACTAGCCAAAGCTGGCCACTTCTACAGATACATTACAACAGTGGTTCCACCGGAGAAATTAAGTCAGGTGCTTGATGGACCTGGTTTGATGATGGGAGCCCTGGGAAACGCTTTGGCTCCGGTTCAAGACTGGGCGATCCAGCTTAAGGTAAACATGATCTCATGAATTGCTTCAGATTGTGTTTCTCAAACTCTTAAGGCTAATTACACGTTGACGTTGTCACATGATCACATCCAAAGAAATGAAAATGGCCAGTCACCACTGAACAATTTGTAGAACAGGTCAACAACTTGCCATCAGTGGCGCCAAGTTGGCAACAACACTTTTGTTTCTTCTATTCCTAAGTCAAAAGATGTATCAAGAAGTTTCTCTGTTTTGGGATACAGATGCTTCGCCGGCTTCTGGACTCCGTGGAGGTCTTGGAGGAGATGAGCGGACCTGGGGAAATGGTGCTAGGTGTTTCGGAGACGGCGTTGCTGAGGGAGCTCACTGACACTTTGGAGCCCTTCATGGAAGCCTGGGACATGGTTTGCGGGGAACGACAGACGGACACGCAGACCGACGTGCAGACAGACAGACACGTGTCCATCAGTCTGGCGCTCCCGTGCGTACTGGGTTTACGCAAGCATCTTTCGGAGACGTCGACCCCTCATTGCCCTTCTCTCCTGGCCAGCCTGAGTCAGGCAACTGAGCGCCGCCTCGCTCCCATCCTGGAGGACCCCCTCTACATCACCGCCACCACTCTCGACCCTCAATTCAAGCTCACGTGGAGCAGTGACCCCGAATGGCACGGACAAGTTCTTCTGAAAGAATTATCCAAATATTCCGCAGACTCCAACACGGAACGACTTCCTCATTCCCACACGTCTCCAACCCCGACTCCGTCGCCCGTGTCGTCGCTGACTCGTCCCTGCAAGTTGTTCTCTTTCATCAAACAGAGACCCACCACGCAAGCCAAGAGCCTGGAACAGGAGCTAGCCATCTACTTGCGAGAAGAACCCACGGATGAAGAAGTTTTACATTACTGGCGACGTAAAGCCATTGACTTCCCGCTCCTCGCCCAGGTGGCTAAGAGGGCGGTGACCGTACCCGCTTGCGGCACGGCGGTAGAAAGCATCTTCAGCAAGGCCGAGCGCTGTCTGAGGCCCGAGAGAGGGCGATCCTTACCAAAGAACCTGGAGACACTTATCTACCTCAAAGCCAATTATAGATTATTGTGGACATAGTCTAGTTGTTTGCAGCCTTATAGTAAATATCGCAGCGCGTATTAAGGAATAAAGGGAACACGTTTGCCGGACGCTATCTTTATCCAACCAGCCAATGAACCCACTAACACAAACCAATGATTACATTAAACGAAAAAAAAAATGCATAGGACTTCTTGTTGCTGATATCGATATACTAACCCGAAAAGTTAATGTATTGATTTTTAAAATACTTCTATGACAATGCGTCACCCACTAACATTGACAGTTTCCTTCTGTGTGTGTGTTTGCCTCATCACTAGCACTTAATAAATGACCTTTACTTATTGTAAAATCATCTACAATGTGTAGGCATTATATTATTATATATTGACCTTCTGACTGATTTTGCTAAAATATTGTCGTTTTGAAGATGGAAGGTGCCATTGGCACTTTGGTGTAAGACTTTGGGTCTTTTCAGTTTCTAGGACGTACGATGTCATTGGTTCAATTGGGTCTAGAGTTTACGTTATTGTTGGGCCTACCTTAGATCCTCGTAAGGTGTTTTAGAGGCTAAAGTCTCGTAGGTTTCTGGTGTCATCGGTCGTAAGGTTCGTAAAGGGTCTTGTTGGTCCTACCACGTCGTGTCATCTGTTTTTGGGTTCTCTACGAATAATACTTAAATACTTTCCATCCAGTCTGACTTCTCTATAGTTTCAAACACGGTTCCTAATATCGAGTTATCCGTGAGCTGCCCATCCCGTCGTGCTGTGGATTGTTTATGCAGCTTGAAAGCCCTCAACCCCCTCATTCCCTTTCTCTCCGTCTGTCTCTTTCATCCCTCCATTTTTTTTCCAACCAGACTGTGACAGCTCATCCATTTGCATTAGAGCAGCTGGCTCCTCTTGGTAATTGCCTCTCAAATGAATTACTTGGCTGAGAGTGAGGCTGCAAGACAGGAGGAAATTGTAATTGAACGCCTTAGCTCGCTCCGCCTCGTGCCAAGTGATTACATCTGCAGTGCAGAGAGCCACCACGTACGGAACCTGTTCTTCCCCTCCCCCACTTTTATGGCTCGAATGTACAGTCCTCAGACACATGCATAGCAGGCCGCACTGCATGCGACTTTAAGAGTCCGTCATGATTGTCTGCACTACTCTATTTAGGTAGCTGAGGGGGCTTACAGCTTAGTTCTGCAGGACAGTACCGTTGCCAAAAACAAAAGTTATGGTTCCGCATTGAGACAGCCTTGGTAACCCTGTACACACTCCCGGATAAACAGACCAGTTATGTTATTAATAACCCGCCTGCTGCTGACTGCTGACAGTTAGGAGAGGTCGGGCCATCTTTTATATCAGGCATCGCACACACAAAAAGTCTTGCGACTCTTGGTCCGAACGTTTACGGGAGCTGAAAATGTGAGGAAATGTTGAGTTGAGAAGTGAGAACGGACTTTACACCGTGTCCGATGTAATATTCGTCCAGTCATCCAGAAAAGAGTGTATCGGTTTTAGTTCAACCCAAAGGTCATCCAATTATGACTAAGTAGTGATGGGGAAAATGAAGCTTCACGAACCAGTTGTTGTATTCTTTGGCTCCTCTAGATGCCAATGTTGGTTTTAAGAAATGGCAAGTCAGTGGGCTTTTAGAAAGTGCCATCTAGAGGTCTAATTAAACACAACAACGGGTTCATGAACCATCTTGAAGCTTCATTTGCCCATCATTAGCTTTAAGCCACTGGCGTCAATGTCTGGTCCCCGAAGTATCCTGCATGTTTTTGATATCTCCCCCCACTAACACACCAGATTGAAATGATTAGGATGATTAAATCATTCACTGCCATTGACGAGAATAGACGTCAAACATCACTTTGTACTGGGCTGGCAGTGAACGAGTTAACAGGCTCCTGCTCAGTTTGCCGATAAACCGATCAAGCGAATCGAGTGTGTTGGAGGAGGAAGACACCTAAAACAAGCAGTTGTCCAAAATGTCTTCTTCTAAAGAGGCAGCAGTGTTTACACTCCTAGCATTGTCATTCAATAAGCTGTCTCGTTATCGCTAGCGTCCAGTGCCTGGTCGGGGGCCGAGAGGGGGGAGTGGGTTCACCGAGCCTACCCTGCAGCCAGACATGCACATGATATGCCTGGGATCACAATAGCTTCTATTTTGGTTGACGCACTCGGGTTATCACTCCACTTGCACCCGCTCTCGCTCCACCTCTTGGTCGCACACTCTCACTTGCTCCTGACTACAAAATCATGTCCGACAGAAACAGCCGGCTTAGTGTTAAGCGAAAGGAGAAGAAGGCGGAAAACAAAAGCAATGACGAGGAGAAAGAAAAGGTCAAATGCGCCAAAAAGGAGGACAAAGTCGCTAAAAAGCCGGGGACGGCTCCCGAGGCCTGCGCGGTGGATCAGGAGAAGAGGAACGGGGAAGCTGCCGGGGCAGCGGGCGAGCAAGTGAAGAAAAACGATGGAAATGGAGAGTTTGAGCCGATTGAACTGCCACCGTTTGAGATCGTCTCAGGGTGGGCAAGATATATTTATTCTCTTTCTGCATGCATATATTTTTATTGGAGAGGGATGTGTTTTAAAAGTGGTCAGAAGACTGAGTCATGCATCTATTTGTGTACTGTACTTCATTTGCCTAGTCATTGCAGAGAGGCCTTACAGTAAATGATCTTGTTGACATAGTCACTGAAAGTGGTGGTGAAGTTCAAATATTTGGTAGAATATTGAGGTACTTGATTTGGAATTTTTAGACATTTTTTTGGAACAACTTTTTACTTGCTACATTTTAATCTAGTATATATCTGTACTTTTGTGAAAACAGGCTAATTCCCTGCAAAATTTGGATGAACGCAGGTTGTATTTTTTTAAAAATGTTTTTACCTAAATTCACAATTTGTGTTCCTTAGTTCAAAACTTTAGGAGAAGTATGGGAACAGATGGTTTTGATACGGTAATAGTTGAGCCAATATGCTAGCTAGCTTTTGCGTTGTCTGCTTCATGCGTTCACAAATTCTCCATGTAATCTTTAAAAACACATGGTGTCAATTCTCCCAGTTATCATTAGGCTAATTTATTATTTTTTTACTCAATTTAAAATGTTATCAAAACAATGGGAACAGTTGTTTTGATAGCATAAACCTCAAGCCAATGCTAGCTAGCTAAAGAACTCAGTACAAGCACAATGAAAATAAGGAAAAAAGATAATTATTTTCAATGAAGAGAAATTTGTTTTTATTGTGCCAATTAAGTTGACAAAATGGTGGGTAGGCTATTGAGGATAATTGGTGTTGAAAACGTTTAAGCTCTGTATTTTTCAAATCTTTAGCCTACTAGCCTAATTTTACATTTACCGAAGCAAGCCTAATGCCGTTGAATTAGTACTTCTCATTTTAAGAAGTATATTATTTAACCCAAGTATCTGAGCATTTGGTTCTTCTTAGCAAGAAGCTGTAACGACTTATGCCACCTTTTAACTTGATGTACCAAAGCCCTAATTTTATCAGAAGACCTTCTATGCCCTTTGCTCCTAAAGCTTGATCATAAACTTAAAGATGTGTTTTTACTTCCTACCAGAGAGCAGATGAGCCCATTTTACTTCAAGTTTCAGTTCAGGAATGTGGAATACTCATCAGGAAGAAACAAGACCCTGCTGTGCTACAGAGTGGACACACCAGGAGGCAGCGCGGAGCCTTTGAAAGGTTATATGGAGGATGAACATGCCACAGCTCACGCCGAAGAGGCTTTCTTTCAGCAAGTAATGGGCTCCCTCTCTTCAGCTGTTCATTTTCTTATCCCTTTTCCATAGCGGCAGCTTTGGCGTGATTCTGGGCCCGTTCCAAAAGTTACACCAGTTTTATCAGTTTTGATGGTCACCCAAATTGCCCTCAAAGCTTCCTGGATAAAGTTTTAGGCTTTCATATGGATGGATTTTTGTGTTAGCCCTTCTATTTCTGTTTATTATGTCAGAAAGACATTGCTCAATAAGCAATAAATAATAATAAAATCCTCGACTTCCTTCGTAAGAATCTAATATGGTTTACACTGCAAATTAAACCGGAACTGAAGCGGTTTGAATGTAAAAGTGACGCGCAAACTTTTTTTTTTTCTTTTTTTCCCCAGGTGCTCCCTGACAATAACCCCTCTCAAGAATATGACGTCACATGGTACGTGACATCGAGTCCCTGCGTGGCCTGCGCTGCCAAGATCGCCAACATCCTCCAGCAACGCAAGAAGCTCCGCCTGTGTCTTTTCTGCTCTCGTCTCTTTGAGTTTGAGGATCCCGAGATAGTGGAGGGGCTCAAGGCCCTGGTGAATGCTGGCTGCAAGCTGAGGATGATGAAACCCACAGACTTTCAGCTTGTTTGGGAGACCTACGTGGAGAAGGAGGACCAGAGCTTTACTCCCTGGGAAGATTGTATGGAGAACTACGAATACTATGTGGAGAAACTGGCTGATATCCTCAAGTAGATGTAAGCCAGCAAATCGCTTTGCATTGTTTGAAGTCTTTCAATTCCAAACAAAAAAAAGTTTCTTTCAAGTGTGGACAGAATGTATTTTTTTCCCAATTTTGGGGGGTAAGACAAATTTTCCTTTGTGTATTATTATGATTTTATTCTTCACGTCTTCACAACAGACAGACGGCGAACAAATTTTGCTGTCACGTATAAATTAAAGGTACAGCTCTGGTCTTTCAACTTTATCCTAACTGTCTAATCTGTTGTTTGTGCAGAAATGTGCGTATGACATACATCGGTGTCCAACCAAAGGCCCGGGGGCCAGATACGGCCCACCACATCATTTTCTTTGGCCCGCCAAAACAAATTGCACATTTGTCAATACTAAAATTGCAAATTGTCTTCACTTTTAAAAACTACAGATATTGCGAGCGATTTTTATTTCCACGCAGCTTTTTAAAATATTTGAACAGTTTTGACGAGTGTCTTCATAATGGCCCTCCGACGGAAAGGTTTTACTGAGATTTTTACCGAGTAGAGGAAACTGACAAAATAATTGTTCCGAAACATTTTAATTGAATCCTACACTTTCAAGCAATCAATATTATTATCACCGGCTTCATCAAACTTTTCCTTTGGCTGTTACATGGAGCGGCTTTGAATTACCAACATAGACATCTTCGGCGGCTCAGCGTTGAAAGGAAACCAGAGCAGCTTCCTCTGCTGAAGGTGCTTCACTGCGCTCTGTTGCTACAACTATAGACATCAAAAGACAGAAAAAGTATGTGGAGACAGCTCAGCTCCATTATCAATGGTAAAACACCTCAACCACCTCACCTAGGTCATCCTGAGAGGTCACATCTGTTGTCGGTTCACTAGAAATAATGTCCGCTCCATCTGCAAGACAAAAATGAAAAAACATAAATGAGGAACAAGTTTAGTAACACGACATTCATTCATCTGCCCTTTGTACCTTTTGCTGGAATCTTTACTTCTGCATCTGTGATGTAATCAACCAGTGGACAAGGAGTATCTGCATGCAAGATAGAGGAACTTACACATGAGCGCCAACGCCTAGACTGAGGCAAGCCGTGCATGTGCTTTCTCAAAATTCTCTCAAATAAGTCATCGAGTTTGAGGAAATACATCTTGGCCTGTGTCGCCATACCGTCACGATTCTTGAGCTGAGCCATGGTGAGGAAGAGATCGGCCTCCTCTGGCCCGTCCTCATCGTCTTCTGCACATTTCGAAAAGACACACGGTTGGCATGCACAGTTTGAGAACCCCCTGCTGAAAAAATCCAACATACTTTTTTTCCTGGTGACTCTGAGACCGATGCAGCAGAGGAAAACCACAACGATACCGAAGGCCATACAGCCGGAGATGGAAAGAAGCACCCGTCTCTTTAACACTAGAGGGAACGAAAGACAAACAAATCAGGTGGAAGCAAACATCCACGTGGAAATCAAAACTTACGTAAATTCTTCGTTGCGAGAGATTCGCTGTCTTTGGAGTAAGAAGGTTGCCCGTTGCGAACGCCCCGGCAAACGTATTGGCTCTGTTGGGGGTCATTCTGGGGGGTCACCGTGTATCTGTCAGATGACGTGTTTGCGATCCGCTGCCCTTCCATAAACCTGTTTGATGAAGGCGATGTTTTTATGCATTCGAGTTTTGGATCAAAAAGTGGCGGAAAGGGGAAAAGTCCCTTATAAGGAAATCTTGAACAAAAAAGTGGCTTACCATTGGTAGTTCCATGTGTCCTTACTATGTTTCACCCCACACTTAAGCACAAGACTGTCCGTGGAAAAGACCTCAGACCATCCGGTTAAGACATCTATGTTTGCAGATGGCCGTACTGCAGAAAATTAAAAATATACTGCAGATTCATTTAGCAATGAAAGGTGAGTGTTCCAAGGGAGGTCTTTACACATACCTTTAATTTGTATCCTCAAAGCCTGACTTTGTTCCGTTTTGAAGATACGAGGACTTTTCCCTCGGATTGCTTCACATTTATACGATCCGGAGTTTGTTTTGAGCGCAGACTGGATCGTGTAATTGTTTCCAGAGACACTAAGTCGAGTGTCGTCTTGGTACCACACGTACTCCCAACCGGAGGATTGGTTGATGTGACAGTTGTACGACACAAAATCTCCAGTGTGCATGACCGGATAGTCTGGGTCTTGGCGTATTTTGACGACGGGCTTCTTGTCTAATGGGAAAGGAAGGATTACTTGTGTTGTTTGTCATTCTACAAATTCCTTCAGTGACCACATCTGAATTCAAATCATTCAAGTTCCCCATTGAAAAAAAAAAAAATGAAATTCATCAACCTTTCTTGTTCAAGAAAGAAGCCTCACCATAAACCCGGAGGATCATTCCAGATGTCCAACCGCTGTTAACAGACCTGCCCTTGAGCTTTCCCAAGCAACGGTATTGTCCTTGGTGAGAAACCGAGGCAGAGCCGATGGACAAGGTAGCTCCATCCGGTCCGAAAGACACCGCGTCACCACTGGGGTTTATCCGATCGTCTCGTCGCCACGTATACGTCCAGTCGGAACTGCCGCCGGACGTAGCGCAGGTCAAGGTCACGCTTTCGGTGGGGAACACATCAGCCCACTGAGTGCTTCGCGTCAAAGATGGAAGAGGGATTTCTGAAAAGACACACAATCAGACATATCCATCCATCCATCCTGATCTATTGGGAAGTGAAAATCTAAAATGCAGAGAAAAGATGAGCGAGTATAAAAACGAAACGAAACGAAACGCTGCCACCTGGCCCAGTTTGATATTCATCACTCAGTGTATTCATTTCCGTCCCTTTCCTACATACAACCACTTCCTGTTTCAATAGCATAAAAATGTTCCACCCACCAACTTCCTGTGGTTTAAAATGTGTTAAAATATTTCAACTTAACAGTTTTTCCATTGATTGAACTGAACCCACCGAGAACAACCAGAGTCATGGTGTCACTGATGTCTGTAGATGTTTGACTGTCTCTGGTGCCCTTGCACCAGTAAGCCCCCCCATCCTGAGGCCTGAGGTGTAATCGGAGGGTTTTGGCCGTGTGCACCAGCTCCTTTCCATCTTTGAACCAGTGGTACACCCAGTCAGACCCCTTACGAATGGTGCAAGTGAAGGTGACGTTTTCTCCAACGTACATTGGGTTGAAACTGGAATCCTTAGTCAGTGAAGGCTTCGGGATACTTTCTAAAACAAACACAAGTAGACACCAGTAATTCCCAAAAATATTCCGTTTTACTGAACTCATTCACTACCATTGATGGCTATAAACGTCAAGAATCCATTTGACTTCATTGATACGAAAATATATTTTTCAAAACGTTGAAATGCTCTTCGACTAGCTGGTAGGAGGTGTGTTTAATTATTATTTTGTACATTGGTTAGGAGAAAGTGAGCATGCACATGAAGAAACATTGTGACCCACTCCCAAAAAAAAAAAAAAAAAAATCACAACCTGCACAAGAAAAGCATGAAAACGTCTTTTACCCTCAACTGTAACATCTATGCTGTTGCTCAAAGCAGAGTTGACGCTTCTGGACTCCAGTTGAGCTTTGCAGGCATATCTTCCCTGATGGACTCGAGAAGCAGCGAGGATGTTAAGATGCGATCCACTAGGGCTCAGAACCAGCGTTGGGTCTGCCTGAACCTTCATTCCATTTCTGTACCAGGTGAATGTCCAGCTAGAACTGCCCACGTCACAAGTCAGAACCACGCTTTCCTTTTGGAACACGTCTGACCAGGAACTCAGTAGCCGCATGGTTGGGGTGGGTGGTTCTGAAGTTAGACAAGTAGCGGTCAGAACCAAAGTAGAAGGAGATGTTTAGAAGAAGTATTGTGTCATGCTTACCAGACACCTGCAGCGTTGATGTGTCACTCTGCTCTGTGTAGAAAGGACTTTGCCCTCTCTTGGCTTTGCAGTGGTATCGTCCACTGTGGGACAGCGCTAAAGAAACGATTTGATGGCTGTCCTTAAAAGATCCTTGGATTTGCACGTCATTGTGATACCACACGTAGTCCCATCCAATGGACGTTTTAATTTCACACTGGAAGGTGACCGATTCTCCGGGAAACATTTCCTGCAACTGTGGCTTGAGCGCCAACGTTGGCTTCGGCTTGTTTGCTAATAAGACAAATTCAAATGAATTGAATTTCAACAGAGAGTATTGGGAAAGGTGAAACTTACCATAAACTTTCAATTGAACTGGGTTACTGTCGGTGGATTGGCCTTTGTCTTTGTGATGAACTTTACAAGAGTACATTCCAGAATCCGACTGAGATGCTGGAGTGATTGTTAGCGTGGCTTGGTCGGAAGAAACGTTTGACTCGGCGTCATCCAGGAGATTCCCGTTTTTGTACCAAGTGAAGGTCCAGTCAGAGCCGTCGTTGACCCTGCATTCAAACTGGGCTTTCTCAAAGGGGAAGAAGTCCCACCAGGGCGATATCAGGTGCAGTGATGGAACTGGAAGTTCTGGAAATGGCAAAAGAAAATATGTGCAGTTGATAAAATGAGGACCCTCAGTTTTTTTTGGCCTGGCGTTGATTTTGGGTGGGACACTAGTTTGTCTAAACCAGGAAATCGAGTTTTTCAGCTCAACCTAGTTTCTGTGTATGATTTTTGAATGTCAATCCGGTTTAATCCTGCTTTCTACACCTACACAAGGTCACAGCTGATGTATATCTTTGAAAATGAAGATTGAGAGAAGATAAAATGAACTTGTGTACTGTAAACACCATTTTGCATTTTAAATTGTGTATTTCTATCATGTGCATATTGCTCACCATAAACAGTCTGTGTCTCAGTTGCCACTTCATTGGTTGGGGAAGTGTCGTTGAACACGGCGTCTGCGGTCGCCGGAGGGGAGGAGATGACATCAGTTCAAATTTCTGCTCTTCTAATGTTTCAGAACTTTTTTCTTGGAGTACAAATGGAAATGTTGCGCCTTTCCTCACCAGGTATCGTGTAGATCTCAGTTGGCAGTGCACTAGTTGGGAAAAAGTCCTTCAACGTGGAAGTGACTGGTAGTTGGGAGATGACAACATTTTTATTTTTTTCACTTTAAACACATTGACTAAGATGTATGATCGAGCAATTTGTACTGCAACTGGATGATGATGCAACCGAAAAGAAAGTCTTGAATCTTCCCGACCGAAGAATAATCTTAAAGTCTTAAAGTGTGAGAGGGGAAAGAAAGCCAATGACCTCCAGAGTCAATGACTCAGTTTGACAAAAATGAACGATAACAGGTCGAACATGATCAATTGCAGGGCAATACGGAAGTATGGCGAACTAACAAAAAAAGGAGGAAAAACAAAAACAGCCAAAAGACCTCATTAAAAATTGCCTCAGGAAGTGTCGCCGATATGAGAACAAGCTACTTCATGTTTCTTCTGTGGACTTCCTCAACATTGTTTTCTTTTGGTTCTGTGTTTTACCGCAGATCAGAAATATCAACCGTGTACGAATATAAAGCTTATTAGCTAGGGACGTAAATAAATTAGATAAATAAATAAATGTTTGCCTGTAGCACATGTATTTGAAAAAGTAAACTTTCTCACCATCTTCATCAGCCAGCACCGCACAGAGAGCAGTAATATCTGTCAAAACAAAATGATATGAATGCTCTTGACCAAGTTTCTTAATGCACGGATGCACTCAGACTTACAGATGAGACCTACGACCTCCATGAGCCCCATTTTCCATTGAGTCGCACATGCACCCAAGTGATGCAGTCGCTTGCTGGTCGGCAGAGGAAACCCACTAAACGGGTGTGTGAGCAGCGGCTTTCTTCTATTGGCCACATCTGCTTTTTCATGCTGTTCTTCAGGAAATGAGTTAGTCAAGCATGTTCAGCGTGAATTGCCGGATTCGGTCTATTAAAAATGAATATTTTAGGATTGTCATTTTAATTGCAGCTTTAGCGGAATAAAGTTAAAGACATACTTGCTGTAGTTTTGATATCCTGCTATTGAAAATTAGTACTTTACGTGTAAAAATCCACATAGGATATCAAAAAATATATTATTTATTTCACATACTCTTTGCAAAATCAAATCCATTTTATTGAGTGGCATACTACAGGATAACAAACTGCAAGTGACAGAAGAATTGGACATTCAGCCTGATGCGTGACAAAACTAGATGATCATGCAAGATTGAGGCAAGTGGGATTGTTGTGGTGTGGGTTGAGGACTGTTTCTTCATTATGTACACAATGCAGCAGCATCATCTTTTCCTCTCACTTTGCCCAGAACCCTGGACACACACAAAAAGCGAATTTGAAATACAGGGCTTCAAATGCTATGTCTGGTCAAAAATATATATATTTAAAAAAAATAATAAATAAAATAGACCAAGCGAAGACAAGGTTAGAAGGTACATGAAGTCCTGTCATGTCTATGAATTGCGAAAGCGTGTACTGAATAGGAAGTGAGGTAGTACCCCAAACGATCCACCAGGTGGTGCTGTACTTGAAAATAAAAAATGATCGTAACGTGCACACCATCCACTTTCATTTTCCCCGATTAGTGTCGCAGAAAGCTGCGGTCAATGCCTGCCAGCAAATAGAATTTCTTTACACCATGTGTTTTATAATCAAAAGAGTAGAAGAAAATTCATGTTTAAATAACTTGTCCCTGAACAGTACTTTAGCTACTTCTTGAAAAATTCTGCCAAGCAACAAATTTATGCCGTGCCTTAACCAAAGAATTTAAGCACTTTTTTTTTAACATAAATTACTTTACTCGCAAGCTGTAGCTGCAGTTTTATTTCTGTGATTTTTATGATTCGCAAACATTTTGTGATCAAAGCCCTGCGTTGTTGCATTTTTAACGTCGTCAAATCTCACCTGTCAATTTGAGTTGCCCCCCCCATTGCCCACTGCCTGTCGACTCATGGTAATATGAAGAGTTTGGCTGCGTGTCAGATTAGCGTGACTCATTTTTAGAAGCTGTCGACTGCAGTGCTGACATCATTCTTTGGCCGCCCGGCCGACCAGCCGGCCTTCTCAAGGCTCTGCCACTAATCTCTTGTTTTCCCCTTGAGAAAGCCTCCCAAGTATGTTGTGGTCCACGGGCTGCGGTTCACACTTGGTATGAAAACACGCTTCTGGTAATGTGAGCTGATCACAAGTGGGCAGCCGGAAATACAGGTGTGAATGCATCCCCATACGCCGACGATGCATTCAAGACCGGACGGGACCTTTGGCGTGACCCTATTTGCGGGAACACGAGTGTCCTTGCTCGGAATGAAGGTCATTTTCCGAGCGCGTTTGTGTTCTACATTTGACAGGACTGGTTGTACTAGTTTAAGCGTGAATCAAGAAATTTGCCTCTTTCCAAAAATAATACAACCTCTGAATATCAGGAAAGTTTTAATTTCCTTTCTTTTGTCTTTGACCTTACCTCTGAAGGTTGAAGTGTTGCTTTACTTGCTTCTTTCTTTAACCGACTCCAAAAGAATCACTTCTATTAGGAAAAGAAAATGTATTTTTATTTTAGCGCACATTTTTCTCATAAAAAATTTGTCCCAATTGTCAAAAGTGACGTTAAATTTCATTGTTATTAATTTATATGTATAAATATAAAAATGAATATTTTAAAAACAGGTTAATTGGATTTACATTTCCTATGGGAAGGAAATATTACTCCAGTTTTCACATCATTTCAGTTTTAATCCGGATTAATCATGAAAATTGAATTTTCGCCGTATATACAGAAGGGCGCTGATGTCAGCATCGTATACGTACGTTTGACTTCCAGTTTGCAGGAGACTGCGGCCTCTCCTTGAGCGTTCTTGGCTCTGCAGGTGTACACGCCGCCGTCAAAGCAGCACGGCTTGCGGATCTCCAAAGAGCAGATACCTTGATTGGAGAGCTGGCGAAACTTGGGGTCATCACCGATCACCATCTGGTTCTTCAGCCATTCGATCTTAGGCTGTGAAAAAACAACAATGAGCTTCAGACATTCTGGAGCTCCATCGGCCCTTCCTGTATGGACCATTTTGGGTTTCAGAGTGCATTTCTAGTGAAAGTCTGACTTCAACCAGGGGAGATCCCCGCTTAAATTACGGCAAAGGTCGTGCTTCTTCCAACTGTTAGCAGTGGGTGACTAAAATAGCAACTTCTCTCAATGGCATCCTCACATCAGGACAACAGACAATTCTCTTATCTTATTTGTGTCTTGCCTGCTCAGCTTCCAACACACTACATCTCCATTTGTGACAGGTCATTATCAGAGCGAGCAGGACATGCTTGGGAACTCCAGTGCAGCTGTGAATTGAATAAGACACAAACACATACGGCGGGCGGGTATTTGAAGCCTTTGTGTTCCTGTTTGTCTTCGCTCAGAGCGAGCAGGCTGTGTTCGAAAATTCCAGTCGGATTCGTCTAAGCGCCACCGGTATGAGCTTGCAAATGTTGTCCTTGGGGAGAAGCCAAGGACAGCTCAAACACATAATTAGCCACATTTCCACCGTAGCCCGTCACCTAAGCCGGCCGCGTCAGGCTGTAAAAGATATGTTGAACCAGAACGCCGGCATCGTGAATACTCAACCTACTTGTCTTCAAATTGAAAATGTAAACGCCATTTGGAACCAAATTTAAACGTTTCAACTTTTCACCATATATTGTAGTCAACCATTTAGCATCTCACGCAGCCTCCTATGATCGTTTAAGCTAGCATAAAGGTTGTTCACGTTATCATCGTGAGAGTACTGTGACATTTCTGACCTTGGGACTTCCACGAACCGAGCACAGCAGTTTGGTGGTGTATCCAACGGTAGCGGCCCGGTTGCTAAGCGGTGTGGTGAATTTGGGCGCCTCGCTGAAGTCATGCTCATGGTATTCAGGAGGCTTGTAGATGATGCCTGAGAAGATAACAACTAGTGTAATAGAAGAACACCACTGTATTCATTTTTTGCCAAAGCGCTAAGTAGCGTTAGCTTGAGCTTTTATGCTATCAAACATGCTACAGTAGCTTTGCTAACGTGAACTGCTTAATAAAATAATCTAAAATAAGCTAACAGCTGACAAAATGCAATATTTTTTATTTTATTTTTCTCCAGATTAGACGAAGAATTTTTAAGCGTGTGGTTGTGGTTTTCAGTTAAAAAATATATTAAAAACTATAAATCTGCTTTTGTACAGTTATGGCTTCTATGAACTTTGTTATTCCCAACAACTGCCACTATATAGTTAACTTAATCACACACGCTTTGCTATGCTAGCTTTGTCATGAGTATCTAAATTTACTCCCACTGTTGTCAGCTTATATTAAAATAATTGCCAAGGGCTTCTCTGCCCCTGGAGTCTTTAATATAACAACCGCCACACACACACACGTTTTGCAGCTGATTAAAATAACAGCACCGGAGTGGCACGTGGGCACCTGTCTTCTGGATTATGGCCACGTCCTTGGTGACGGCGCTCTTCTCACTGATGCCCACTTTGTTGATAGAAAACACTCGGAAGAGGTATGAATTTCCCATAATGAGGTCAGAGACGGTGGCGGTAAGCCTGTGGTAGTGTTCCATCACGGTGAACCATTCCTGAATCAGAAGATCCACTTGTTTACAAGAACACCCTCTTTGCGCGGTTAGCTCGTGTGATCATACCCCGGTTTTCTTGTCGGCCTTCTGGACAATGTACCCAGTGATCTCCGTGTTGCCATTGTCCTTGGGAGGAGTCCATTCCAGCGCGGCGTTGAAGCCCCAGCAGTCCACCAGTTTTGTACTGCTGGGAGGGCCAGGAAGGTCTGGGACAGTAGAATTAGCTATTTCTTTAATCGTTCTTGAAACTCTTCCAAAATATAAATGATCTCAAAATGGAAGCATTTCATTTTTGGTCTTGCTACGTTGCTAGCAAAGTCTTGCTAGCAATGTAGCTGACTCGGCGGTTCTTTAGGAGAACGTTTGCTCCACGTATGACTCACCAACAATCTGAAGGGTGATGGTGGCTTTGTCTTGAAAGCAGTCCACCTTAACTGTCATCTCATAAACACCCGAGTCGTCCCTCTGAGCACCACGGATAAAGAGGATGCTGTCCTTGTCACTATTCCTGAGGTTGACCCTTTTTGTATCCAGAGGCTGACCATCTTTCAGCCAGGACACCGAAGGTTTGGGTTTGCCCTGTGGAATTATACGGACAGTTGAGCAATGAGAACATGCCACAGAGAATCTGCAACAAAATTCGAAATGTGTGCTCACAAGGAACGGGATGACCAGGTTGATTTGCTCTCCAACTTTCTTCACAAAGCACGTGCGGAGGTTACGAGGAATTTTGATCTTCGGACGGTCTGCAACACACCCAAAAATTTATTTCCATCAGAGTGAGGGTCAACCACATGAAGTGTGTTTTCACAGCAGAGTGCAGAGCGGAGGGGTCAGGCAGGCTCCAAAACAACACGTTGACACCTTCTATTTACATCTCCCCACCAAGCTCCAAGACTGATGATGCAAGTTGTTAAAAGCTGACAACTTCATTTATAGAATTCACAGCGCACTTATTAAATCATTTACAATATCCCACATTCAAAAGACCTTTTCCCCAAATTGCTTTGAGCATAAGGAAGAGAAAGTAATAAATCATCTCGTGACTCGAAAGAATAAGATTCAGCATTTTTCCAGAGTTATTAAGGCACAAACAGAAGAAGCAGTCCCGTTATTGCCGTTTTAGGGATTAATACGGATTCTGTCACCTCCATAACGATATGTGGATTGTAATGAGCCCCACAATAATACTATATTCCTGATTTTTTGGAGCACACCTAAAGTTAATACTTTGTCCAGTATCCAGGCAGACACACGAAAGAGAAGATGACAGGCCTTAAAATAGTTTTGCTAAAGTCTTGGATTAGAATGGGATTTGATCCGAGAAGTATGATGTCATCACGTTCAGGTGATTCAAGCGTCATGACAACTGGGAAAGCGCAGCCATTTAAAATGCCGTTATTTGACCCAAAAAAAAAAAATGCTTGGATGCTTTGGTTTTAGGCTGACTATCAAGAACGGGCAAATATCTCTCCAGAGCTGAGAAGATCTTTAAAACCAGCAGGTTGTTTGACCGTCTTATCTCTGTCAACTATCAACACAATTTCCTTGGAGCATCTCGGCTGCATCTCACACCATTCCTGAACCAATTTGGCCTTAAGATTTGACAGCTAAGATTTCCGCTCCATGAGGTTCACCTCCACTTTTGGCCCTAGTGCTAATCCCTGAAAAGCAGTTTATTCCCAGCGCTCAGGAGACATCCAATCAGTGTTGCCACAAATCATCCATCGTGTGCATTTGTTTCAGGAGGAACATCTATCTAGGATATTAGATTTAAAAGATACTGGATTTGGATTACAAATATGTGTGTGAGGACAGCGCCAATGGCACACAGCTGAATTTAACCTTCAAGCCGACGGCAATCCATCAATTAGGCTCGTGTTTCGCAGCGGCACTTCTGGTTTCATGACCGCATTTCTCCACGAAATGTTCTTGTTTGTTTGCAGATATTTGAACCCCAAGCAGGAAATGTGCTCAGCTGCCCTTCAGAGCCCATAAGCGGGACATGTTTTAATGTAGGGTGCTAGCATGTTAGCTTAGCCACCTTCCTTCATATTTTGAGCGGTTTCCAATATCGACAACTGTTTTGTGCTTTGTAAAACTCGACTCGCACTCATTCAGAGGTCCTTTGAAGCGGAGCACTTTGCAAAGGTGGCAGCTACTCACCGAGCACCTCGCGAATTGCCACGGACTGGGGCAGCGTGGCCGGCTCACTGCGGCCGCCGGCGTTTACGGCCACCACGCGCACCAGCAGCAGGTCACCTGTTGTCAGGTCTTTGATGCAGTAGCGGGTAGCCAGGGTCAACTCCTTGTTTGCCACCACCCAGTCTGGAGCTGAAGGGACACCAAATTCAGGGCTGGGTTTAGAACTAAAGCCTTTTGAAATGATGGAAACTAGTAGAACAGAAATGCAAATTATGCTATTTTGTGGATTGTTGATTGACCGGAAGGGCTGGGTAAAATTATTTGTGTGCTTTTGTCTCCAAATTGCAGTTTAATGAGGCTGCTGACAAGCATGAACAAACATTATACGGATGGTAGTGGGTGAACTTACTTCCATCTTTGCAGTATTCAACAGTGTAGCCATCTAGGCCAGAGTCTCCGAGGATCTCCGGTGTCTTCCACTTGACGGTGAGGCTCGTGTCATTCACGTCCTCCACAGATACTTCCAATGGCGCACTGGTTGGAACTGAAAACAACCGCATTTATAAGAACAATTTGGAAAAATCTCTTCTAACGCACCACCAGTGAATAGGTTCGCAAAGCTTCAAGCAACACACCACCGAGTTACCTGAAGGAGGTGGGGGTGTCGGAGCCTTGGGTGGGTCTTCGATTGGAGGAGGAGCTTCTGCTGGAAAAGCAGGAGGATAACATGATGGACAGGAGCTAGTTAGTTTGAATTTCTTTGCGTTGTTCACCTTCCGCAGGCGCATCTGTAGCTGGGACCTCGACGTTGCCTTCAGGTACGCTTTCAGCAGCTGGTGAGAAAAAATCGTCAGGCAAACACAGTGACTTTTTGTACAAGTTTGAGCCGCAGTAGACGAGACCTTCTGCTAGAAGGCCAAAGAAAATGTATTCTTTTGGTCTTCACTGCCAATATAGACGTCAAATATCCATTTCGAACCGGTGAATGAGTTAACGTCATCGTTTGTGCATTTTCATTCACTATACATTTGTATAGCAATTGTTGACAGTGTCAGGAATGAGTTGAACCAGGGAAAGAGACTTTGCGGAACCCAAGACACAAACGGGAGAGAGACTCACAGCTAGCAAACAAACAGACCGACAGACAGAAGTCCACTTGGACAAGGTTAAAATTCTGACCGTGAGCCTCCAGACAGACCGAGGGAAAACCAGACGACAGGAACAGGAACACTGGGGACGGAACGGAACAGGAGACACCGAAAGGGAGAAACACACGGGCAGGGTTTAAATACACAAGGTAACAAGAGGAAGCAGGTGACAGACTTTACGGTAACGAAGGGGTGTGGCTGAGCGAAGTTGCCGCCCGAGCGTCTCTGGCACGTGATAGACAGGTCTCTTATGAACCCGTTTCCTTACGACATTTAATGGCCTTCCATGGTACCTGCAGCATTTGTTTGTTCCGTAGCAGGACTGTCCTCCACCGGTGATTCTTCTCCTTCGGGTGCGGCCTGGGCGGGCGCCTCCACAGGAGCGGGCTCGGCTTCGACGGCCGGCGGGTCAGGTTCTGGCACCTTCTCTGCCGCCTTCTTGGCGGGGTTCTTTTTAATGGGTGCGGGCTTGCTCGGCATGGTGCTGAGAGACAGCCGGTCGTGTGGATGAAGGCGCCTGGAAGCTCAGGGGTCATTTATAAGGACTCCTGAGCTCAGGGACATTTGGACTCCACCCATTGCCTCACTTGGATGTGTGTGCACTATGCACCCCCTTCACTCACACGTTGTCACAGCCATAATGTGGGTTCAGGGCAAGTCAGATTGAGCAGCCTAAGTATATATTTTTTTCCTATTTATAGCAATATATATATAGATATATACTATACATGGTCCTTTTTTTTTTTTTTTTTTTACAAAAAAGTAGGTTGATAGCAGCACCTGGATACTAGTGAATGGAATGAAACAATGAGAAAAAAAAAAAAGAAAATTTCAACATGCCACAGGGTAAGAGCTTGCAGCAACCTTTTTACTTTTTTGATCAGGGGGAAGAAAAGAACTATGAACCTTTCAATTTTGGAACGATGAACTTGGTTCATAAAATTTCAATAATGAACTACAAAGTGAACAAATTTCAAATTTGAATTAGTCTGCACAGAAAATGAACTTTCTTAGACCTGATACATAAAAACAGGAATTATCCCTGCCCTTCAAATAATGTCCATATATAAATGTGTCTACTCAGGGCCAGTGCCTGGCATGTGCAGCACCACAACCCAGAAAAAAAAAAATTAAACATAAATAAAATGTTTTCTATTGCGTAACGGCTTGTCAATCACGAGTGCTTGTACCGTGAAAGTCTGAAAGTCCCCCTTTGCCGAGACATGAAGAGGAAAAGATCAGCACAACAAAATAAAAGGGAAGACAGCTTTATTCTTCATGAATATGCTTCCAATTTGAAAATGTCAATATAACCTTAAATGTAAATATGATTTATTATATGTGGCAAACAAATATTTAACTTAAAACAGGCACGCTGGGGGGGGGGGGGGGGGAAGTTGCCTCTCAAGTGGACAACACGTCACAGGTCTAAAAACCAAACATAGAACGACACGACTTTGTTGTCCGGAGCTCGATGTAATGCGCTTACGGGAACATGCCGTACAAACTTTAAAATCAGAACGGTTAGCATTTTCATTTACACTCTTTTTCAGGATTGTTGTCGCAGATGCACTGGCTATTTACAGTGTGTACAACTGTGATGTCATGTACAAAAGAGAAATAAATATTTACAAATATTTGCATAAGAAAAGGTTTTTAAAAACAAGGTGAAAAGAGGAACGTTTTCATTCCTTTTTTTTTTTTTTTAACAAACGCGATAGGTCCAATCAAAGTAAAAGCTTTGGGAAACACGGAAAAATGGCAACCATTATGTCATCTGCAAACATTTCTTCAACTACTTGTTTGTCCAGTTTTTCCACACTCATGAAATCACACACATCTTCGTCTTCCACCTGACCAAGCAAATGTTCCAACCATAATCGTGATGAGCCGCTTCTTATGATAACTTATTTTAAACGGAGGCCTCGGGGTGGTGCATTCAAGCGACACAAAGGCGGTTGGTTTCAGGCCAATCGGGGCTTTCAGGCACAGGCAGACGTAGGCATCGCGTCTCCAATTTACGTCAGCACCTTATTTGCAAAGGTACAAGAACATGGAAGAAACATTGGAGGCTTGGGGGCACTTCCTCATGGTTATCATGAAAAATGGGCTAAAGAAAAAGGAGACTTCCAGTTGTTAATCCGTGAAAAAGAAATGTCAAATGTCTGTGATGAACAAAGCAGCAAGAGCGGAAGCACTCGTTTGGTTTTGGGACTCCAAGTATGCAATGAGACAATATTTGCTGCACATGGCTGATTATTATACTGAAGATGATTTGGTAGAAAATCCTACAAAAGATGCATCTATCACAAAAAAGAGTTTTCAAACGGCAACAAGAATCGTCTGGGTTAAATAAACAAGCACTTTTTTTTTGTTCTGTACCTTTACAATCCAGGTTGAGGTTGATGCGCATGTTTTGATTTACGCTAGGTGTGGAAGCAGCAGCTGCTGCCACCTAGCGGTATTACTGCTTAACTGCAAGATTCTCCTTCGATCCGTTCAAGTCCACTTCTCACAAATTGGAAAAATAAAGTGCAATTTTGGCGTTGAGCAAGCACCCAGAATGGGGAGAAACACAAGTCCGGACTGGTCTTGGTGCTTGTGGGGGAAAAAAAAAAAAAAAAAACATCTCGTGATTGCTCCGACTTGCAAAGTTTGTTTTTGCTGAGGCAAGGTATTATCGTTGAAGTTTCTCCTCAAAGTGGATGCGGGCTGCCGTCTCGCTCCGGCGACTCGACGCTGTTTGCCGACTCCTGCAGCTTCAGCAGCATAATCATCTTTGAACAGGGAAGGCACACAGAGTCGAGTTGAAGTTCTTGTGCGGATCTCATTGAGGGGAAAAACTCACCAGGGGATCGGACTCCAAAGTGCTGGGCGGAGGCGTGTCTTTGGGGGGCTTCTTCTCTTCGTTGTGCAGTCCTATGCTTGGTGGCGGAAGGTGATAGAGCTTGGACTGGTCCTGCTGTGCGCCGGGCCAAGGGAGGGTTCCTCTCACCCACTCCACAGGATCCTCCCACACCGCCTTCTGGCCGTGCACCTGGACAACAAAACACGTGAGCATGTTGGAATGACTTGTTGCATGTGTGCTCACCTTGATGCCGTCCTTGGCTCCTTCCTGAAGGTACGGTATGATGGAGTGGTTCCACAGGTCAATGAACCACTTTCTGAACTCGGACACTGACACGGGGCATGACAGGAAGAAGCAAGGACCTGATGAGGGAATGAAACAATTGCTGGGTCACAATGTGGTCAAAGCAGGTTATAGGTTTGTGGTCCTGTTTTTTTAAATCCGTTAGTTCCACTGTCGACCACTAAATGGTGCTTTAGCGTTTAATGAAAGTTTCATGTCTTACCTATGAGGAAATCTGAAGTGCTGTGTTTCTCCAAAAACGTGTGGAGGTGGTACCAGAGCTTGGGGACCCAGTCTAGAACGCAGAGGAGGTCCTGGTGCTGCGACGCGTCATGCTCTTTCTTCTGGTAGGCTTCCACCACTTTACGGTGGAGGTACCTCAAGAGGAAGCCATTGGCTGGCTCCACGTTGTTAGAGAAAGAAAGCATCCTGTGGACGAGGTGGCAAAATTAAAGAGGAAGTCAAGTCAAATATGTCTTCACAATAACATGCTGTTCTGATTTTATGTTTGTCGAAAAGGAATGTTTTCATCCATGGAGTGTGGCAGCCATTTTGCCACTTGCTGTGAACTCAAAAGTGACATGACAGTGCCTAAGGGTTGTTAGGAGCCCTGTGATGTCATTTTCAGACGACAGCAAGTGTCAAAATGGCCGCCCCCTGACCATGGAAAAAAGAAACAGATGAACAGATTCAAAAATGGCTGTTTAATTCATATTCCATCCAAAAAAAAAATCTCAATGATGTGTTTGGATTGACATGTTTTTCCCGACTTGGTGCTAACCTGAAGCTGAGGTGCAGTCCATGGTTGGATGACATCTTCACGGGTTGATTAGTCGTTCCGATGATGTAAGGACTGAAACAGCCAGCCAAAACGTGTTTTACTCGCCAATCTTCTTTCTTTGGCTCAATGAAACAACTCACCATTTATGATACTTGCAGGTGAGCGCGCCGTTGATGAGCTCGGTGACGACGGCGGCGTCACTGATGTCGTCGATGATCACGACCAGCGGAAGCTCGCTGCAGCTCTGTCGGTCGATCTGATTGGCTAGATTGGACAGATACAATTGCAGCTCCTGTGGGGGAGCAAGTAACGGTGAGATGAAGCGTCATTTTCCCTTGGCCACTTTCTTCAACTATGAGCTAGCTTACCTTTTGCGTCTGCCGATGCATGTTGAAGGAGACGGTGGCGCCGCGGCCCACGAGGGAAGGCTCGCTGTCCCCTTCAGGTAAGTTGTTGTGGCTGCGCTGCATGAGGTAGTGGGCCAGACGCTGGGCCAAGTAAGTCTTCCCTGTGCCGCTGGGCCCGGAGAGGACCAGACGCCGGTGCTTTAGCAGAAGGCTGATGTAATGCAGCATCATGGGCTTGGGAATGAGGGTCTCGAATACCAGGGAGTCCACACTTTGTTCTTCAAGACCTGATGGGTAAATATAAAAGGGAATTTATTAAGCCGATAAAAGCCAGAAGGGAAATAGTCCCGCCCCCGAAAACAAAATCTGTTGCAATGTAAAGTGAAAACAGAAAGTGTATGTCTCCCTCTAGTGGTAAGTGAGGAATTGCGGAATTCTTCAAACTGCATGATGTTACAGTGATGTTGTGGAGTTTTTTTTTAAATTACAGTTTAGTTGCATTTAACTTTTACAGTTTAAATTTTACAAACTAACTTGAATTCAGCTAAAATTTGTATTTAACTTGCATGCAATACATTCTAATTGAATCATTTATATTTAACCAGTGTTGAACTAACTAGCAAAATACAGAAACTTTTCTACAATACTCAAATGGATTGAATTTATTGAATCTTTTGCCTCGTCAACATTTGAGCTCCTAACCTTTCAAGGTCACAAAAATGCGAGGCGGACTGCCAGTGAGACATCGATGCGGTGAGGCGTGAGGTTTGTCTCCTCCTATGACCCTGATTGCTCCTTGGCTCAGCTCATACATGTGCAGCGAATCGCAGTTGAGACCCAGGCTGGCCGTCGGGTCCACTTGAGTGAGGTACTCCTGAGCAAGAAAGACCCCAACATTCAGCAAAATCTAGAAAATCCCACAACAGAGACACACAACCTGCACGGACTTACTCTGAATGTCTTGGCTATCATGGAGTCCAGATAGGCCCATTCGGTCTTCTCGCCGATCGTCACTGATCCCAGGTAATGTTCCTGCTGCTGTTTCTGCTCCTACAGAAAGACAGGGGGCGCAATTTCTCAACTATTCAAAATGAGGCACACAAAATATGTGTTTACCTCAGCTGGATCTGTGAAGCAAACCAGAACTTGCGCGGACACCTCCGCTGGCTGAGTGGATAAGCCTAACATGTTGCCTGAAGACATGTCTAAAGGACGAAAACAAAAAATATTAGCTACACTTGCGCAACCCCTCAAGGGCCAGTAGAGGCCGCTAGAAACGGGTCAAGTTTGCGTGGCTGTCACTTGCCTGGACCTTTGGAATCATTCAGACTCAGGCTGAAGGACTTAGTGAGGGACATGGGCTGTCTCAGCGATGTCCCCAAGAAAGAGGCTAACCCCGAAGGCTGCGATGCGGACGAGGTGGGACCGTGACTTCCGATTTTCAGGTGATCGTTCTCTGCTTTCAGGCTTTCCACTGTTGACTGGAATACAAGCGAGAATTAAATAACAAAAAATTTGTGCGGAGCCTCGTTAGGGGGACCAAGCCAACCTCCATGTTGTCCATAGCGTCTCGGAGTTGCTCCAGCTGATGAGCGGAATTTAAAGCCTCCAGTCGGATGTCTGTCAGCTCCCTCTCTTTCTCCCACAGTTCCGAGCGGAGCTCCGACACGGCCCTCTCGCCGCCTTCGTCCTCCTCGGTTATCCCGATGATCCTGGAACGACCGCGACGGGTTTGTCAAAAATGAAATCAATCCCGAGTTTCAATGTCAACTCTTACTTTGAGGAGATGTCGGACGTGGACGTTTTTAGGGACACGTTCTCTCCTGAATCCGCTCCTTCGTGAAGCATCTTTGGTGAGTTTGGAGCGGAGGAGTCAGGTGTGACGATTTCTTCAATGTCTGAGCAAGTTTTGGGGCCTTTCTTGATGCTGAAGGCCTTGTTGAAGGAGCTTCTCAACTACAGAGAGACGGTCAAACAAAAAACTGATTATCGAGTCACTCAAAGCAAACATAACAAGCGGTGTTCTTTCTTACCCAGCTCTTTTTCTTCTTCTTTTTGGCATCCTGGTCCTTCAAGCTGCCTACACTTGACAAACTGGTCAGACTGTTGAGGCTGGAGATGCTTTCACACGAGTTCTGCCGACGCATACGCCCGTCTGAGGAAAACACGGGGACTCATCAGAAAAAGTGCAGAGGAAGTCATCACAATCAATGTCTTCACCTTTCTCGTTATCCGGGTGGTTTAAGGCTACGTGTATGACGGCCTGCGCCTCATCGTTTTTGGCCTTCAGCGATTCGATGGTCTCGCGCAACTCCATCAGCTCAGAGTCCTGTACAGAGGGGGAGGGGGGGAAAGATTCCTGTAGGAGGAGGAATGTCTGGTGTTTTTCTTGTAATAAAAACAAACAGTGGGAGGCTTGACCCTGAAAATGGGACGACTTCAAAGCTCAAGCCCCATACAGTGCTGCTTATTGTGCGCTCAAGTCATCCGTGGTGCACTGCATCTCCTCAAGGTTACGGAGATTGCGCTCCTGGATGGACCGACCGGCACTGACAACAAAAGATCGTTCCGGAGCGCTCGAGACGAGCCTTTGAGCGGAAGCAGCAAGGCGTGAAACGCCGCGAGAGACTCCTCGCATTTAAACACACAGACAGACAGCCGACAGCCCCGCCGGCTGGGACGGCTTTATTCGCACTCTCTCCGTGCCGCCGTACGACGGGAGGAGAATGTCGGAATGCGCACGCAAAATGATTGAGGCTTGACTGAGCTTTTTCTTTGACTGATCCCCTTTTCCCTTGATCACAGCGTAACTGCGGCGAGGGCCCCCAAGCCGCATTCCTCCTTGCCGCAGGCTGTCATTAAAGTCACCTCGCTGCACGCCGCCAAAGATGCTGACGCTGGCTCAGTGCCACTGGCGGAGTTAGACGGGGGGGCCGCGAGGGCACTGGACCCCCCCTGAAATATGCTTGGGACGCTAGTTCGTGTACTTTTCTGATACAGCTAGAATTCATGCTTGCGTGTGTTGGTGGTTACCTTCTGCTCGTGACTTATTGACAGGCTCTGCAGTCGGGTTGTCATTAAGGCAAGACTTTGCTCAAAGGCGGCCACCAGGTTTGCCTGTTTGAAAAAGATCACCATCGAAATCAAAATTATTTTTGGGGGGAGATAACAATCTCTTTGCTTTGTTGTTCTTACTAACATTGTTTGCATACATGTTGATTATTTATATTTGAAAGTTGTTCCAATTAAAATGACAGCTTTAGCCTCCAAAATTACAAATTGGATTTTTTTTAAACAGTGTAAATACTAAACTCAGTTGGCTAATGTGTGATACACAGTAGAATTTTTTTTTTTATTTCGAAAAAAATCATCTTGGGTGTAACTTACATTGGCTGACAGCTGCGTGGTCAGATTTGACACCTTTTCCTGGGAAGACTCCAATTCTCTTCTCAGCTTTCGAATTTGCTGAAGGGAAAAAAAAAAACCCATGTTTTTTTCCAAATATGACTCATGTTTAACAAACACAATTTCTTCACATCACACAACAGGGAAAGGAAGGCAAGTGACAGAGAAGCGAAAGCAACACGCACCTCGCCCTGTATCCTTTCCTCTGCCTTTGGATGCAGTGGGAAGAAAAGTGAAGAGGTTAGCAAAAGACGGAGGAAGGAAGAGAGGAAAGGGAGAGGAAGAAGAGGAGGAGGAGGAGGAGGAGCCGACTCATTTGTAGCTACCTGCGAATGAATGGCATTGCCACTCACCGACGAGTAGCATGACGAGGCGTTGGACGCCAAAGAGATCACGGACCCGTGAACTGAAAGAAAAAATAAATAAATAAATAAATAAATAAATAAATAAATAAATAAATAAATAAATAAATAAATAATGAATTTAAAAATATATATATATATTATATGTTGTCTTACCCTCATCATTCATCTCCTTGTCTCTAAAGGATCCAGAGCGAACCATTCCTAAACTGCGGGGCCGTTCGGCCAGCGATAACGTGCTTCCAAGCGGAGACGCCGCGTAAAGCTCGGTGGACGCGTCTTGTGTTGGGATGCTGTTGGACCGAGTCATCCTTGGAGGTCCACCGAGCGGGCTTGGCACTGGCGAGGTGCGAGTAGGAGATGGTCACTTACGCATTAATGGCGATGTTTGCATGTACGATAAAAATTTGAAAGCAAAATATTTGGCACAGCTTCTGAGCGCCATCTGGATTGTGCAAGTGGTTGCTGAATTTTGACAAATAGCATATCAATACAATATATTTGGAAAATAAATCAAATGAGTTAGACACACCTGTACTATTAATAGTCGAGCGGTGCAAGGACGTGGTCGGCGAGGAAGACATGGGAAGAGTGAGCGAGTCGCTCATGCTGAGAATACTGTGCGAGTGTCTCCTCTCTCCTTTCTCCTTTCCATCAAAGTCAACATGGGAGGCACTGCTGAAACTACAGAGAGGACAAAGACGCTGCCGATGAGTTCATTCGTCAAACGCCGGGAAATGCGTCTTTGTTGAAGAGCGGATGATCTTACCTTAAACCTTTCTTTGGCAGAGTGTTTCTGTCCCTCTGACAACTGAAGAAATCAAACAATAACATGAAGAGTAAATCTTGGATTTAACTTGTAACTATGACTTTGATGACAAGCCTAACATTGTTTTGAAATAGAAAAAGACAACTTCACAAGCAGTGCCACAGCTAACCTCTAGATGGCGCTATATTCCAGAATAACTCAAAAGGGGAAATATATACTTGATTTAGTCTCACCTGTCAGTCTCTGTCATGGACACTTTATTCCCAGAGCTCCAGCTAGCCGGGGGCCCCTTGTCGTCACGTCGTTCCTCTTCGCTGGAGTTGTAACTTCTCACCGAGTTCTCCCGCCCCCTCTGCTGCAGATCTGAAGCCACGCTCATCTGGAGAGGCAAGGACTCCATGCTGCGATGCAGACCAGACATGCGAGGGTAGAGCAGGGGAGAGGTGCTCCTGACGCCGCCCTCCAGCCCGAGAGAAGTCACTTGCCGAGGCCCCAAGCCAAAGCCCGAGCCGGAGAAGCAGGCCGAAGAGTTGACGTTGAGCAAAGGGGCGGGGCTGGGGGTAAGGCGGGGCCCGGTCGTGGAGCTGGCTAGTTCTTGAAGCTTGGAGTAAGGGGGGATCTTCGGAGGCAAGGAGTCCGGAGCTGCCATGACCTCCGGGTTGTTGGAGTTCAGCTTGTCCAGATGGGAAACTGACGGAGGCTTGGTCAGACCTCGTGAGCCAGGCAGTCTGGAGACAAAGAAACAAATGGAATTCCACACAATTTTTAAAAGTCAAAATTTGTATTTCTTTACTTAAGTCCTATTTATGAATGAATGGTTGAGTTCAGCAACAGGTGATTTTTTTTCATGTCATAGCTATATTTTTTGTGATTGGGAATCATTGCTCGAGAGTATAAAGCATCTTAAGCACCTGTGTGAGTTTGATGATGACAGATCTGTGCTCTTGCCACTGGGAGGTCTGAGCCCCTGCAGCCTCCCTCCTCCGTTCTCCGTAGCGGCCTGCGCCCGAGCGGCCTTCAAAGATCCGCCTCCGCACTCCGAGTCCGACACCACAGCTTTAGCTTTGGCTCGCTCCTTCTCCTTCTCTCTGTCCGTTTGATTGACCGGACTCGGGATCCCCCGACCGCCCGTTTTAGTCAGTCCTACTGCAGGATTAAGTCCGGCCTGCTCTTTGAGCCTCGGGCCCTGGAGGGCCGTGCCGGAAGGTTTGGTCAGCCCGGAGCCGACGTCCACGGTGGCGCTCACCAGACGCGCTGAACTCGGCCGGGTTAGAGTCAAAGTACTCGTCTTGGCTGGGCGGGGCAAAGAGCGGTACTGGAGGGACGTCCTGGCATTTGGAGACAAAAATCCACTCTGGTCACTGTTGGAGACATCCAAACTCGTCTTGCGTCCGCCGGCTGCTGCCGGTTTGACAGGAATACCAGATGTCTTGGGAACGTTGCCACCTGCACTCACGGCGGATGAACTATTATTTGGGGTGGGCTTTTTGAAACCAAAATTCCCTCCGGTGGATGGCCTGGCAAGACCCGATGGAGGTTTACGTGGCTCGCTAGGAGCGCTCCCATTGCGCTGCTCTTTCCCGGCGTCGGAAGACGAGCGCTGAAGGCTGGAGTTTTTCACCGCTAATCGAGATTTATCTGAAGGCTTGGCATCTGTCTTCGCTGTACCTGTAGAGAAAAAAAAAAAAGGCTGAATAAAAGCCTCATGCTGAATAATCCCCAGCGAATCAAATCAGGATGTGATATTTTATCTGAACCCCGACAAGTCTGTCAGCTGATGAAACCGTGCCCTGACTCACAGCCAACGTCAGCTTTGCATGCTTATCATGCACTTACCCGCCTTTTCCATTCCGATCAACTCCGAAAAAAAAAAAAAAAAATCTTCACTTTCCAGTCATGTTTATGCGAATGTCACAGCTGCGGTGATTCGGCTGTGGAAAACCACGGCTCACATTAGCAAAAGCGTGTCTGCGGCCGCTAACGTCCGTGGAACGTTGTCAAACAAAACTTTGTTGTTGACGAGACATCTGAAGGAAAACTTCAGGACCCCATTGGCAGATTCGTGCGACTGACATGAAAGTTATTAGGTGAAAAAATGAGAGGAATTGAAAGCTAACAATGCTCGTGCTTTCAATTGGTATCCAATGAGAGTTGTTAGAAAGGTTTATATACAAGACATTAACACAGTCAAAGAAGTGCTGTTGAATGAGACCCACCGGCGTGCAGCCATCTGGAGTCACTTAACAGTTTTTAAAACCCGCAAAATACACACGCACATTTCCCAGTTAATGTTGCGCTTAGCAATATGAAGCGTCACGTTTTTCACAATTGAAAAAATTGGCCATGTACTGGAAAGTTTGAATGTATTGTACGGCCACGAGGTTAAACTTACAGTAAGAATCAAGTTTACAGGCAGAATGAGAGTAATTCTTTGGCCATTTTATGGGCGCCAGCTGCGGGCACCCGACCGACTTCATAAAGCAGACATGCCAGACACGTTATACATTCATCCGCTTAACAAGCATCTTTGTCACCGAGGCCGAGGACAGAAATGAACACTGGCGAAAAAGTAACACTCCTAGTAAAGTTGTTAATCTAGAAGGCGGTCATTTTATTTTACAGTCACACCGCAGTCTGATTTTTGGCTGGATTCGACAAAAACTAACTCATATGACTAATGAGGACCCCAATGTTTCTTTTATAACTCTTTAAACAGTGCAAAACTTGAAACACTATATTTACCAAGGTAGGCGTTTAACTAAGTGATAGAGAGAAAATAGCTGAGGAGAAAAGAATGGTATTAAAACATCAAGTGCCGGCAGCCAAAGAGAGCCCTGCAATCAATTCTACATAATCGTCCAGACTATTTTGGCCTTTATTGTCATTTTGATTCGGAAAAATGACAGAGGCACAAATAACTGTGTCAAATGAACAGATTGAGTTATTTTTACCAACTGTAAGGTACATATTGTACATAATAAGCTGGTACAAAACGCTACAGATGGTCAGTTTGGTTCATGGTGATTTAATCACGGGATAGAAAAAAAAACTGTTTATATAGCCACTGCTTATGTAGACAGGCACAGAACAGCATGGCTAATATCCTGTTGTTCTTTCAGTGTGTGTGTGTGTGTGTGTGGGTGGGGGACACACACACACACACGCGTGCCCGAACATAAACAGCACAAAGATGACGTGCTTAAAAAGGAGCTGCACAATCCCCTCAATTGTAAGCGCTTAATGCAAATGATTTTTTTTTTTATAGTGTGACACTTTTTACAGCTGGCACAATCTCAAATGTTCCATCAGGACACACATCCATTTTTTTTTAGGAACGATTCAACAGCAAGCTGAGCTATAAAAAGAAAGGAAAAGGGAAGAAGAATAAAAAAAAACAAAAAGGTTTTTCAACGCCTGTATGGTTGGCTGTCGGGAAGGGAGTGGGTGGCGATGGGCGTTTGATACATGGCACTACTCACGAGGGTGGGCTGCAGCTGCGGGTGAATGTGTTGTGAACAAAGACGGCGAGTGTGTCCGTCACCATGTGTGGGTGTTGGACTGGCGCAACACAGAATACTAAGCAACGCCGTTTATTTATCTGCTTAGAAAAGCGACGGACCGCACTCACCTGCCACTTTGAGCCCACTGGGAGGTGTGTGCGTGATGGGCGAGGTGACTGCCACCGGTGGGTTCCTTCCCTTCTTCAAAGCATTCCCATACACCAGCGTCTGAGGTTTCTTTAGTTCACCCTTTACTCCTTCGTGACCGTCCGCCAGCGGCCGGGATTTTTTCCATTTATCGTCGGACTCGGACTTGAGGCTTCCCGTATCGTAGGTGCCGCTTCCCAAACTCTTCCGGCTGGGTTTGGCATGGTCGCTGTCCCACAAAAGTCCGCTTTCCACCAGAGACCTTTTCTCAGCATCTGTGCGCATCTAGAAAGACGTACGAAATATTTTTAGACAAGTGAGAGAATATTTTTCCGTTATTTTGTGAGATCACTTAAAAATTGCAGTCGCCGAATTTTTACTAAATAAATAAATGAGCAAATAAATAAATAACTTTTAAAAAATGGTGGCATGTTACCATTGTTATACTCAGAGCTTCCTGCGAGTGTATCGGATTTATGTTCGACTAAACAGGCTCAGATTTCACGCTGAGAAAGTGCAAAAATATTTTGGTATTTGGTAATGTTATCTGCTCATCTGTTTTTACAATTTCACAGCAGTTCAAGAAATATACATAAATTGAACTTTACCTTGGACCTGAAAAAAATCTCAGCTTTTAAACAAAAACCTTAATCACAAACACCCGGGGTGTGTAGACTTTTTATATCCACTGCATGTCTGAAAAAGTCCGATGAGACCTTGAAGTCAAGCTTATCCATAATCCCAAACTTACTCCACGCATCCTTGAGTGTCAAAACAAAATGTACCTCCGGCAGCAGGTGTTAGTTACAACGGACCTGTCGAAAATCTGGTTCAACAAGTCGGGCGGCAATCAACGTTGAAACAATACGATGGTTAAACAAGAAGCAAAGGATTAACAAGTGCGACGGTTTATGTTAAAAGACAAGACCTCCTCTGTGACAGTTGCTCCCAGTCACTTCATCGAGCTGGATTCCTGTTTTTATGAAAATCCAATCGACCCCACGGGGAAATGGAGTCAATGTGCAGACACACATGTAAAGATAAGCAAATCCATTCCCATTAACTTGTTTCTCTCCACCCTTTGTCCCACTTTCGAGAATACTAAGTATGTCTCTAGCAGTTTGAGATTGGGAAGAACATTTTACAGCCAAAACAGGATCATTATAATATAATATAATCAATGTGCGTCTATCAGACAATATGGGCCACATGATGTGATGCTTGGTTGCCATGGTAATGCCACCACGAAGGGGGGGCAATGGTTTCCATGAATCCAGCAACAAGGCATGGGGAGAGACGCTTAATAGGTTCTTCTGGCTCACTGACCCGGATGCCGGACCGCAGATGTGCACGTGCCTGAGTCCAAGACCCGTCGTTCACTTACAGGACAAGACAAAGAGCCGCACTCTCAGCATCCCCCGCAGTACTGTTGCTATGGTTACGCCGAATCCTGTGCTTCACTGTATCCCTCTCTAAAAAAATCCCCCTACAGCACTCGCATTAAGTCCCATCACATCCCTGCCGCAGCTTCAGTGACTTGTTAGATTGCACATTAGCACATTGGACGTAATGCATCTCTTCAAATGTTAGAGGCGCTAATAGCGTTAAAAAATGATGAGTGTGTGTGTGTGCACAGAATACCTAATGAGGCGTGTGTGTGTGAGTGTGAACATGCGGCACTTACCACAACGGCCGAGTTTCTGCGGGAGCCGATGGGCGTGGAAGGAAGTGAGTTGAGGGTGGGGCTCGTGATGAACTCTTCAGAGCTCAGATTGTCCGAGCCGTCACTCAGGCCGCTGCTGATGGAACTGCTTTCGTCCCAGCTGGAAGACAAAAGGGTCGACATTTGCGTCGGTTTCTTAAAAAGATTTTCCGACTATGTTCCGTCACAGGTCACGTCGACCTAATTTTGAAATTCAGTAAAAACTGGTCAAATATTTTAAAAAGTTGAATGTTAATAAAAATTGCTAGCGAGCTTTGTCGTACGAACAAAAATCGCCATAAATTTGAATATTTTGAATTACAAGTCGCATTCTTTAGTGCAGTATCATAACCTCCTGTAACTGATTGATTTCGAGGTGACAAAGGAAGTTGAATCTAAATTGAATCCTGTCAAAATGTTACATTTTGAAGCAATAAAGCAGAATGATTTACTAAAAGCACCACAAGCAACAGCTCGATGTCTTCCACCGCTCTACTTGCATCCCCCCCCCCCCCCCCGCGAGCGCTGCAAGACACGTCGACACATTCAAGTCAACATAATCTCAGCCTACGTTGACAAAAATAGCCTTAAAGCGCATATACATGTGTGCTGAACATACACACCATGGCACCCACAATTACAGGGGCGGCGCTAGGACAACCGTTTGCTTCCTCTCCAAACCAAGTGCGGTCACAATCATGAATCAGACACATCTCAAATAAAACAAACCTGTCACCTGCTTCAAAAAAATTGATAAAAAAATCTGCAATATCCGGGGAAGTGCATGTTTGATGACATGAAGTGGGTCATGTTTCAAAAGTCGGGGGGTGCCCTCGTTCGGGTCAGTACGTCAGACTGCTCTTATAGGAAAGAGTGGGGGGGTGTCCTAATAAGGTCATGGCTATACTGTAATAATACAAGGGTCTTTCGGTTGGGTGCCTGTGTGGGTCACACCACTGCCTGGGGGGTCTTGATGACAGCCATCGGGGATGGGAAGCCTGTCCTGTCTGGCCTGTGAATGACTTTGGCGCAAAAAAGTAGACCACATATTAAATTTGAAAGAGACTCCACTTTTTTTGGGCCAACATTGCGCAATACCAATAATTTAGGGTGGAATTTGTTAACTGAGGTTGCTTCTCAAGAGCGAGGAACTGAAGTTGTTTCTCTTCATATTGCGAAAGTGTGGGACTTTGATACAGCATGACTGTTGAAAAGCCCATCAGTGCTGAACCCCCTCAGAGTCTTTCCCAACACATGAATATGTCATTGTTTCCTCATTGGACACCCCTCGCTGCTGGAGGAGAAACCTCCGGGAGGGACGTGCAGCTGTGGTTCATCAGCACACCACCAGATGTATGAAGCAATAGATGTTTGTTCAGAGCAAACAGACAAACACTGACTGAGCTGGTTTGTGCCACTCAGAGACAAAGTCAAGACGTAAATTAAACCTAAACCGATAATGATAACCCGACTGTTAGCTAAAGGTGGGGAGAGCGGCGAAATATCAACATTACTATTGCCTAATATTATGAATCAAGTAAAAGTAGACCTCCAAATAATGACTTGAGCAAGTATTGAGTGAACATCAACACGTTGGTAATGAGTTACTATTTATTAGCATGTGTCGTTAGCATTGCTATACACATCTTCCCCTCTTTGTTTGCGCACACATGTAAAGTATTACAAACTGGATTTTTGAAATTATGATTCTATTTAAAACCATCAATGAAACACCAAAACTTGAAGGGCCTTCAGCTTTGATCTATGCAAATGAATTCAATCTTCTTACATTGTTCTCCGCCACTCTGAGTCCTAAAACTGGAAATTCAAGAAAATGTCTCCAACGATAAACATCTTAAGCTTCCCATGACTGTCTTTTTTCGTGACATAAAGGAATTTAATTTTACTGCCAAGAGCTGATATCAATACTTAACTGTCAACATGCGGGAGCTAGCCCCACCAACTACCATCAACTCTGCAAGACAAGACAAAAGTTCATCTGAAACACGAGTGCCCTCGAAAAAGAACGAATAGTAAAAATGATGGGAAACCGGAAAAGATTTAAAAGGCTAGCATCAAAAGAAAAGCGGGATGACAGATGGGGAACCTTCTCAGGATGCGACCACTCTAGTGGCCCATCAATCCTTCTAAACATCAAGAGCAGAACCAATTTTCATATTAACTAGCAATAAGTTATATGATGATAATATTTTGATGATATTCGCAGTTTTACCATTTGGTACTCCAGTTTATATAAATCATTAGTTGAGGCAATTATTCCAAATCTGACTGTCTTTGCCTCTTTGAAGCAGTCAATTGTGTTGTAGGCATGATGAGTGGGATTTATAATGCCACAGCTCTTCTGAGCTCATCAGTGCGGCACTATTATTAGTCATTCAAGGCAGAAAATGACCGAGCAAAATAGATGCTAGTTAGCGTTAGCCATGACCTAAGGGGAGCGGGCTTTCTTCAGATAGTTTGATTGTTTTAAATATACAAGGCGCGATATTATTTGTTTTAAATTTTGTTTTATAGCATCTTTATGGATGTATTAATCACAAAAAAGCTCGATCGAACAATGGCTCGCACCTCAGAAAACCAATAAGTGGGGTCAATCTCAAGACACTGCACTTCTTTCATGAAAATGGCTTCACATTTGAAATTAACAACACTGCATGGATGAAACGATTTAACAGCAACATTAAAGTGTCAGCCACTACCATTAACAAGGATGCTAATTAATCCCAAATGGCTTTAGGCTGCTAAAGCGTTCAAGCTAATGTTTTAAGATGGCAACAACATTAGCTTGTTCCGCTAGATTGGAATCATTAGGATAGTATTTACTTATCTTTCAATATGAACGTGGCAGACTGTTCAAGGAAACAAGGAAATGATGACATGTACAGATTACAATTTGAGATTAAAAACATTTCTCAATGTTTTTAGCTGAAATGTGTTTCGCTGTGTCTGGGTCAAGACGCTCAAAACAATGGCAGCAAATTAAATCTTTCGACAGATTTGTCATTCACTTTCCCATGGAAAATTAATTTCAGCTGGCAAAAGTTACGAGCGAGAATCGTTTGAAATGGTTTTGCTGCTTTTCCAATTGTGCAGATGAATGGCCAACAGTTGTTCCCGTCTGCACACAAGACGGAGAAACTCACCATGACTGTGTATTGCATATTCTGCTCAGCTAAATAGTCCGCTTCCATTAACAAGCCTTTTTATTCCACCACAATACAAACTATTAAGATAATTGCTTATCGCAGCGTGCATGGTGAGTTTTTGCAAGTGATTGTGAGAGAGCTATACACGCTCTTCTCCTTTCAACGGTCTGAAACTGTTTCGAAATGAAGCGCAGTGAAACAAAACAGCTGGCCCTGCAGTGATTTGGGGCATAAATCCTTACTAAAAGTTAGCTAGCCAATCTGCAATCTTTAAGCGCCTGCTAGCAGTTGATAAGCAGTTTCATTTAAATAAATGAACACGTTCTTATTGTTTAAGACTTCATCAGTCTGTAAAACTGATTAATTTTTTTATTTGCATCACTTGCAAATTGCTAACAGGGTTGAATGACGTAAATGACAATTTATGCATTTTGTTTGTGCCTGTATATAGTTAAAACGAGTCCCCTCCAAACTGGCTGGCAAATGCACGGAAAGACTTTTGTGCACGTTGACAGTGGACAGGAAAGTTCCACTCCTAATAAAATCCACAGTGTCACATGGCCTAACCCGAAATGGCTAAATCAGAAGGCACTGATGCCTTTTCAATCGAATGGAAAAAGGGCAGTGCCAGATTGGCACCGACCGAGCGGGAGATGGAAAGGGCGGCTGATGAAATCTTTCAGAAAAAATGCTGGGGAATAATCCAGCCGCTGTTTATCGTATTGATGGGTGGAGAAACTCTTACATCATACATGCCGTTTACCTATTTCTACCGAGAGCGTCTGGACATACGGCTCGGCTCGGGATGCACAGATGGTTAACAACATGAAATCTTGGAGCACGTCAGCTGCTATCGCCAGGAAGCAGACACACCGATCTGTGTAATCCTTGTGTTTCGAACACTAGTATATCCTGTCAGGCTTTTTTTTCAATTTAAATTTGACTTAATAATAGCATACAGCAATGACAATTGAATTGAATGTAAAAAAATAATAGTAATTTTTGCTTCATAGCCAGTATAGAGCATTTTTGCAAAACAACAAAACATGTTAGGCTTTTTTTTTTTTTTAAAGTAAAATATTACATTTTACTTTATAATATCATACAGCAAATGACAAATGAATGTAAACAATTTAGCAATTTCTGCTTCATAGCCACTAGAGAAGTTTTGCTAGCAATTTGAAGAAAATCATTTATGCTTGGAATTTGAAGGAAAAAAATAACGTCACTAGCATCTCAAGGCGCCACTGTACTAAGAGTGTTTTCCTGTGTTATGTTATCCATCGGCGCAGCTCCATATAGGGCCGTAAAGACCCTACCCAACAGGCCTAGCACATACAAAATATCGTATCTTGAGAACCTCAAATTCTTGACATACTGGGTCATGTATGGAGCGATTATCATCATCCAAACCATCTGCGGCTCTCTACAAATTGTCCATCGCAAAGCAACACCAGGCTAATAAATGATTATTAAATGATGGCCGCGTGGGGGCACTTACCAAGCCACAAATCGCTCATTAAAATGGCTTTTTTTTTTTTTACGCTACGTCACGTTCTCAGACGAGCTATATTGTAAAAGACTTATAGGAAGTCACAAGAATATTCAAACAGTAGCCTATTCACAAAGGTCAGCATTCGAGTAGTTTGTTTCAGAAGACAATGTGACAATAAGGAGCGACACACTTTGGGGGCATTAAAAGGGATTAGTGAGTGAATGAGTTTAATTACTGCTAATTCCATCTGCCAACAGAAGAGGAATTGGCCAATAGCCTTGGCACAAGCCATTGACATGTGTGTGTGAAGGAAACCTCAAGAGGAAGAAATAAGACGGCGGTGGCGTTAAGTGGCAATCAAGGAGGAGAAATCCTCTTGGGCCTTTGATGGCTGCGACCCTGACAGCAATGACCTGGAGGGGTCTCGAGTACAAATGTGATATGGGACATTGTCCCCTCCGTGGAGTCAATGACTTGTCTGGTTTCCCCTTTAAGGAATTTTGATCTGTACATTTTCCTTATGAGTGTAGGGTTTACTGAAATATATAATCAAAGCACTATAATCAGTGAAAAGTTCACATATTTTGAAAAAAAAAAAAAAAAAAAAAAAAAGCTATTTTGATTGATGCTCTTAAAATAACCTTTTGGCTTTGATTGCGCAATACGGAGCCATGTAAATCTCTGGAAATGAAGTTTGTCCAGGACGTTGCAGCCAAAAAGTTGACTACTAATGATAAAAAAAAACAGTGGAGGGCCCAAGGATCATATAAGGAACGTTTTGGAATCATTTCGTGGACACCCAACTGGGTCAACTTGATCTACTGTGAGCCTCAATATGGAACTCCATCTTCTGACTTCAAGTTTTAAAGCTTGAAGCTGCTTAGAGCTTTAATATCTTTGAACCTACTCTACATAAATTAAGGCATTAAGAAATGTAGGGATTATCTTTCCCACCTCAAAGTAGAAAGTGTAACAAAATGGGTCTTAGAGCGCACCACTTGACAAAAGAGCAGAAGAAATTGGCTGCTGGTGACCTCTGATGTGGCTTAGTCAGCCTTGACATCCAATGTCGGGATTTTTCTTCCCAAAATCTATCGTGAGCGGAAGCACAAGAGGGACAGCACTCCCGAGACAAGGTGGAATGTCCTTTCAAATGGTTTCCTTAAGTCGTTCCGTCTGGGGTTTAGCGTGAAGCACCCACTAAGTTGAAAGATTCGAGGAGGAGTTCAACAAAGGGGAACCCCGGCGTTTGGAGGCCCAGGCTTGGATCCTTGGCTAGAATTACCTCTGGCCTCCCTCCAGGAACGTCAGCTGACTTAACGGCTGTGTGAATTAACAGCGTAGAAGGATGTTTTGGTTTGAAAGGGAAGGAACCGGGGGGGAGCACATAAACGAGAGGGAGGTACCGCTTTGAAATGTAGCATGTTTCTTGCTAGCTTGAAGCAGCGTCGTGGAGGGACAAACACAAACGGTTGGATCAAAACAATACAGGAAAGAAAGAAAGAAAACTCGGGTGTCGCCCGATTAAGATTCTCAGCCGCTGACTGTTTGGTCAGAACTTCAGCGGGAAACATAATGTTAGCAGTTATATCAATATAACTGTTATGATGACAACAGCTAATGTGCTAATCTGGAGGATTAGCACAACTCAACTGGTATTCAAGCTTGTGTTATGTCAGCTTTGCGCTGCGGGTGGAATGAAAAGGAAAGAATAAAGAGGAATAGCACAATGCACAAAAATCTCAATCGTGTGCTTTTCTTTTTTTAATCGACTAAAGCTCCACAAAGAGACGACGGAGCGGACTAGAACACCACTAAGCACCTGACAAAGGTTGTCCAAACATTCGAGCAAAAACAATAAGTAACAAAGGCCCGCTGATGTCAGTACATGAACTTTGTCATTTTGATGAGTTGTGATCAAATATACGGAGAATATTAAAAGCGTATGCAGTCATGTACTTATTCAAAATATGCATACCCCAAATCATCTTTCTCTATTGAAATGAATGAAAATGCCATTAATCTGTTCCAGTATCTCAAACATAAAGATTTTTCTTTACTTTTTGAAATAAAAAATATCATACTGTGTGTTATATTAACTGTCTACATATGATGCTTCACCATTAGTGTTCAAACATGACTTCCGATGCTAACCACTTAGCATGTAAAGGGCATTTTCCATATACTGGATGTTAGCATTAGGCTAAATGGACTTTAAGGCAAAGTAGTTTTTGTTTTATATTTAGTTTGAGAGTGGAAATAAAGAGCCTCAAGCCTTTCTAGGAATTAATTTTCAATCTGCCGAACTTCTCCTTGTTGTAAAGTGCCACCATACAGCGACCGCACCTCAAGCTCAAGACAGCCCGTTGTGTTAGCATGAGAAGACAACATATGGAGAGGTGAGCGACATGCCTGGAGGGCACTCCCATCAAGAGCATGCACCCTTCACCTGCTGTCACCCATAACACACACATAATACTCATGGCGCTTCAAGATGTTACAGCATTCCTTGCCGTGGGGCTGCTCAAAACACACACTTGACATTCCAATGTGTGTATTCTGGGGTCCCACTCCCTAATCCTCCGACATATGCAAGCACATACATATACCAAAGTATCAGCAGAAGGAAATACCACGCGTGTCAATATACGCAAACGGGACAAAAGTGGCAGCTTGAGTTGATTTTCGAGGTGTTATTGAGTTTTCCACGTGCACCTTTTTCCTTCATGTGCGGCGGCGAACCTTGCGTGCTGCAGCATTGTTTGATGTTAGTCCCCCTCACCACAGGAGGCAGCACCTCAGGAAAATATGAGCTCTGTGAACATGGGCTCCTGTGTACAATAAAAAGCGTTTGCGTGTTACAAGCATCTGTTGTTTCACTCTCACTAATGACTAAGTTGTAACCTTGTTCAATTACTTGCTAAGCAGCTAGAATCAGATTTTTTTTGGGCATGAGTTGTGTTGTTATGATTATTTACCATCTGCCGTCTCTTTCACAATCGTCTACATTCAGGAGAAGATCCCTTTTGCTTTGGTAGGAATCACAGCAAAGTTGAAGAATATGCAGGAGGTGGAGAGGCTGTCGGTTCAAATTGTGATTCTTCAGCAATTGCTGGATGTGATGACCTCATAAAGCTTTAATGTTGTAATCATCGTGATTTAAGAAGGGTAATCATAGGTTTGAGTTGTTAAACATCATCTGTGGTGATCCACTGGGGTCAATCTTGTAACCCATACTCTTTCTGTTGTGCAATTTGGAATGATTGAAATTTGTTTTGTTTTTTTGCAGACCACACAAATATTTGATCTTCTGGGAAGAACTTGCAGGAGCGAGCTAAATAAAATGCATCAGTGCCAATACTATACATATATGTGTAAGTGTCGATACTATACATATGCTCCGATACTAATATTTCTAAGCTGTACATTTGAATTGGGTCGTGAGTTTTTCTGGACAAGCTGACTTTTCCAACAAACTCAGCAAAGTCTGTTTTCAAAACAACGCAATCTCCCCTCAAGCCCACCATCAGCACAGCAGATAACATCTGTGACAGTAGTCTTTGTAAATTGACCGAGCAATATTTGTCAAAGAAATGTATGATCGCAGCAATGCTAACAATACCAACCAATGACTTACATTGTAACTGCAAATAAATAGTTGCTGAAAATGCATGGAGAGAAATTCCTGAGCTGATCCAACCTTCAGTTTAACCTGTGACTCACACACGCAAATGAATGACATCATCTTCTGACACACACCTGGACCACATCATACCCTCTCGGCCTATATTTTCAATGGAATGCCATTACAAAGATTTACGGGTGTCAATGAGTGATGTCACAGCCTTTCCAATCTGCGGTTATCATGGGGCCGAGTCACGCTGAGCAGACACGCAGTTGGACAAAGTTGATGTTGGATTGACTTTTCACTCCGGCTAATCATATTCCTCAAATCTATGTGTTGCTTGGAAATGGGTTGCTCGCAATCGCTGTTGTAATGTTTGATTAAAAATGTGTGTAACCACGGTCTGTTTAGAAACGCACACACCCCATTAGGCCCCCTGTGGGACTTGAAAATGTGCAATTTGAAGATAGTGAAACTGTTTGAAGCTTTTTGTGTGTGTGTGTTTCTAATGATCCCATTAATGGATGGGATCTTCACTGCAACAAGATTACACAAAGGGTTAATGGATGCCGGAGGTCAGTTGGCCAGCCACACAATCGACAATCACAATCTCGTCGGTGTCAAACGCGAGACACGGGGGCCATTTGCAGCCAGCCGCATCATTTTATGTGGCCCACTAAAGCAGAACTAACTGATTGATGCTGAATGGATTTTTCATTTTGGCAGATAATCTCGAGTACTTTTATTTTCTCAACATAAATGGAACACTAAAATATTTGGTTGTCCCCATTTTCCATGACTACTGATTTGATTTAATTTGTTGATTTCAAACTCGATTTGTGTATCGGCTTGGGACTCGATATTGCCAGAAGCATTAAGAAGAAACAAAGAGCGTACGACTGCAGTGATTTGATTTTAACCTCAGGATTATTGCAGATTTTTGGTATTTCCAAACTACATTAAAAAAAAATCAATACTTTCACCAAAAGCTCTATATAACACAAACAGCCCTGATTTTTGATCACACTGAGCAAACACAATTATTCAATTGTATACAATGATAATCAATTTATACATTCAGATGATTTGCCAAACGTGCGTGCATTCACATCATTTAAGATTCTGATGATTGTCACACAAAGGCTGAAGCTAAGATTCAAACATCAAATAGGCAGACGTACTAAGAAACCACTGCGACACTGCTGGCCCCGGAGCTACAAGCACAACAATAAAAACTTGAAACATTTTGCGCACATCCTCAGTTATCAAAGGCAAACCTGTGCGCAGCGCAGCGTGGGCACGGAGATGGCGCGGAGGAGGCGGCGGCGGCGGCGGCACAGCTCGCCGTCGTTTCAGAATATAGGTCAGGCGTTGGAGCTGAATGAGATTGGGTTCTGCAGGGGATCGATAGCAACACGCCCACTCACGCCTGCTGCTCAATTCAAACGCCCGTCATCGTCGCACTTAGTTAAAACAATGCCATAAGCAGGGACGCACAATTGCAAAATCAATCATTATCAGAATATTGTACACTAATATGATTTTCTGCAATAGCACGTGTCGACCCTTTTACTCTGTGCACGGCATTTCTAATAGTCTCGATTTAACATGATTAAGATGTCCAAATTTGCGGACAATGGAAAGCGCATTTACGCACGAGCGGACAGGTTCATCGACTTGCACTTCTATGATGACAAGATTAAAAATCTGCCTTTAAACGCGGCATCAAAGGCAATAAAATATCCCAAAAGAGTCAATATGAGCGGCGATGAAAGTGCACTCACTACCTTGACAGAAAGTGCATTGTCCTCCCTCGGCGCTGCGGAGCCGGGAGCTGCAGCATTTTGCCGTTCAACACGCGGCCGCTCATTTTACAACAGTCCACCTTTCGAAGCTGCTTTGTTCCTCTCGGGCATGTCCCAAAAAAAAAAAAAAGTGTCAGATAAGAAGAGAGAAAACCAGCGCGGTGCGTTCGGTCGGTCCCGTCCGCCCGTGGGAGCCGGCAGCGTTAACTGACTGACCCACCCACCCACTCTTGCTCTCTCTCTCTCTCGCGCACTGACGGTGAGGGAGGGACAGCGAGAAGGCAACACCCCGAATTCTTCCGCCTTCTAGTTGCTCGCGAGCAGCTGTGCCTGCAGCCAAAATGCGCACCGAAGCTTGGACGCGCGCAATGCCACCGTGGGAGAAAACCCCAAGCAGGTATCACATCCTCCAAAGCGACGTGTCACAACGTTTTTACAGGCGCCAGACTGTAATCAATACGCACTCAATTCACAGCAACCTCACGAGACGGGCTAATTGAATAGGAAATAAACATCCGTTTGGAGCAGAGCTATATCCAAAAGTGTTATCGTCACACGCCGCATCTTTTTGCCACAATTTTGATTTTTTAGTCTAAAAGGGATCAAAGTTATTGACATCAAAACAACAACTTTATTTCCCAGGTGATTGTTTTTGCTTGTTGTGTAAATGCACCATTAGTCTATAAAAGGAACTGATTAGTGTAACACATGGAAGTGCAATAAAAAAACGTCTTTTTCCTATCAGGCAAAAGTTGATGATTAGCAAAGGAACCGTCTTTCAACCTTTTGAAAAGCAAATCCTCTTCTAGCCCCATTGTGCTTTTTTTTAATCTCTTTGTTTTAATGGTGTAACTCATTAGTAAGCCCTTCCAATGAACCTTACAGGGTCTGTAAATTCTGGTAACGAGCTGCAGAGCTCTTTATGTCCATCATTAACGCACAAACTGCAGACTTGTTGGCTTCTCTAAAATTAGGCCGCGTTAATGGCGTCGTGTATTTTAATTTCAAGGTGCCCACGAAAGGAGCTATAACGGAACCCTGCAGGCTATTCGAAACGGGCGCAACTGTCAAAAAGTGGCGGCGAGAAAGAACAGCCGCGATATTTGGGCGCAATGATAAAACCGCAAATGTAAATATTCAGAATATAATGAAGCACGTGGGAGTTCATGAGTGCCAGGAGTTTCTATTGTATTAGCGATTGGAGACTTGCGCGGGTATCGTGTATCCAGTCCCTGAAACCACATAACCCCCCCCGCCCCCCCCACGACACCCATTGGCGTTTAAACACTTGAAGCACTGAGTGGGCCCCAGTGAATAGCTGTGCCTGTTCAATGGAGGGAGGCTGGGGGGGAGGTGATGGAGATCACTGACACCAAATGCAATGAGACAAGTGAGAGAAATAAAGAGATTGAGGAAAGCCACAGAGGGGATCATTAATAGCCTTTTTAAATACGGAAACAACAAAGAGTTGTTTAGGCTACGGCCCACCCGTGCCATGCGCCACCGGCTGGGCAGAGGTGATTTACGTTGGCTTGAGTAACCTTTGGGGAAAATTCTACTTGTCAGAGTAGTTTGGCACGCTAGATGATGTCATCCACAAGCTATGTATGAAATTATAAATATAAAGTGGTTAAATATTGTTGTAAAACTATGCATACATATACGGGATCCCTCGCTACTTCGCGTTTCGTTTATCACGGCTTCACTACATCGCGGATTTTTTTTCCCAAATTAAAAAAACATTTAAAAGTCAAAATAATAACCTTTAGGACAATGTAGTATTGTCCAAATATTCATTTATATTCCTTTAGAAGTTTGTTTTCACGTGTTAGCACGATCGCGAATTAGCATCTTTCCGCTAACTCGTTAGCCTGGCCAGCACTTCTTATTGGTGACCGTACTTCGCGGATTTCACTTATCGTGGGTGGTTTTTGGAACCAATTAGCCACGATAAACGAGGGATTACTGTAATATATAATATAATATAATCTGTATTGATATGGTAGCGGTGATATGGCGGCTAGGTAAGTGTAGCTAGCTCACAACCAGGAAATGAATTTTTTGTGCGTGTGTGCAAAAGACCATGCGCATCTGGCGATTCAAATTTTGAATCATCAACATTGCAGGATAAGAATCACGATCACTTGAATCAGGTGTGTTGGACAAGGGGCACATCGAAAACCTTCAGGATAGCGGAAGTTTGACATCTGTGTTTTAAAGTCACCGTAAAATTTGTGGCTACTCTACAATTGTGTGACCGACTTTCTGGCACTCTGACTCGCCCGTGTTGTTCACAACCGCCGCCACGACTGTTGCTTGGTGTTCCGAATCAAAAGAACCGCTCCTGTGGCCACACACAGTCAACTCATTCAAATTCCCAATCTTATTGGGAAGGCCGCTTTATTTATGTCAAGCCTCATCCGAGATTCTGGAAAGGTCCGTGAGCGAGTCTGTCTGGCCAACTTTTACTTTGAGCGCTGACTCACGTCCAGACATGTCTGCCTCCTTGTTTGTTTGCCTCCCTCTCTCCCTCTTTCACCCCCTGACCACCTTTTTGAGTCGGTGAGAGCACACCGGCCGGGGGTGGTGTATAATTAGGTGGTGATGCGACTTTGTAATGATAGTGCACATGCAGGGTCATTTAACCGCCTCTGGGAACCTGTCACTCCTCCGCTGATGAAAGCGGGAAAAGACCTGGGAAAACTCTTCTCCCTCTTATCAGCCCAGGAACACACACAGTCCACATATAAACAAGTGTTGCTATGGCAACGGCACTCATTGCGTTAGCTAAAACGGCGATGTGACTCGAGCGAAACGGTGAAATAGTTGCAGCTTCCTCAAATTTGAGAGGGGAACAAACGGCGCATCACGGGATACGTCTGGCGGGGATCGGGTAAACAAATGAGCTCAAGGTAAACGAGAAAAATATAAATACAGCTGGAGGACAGCAGCGAAAGAGGTTTTACGCCTTACGTTTGATAACTGATTGAAATAAAGAGATGCGATATTTTTTTTTTTATTCTGGGCATTATATAAATTGATTAAAAAAAAGGATGCATGCAGAGAATTTTTTTTTTTAAAGAAAATGGCTATTGAAAATAAAAACTTTACGGCTTACTTTTGTACTTAGTACTTTTCTATCTTTAAGGACACGGTTGAAAAATATACCCGCAAGTTGTGACCTTAATCAGGATATAGAAAATGGAAGTCTGAATGAAAGGATTAAATAATTCAACTCTTCTTTGCCTCTAAAAAGAAATTAATCCCTTTATAAGGCAGCACTTGATCAAAATGAATCACAGCCAGACATTTAGGCTTGATTGCAAAGTTAATTGAGGTGAAGTGGAAGGAAGATCCTTCATGACACGACCACTAAAAGTTTTTAAACACCAACGCCTGCTAATAATAAATGCAAAGATGTGACTGCCTTGAATAAAGATTTCTACTTTGATAAATGACAAGCCTGAGAATGAATGCGACTCAACAGGTTTGTCTTTTGGGAAACAAAACCAAGAAGCCCTCACTGGGGGTGCAAGAGTGGGATTAAGATGAAGCGATGGCGTTAAGAGGGGGACGGACAGGAAGGGAGAATGGCAGGAGGCCAATGTGCGTGGATAATGTCGAAACAACTCCAGAGAATAACACAGTGTGTGGAGTGGCGGGGGGGCACCGTGGTTTGTTATGCGCGTTACAAGCCCCCGTCACACTCTTTTGTTCAAAGTTGCAAGTCTCACTAGTCTGTCAATGAGGTGTGTGTGTGTGTGCGTGCGTGTGTCGGGATTTGAGGAGTTTTACATCTAAAGCGCTAAAGCTCATCTTCAAGCGTGCAGTTTCATTTACCCCCTATGGAGAAGATAAGCATGTACTTATGGAGTGGGGAAGTTGAAGCAGGGCATAAATAACTGTGGGGGGGGGGGGTCGAGTGGGGGCGGGTTTTTCTTTTTTTTTTTTTTTACTGCGAGAACCAAATTTCTGAGGAATGAGCCGCATAAAAAAAAAATCATGGTGTCTGTTCAGATTTTTATTTTATTTTTATTTTATTTGAGATATTTCACTCTTGCTTATCTGAGAGAAGAATTTTTTTAAATTTTATTTTATATATTTGGCTGTTGCTTATCCGAAAGAAGAAATTGAACAGATTTCCAATAAACCGTGAAAGCACAAGATGAAAATGGCTTCATAACTACACACAAATATATTTTCTTATCTGAATATTTGTTTATTGGATTATCAGTTGGATACTTGAATACAATTACTAGTTCCAATGAAGCCATTGATTAGCAAAATTGCTTCTGAAAGAAAAGCCGTAATCTTCCACTAACAGATCCACTTGTCAACTCAGCGAATTTTTTTTCATGTTTTTGAAGGTTGTTGCGATAGCATCAAGTTTCTCATTGGTTGTTGCTCTCCGGGGTGGCTTTTCCCCCCCCAGCAACTTTCATCTTTACCCTTGCTTAAATTTTATAATCCTATCATAATAACACCTACCGGAAAAGTTAGATTCACTTCTTTCCTGGAAGGAAATGTGATGAAATTGGTCATGGGGGACAAAAGTCGTGACCTTTGAACCGCTGAGTCGCCTCTATTTGTTTCCACTGCTCATTCATATTGTTGACATGGTAACGCATCCCTCTGAACTATGTGGGCGTCCTCCACACACACACACACCAAGTGCCTCGTTTCTCTTATTCTGTTTTAAGCATTGGGAGTGTCCGGCATTGTGCCATTTGGATTTGACACCTTTGATTCATATTCCACAACAGTTTCGATGAGTTGGGCTGCACGGAAAGAAAACTTTTGGGGTGATTTCTAAGGATGGGAAAATGAAGCTTCATGAACCAGTTGTTGTTTTCTTTGACTCCTCTAGATGGCAATGTTGGTTTAAAGTGAGTTTTTAAAGTAAGTAAACACAACAACGGGTTCATGAATCATCTTGAAGCTTCATTTGCCCATCATTAGTGATTTCCTCTTTAAGTTGTACCATTTTGGTATCACCCAGTATTGATGCTCATAGAGTAACTCAAGAGAAATTGAAAAAAAACAAATAAAACCCACACAATTGCGATTAAATCGGAATATGCCACTTGGACCTCCAATGTAAAAATGAAGCGCAGTCACATCGTGCATAATGCAACATGTGCTTTTTGTTCTACAGCACAGCATTTCCCCAAAATCAAAACAGCAGGTTTCCAAACTAAACAAATCCGAGGAGAGCCCAGACAGGAGTGTTATCCAAGCATTCCTGAAACAACTGACTGCAGACAACTTGACCGCCGATGTCAAGCGTGCGTATGGGAATTCATGCGTGTGCGTGCGTGTCGACACGGACGAAAAGAGATAACCTAAACATGAGCTGCTAAAATGTTTTGAGAAGTTGCCACAGGTGCTGTGCTATGACAATGGAAAAAAAGAAAAACACAGAAAGATGCTGCTATGTTTCTTGACAGTGAAAGTCATTGATTACACGCCACACTGAGCAGACGAACATCAAGGAGGTGTGCATGAAGTCATCAAGAAAAGGGCACGTCGGCGCTGACAAGCGCAACACGCGTGCTGTCAACAGTCCCAAACGCCAAAAACCACAAACTCTTTCCTGAGAACTTTTGGGTTTCTCCCTTTCACTCACAGCATTTTATAGATATATGATCATCACTCATAGTGTGTGTGTGTGTGCGTAGGGTGGGGCAGAGTGCTGAGTTGGGGAAGGGGAGGGGGGGGAGAAGGGGCCAGGAGTGTGACTCATAGCACATGGATCTTGTTCACAACAGGAGGGAATCCCTGTGTGTGTGTGTGTGTGTGTGTGTGTACGTGTGTGTGCGTGCATGCATAAGAGAGGGATAAGCTCTAAATTCTCCAGCAGATGGTGATATAGTATCGATTTTTTTAAACAGGTAAATAACAAAATCGACTGAGTTCCAACCAATTACAGTTGATTGACTGCCATCATTGTCAGAAAAGCAAAAATGAGGCTAAAAAAAAAATGATTGAAGACTTGAAAGTAAGGTTGCTTTCTTTTCAAAACCGCACAACAAAAGCCGATGGTCTCTTTCACTTCCCCGCACGGTTAAAAATAAAAGCGGAAAGAGTCCACTTCTACTTTTACACAAAGACAACACACAAAACAATAGAGGGAGGAAGTTTGAATGACATTAACGCACATATACGTGCGCCGCATGTATGCATTCATAATTCACGAGGAAGATGGAGGGAGGGAGGGAGGGCTTGTTTCGCAAGGTAACCATGGAAACCCCGAGTTCACTCATGGGAGATGATGGCTGAGGGTGAAAACCCAACCGAGCCGAAACTAAATCGTCTGCGTCCAGCGGGGCGGAAAACAAGCGGCACGCACACACACAGTCGTGCCTCGTGTGTGTTTGCGTATTTTGCTCAACTTTGTCTTAAGAGTTGCTCCTCTACTGCAAACTGGTTTCAATCGAGAAAAGAATCCACGTCGAGCACCACATCCGCTCCAGACATGACGAGAGCCGCTTTCGCAATCAATGATTTACGGCGAATTATACACACGTCAGAGTTCCTCGCCAGTCAACACATTTCCAGGCCGACTTGACAATGGACCACGCCTCCTCCGCGTTGCATATTAACTTGACGCAAACACACATAACCCCCCTGTCAGAAATGGTGTGTGCGTGCGAGTCGGAGCGGCCGGGGAGATAAGGGAGGGTTCTAGTTCCAGATGTGTGGAACTCAGCAGCAGACAGGCAGAGGGCCCCCCGCACAGGAAATGGAGAAGCGACTTGAGGGCTCCCTGACTAAGAGAGTGCAGACGGGTCATGGTACAGTCACCCTAAACAAACCAAGAGTTCAGCGTGTCAGATGAGTCTCTCTGAGACATAGTGACTCAAATTTCAATTTACATTTGAGGAGGCCAGATAATAACTCAATTCATAACAAAGGACACAAAGAACGTGAAGCATAATATACAGTCTGGAAAGGAATATTCATTCGTGACCTCTGTATGACCACTTTATGCATTATGGATGAGTGTGTGTAATAAAACATGAGATGAAGAAGAATAATCCAGGATGAAGCTGCTTTAAATTGACAGCACGGCCAAGGAGAGAAAAAAAAAAAAAAGGTAACACTGCCCCCTAGCGGCCAAAACTGACGGTGATGAACTTAGCTTTCAGCTTTTTTGGCCTTTCGGGTGTTTTTTACAATTTTCGTGATGAAGTTACAACTATGGCGTCAGGGCTGATGTCTGCTTAACCTCAGTCCTTTAAAAGCAGGGACATGGACTGTGTCGCAACTTAATGACTCAGGGATGCATTTTTGTGGTTACCATGGAAATGTCAGTACATGGCCATGCTGTGGGATTTAAATTGCACGATCTCACAAAGGCTTCACACAGTCAGCACTTGTGTGAAGATGTTCAAACTTCTCGCATTTAAAAGCTCACAGGGAAAAAAAAAAAAAAGCCAACTTACCCATTGCCCAGATCATCAATATCCACATCGTCGTCATCGTCATCCTCATTGGGGCTTTTCCCCCCGAGGTCACTGTCGCTCAGGTAATCTCCTTTCAGCAAGGACGGATCCGCGTCGTCCAGATCTTCGATGAGGTGAATGCGTGAGGCGTGGCTGATCCGGAGGGCAAGGTCCGATTGGTTGTTGACGGTAGATGGGGCGTCGCCAGCTTGCAGGCGTGGACTTGCTTGACCGTGGCGCCATGACAGTGGCGAGGAGCGATTGGAGAGACTGGAAATGGAAAACGCAGCAGCGTCATCACTGTCGTAGCACACGCTCCCCGCCAAACAGCTATAGAATGAGAAAGATGATGTTGGAACTAGTATATTGATGATAAAAAAAATAAATTAAAAAAAAGGCATTCTTACAGTGGGAGTGATTCTTGAGCCAATCAAAATTAAGATTTGCCTCACAGGGCAAAAACACAATTTGAATTTTTTTTGGTCAATTAAGGACCAATTTTAAAATACAAGTGCACATTTATGGCAACAACGTTAGTTAATAGCCCAACAAAAAAAATTGAGAGTGAACACTGCCCGGTACGAAAAGTGAATAAAATGTACTCCAGCACGGAAGCGTCAGCCGATTTTCACTTCTTCGTTTCTTCGTGTAGGGACATTGAAGGGCACACAGCGGGAGGGAAGTGAGGCATGCACTCAAGGATGAAAGACACACACACACACACTAACACACACTAGGCTCAGTGATAATGCGGTGGGCATTTTTTTTTCTCTCCATTTCCGTGTGTGTGTGTGTGTGCGTTTGCGTGCATCTGCGTCTGACCTGTGGCTCAGCGGCACCCCTCTCAAACTCGTCATGGTTTCCTCCAGGTTCTGTCGCAGGTCCAAAACATTTTGCACCGTCTTCTTCCTCTGGGATTCCGGGTCTGCAGCCGTGCACGCAAACAAACACAAAAGGATATTTTTAGACAGGAAAGGCTTTTTTTTTTTTTTTTAAACATACTAGGTAACATCCGATTTTTTTTTTTTTTTTATACCGCTTATTTTGAACAAAAGACATCTCACTCCGAATGCAGATGTGTCCTTTCATTTGCCTCTGACACTTTGCCCATTGAAAAATAAACCCAAAGCCTCTCACTGGGGTTCGTGATGACATTTTATTCCATAATCTGCTTGGGCTGCAAAGATTCATGCTGAGCAGCTGTTTATTGTGTGTGTGTGTGTTTTTTTGCCTCTTGAGACCCTCCCCAGGCGCTTTCCAGTAGAAGATGCAGCATTGAGGGACAATTAAATAGCAAATAAATTAAAATATGCAATTTCAGCAATTTTGAAACGAATGAAATCATGGACGGACATTATTGGATTCAAAAAGAACTTCAATATAAAGCGCAAAATAATTTCACATAATCATTAGTTGTTGGTTTTTTTTAAGACTTTCCAAGCTCTGATGTAATCAAGTTGATTTTTGCAAAGACGTGCAAAACCAAGAATATGTGTCAAGTCACACACATAGTAAGCCAATCAAGCCTTTTCTGGTGTGTATTCAAGTGTGTATTCAACACGCACTCACACGTCAACACGCAAAGGAACACTTGGCTCACAACACTCCAGGTCAAGGATTGATTCCCCCAAAGGAAAAAAGGCCACAGACAATTGAGCAGGCAGCCCCCCCCCCCACCCCCACCCCCCACTCAGGATGGACAGCTCATTGAGGAAATGATGTGTTCCAACCGGGGGCCTCTCACGCCATGCTCACAGAGAACATGCCTAAATAACTTACTAATAAATAACAGATCAATCAAAAATAAAATAAATAAATGAAAAAATAATAAAATAAAAGAAATAAAAAGAAATAATAATAAATAGAAAAAAATAAAGAAAATATAAAGAAAATAAAAATAAAAAAAGTCATAATAAATAGTCATAATAAAAAAAAACGGACACAACACTAAACTGTTGTGGGGGAAAAAAAGTCTCACAAGTGCCCCCCAAAAACACAAAAAACCCAAACCACAAAACCTTTGAGAAATAGTTTTTGAGGACCTATACAGCACCTCACATAAAAACAATGTGATATAAAATTACTTGAGGAATTTAACAAGCTACATTGAGTAAATTGGAAAAGATCTAACCTTTCACGGATTTTTTCATTTTGCGCAAATCGAACAAAGAACCCCCCCCCCCCAACACACACAGACGTAAGCATTAATTGGACACTTTTAATTACCCTAAACAGAGGCTTTGTTTAACACTGGCATCAAATTGATTGGCTACGCTCATGCTGCTTGCACGTTTGTAAAATGCTTCCTGGCCAGCATCTGCTCTGGCCCCGGTGGTCCCAGCTGGGGCATTTGGAATGGTGATGCGCTTCTGCGGGGGGTGAGCTTGGATTACAAATGCAAATATCCTTGTCAGAGCCGGCTGCTCCCCAGGGGTGCGCATGAATCACACTCATCTTGTTTTAAGCGCTTGTATCTGTGTTGGCCAAAAAAAAAAAAAAAAAAACATCCCATCGGCCTCAATAGAATCATCGTTAATCTTAAATAATGACATTGTTGCGAGAGAACGAGAGTTCGGATTTTGGTCGACGGTTCCGAATGGAAATGCAAAGACAGAGAAGAAGTAAGCACTCTTTTAAAAGTATGGCTAAGAAAGTGCTGTGTACTTGTTTTGCTCCCCTGGGTCACTTGTCTCTGTCTGTCCATTAGTCAGATAGAAGCTCCCCAAAGGTGCACTAATGGTTACGGCCTTGCGGAAGTTTTAGTGCAGTCGTGCTTGCATTCTTTCCTGAACTCTGTTGAGTCACTCGCCAGTGAGCGCACCTGTTTTGCTCCAATGTGAATGGAGATTTGAGGACTAGGGCTTTTTCTTTGTCTTCCTCGTCTGGTTCATGTGCACGCACGCGCACATATGTTATTGTCACGAGAATCTCCTCAGGCTATGCCGCCATGATAAATGATAGATTGCTGTGATTGAGTTTTAAAGTGAACTGCATGAATCAAATGAACACAAATGTGTGAAAATTCTTTGCTGTAACTATCATTTATGTTATGATTTGCTCCTGTGCAAGGAGGAATTTGGATTGAATTAAGATAAATTTCATTTGTTCAGCGAGGAGTTCAACTTCAAATCATCTTTTCCCATTGAAATGACTGGAAATGCTATTAATCCGTTCCATCTTTCCTAAAAAAAAAAATTTCTAGTGTAGTTTAATGACAAAATATAACACCGTATAATATTGTACTTAATGAAAATAAATAAACAAATAGTTAAATAAATAAATATACTTTCTTTCACTTTGCATGAATCCTCCTTCTACCGCCCCCTGGTGGCTAAGGTGCCTGTCCGCCTTGGCCTCTTGTTTTTTTTGTATCTTTGTTTTATGTTTAGCTTTACATGACTGCTCATTCCCTCTTCCCTGTCTTCATCATCATCGTCATTCTCCCACACTTGTAACATCACATCTCTCAAAACAGGAAGCATGACAACATGTCGGCCGCCATTCCTGCGCATTTAGACGGACGGAGTGGACAAACACGCACAACACACAAACACAAATATACACACACAAGGCTTCACTGTTCAACCAGGATGCAGACGCAAATCCAAAGTTTGTCCGATCACATGTGATGATGGCACAATAGCGCCTCTTTGTACACAACGTGAAGAGTCAGCCACCTCCCCGTGACAAAACCATTACAACTTGAACACACGTAGGAAAATGTGATGGGAAAATTCAGCTGATTACGTAATATTAGATGCCGAGAAAGAAAAAAGTTATGTTTGATTCTACCATGACCTAAAGTTACATTGGTCTCCAAAAAAATTTATATGCCATTGATATAACAATGCAGACTGTACTTTTATCGAAAAGAGCTTCTATACGTATTACAAAGCAACATGCCAAGCAACCTTTGGCATGAACTCACACCACCAAATGAAAAGCTTGATGAGATAAGACCTTCATTCATCCAGACCTGGCACTGAATGTTGGACCAAATGCAAACGGAGGCATGTAAATAAATGCATGCTTAGAAATCAGAACTACTCGGGGCGGAAAAGTGAATTTATCCAGTAGATTTGTTGAGTATCAATCAGTAGTATTTAACTTTTAAGAACGATACCGTTTAAAAGTGAATATTTTAGAATTGATTATTCTATCGATTAATATGAGACAATTTTTTTTATCTTAAGTATATTTAAAAAAAAATCATGTTCAGCATTTTATTAACCAATTATTTTTGTTTATTTTCTATTACTTAGTGAAACAACAGTCAAGCAATATCACAAGAAGAAACGATGGTCATCGTTTTCCAAAGTAAAAGCAGATGTTTGTAAATATCTTATTTGGATTTAAACGCAAAAGATAGACCAGTCTGCTTTCATCAAGGACTAGAAAAATCTGAAAATTAAATTTGATAATTGACTTGTCGTCGATTAATTTTCACGAACCACTACATGAATCACAAAACTAAAAGAAACGTACTAGAGCTGACGGCCTGACTACTATGAGCACATTCTCATATCATATCTCACCAAGCATCCCATCACAATGAACGCTTTCATCTGAGAGCTATCATAAAGCAAATACACAAATAGAACAAAACGAGAAGAGCAATATCACAAGGTGGCCTACATAACACTCTTTTTATGCCTTTCACACAATTCACATTATAAACATTCATATCAGCAGACTGCCCAGGAACAAAACGTACAAACATACTTAAGAGGGACTTGTTATGATATAGAACTTTATTGGTCCCGACTAATTTCCCTCCCATCTACTCATCTCCATAATGTATACGTATTGTGCAAGAGCTGATGAGACAAAAACAAGAAGTGCTCTAATATAATTTTGGTGGAGGATGGCAGGAAGCAGACAGCACTAATGCAATGGCTCCAACGTCCTGAGAGAACCACCACAACACATTGCAAAACACACACACAAAGACGCCCACCACAGGGAGCCATTATTTGCACAATGACACACGTGTCATCGCCATTGTGACGCAATCCCTTCGAAAAATGTCTGCCGTTCGTCCGTCCGAGTGGTGACATCAACTCTCATCAGAGTTGAGTGAATTTGAAAAGAAGGCGGGAGGACTGAAAGGATGCTTGGCGACGTCGCCGGGGTGTTTATTGTTCGTTTCGTTACTGAAGCCTGAAATGTTGAAAGGGAGTCAAACAAATGACAAGGCCAGATATTTCTTCTCTCTCTTTTTTGAAAACAGCTCTTCTGAAGCAATCATTGTTCTCCAGACAGGATTGCGAAGAGACAATGGCGGCCGCAAAGGCGCCCGCAATTGTGAATTAACAAGCGCATTGGTATGCGGGGTGACCTTTAAGGACGCGTGTGTCGTGCCATTGTCTTTTCTGCGGTCACTATGTTGGCCATGGGCTCAGCCGACAGTGAAATGACACGTGTCAAAATGACACTCTTGAAGTTAAATCTACACGGTCTTCTAAGACTCCCCCCCGCCCCCCGTTAAGGCAAATCCAAACAGATGTCGCTACGGTTTTAACTCGTTGGCCTTTTCCAGGATCATAGATCTGTGATTAGTGCAATGGAAGCTGAATCTTTTCATTATCTTGATGCAAAGACTAATCTGAGTGCTTGCTGGATTTTAGATGAGATCCTCTCATGCTGAGAAAGGCACACGGACACACACACACACACACACACACACACCTCATTAATGGTGCTGGATGGGACCCGAAGGTGTCATTAAAGGAAAAACATGTGAGGTTGAAATCCTTTTGAACCTACACAACCCAGCGGCAGAATTTGAAACTAGTTGAGGTCCTGCGATGAAATATATTGTATTTATCAAATGGAATGATTCAACCGATCGATTCGACTCCACTGAATGTACTCGGTATCTTGAACTTGTCGCTGCATGCTCCCAAGTTCAAAGCCGCGGACCACGAATCAATTTCAGTAATTCTCTATATCCAATTAAGAAAAATCTCTTAATCACTTATTGGTGGAATGAGCCTATTGTGCTTATTAGGGAAAACTTAATCTTCTCATGATAAGGCAGGCCTGACTAATGCTTTTAAGCTTTTCAGTGAGGAATCAGACCTCAGTGGTGTCCTCCATTATCTTTACCCATCGCTAAAGGCTCATCTGGAAAGGACATTGTCACGTTGCGTACTGCTAGCTGTCACAAAACAAGATGGAACCCATTTCAATGCCAGAAGCAAACAGGACAAGGCTAACAAGCTTTGAGTTCAAGTTAAGATTGATCCTGATAGAATACAGAACAGGACGTTTCAATTTCATAAGAGGCAAAAGCGGGATGAGCCTCAGTGTGGCATTTATGATGATTCACTCTTGGCAACATATGTGTACGTTAACTATCTTTCATCCTAAATGTCGCCTGGAGGGGAGGGGGGGGGGGGGGGGGGTGGCGATGGTGACCATCTGTGTGTAGCCTGGAGATCAATGGACATAAAAGAGGAGGTTGGAGGTCAGACGTGAGGGCGGAGTGGGAGTGGCGCAAGGCTAAATACGAAGCCCACTGTGGCGAGCTCTGCTGACTCTTTATTTACCCACTGACGACGCCCACTCACATCAATGACCAATTTGGAATGCGGACAAACAATCAAACGGAGATCAATAAAAGTATTTATGGACACATTTAGCCAATGCAGAAAAGTCGACTCACCAAGCATTTGGCTGAACAGCAGCTGCTCCAGATCCCCCAGAACCGTCACCACTAACTCGGGGTCCACCTTCAAAAAGGCCTTATCGTCTTGACCTTCTAGCGCCTTACTGTCTTTCTTCTCCTCACTGATAATGGGAGCCGATCTTGACTTCTCGCCAGCTTTTGTGCCGCCATTATCTCCTGTACCACCAGCTCCGTTAGCTTTAACGGGATGTTCAGCGAGATCTAGTCCTGGACTTTGGCTTGTCTCAGTGGTCTTGCTAATGGGTTTGACCTCTGCATAAGGTCCACGAGGTTTTCCAGGGGCCGGGATCCGGCTCGCTTTACCCGCCGCATTTGAAGTTACGGCTTGAGAGTTGAATGCTTTTGGCTTGCCTTGGAAGAGGGACTGCTCTGATTTGGAAAGTGTTCTGGATAGGGAGGTTTTACCACTGGCGGGTCGAGCGATCTGCCCTTTGTTGGTGCCAGGACCAGGCTGGCCGGAGTCATCGTTCCACCTGGGACTCTGGTACAGGTGCAGCTTTTTCTCAGCATCAGTGAGCACAGCCAAGTTGCTCAGTGATCGCTGCTTGCGTAGTTTGGATGGATTTGAGACCGGAATCGGAATAGACCCTGTCGTCGGTCGGTAGACCTTCAGCTCTGACCTGGAGGGACGTGGGGGTCCCTGGGGTAGAGCAGATGGCTTTGCTGGAGGCTTCCTTGAAGCCATGGACTGGGCTGAAGAATCCTGTCTAGAAGCAGCGGGAGACCTGAGGTCCATCTCCCTGGGCTTTGCTGTCATGCTAATGTTAGCCACATTAGCCTCCAGCATCCCTCCTGTAGAGAGCCAAACAACAGGGGCATGCTCTGATACAGAAGAAACGGGGTGAAAAACGGGCAGACGTAAAAACACCAGTGTGGTCTTAATTTGCTGCCTCTATGCCAGCGCAAGGACGTGCGAGAAGCCTTCAAATCAAAACGTATCCTGGACTCACATTTTACAATCCATGCGTGTGCAGATCTGCGTCCAACATGCAGCCACGCGTGGCCTCCTCACAATGGAGCCGGTGAAAGAACACGCAGCAGCAGCGCTCACCGGCCGCCCTCCGCTCGCTTCCCGCTCGGCATGGCCTCCTTCTCGTGAGGGAGGCAACAGCCGACTGACAGGCGAAGCGGTCGCAACAGCAGAAACTCCCCCCTTTCTCCCCCCTCCCCTCCCTCTGTCTCTCCTCCCTCTGCTTGTGCCTCGCTTGCTGGTTTGCTAAAGCCAGCCCCGCATGGCTCATTCACTTCAGCCTTCCCTTCTTTCTCGTCGTCTCTGACTCGCCCTCCTCCCACTGGCTGATTCATCCCCCCTTTCCTTCCTTTCCCCGTCTTTATTCCTCCTCGCACGGATTCATGTAAATGCCATCCCAAAAAGCTGTGTCAAATAAATGTAAAAAATCTCTCACTCACATGGAAATCTCTCTTTTTTTTTTCATCCTTTAGTTCAAGCCGTCCAATCACGTGACAGCACGGTTCCTCAATGTCAAATCTTGCCGCCAGAGTAAAAGCACTCCCCCCGCCCCCGCCCCTACACAGACATCCAATTGTTCATAATCACATTTGCTGCTCCATTCATCCATTCACGTTCAGATTTTGTTAAGTATGTTAACCACAGGAAACCCGCCCGTGATTATCCGAAATTATCTTTGGATTAATTAGGCAATTCCAAATGTGCAAGGACGGCATTATTAGCAGCCAACAGCCCTGAAAACATCAGCACGACCTCCACCTGCATTCCATCAACGATCCACTCATCTCCATTTCCTTCCTCCCACTCCATCCCTGGTCCAAATCCACACCACAACGCCCATTCTGGATGCAGAGACCATTAAGCATCTCATCCGCTTCCCGGCCTTTGCGATAAGGCGTCGGTTTGAAAGGAGCGCGAGTGCACGTGTGGGCGCTGATGGAGATATTTCGGTGTGCGCGCGTGGGTCCGTCTTTCCCAGCGTGTCACATTGATGAGACAAGGCCAACGAAGCGGCCATCTAGGGATTCGCTCGTGTTCAACTTCCACAAGTCATTCCACTGGACATCCCATCTCCAGTAGTTTGGCTTCGGATGTGATATTTCCGAGTCGTCCCCTGACATCGGATAAGTTAAGAGCTGATTGTATAGAGAGCCGTAAAAACACAAACAGCATTCATTCCATTAGGGATGATTATGATAGCCAAGCAAAATCGCTGATCATCAATCAATAAAACCGTTTAGAGGAGGCAATATGCATCTTTGTAGGTAGAGGCTTTTATTTGGATTTCCAAGATGGGGAGATGTTAAGAAGCGGAAAGCGATCGGCTTCAAGCGACATGTAGTGGACAACGAGAGGGAAACTTTAATTTCCATAACGCCAACTGGGGCTACCGATCCACTGACGAAGATGGTGAAACATTCCAAAGCGCAGCTGCTATTTAATCCAATCAGACTATGGCTCGAAAATTTGGAAGCCCAGAGTAGCAGTTGGGGGAAAAAAACAAAAACAGGAAGAGCAGACCAGCTGACGGTACACCTAAAAAATCGAAGCCTCGCCTGGAAAAGATTGGGTGGGACTGAAGCGGCAAACAACAGCGGGTGGCTGCTTGAGCGAGCAACATGTTCCACTGGAGCCTCACGTGATCACCATCTTGTGACTGTGGACCTGCACCGCAAACATCTGTCCTGTTCACCGGCAACGTGGCTCTCACACGCAGCACAATATCCAGCGCCTGGATGTTGTACACAGTGTGACCTTTGCGAGATGAAGAACAAGCAGAAGCCCCGATTCATCTAAGCGTGTCTTTGTAGACTTTGCTTTGGGCCAGTCATGTTCCCAGTCTCTTACTACATCAAATTGGAAGCAGAGAATTCAAAAATGTCTTGGAATGGAAAAGAAACCATTCCAAAGCCACAATGAAACGTGGAGCCAAATGGATTCATTCAAGCGCGACCAAAAAATTTATGTTGCATCAACAAAGAACACAATTAACATTCATCAAATTTACACACCATGCAAAACAAACTGCTAGTTGTCAGCTAGAACCGGTTAGCTCGAGTCAGCTGACTTTTCCAGGTCAAAGCTGTGGTGTAGTGACAGTTACGGGGGAGGAGAGGAGAGGAGCTCCTTGCAGACCCGTTTGGGCTTTTGAAGGATGTCATTTTAGGTGCTCTACATCTGCTTGGCGACAGATTACCGTTTGTAAAATGAGAGCGGCTGCACACAAGGAAAGACTTTGTGGCACAGAGGTGGCACACACACACACAAACGCACACACACAGTGTTAATGGTGTGTTGGCAGCACACAGCACCTTGTTTGTTGCAATGCTCTTTAGCTCTGCTGACTAGTCATTTTAAAACACAGCCGACATAAACATATAATCTTTACACTTCGCACGCACACACAAACACACACAAACACACTTACCTGGGCAATCTGGCCTGACATGAGAGAAGCTGACAGTTGGAGTGCGTGATGGAAGCCAGCGCTCAGTATTTGACTTTGTATTCATCACTTATCACACACACAGTCGGCGCGTTGGAAATGTGTGTTTGTGTGGAACATGAGGTTTCAACCACAAGCTAAAATTTGAGAAATTGGCTCCGGACTAGGGGAAAACGCTGAGACGCACACTCACTCACAATAAAAGGCACTTTCTTTTAAGTCCAGGTAACTAGAGGTTGAAGGATGAATGGCGAGATTGAAGACATAAAATCAAGTTGCAGGAGAGACAGGCAAGTGGCCAGATCAGGTTAAAAAAAAATAAAAAAATAAAAAAAATAAATCAAGACTTTCTGTCGTCGAATGTAATGTGATGAAAATCGATTCGCAGTCGATATTTATATTTGTTAGTGTTCAACGTCCTTTTTTGGCATATGTCCATATTTGGACAAATCAAAACAAATTAGAAATAAAACTGAAATCACGCTGATAGTCGTTAAGACTATGTTTCAATTAAATGACCAAATTACTGAAAATGACTCAATTGGCATAAACATGATTAGCAATTTGACTTTAGGTTTAAAAAAAAAAAAAGCAAAGAGTCTGATGAGCTCAATTTGTTATGAATTAGCAAGCATTAAAAAAAAAAGTCACAGCGAGATAAATACGACCTAAAAAAAAAAAAATGAATCGTACCACAGAATCTTGGACCAAATAAGAGACAGTTTGCCTTTGCAGATGGCACATGCTCTCACCTCCTCCCACTGACTCAAAGTGCATCTTCATATCTTCATTCTGACTGTAAACATGAGAGGAGGAGGTGGCGTGATGAAATGACAAAACAGTGACAACTCAAAATGTGGCTGAGGAGGTCAAGCTTTCAAAACAAATTGAATTGCACACCAAAGAGAAAGACAAGGAGCAAGAGGATGGAGTGAGGAAGGATCTTGTGAGCCGGAGAAGCAGAGGAAGCATGGAAGACAGAGAGGGGATATCCTGCCTCACCTCCTGCTTTATTTGCTTGTTAGCATGCTAGCTCGAGGTGGGTCGCAATGACTCATACTCATGACTTTTAAGGGCAAATATCGAGATAACCAACATGCGGGAGTGATGAATGAGGAGAGTGAGAACACACAACATGACTCCATGGCCGAAGCATTTGAGGAATTCGGGCACTTATCCGTGACAATAGCGTGTCTGTATCCGGGAGGCATATAATGTGAATTGAACAAAAACAGCATGACGGACGACACACGCTCGTTGTGACTCATGCGCAGTTCGCCAACAATTGGCAAATATTTGTTTTGAACGGTTGTACGCTTGGGTTGTCTCACAAATGCTGGTTGCTAGGTTACAGCGTAACGGTGGCTAAAAAAGACATACGACGATTTACATTTATATTCAGAAGTGCTAACTTTATGAAAAGTTGTATTCACTTGAAGACGTGATCTCAGGTGCTCATGATGTTACGGAAACCAGGTGTGTGTGTGTGTGTGTGTGTATGTCAGTTTTCCATATATCCTTGAGAAAAGTATTTTGGCAGTAAATTATAACCTGTGTGTGTGCGTGAAAGAAAGACAGCGATATGGAAAGACGATTCCCTTGCTGGAAAAATATATGATTTACCAAACATTGAAGCTTTCAAAATACCATCTGTGGATGGTCACATATCCATCACACACACACACACACACACCATCTCTGGAGAGTGGCAAGGTCAGTAAGACTTGGCTCAAATTGGAAGACCATATGGTGCTGCAGACACATTTAAAGTTCATGTCTCCATTGAGGTCAGAAGGTGATCAAATGTGTATTGGCAGATATTTTGTGTGCTTTGAAATAAAAATAATTATTCAAGTGGCCTTCATTATCTGTTGTTGGTGAGCATCGTATTCGGAAACGGAAGCGCACGCGAGAGGAGAACGAGGTCAAAAGTTCAAATCAACTGCCTGCCTTGCAGCGACTTGCGAGTGGAGCCTTTTTTTTTTTTTTTTTTTTTTTTTAATCCCATTACTGACCCACATCCTCACTTGTCATTCTAAGCACTTCCCGGCTTTCCATGCCTTCATCTTGACCCACTGCAGTCGCTCGGCACAGCCGCGGGGCTGAGGCACACATTCCAAATGGTGCTACCTTACTTCAGACATGGAGGCCAAGGCCTGATGAGCGGGGGACACTTATTTGGACCGAGGCCGTGTATCCGGGTCCAACAATACGAGTCGTATATCGGCCTTGTCTGACTGTGGCAATAAATAAACGGAGCACCCACAGAAATGGACATTTAAAGAATAGCTTTGTCTAACCTGGCGTGAGGTCATCGCAGCAGATCTCGATGGATCCTGATGAACAGTCACTCAGTTCATCTAGTGACAAATCACAGTCCTGCACTTGAAGCCTGTCAACAGAACACACAGAATTTGTAGTCTTTTCACTTCAACAAAAGTGTGTGGATGAGGACCACAAACCTGAAGCTGAAGGGAGCGACGGCGGCCATGGTTACTCGCGTTTCGGAGGGAGCGGGCTCTTGCAGCGTGTCTAAAGATACGGGCATGGCCGGCGGAAGCAGCGGAAGACTGGAAGAGGAAGCCGGACTTGAATCTTCCGGCGTGCCCATCTCCTCATCTGATTGGGCGGCGCAATCACCGAGACCCCTGACGGGTTCCTGATGAATCGTTTGAGCTCGGTAGACGTTCTCGTTGTTGGAGATGCAGGACCGGGCTGGGTCCATTTTTGGAGGCTCCTGCTCCTTTCCTGGCACAACATCATTCGACACTCCGGGAGCTGAATGCTCTCCTCTGCTGAAGTGGAGCGGAGGACGTAGGCTGGTTGTTTGGTTTCCATTTGTGCATTCATTTCGATTACAGTTCCCATCAAGGGAAAAATCCGTGTGAATCTGTGTAGGCTTCCCCCGATCCAGAATGGAGTGCGGCGGAGGTACACGGCGCTGAGTCAGCGGACTATTGTAAGATAAGGAAGAGTTCCGACCACCTGGTTGGTGCAAAAGTGGAGGCTTCAAGCCAGCGTCCCTACGAGATGACTTACTGGAGCTCCGAGGGCAAAGTAAGGGAGACTGAGTGGGTGTGTGCGTGATTTTGCGTTTCGAGGTAGGTGTGGAGGACCTGGGCAGATTGCTGGTCCGTTCCGTTTTGTGGGAGGTGGGTAAAGACGCACGCGGGATCCCCGACGTGGGGTGAGTCCGAAGGGTGGACCTGACGTTGACGCCTCCGCTCATGATGACCTAACGGGGGATGTCACAAAAGCCAGCGAGAAAACAGGCGGGTTAGTCGGGACATTTTGTACAAAATTTTGAATCACAAGTTACTGACACAAATAGAGTCACCAAGGCAATTAGTCATGAGTTGAGCACAATTTTAGAGCAAGCGTGGAATCAATTTGACCTACTGGGTCTTGTCAAATAAAGCAAGTTTGTAATTAGCCCAAGCAAAAAGTTTTTAGAGTGATATTGGGGAGATGGTGAGATTGAAAGCATGGGAAAAAAAAGACGGGAACAGAAAACGGATGAAGGATCACAACATCTGGGAGACAAAGAGATTGCAAAATGATTTGCTCTGCCTCATAAAATGTATTATCAGGAGACTTTGCTTTTGGCCTAAGCGTTTCAGCATGTCCGCTGTGACATCACTGCATTTGGATTTTGTTTTAGAATGGATTGAAAATATGAAGGCAAAAATATTAAATTAAAAAAATTGTGACATTTGTTTTTAGTTCTTTAAAAAAAAAAACATTTAGTGTTATACTTATGTCATTCATTGACAAGTATGTAGTAGATGTGGAAAACATTTGTTTTTATTTTATTTTTAATATATTTTTGTGTTGTTGGGTGGGGCAAGCACAAAGTTTGAATGACTATTAATGAATAAATCCTTATCATTTGGCTTCATTAATCTGATTATTCTTTGTTGTACAATAAATTATTCAAAAAAAAATTATTTAACATTTTTGGGGAAACTAAATGCATATTTCATAATATGCATTTTTATATGTACTGTATTTTAAAATGTGCTGTTTGTACCAAATTTTCCCCAAAAATAACATATGAATGTTATGAAAAATATCATTTGGAGGAAACTGGAGTGTGTGACCGAACTGTAAGGATTTTAAGACAGTCTTAGTGAGTCATGAATGGTGACCTTGCATTGGAAAAGATGATGCTGCAATTCTGGTTGGGTGGGTACCAGGGAGGTTAATTGTATTTCCCATCACGTTCGCATCATAATATCCCAAATCAAACGCTACAGTAAATCAGTCTGATACTGACATCTGCTGGACATCAACAGCAATAGCTTGTGTAGTCCTGAAACCATTTGTGCTTTTGGCAGGGGTGAGATAACATACAATTACTTAATTCACAAACAAGGTCAAACTGAATGAGTGAGCGCACGCACACACACACACACACACACACACACACACACACACACACACACACACACACACACACACACACAAGCACACACACACACACACACACAACCTTGTGACGAGCACTGACTCATCACAGTCAACACATGAGCCGGTCACACATGCCTCAGTCTGTGAACTGAAGGACATCCATTTACATATGGGACAGTGTTGCATATCTATAATTGCTTCGTTTTTTTTTCTTTTTACAATATGATGATAATTACTTCCATATAATGAATCTTAACATCTTATTAGATGTCACCATTATTTTTGCTTAATTACTAACTTGCCCATTTGGACACACAAATGAAACTGCTCTGCGGGAAGTGACAAGAGATTAAAAGATATGAGCTACCAATGTTTAAAGAGATAAATAAATAAATAAATAAATAAATAAATAAAACTGAAAATAAATAATTAAATAAAATTAAAATAAATAATAACATGAAATATAAATACAAAATAAATACAAAATCAATAATAATAAAAAAAAAAAAAAACATGCATGCCAATCCTTGTGAGCCTGTCTTACCTGCCAGCAGGCTTCTACGTCTTTGGCGGAGGGGAGGGAGGGAGGTCACACTTCTCCGACGTCCCAGGAACAATGGAGTGTTTTTTCCTGGATCACCGCTGCATCCGCACAGCTGGCCATTCATTGGTTTGCAGAATCTAACCATTCACCAAGACAGGAAGTTGTGAGAAAAAGTCAAAACACCATCAGCCAATGGCACAGAAGCCCGCACTCGAGTGACTCATTTTCAAAGTCACTTTCCTGCGCAAAGTCATCAGTTGACAGGAAACACACTTAAAATAGTCTCAAATAAAAAAGATAAATAACCTTCAAAGGCAGTGTCATCTTCAGAATGCTTTGAAGACTTTTTTTTGCCGTGAACTGGACCACACACATTCCTGAGGTTTGTGATGCGATGCCAGTGGCCAAGCTATCAATCCAGTTTGTATGACTCAAAAATGAGTCAGCTGGATTTTCGGTGGCTACCACGACCCCACGCTGATCAGTATACACACACTTGATTTAGATCCATCTGAGGGATTTGTCACAGATGGACACTATATGGCACCCTGACTCATAAACTGGTCAACATGATGCTGACTCAGGCTGATGGCATCACGCCTGCTAACGGGATCCACGTTTTGCCCACCTTCTCGTTTCATGGCATTCTCTCGCAAATCATTCAATCAAACGCAAAGTACAATCAGGATATTTGTGAGAAGTTGAAGAAATTCAACTGTGACACTCACCCGATGTAAACATGCTGACTCAAATCAGCGAGCGAGTTTGCCTCCAATCCGCCTCCTGTGCACGACTTTCTATGTGTGACATTCTACTCCGGCAGCACGTCATGCCGCTCTGCTGCTGCCGCAGTACGCCTGCAGCTGTGTCCCCGCCCCTTTCTTCTCCTAATCATTATTACTATCTCCCTGCCAGTAATGGACCTGTTGGCTGTGCTCCCCCCTCTCCCCTGTCTGGGATGAAATACAAGCCCGGCCGGTCCATTAGCTGGATGAGTGTGGCTTAGAGATGTGTGCCTTTTTAGTCACACAGTGTTCCCTATAATTTGTGCGGGATTAAAAGTAGTAATTAAGTCATCGTTTAGTCGAGGCTCGTGACTTTAAGACAAATCAAAAAAAAGGATAATAAAATCGGAAGATAGCAATTACACACAAACGCAGAGGAGTGGCTCATGAATCATTCATCTAATTTGTTCCACTTCTTCAATGTGAAAAAGCATATTATATGTTCCCTTTGGGTGATGTGGGGGGGAAAAGTTTAAAAAAAAAAATCTGACACTACCCAAAAGTCAATTATCTGGTCTGGCACTAGGGGGAGTCGGAGTATATTTCAGGGGGCGGGGGTCAGCGCCCCCCCCCCCAACTCTAACTCCGCCAGTGCTAGTAAGACTTGTATAGCTCAAGCTTGATCTTGAGTAAAGATCAAACTTCAGTACATAGGCAGTGTCTCTCAAAGTGTAGTTCGAGCAATGCCAGTTGTATGCCAGCTCCCTCTAGTGGTACATAAAAGAATCACATCAAGACAGTGAAACACACCCAGACATTGGCATGAAGCCTGAAGCCATTTCAACTTTCACTTCCTTCATTCAACAGGTAGTGAGCAACCACAGCGCAGCTTGAGAGTGTCACATGACCAAACTCAGGTGAACCACAGAGGCTATTCATTATGAGCAAGTTCAATTTATTTTTAAATTTAATAATGGGTAACTAACTGTATGTCTCCTTGAGTCAAACGTGATCAGGACAAAATGTACTAAACCGTGGAGGGTCAGATGTTGATTCAAGACAAATCTACCTTGGCAGTCAAAAAAATTGAAGATGGAAAATTGAAACTTGAATGTTCGAACAAGTAAATCTAAAGAGAGAAAATGAGGTCAACTTGAGAAGGAAGCAAAATAATATTGAAGCCTCAGCGGAAGTCTCAGTCAAATGAATCACTGATGTATTTGAAAAGCAAGAATTCATAGATTTTTTTAGTGTTTATGTTATTAGTCATTTTATCTCACATTTGTGCTGCAAAGCAGTTGCTACAAGCTGAGTCAACAATATTGATTACAGAAAAAAAGACTTTTAATCTGCTTTGACTGACCACACTAGAACTTTAAATGGGTCTCCTTGCATGGCAATTTACTCTGCATGTTAATAAAGAGACAAACATGTGACCACACTGTAAACATCTTCCTCATGCAAATCCTTGCCAGATTCAAAACATTTGATAAAATCCAAATACTGTACTCACAAAAAAATGCCTTTTTGGTTTTGCTCAGCTCGTTTGGTAGACGCGCTCAAGTCAGACTCCCGCAAACGCACTCACATGATGCGTTGCTTTGTTTCTCTGCCTCCCAAAACGGGAAGTGGCTTATGACTGAGGGATTATGGGTAGCAAAATGTGTCAAGTGTGTGTGTGTGTGTGTGCACAAGGGAGGTCATGTCTAATCTTCTAATGGTCCATGAGGCATGTCATCTCCCCCCCAATTTAGAGACAGACGCCGTTGTAACAATGGGACACTTGTGTTACTGTAACCCGAGGGACATCTGGGTGTGTGTGCGCGTGTGTGTGTGGCCAAGTCACACTTAGATGTTGCAAATATGCTAGACACGCAAACAACCAACACACAGCAGTTCCATTGAATGACAAGAACCTCAGGGTTCCATTTTTAAAGTATGGCTGTTGACTAATTTTCATTTACGTTTCAAACTGCTGTGTATTTTATTTATTTTTATGTGTCATGCATTACGCAACACGAAGAATAGTCTTGTGTACCATGTTGTGTACCATTATGTAAACTAAATGAAACTAATCATGTGTCACTAATTCAACGTATAAGCATTAAAATGTCATTTAGCTTGAAGAGCATATTAAAGAGCGTGGTTGGTCTGCTTTTGGAACACCAAAGACAGCTTGAGTAGCCAGTAAAACATTTTTTTGCATCCATGTGTTCAACATTAAAACCAGATAAAAGGATGTGCTTGTGATCCAAAGTCATCTGTGAAACACAATGGAGAGCCGCATGGGCTCATTAATCTTCTCTGATTAACATAAATAAATAAAGTCCGAAAAAAGTCACTCCTAGAGAGATTCCCAAATGTTTTCTTCTAGCTCGGTGGAGATGAAGAAATAAAGATTAATGCCAGCTCTGCGTGCTGTAGAATCTCCCCACACTTAATGATAAGAGGAAGTGGTTGTCTGAGAAGCCTCCTTTGCATGCGGTAACATAAATGTGCCACTTTTGCTTCTCATTGTCTAGTCAAACATGACTATCGTCAAAAATGGCTGTCATAAGATAACGCACAACATCATTACATAGACGCCGCCACGTCTTTGCACTTATTGAGAGGACAAGAGGTCAAATCAAACAATTCCAAAGAGGCCTCCAAGACACAGGATTGTGGCCGGTTCTGATTCACCGGGGAGACATCATCCCCATCCTATTTCCTTTTCCTATTATTATTATTTATTTGTCCTTTCTTGCTCATTGAATTGCTTCTCTCTTAAAGCACAGTTATTGTTATTATTAAAATGTATGATTGACGACCCAGTGATTTTCTTTTTTACAGGCAAAACTCACTCGATATGATACGATAATCTGTCAGAGACATCCGATCATTGGTCCTTTGCTGACTTTGCGAGGAAGAGCGCTAAAATTCTCAAGTAAGGCCCAAATGTGTAAAAATCCAATCTAGATGCACTACCGCAAATGTCCACACGATGGTAGCAAAGTCTCCCACCAACGACCAATTTCTCCAGTCCTACAAATGTCCTCATTCAAGCATTCAGTCGGACTGACCTTTTACGGCCGAGACCAAAAGGTCATTTCAAGTTGTGTAATAAAACACAAAGGTTGGAATTAGTCTGTCAGTTCCAAGAGACTTATGGTTTGTCTGTTGAAAGTAACTGCGTGTTAAAGGTCAACACACTGAAAGAGGAACTAGAATTTACTGACACATTTCATTACAGACAGTTTATATTCTGTTTAACCGCGTGTACTGTCACTTCCAAATATTCAAATGCATTTATTGATTGAGTGTACACTTTATGGCCTTAATCCATTTTGATGATAAAGTTTCTCCTTCCATCTTCACCCTGACGAAAAACAATCGACCCAAACCTCGTTCGTCATTGCCCCTCCCTCAACCACTGAGTCAGAAATTCCTTTTTCCTCCACTTGCTTGGGCGGCCGAAGCGACAAAGAGGAGAAGCACCTCCCTTCTCCCAGCACAGAGGAAGGAAGTGCTGCAAGCCAGCGACTTATCTGATTATTAGAGTCAGACTTTAACCTGTCCTGCACCGACTGACTGACAACTTTCAGGTATGTAACACTTTGAATCCAAAAGCTTCCTGGTTTTTCTCACTGTATTTGCTTAGCAGTGCATGATGGGTAAACGTCCTCTCCGGTTCAAGTCGGGCAAGTTGCCAGACAAAACTACTGTGTTAGAAGGAGTCCTCCACTGGCAAAGTTAAAAAGTTGCAAAAACAGGAGGGCTGAAGAAACGAGTTGACTCCCAGTTAAACAGATCCAGTTTGTGCTGGCTTAACACTTTTACCTGTTTTCGTCTGTCCTACATGTTCATACGCGTTTCATTTTGCCCAGCCCATTTTTTTTTTTAAAAACACTGCTGCATGTGCAGCACAGACGTCATAGCTCGGGAAATGCGATTCCAAAACCTTCAGGAAGGACTTTGAACAATTATTCTCCTACTTTATATTCACTCTGATGGGTTAAGCAAAAATTGGCAAGCCAGTTTGTCGAGGAGTAGGAAAACATCTCAAAGTGGACTTGTAGATGCAGCAGCACTAGTTTTGACATTTAATATTCTCACTTTTCAGATCTTGCAGTCCCGTAGCAACACTACTACTTTCAATTACAATTTTGTAGAACTTAAATGTCATAGTAATAACTATTAATGACATCTGAACGTCAACCAATCCGCTTGTTGTGTAGACGGCGTCCAATCACAAGAACCGACTAGGAAATAAAGCCAACAACATACAATAAATCATATGTATTGATACCAAATGTGTATTGCTGTACACAGAAGTACTAGAAACATATTTTAGGGTTACATTTATAAGATTTGCTCTCAAAGAGCAAGAATACAAGCCAGCCTCCAGTCCTAAATTATAATAAAAAAATAAATCATACAAGATCTTCCCAGTCGAACAAAACATTCCCATCAGAAAGCTTGGAAGTGAAGTGATGCAGAACAAAACCGAGCGAGACGTTGTTGGATATTTTGGACTGCGAGGAACACGGATGTGGAAAGACAAGAGCTGACTGTGAAAGTCATTGCGGCTTGAGAGCAAAAAGGCACATCACATAATTCGAAGATAATTTTCCACACAAGCACTCTCCTTTAGCGGCTCTTATGCCTCGTCCATCCAGAAACAAAACCACAGCCAATTGGCAGTCGTAAAGTTACTGGATTTGGATCTGGACTCGGACAGAAAAAGCAAAAAAACAATCTCATATGTAATATGCAAAATAATGAATTCATCTGTTTCTGTGTTCCTGCATGCATTTGTTGGAGAAGAATGAATTTAGGTGGAGGAAACCAGTGTGGACGTTGTAAGAGGACGGTTTACTTTGCAGAGGAGGTCCTCTGTGACAGTCGGAGATTCCACAAGGCCTGCTTTGCGTGCTGTGAGTTAACTGCAACTAACCAACTGTCCATTCTGGCAAATTACCGTTAAGCCGGACTGCAAGATTTACTTTCCGAGCCAAATCTGCTCTGACATCAGTAACTAGGGAGCATCCATAAACTGGTTCACCTGCTTGATTCATCTTGATTGGACCCAAAAATTAAACCCAGTTGTTGCAAGTGAAAGAATTTTCTGGAAGAGTTTCACACAGACAGAAGTGCGCTAATGTTATTTGTGTCGCAATGGCGCACATTCCTCCAAAAGGAATTTGGAGGAAAACAAAAACGCTGCTCCATAAAAGGAGCTCAATGATGACATGTAAGATTAAAATGTTGCGTCTGTTCAGCCGTGTGTAGCAAGCGCTTGGACAGTACGACCGTTGCTGTTCACCTGGATGAAATCTACTGCAAGTCGTGCTACGGCAAGACGTACGGGCCAAAAGGTTACGGTTTCGGCGTCGGAGCGGGGACCCTTAACATGGACAAGGGCGAGGGGCAAGGGATCACCCGAGAAGAGTGAGTACAACCAGGTGGAAATACACAATTCCTTTTTTAAGATTTTTTTCAGTTCGGTTATTTGCCACTCAGGCCGCCCGCTCATCGCCCGACAACCAACGCCAACCCTTCAAAGTTGGCTCAGAAATTTGGCGGGTCCGAGAAATGCCCTCGATGTGGCAAGTCTGTCTACGCTGCGGAGAAAGTGATAGGAGCTGGAAGTGTAAGGAAGAAAACAAAGAAGTGTGTTTGAGGGGAAATAATGAAGAATAACTCACATTCTATCGGTTTGCAGTCGTGGCACAAGACGGGCTGTTTCCGTTGCGCCACGTGCGGAAAGGGGCTCGAGTCGACCACGCTTGCCGACAAGGATGGAGAAATTTACTGCAAAGGTAACAAAAGATCATATTCATGAGTCCAAATAACAGCAAATAAAATATGTTTGGGGTTTGTTGGAAGTTTTACATTCCACAAGTTGCAGTCCCATTTACAAAGTGACAACATTACAAAAGAGCTGTAAAGAACACAAGTTGGTCAGCAGAGGGCGCCATATTAAAAAACTAACACTTCACGCACCACTTTGTTGAATATCACAACACCAAAGGTAGCTTTAAGAACCACTGTACTACTGAAAATATTGGTATTAGATTGAAATATATATATCCATTCCATTACGTTTACAGGAATGGAAAAAAAAATCTTGCTCCATGACTATGACATCGTTAGTAAATTACTATCAAAGCCTATTTTGGTCTGTTGTTTGTATTAGCCTAGCCTAGCAGTGGCTGTGACCTTTGAACTGAAGCTAATTAAGTGAGCCAGTTGTAATGTAAATATGTAAAACATACAGAATTTTGACTCACTGTTTGGAATCTAAACCAAAGATAAGTAGCATTTGTACAGATAGCCGTTAAAAAGGGACAAATTATTATCCAATGGGTAGGACGTTGAAATGGTGTGTGTGACGCTATTGTTTTGTTTTACAGCGTGTTATGCAAAAGACTTTGGGCCAAAGGGCTATGGATACGGAAGTGGAGCCGGAGCTCTGCCACTCACTCAGTAGACGGAACCAATTAAAGAGGAACGACTTGAAAGATATCTCTGTGTATCCATTTCAGTATGGGGCATTGCTTTTATCCATAATGCTAAAGACAATGTGACCAAAAAAAAAAAAAACAACATTGTAGGTGCAGGTGCACTAAATGTTGAGGTGAGTGAACCTGTACTCCAGTAAACTGTATTAAATTATAAATTAAAAATGATGCGGCTAAAGAGCATATCATTTGCCGTTTGACTGTTATATGTAATTGGAGGAAATTGATCGTTACGTGAATATAATCCACACTAAGGTCATCAAATGTATTGCACTGTATACTTGATTGCTGAAAGTTAATAAAGATGGGTAGAAAAAAATAAGATTTTCTTTTCTTTACGAAAAACAATTCTCACGAATGCACTTTATCAATTGAAGCTGGGAGAATTCAAAGCGGAAGAGTGACTTGTATGGAAGATTGCAGACGTGATGCCTATTCATAGTAAACATTCCTCGCATAGTGCGGCACTAACGCGTCACTTTGCATGGCGTAATTAAAGTCATGGGTACGATACACCCATGAAGTGCATTGTGTCGCCCAACTGGAAGGCATGTCAACCATTCCAGACATGGAGGACAATTCCTTTCTGTCTGCCGGCTGGCCGGCCGGCATTACGCCATCACGGCACTTTTCCTGCATCAAAGGTGGCCATGTCATTGTATTTTCCATGTACTTTCTTTCACAGGAGTCGGGAAATTTTCTTGTCATTTTGACAATTCTTTAGTGTCACTGGACACATTTTTATGGAATTTTGTGGCTGGGTGAGGCACAGGCTAATTAAGTCATTTGCTGTGGCGATTGTTTTTTTGTTTTAAACACTCTTGACAGACTTTAAAGGGCAATGAAGTGGAATTCATACCACTCCACAAACCATAAAAGCCAAAATATTGAGGGGACTTTTGTGATCTGGTCTGAGATATGTATGAGCACTTTGGTGGCAATTGTTCGTACTTTTATGACATTAGGCCGTAAACTTTCTTAAATTCACCAAATCCCCCGAATCGGGTGCCGAAATTAAAATTGGGTCCAGTTTGTTTCCGCCCGCTTTGGTGGCCTTGGAAAAAGTTTGGGAACTGGTCTAGTTTGTAGAATTTTTCAAAAATCTTTGCCGAGTGGAAAAGCTCGTCCTACCTTTAATTGCTGTTTAGTATCAGTCACGATGGATACACGTGACGTGGCAAGACTTTGAAACTCGCCGGGGCAGCCGGTAGCGGTAGCGGCTTCTTGGGATGTCACGAATGAGGAGCGAGGGTGTGTCCGTGTGGACTCCGTCAATGAACAGGTCGAGGTGGGCGGGGGTTTCCGCTTTTCCACGCCGGGCATGTCCCAACATATCTATTGACTGCGCGTTATCCGGTTAGGCAGAAGCCACAGTAGCAAGAGCAGCAGGAGCAGGAACAGCAGCGATGTAATCCACCCCCACGCGTGATGTGGATTTGACCGTCTCTGCTGCGATGTCTCTCACGGCGCAAGACGGGCTGTTGGAGAAACGCAGCGGCGGTCTCCTTCAGCTTTGGAAGAAGAAGCGCTGCGTCCTGACCGACGATGGCTTGCGGCTGCGCAACTGCAAGGGTCACGCCGCGTCCCACGCACCCTGCGTGGCGTGGAGCTCGGACTCCAGAGCCAAGGAGCTGCTCTTCGAACGCATGGTGACGGTGGACTGCGTGGAGTACAAGCGTGGCCTGGTGTACTTCACCGTGGTTATGAGCACCGGCAAGGAGATCGACTTTCGCTGTCCGCAGGACGGTACAGCGTGGAACGCGGAGATCGCCTTGGCTCTGGTCCGTTACAAGAACCTCCAAGCCGTGCAGACCGGGAGGAAGAGACTCATTTCCACTGCTCACCTGAGCGGCACCGAGGAGGATGACCAGATATCACAATTTGAGTGAAGTGGACGTACTTGTATTACCAAAAAGACAGGTAAAAAGAAGCACTGACTCAAGTCTTACTTAAGTCATGTTTTTTTATTTCGTCTGCGACGGACGCCTAAAAATCTATTCTCGTGGTATTGCCAACGTTTTGAACTAAATAAATATATTATTCCTATTTCATGTTTCTCAATCAATGATTCTATTAAGTTCTGCACTGTCCGCGTTTATCTGTCTTAATTATATTTAACGTTATGTCTTTGTGACGAAAAAAAAAGCCTGTTATGACTAAATAAAGAGGATAGAAAGTACAGTTGTCTGTTTTCAAATGTATAGAGTAAAAATAAAATGTTAGGGGATAAATAAGGAAACACTTGAAAAATAAGTACAGAAATACAGTATTTGTACTTTGTTACTTTCTGAAAAAATGACTATTCGGGCTTGTAGGAGGTTCTCAGTACTATTGAAATTGATTAAGAACATTTGACCATCAGATTGTTTGTTTACCAAACATTGAGCCAAGCCACATGATGGGGCGTCAGGGTCTGACGGGGAACGAGTGGGCACAACATGAAACGAAAATGCCACAAAAAATAAATTGCTGGTTTGGAATTACAAAAAAAAAAAAAAAATCACAATTTGTCGATTTACTTTTTTGGAACACATCCTGTTATTTACAAAAAAAAACAATTCAGGTGTCATCTTGTTGCATTATCTAATTATATTTGGTCAGATTCTACGATTTATTCTAATTTGAGACCAAATGTAAAACAAACTAGTATGAATAAATTTGGTGAGCTCAAAGGTGAACGTGCCTTCAAGCATGTCATCCTTAAGTCTAAGCACTATGGAGATGAATTTCGGTTTCATCTCCCTGTTGTATTAGGTGCTAACTGCCATTTAAGTGGAAGGAATGAAAACATTTATGTTGATGTTTAGGTTTTTTTTTTTTTTTTTAAACATGGCCTCTCCCTGTGTCGGAACCTCGACAGCGGTGCCACTCTTCTCAGCATGTGCATCAAAGCCAACGTCTCACTCTAAGTTGCAATTTGAGCCCGCGTAATAACGTGAGCCAACCTCTCCCTCAATTGGCAGCCAAGTATTTTTAGCCACACGCTTGTTTACTTCCCTTCTGTCTGAAAGCTTGCTGTTCCTAATCGGAACTTCATTTAAACAAAGTTTGTAGCAGCCAGAGATGAACTACAATTCCCCCAAGACCGTCAATTCTAGATCTACAATATATAGACAAGTTTGGTGAAAAAGACACATTTTCAGGCCAGCCATAACAACAACCTTGTCACTCACTCAAAAGCCTCACGCGTTTATGACGTGCACGTTTAAGTCGGAACTCTGCGCTCACGCGCTAGGAATTTGCAGCCACGCTTCCTTAAGTGAGCCCAGTAGCACCGTTCCCAAATTAACTTCGTCGCCGTGGCGACAGTGTGGTGTAGCCGCTGTAAAATGTCATGTTTACATTGATGGATAATCATATCTTCTGTTTTCTTTGCAGCATTTCTACATCGTTAGCATCGACGACTAAAGGGCTCTCCGGTCTTTTCCAAATGACGGGCCGAAAGAGTCGATGTGTAACCTGAACTTTTTCACGCTGGCGCACCGAGTCTTTCTAACTCTTCACTGTCTGTTATTTCCGACAAGGTGGGATAAAAATTTTTGCGATGAAGACTTGGATTCTTTCACCGTGTGTGCCTTGATATTTCACAAACTTCTGAGTCACTTGAGGTCTTACAGCTTTGCTCTCCCGTGCAAGGATTAGCATGAAGAATAAATATTTGTGCACATACTTGTGGTATTATTTCTATTTAATAAATAAAGCATTACTAATACTGTTGCGTGAGCTCCATTTTTTTGTAGCCAACCACATGAATAATAAATTCCAAAAGTCGGAGAGCTGAATAACGTGAACATGTGACATTGAGCAAAATCTCCCGGTCAACTGGCTCCAATTAAGCAGATGTTGTTCATTCAAGCATGTTTTGCATGTCAGCAAAACAACAGTGTGAGTGTTAAGCTGTGCTGTTGTGTCCGAGTCAGAGGGGGGGGGGGGGGAGGAAAAAAAAGGCTTGATTGTGCGCCATGGACGTCTTTCATTACACTGTGGAAAACCCCGAGCGCTGTTGCCGCACCTCGTGAGTCACTTCGGGAAGCAACGGTATGGCAAGAGGAGGCAGTTTTGATTTGGTTTTGTTGAATGCCACCACCAAACCGATGTCAAAGTTGCGAGACCTGTAAACAATTAGATGATTATCCAACGGAAAGGGTTCAGTTTTGCTGGGAAGACACGCAAGCGCCCCTATGGAAAAGTGTCATCTGATGAGTCATGATGAAAGTGAAATATTCAAAAGAATCAGGTGCTCAGAATTGGTTTTGAGGCCGCGTCTTTTTGTAGCCGCCAGAGGGCGCCCCCTCCACTTTTCTGCATCTGTGTTGAATATATTTAGTTCCTTCAAAGTGGAGCTGGCCTTGGAGTAGAACAACTTCAAAGTGTGTTGAATGATATTTGATTCAAGATGCAATAAACCTAAATGTCATGTATCTGCTACAAGTAATGTACAGTTACTTTGCCCATCTAGCTATGCTAGTGATGCACAGCAACCTTGGGGTTGGATTCCAGACCATGCCTGCAATAGACAAGATATATATTTTTTAAAGTTGCGTAGGCCTACACTTCAGCAACCAACAATTCAGTATATGTGAAGTATTATTTTTGAAAATTTAATTGGTTAGCAATTTCATTAGCCACTGTCATCTTGCTAACAATGTTCACTTTACCAGACATATGCAGATAATTTACAATTAATTAAATTTAAAAAAATAAATAAATAAATGGTGCACTGAACCTACAATAACCACCATAATTAATACTCAGTGTGTCTATTTTTTTTCTTTTGTAAAATGATGTGCCTTGGCTTCCTTTCTAAGGTTTGAGAAGATCTGTTGATCTATGACTCATGAATGAAAACCAAATTCCACATTTGGTATAACAGGTAAGAGATGGAAAAAAAAAATGGAAAAAAATAAAATCCATGTTGATAATTTGCTTGTCATGCCAAAGTACCATCAGCTGACCGTTTACTACAAACGTAGCCAAGCTAGCATTTGGCACCGCTACCGCAAAATGCAAGAATTCATTCTCCACTGGCACCCCATCAAACACTAAAAGGTTCAGATCTTCTTCATGAAGTCTGAAGTCCCTTTTTATCAACGTCTCATCAGTAAAACTCGTGAGCTGGCAGCATCACCGTGGCTTGTCAGAGCCGGACCGTATCCCTGGTTTAAGATGGATCTGTGGGGGGAGAAGTGTAGACGGGGCAACCAAAGATTGGGCAGAGCAAAAAAATAGGGGTGGAGGGCTAATAATAACCTCCACTAACAAAAGAGAGAGCGGAGTGAGATGATGGGAGGTGCGCTTAAATAGAGGGCCACCAAATTGCTCTTGCTCATCTCTGATTTTGTCCATCGTCACGCCGTTACATCTTCGTCTCTTCTGCCACTGGTAAGAGCCTCTCACTAAGTGACTAGATTGTGTTCTACTTGATTGGTACTACTAATACGACAATGCTACTATCAACAATAATGATGCACTGTTTTCTTTTTGCAACTGTCGGAGATGTCAACTAGACATTCGAAATCTATTTAATATTTACCTCGCTTTTCTAAATTGTAGCTTTAATTGAACACAAGGGTTCCTGATCTGATCTTTGGTAGCTTTTTTTCTCCTTCTGTGTATTACATTGCAAAGTTGGCTCCCCCACAGAGGTTTTCAAACATCTTATGAGTTATTGTAGGTAAATCCCTGGACCAGGCCGGTCTGCTTCATAGCCAAGTCGGCCTCCACAGCTGTCTATCAGATGTCCTCCGCGTCTATTTGGGGAGACAGGCCATTCAGATGTCTGCGACGAGATAATCCAAAAACAGGGACACGGGGGACAGAACTGGATGAGGCGCAGCTATTTGTTTGGAATCTTTCTAATCCACCGGAGCAGTTCTCGGATGTGCTTTGGGGTGTGCATCACTGATGTTCCCCTCGGTGGAGTGTGAGAAGTAGAGAAGGGGGTGAACTCATGTGAGACTGAGTCATACCACGGCCATCTGACATAGGAGAAAAGTTTGGGGTGAGAGAGGAGGACTGAAGATCAGGTGGAAACAACTCCAGACAGGAATTCAGGAGATGGATGGACTTTCCATTTAAAGTACTCTATTCTGAAAATATATTCCTTGCAAGAAGAAAGTTCCGTTGAATTCCAGGAGTGTACGTTAAGCAACAGTGAGAACATTTTGCGCAATTGCCATCTGAGCGAACGTCCAATGAGATGCATGCAAAAGATGATGTGACACAACAACTGCCAATGAAGGTCTAATCTCTTCTATCTCTTCTCCAGGGTGGGGTGGGGATTCCATCATCAGGATGCCTGAGCATTTGTGAGTGATCTTATTATAGATTAGCGTACACACAGTTAAGCCCAAAAATGATTAAAACTCGATACGCACAATGATATCGAAATCTAAGTCAATAAATATTTTCTTCTCTTGACCGTCTCTTACAGGCCAGAGGTAAGATCAAACTTTCAGGAACATAAACAAGAGTGGTAGAGTCGTTACATCATGTTGTGTTCTTCATCTAGAGGAAACCAAAAATTTCCGCTTCAAGGAAGCTAATGCTCAAGGTATGAGGAACCCGCAAATATCGTCGCGGCAGTTCAGTGAGTCAAGGTGTTTGTTTTTTCTATTTCAGAGTCTGATGGTAGCAAAGGCCAAGGAGGAACTAGAGCATGAAATCCATGAGAAAGAACGGGAGAAACATAAATACCTGGCCGAAAGAGCCCCATCCGTCAACCTAAATCATATGAGCGTTGCGCAATTGCAGGTGCTTCAACCATTCAAGATGAACAACGAACTGTAGCAGACCAACTTGCATTGATTTGTGTGTCTTCTAAATGTAGGATCTGTGCAAACAGCTCCATGACAAAATTGACCTGGTAGATGAGGAGCGATATGACATTGAAGCCAAAGTGTTGCTCAACACACGAGAGGTACATCACACGCTACCTTAAATGTCACCATCTGATATGAAGTTTCTCCAATCCTGGTCCAGATTCAAGATCTGAGCATCAAGGTGTTGGACCTGAGGGGCAAATTCAAGAGGCCCGCTCTACGGCGCGTTCGCGTGTCTGCTGACGCCATCCTGCGCTCCTTGCTGGGCTCCAAACATAAAGTCTCCATGGACCTCCGAGCCAACCTCAAGTCCGTCAAGAAAGAAGACACGGAGAAGGTGCGTAAAATAAAGCTCATACGAGACCCACGCAGGGGCGCTGCAATGGGGTGGCCAGGGGAGGTCATGGCCTCCCCGTAAAATTTACTGGCCACTCCACAGCCACTGGTCAGAATTTTTTCTACTAAATGTCAATTTCAGTTGACGCTAATTCCACATTTGCACTTTACGAGTTATTTCTTCATTACACAAACATCCGGTGAGGGCGAGGCTGCGACTTTATGAGTAAGAGGAGGAGCCGACTTGAGACAATGAAACCATTGTCTACAAAAGGAAAGCCTTTGTTGTGATTACTGGCCCCGTGTGTGTGGATGTGTGTGTGTGCCAATACATGCACTGTGAACCCGACCCCGCTAAACCCAATAAAGTTGTCACATTTAGAAATCAACAAAGAAATCTCTCAATCTTTTCTTTCCCGTAGAAGCGGCCAGTAGAGGACAGCGACTGGAGAAAAAATGTGGAGGCTATGTCAGGCATGGAGGGAAGAAAGAAGATGTTTGACGCTGCCAAGGCTCCTGCGCAGTGAACCTGCAACGTGAGCTCCTGCGGCGGCCCGTGGCAGCTTTCTCTCAACGCAGTTCGCCAAGCGCTCAGATTTATTTGCTCAAAATTCATGAGCTGACTGTCGTTATGATTATTTTCATTTGCTTTGTATTGAAAAACGGTGGAGTGAGAAGCAGTAACATAAGTTGCATCCTAATAAAATCAATCAGGTTTTTTTTGTGACGTTTTGTGTTATCTTTGAATAACAGATCCAAGTTTATGGTCTTCAGAAGATGTTCATGGTCATATGGTGTCAGCACCAAGGTTATTTACAAATCGATTTGGATTTTTCCATAGTTAATCTTATTTCATTTGAACTTTCATTGTTCTAATTCATTTAGTTTGAATAGGTGATTAGAGTAGGTTACTTCAAAATATAAATTCAATTTAAAAATGTAATAAATCAAAAGGTTTGATGGTGGTCATGTCGGTGCAGAACTGCAAAATCATAATTAGGCCAGCACAATATTTGATATTTTAACAATGAGGTGAGGCAGCAGATCCTGGGGCAGAGTCCAATTGAACAAAATAGGCGACGCCATTTACAGAAGAGCAAACAATACCACAACTCACACACCCAGCTGGACACACATACTGTACGCTTCCCTTTTGTCAAGTCTATTTGCAAAATACATTTATCTCGGGACAAATAAGTTTATGTTTAGTCATCGATATTCAGCGTGCAATTCGGACTGGCCGGATTCGAGAAGGACTCAATGTCAAAAAATAAATGCTAACTAAGCTAGCTAGTGCATAATTGTGCTAATAGTTGTGTCGTGTATAAGAAAACCACCACCTCTCTCCCATTGCATCATTTCCCTTCAGTTATTGTTTAATTCTGTCGGCTGACAACGAAAGTCTCTCTCTCTCGCACCCCCCTCCCTTCCTCTCTCTCTCTCTCTCTCGCTCAGGTGGGTAGCTCACCTTTGTGGTTATGTGACACCTCAGTGAACAGGGTAAAGGTGGATTGTTTGGTGGTGCGATGTAGCCAGCGCCCTCCAAAGTGCCTGTCAGTTTCCTTTCAGTTTGACTCGAGAACACCGGGACAAATTATTCGTCCGGCATGTCCGGCAGTCGGAGAAACTGGTCCAATTTGTCCAGGTAAATCTTACTTCTTTAAAAAGAGTGCATTTTCTGAAGACATATGGTGTATTTACTTTGTTTCAGTTCACTAACCTTCTTAAAAAATGAGCTACTTCTTGTGTACCGGTTAATGTGAAGGGTCACTTGTTTGACAAAGAATAACAAATGAATAATTCCTTAAAATTACAACTGAAGGTTTAACGCAGTCGGAAACAAATTTGACATAAATGTCAACATTCCTAGGAAGTCACAATGTCTCATGCCTTGCCACAATTGTGACGAGCTCCTTTATATAAAATATTTTTGGGAATAATAGTGATGTATGTTGTAGGTTAACTGAAATTTTCTATTTTTAAATGTTTGCAGATATTTTCATATTGACTGACTTAAAAAAAAAAAAAAAAGACAAAAATAGTGGTTTACTATGATTTCTGGCTTTTTTTTTATGTTTGCTGGCATTCATGAAGAAAAATATTAGCTGTAGCAGTTGAGGAATTGTGAGCTAGCCCAAATTTGGCCTTAAAAAGCTGAATTCAGTTTTGCAATTCCTCATTTATGCAAAATATTACATTCAAACTGGAAAGTGTCCCAATAAAACAATTTCATGTTGTTCTCGGTTCACTTTCATGGTTTGTGGTCCATATTTTTTGTAGGTTGAGCATATGGAAGAAAAATTGTAATAAAAAGCTGCACCTTGCTAATATTTGATAAATAAAATGTCTCAGCCGTTGCATAGCGAAGAGAGCAAGCTTGGACTAACAGCCAAAGCGCAATCTCCCCTTTCCAACAGTTTATTGTTTTATATTCCATGGCGTTACATTGCGACTGATACGTTTCCGTTTTATGACCTCGCATGTCACCTCAGGTTGGCGCGCCAGAGGACAATGGAGGACGAGGAGGAGGTGGAGAGGGAGAGGAGGAGGAGGGTGAAGAGCAGCTCCTTCGACGACGACGACTTGAGTGTGGCACCCGTTGACACGCCCGCAAGCAACCAGGTCTTCGACACCCCGCCTGAAACATCTCAGGGCTCCAGCAGGTTAAAGTTCACCTCATAAATCCTTTAATAAGTGCTCCATTTCGATTTTCTTCATCTGGCATCCAAGGTGTTCCTCTGCTTTAATGGTGTCTGGCTTTCCCGAGACACTAAGCAAAGCGGGGATTTGACACTTTTGCCCCACGGGAATTTGTCACCTGTATTCCTTGCAAACTGACACCATGCATGAAAATGGGGGATTTATCCAAAGCGGCTTAGCTTGACAGCGTTTGTCATCCGGCTCCTTCACAAATGCTTTATTTCTAGTGAGGAGCAGATGCAGGTGGACTTTATGGAGATACTGCGAGTCCGGGATGAGAAGCGCAGGTTGAGGCGCACGGAGTCTCTGAAGCGCCAGGATGTGGTCAGGAAGGATGACGAGGAGTATGGCGAGGGAGGAGGAGGATCCGAGGAGGAGCTAAGCGTGGAGCAACCCATAGCTAAAATGCAGCAGCCACAAACAGTGACCGCATGCCCTCCCAAGAAAATCAACAGCCACGTAAGCCATGTTTTATATTGACTAATTCTTGACATTAGATGTGCATTTCTTCAATTAAAGATGATTTGTTTTATCAATGTTACATATAAGACCATGCCAAAATGTACTATCCTGCCCCCTGAAAATACACAACTAAGAATTGAACAAAACACACACACAAAGACCACATTTATGCAGACAAGCCCCAAGAAGGCCGAGTTGGACCGATGCCACCCATTGCCGGCAGTCAGCTGTTGCCCCACACAGAGTCATGTTAATCATCTTCCACATCTTGCAAAAGCAACTCAGGCAGGGGAGCACACAAAACATACAGAAAGACAACAAAAAGGGTTTGAAAATTCGTTTCGCCAACTCTACTCTCTAATGAAATCATTAAGAATTATTTTTTGTGGTTGTCAGGCAACAAAAACAATCCTTGCACATATCTTTGATGGTACCCATACAACTTGTTATACAATCTATATCATTCCCCTCTATCAGTCTTGGGTGAATCAACTGTTTTGATTTATACGAGGAACTCTTTATAAGGCATTATAGCAACTTGCGATTGTGCAAGGCCTTGACCCTACGATGTTACGTAACGCGAGGTGTGTAGCAGGTGACTCATGTTGATGCTGTGTCTTCATTAGAAAGAAAAAGGCGACCCGTCCAAGAAACACTCACTTTCCAGACAACCATCCACCCCAACGAGCAAGTTTGTCAGGTTAACAAGCATTATTTTTGCCGCACTTTTACTTTCAATACAGATGCCAAGAAAATAATATTAGCAAAGCTATGCTAGCATGACGTTCAGGTCGCTGTTGCTCCATCACGTTTACTTGTGTTTCTGTTTTAGTTCTGTCTCGATCTCTCTCAACAAGAGCCCCTCTGCGAGCGGGCACACATCTCCTGTGAGCCCCCTTTCGCCGACGACCCCTAGGTCACCTCAAGGACAATGGTCCTCACCTTGTAGTAGCCCCTCCTCTCGAGGGCCCAGGAGCCCCATTCCCAATGGACACACACCAAAGGTAGTCCACACACACGCACTTAATAGTCATGTCTCTCATTAAAAAAAAAAAAAAAAAAAAAAAGCAACTGCTCCCTCTAGCGACGAAGATCATCATAGCAAGTAGAGTTTTATCGACTATTTATCAAACACATCCACAAATTCGACCAAACTAGTGCTAAAAACAAGTCTAAATAATACAATAGATAATAAGAATGCAAACATATCTGTCATATAAAAAAAATCTGTTGTCGCTGGCTTTTGCAGGTGAATAGAGTAGTATTTAAATCATAACTTCCACAACAATTATATGGAAATAACATCATTTTCCTGACCATCTAAATTTCTCAGACCAGTGCGATGAACTTTTCGACCAACAATAACACAGAGGAGACGGGGAACCCTATCTTTATCAGAAAGAGCTCCAGGACCATGTCTTATAGGGTAAATACATCACACGCATTGTTTTAGCACCCCAATATCGACAATAACAACATGACACAATCTTACGTATACAAATGGCAACATTTGACGCCATATTCTTGGTCAACAGATGATGAAAAAGAAAGAGGAGGGGAGTTCGCCATTGCAGAGGAGGTCTGAAGATATGTTATGATCAGATTTTGGGCTTGTGTGAGATGTTGATTTTTGATTGTCCACTATTTTTTGTTCCTCTGTTTTAGTGCAAGCGTCAGGGTGGCCTCCCAAAAAATTGAATCCAACACAGTACAAGTTAGTGCACTCCAACTTGAAAGTACAAAATGATGACGTAAAGATATTGGGACATTCTGGCCCATTTGAACATGGGGAGCTATAAATCTAGAATTGATTTTTCAGGACATCCCGGCTGCTATTTTAATTTAAAGTGAATGTAGAGTGACTTCAATTATTTGTAAGTGCCCAAAACAAACTGTTTTTAGTTTAGTGTATTTGATTCACCTTCAACAAAACTTTTAAATATTTCAGAAACATTTATCAATGAATAATATGAATAATTTGGGTCCTATTACAGAACCTTGAGGTACTCCATAAGCCTATTAATTATGACACAACCCAATACAAGGGTGACAGATTAAGTGACATATTATGCTGACTTTTTTGTTGTTTTGGATCAGATTGAACACCTCAACGAGGAAAAATCATCATCTTTCCAGAGAAAGTAGGTCATATTTTTAATTTGTCTAATTCACAAAAGCTTTAAATCCCACGCATGACTCACCAGAATCAAACTTCTGTACAGTTCCGCACAACGAGTCTCCTCTCGAGCCATCCAAGAGAAAATGGAGAGACTGGCCCAAGCTGCTCAGGTATTGTCCGGTCTTCAAAGTACATAAAGCGGAATTATTTCATGAGATATTCCACAGAAATCGGAAACGGGTCGATCTCCCGACGTGAGCCAACGTACCTTGTACCTGCTGGACGAGGTGTCCAGGAAGAGGGATCTCTTTGAGAAGGAGCCGCGAGAAACGAGCCCATTAAGCCCTTCCAAATCCAAACATGTAAGCACACAGCTAGCACGCTCCGTGTTGCAAAGCACTTCAATATTGGCCATGTCTGCAGGAATTTCGGGGCTTCACTAAAGCAATGTCGGACCGAATCAACCACTGGCTTGACAAGAGCAAAGAAATCGGATCCACGCCCAGCGGCACGGTCAGAACCGCCATTTTGATATGCAACACCTGGCGCACGTGACCAAGCAGAAACCGCCAATTTTATTTATTTATTTATTTATTTATTTATTTATTTATTTATTTATTTATTTATTTATTTATTTATTTTAAGCAAAGACCCAAATTACAAAGGGTTAAAATCACGGTGAATATCAGTCGACTTAACTTTATCCCTTATAAACTTAGTCAGGATGCAATTTGGTTCCTAATTTTGAAACAAAAAAAAAAATGTCAAGATTGAACTAAAGCAACGGTTGTCAAGCAACAATAAAATACATCAAACACGAAACATTTTATTCCTAAAAACGTATTTAATATTATAAGTCACTATAATATAACGTGGTTTGTACTTTCTTTAAGATTAAACACAAACGTATTGGAGACAACTAAAAAATTAAACTGAACTGCACTTAGGCGGTGATTCTTTTTTGTGCCACTAGAGGGCGCCCGTGTGCTGTAGCACAGTTTGAGTGTATTTTGTTTATTCTGATGGTACTGGTCAGATTTGTGTCATCTTAAAAGTGTGGGCTTTCAGCCACTTCTCTCTTTTCAAATGTTTTCTTTTAAGACAAACATTTACATCTGTGTTGCAGGATTTCAAACATGTGGACATCAGCAGCAAGAAAAGTTAATTTGAGAAGCCATGAAAATGTCACAAAGTTCAAACCAGAAAAAATCTACAAGATTATTTTGTCATATTAATTTGGAAAAGTACAAGGAACTTTTTAATCTTTGTAAATATGGAAAATTGAAGTGATTGAATTTTGTATTTGATCTGCTTTAATCCCCTCCTGTTTGTCTTCCTGGATGAAATCTTTCAAAATAAAACAAGTTGTATTTTTTTTTTTTTTTTTTGAAGATGGAAAAAGGATGTCGCTTTTTATAAAATATAGTTTGAAATTTTTGTGGTTTAATATTAAAAGTACAAATTCAATTTGTCAATATCTCAACACTTTGAACAGGTAAAATTGTAAAGATGTTCATTTACCAACCCAAAAGTCAAATCTTTTGTGAAATCCCCAATTTTTAATAAAATATTTAAACAAATTCCAGTATACAGCAGTCATTTTTATAAACAGAAAAAAGTATGTTACCATTAGGACATATTTTCTCATTTGATAGGAAAAACCCTGCTTGGGATAAAACGACAAATGCTTTCCAACTCTTAAAAGCCTCCGCAATTAAATTGTCTAATTTAGACATAAGCTAACCTCTTATCTCTGCAGATTAGAACTCTGTGTTTTGTCAGCAGATGGTTGCCATGTGTGTGTTTGCATTGACACGCTCCCTTATTTGGTTTTGCCGATAACGCAAAGCGGCAGCTATCTTAAAAGTTATTAATAACGCAACAAAAGCTGGTGCAGCCTTTCAGCCTTCCACTTTGCTTGTTTTTCCTGCTGGTCCTGAGGTTACCCTTCCCAGGATCTTTGTTCTGCTCCATCACAGGTTTGCTTCACACATGGACACCAAAAGAAAACACAAGAAATTGCTCGCAAAAAGATGCTGAAGTTGCACTTTAAATTATGACTAAATGACGGATTTCTGGAGGGGGTGTGTGTTCAAGGTCACCGCTGGTCATGTCGGATAACGAGGAGGTAGTGGAGGAGTATGAAGAGTAAGTAGCGTCCGTGCATTCATCTGGATCTGTGTCATAATTTTGATGAATGTGTTTGATTTTCACAGGGAGGTGGAAGGTAAGAAAAGATGCCATGTGCTGGCAAAACAAAAGATGCTTTGTTCAACCAAAACACGGCGGCCTGATACGGTAACATGACACCACTGTGGATGTGCAAACTTGTTTCCATTCAAAGTTGTTTCCATTTTATTGTTATGCGCCGTGTGGTTGGCTGGCGACCTTTTCTAAGGTGACCTCCATTTCATGTCAAACATCCTTTGAGAGGCCAAAATTGCAGTTGGTACATTTGGGGGGGATTCTGTCACGTCACATCAACTTCTTGTTTTTCCAGAGGAGGAAGAGGAGGTAGAGGAGGACCAGGCAGAAGAGGAGGTGGAGGAGGAGGAAGGTACGGCGTGTGATTTGTGCATTTCGGTGGAAGATCCTAAATGAGTACAACGTGATAAGGAGGCTTCTTAAACATGCGAGCAGAAATATGATTCAATTTGGACAAACGCGTCACTTGCTTTGAGCGTTAAATACTTGAAATACCAAAGGTGGGTAGCTCATTGTTATCACTTTCTGATCTTGTGTTAGGATGAACTTTTTGTTCTCTTCTGAGCTCAATAGAGAAATACATCAACATTCCTGCACTAGAGCCCACACTCAAAAAAAACTGCTGGGTCAAAAACAACCCTTTTTTTTTGGGTTTGGTTTTCAAAACAACCCTAAATTGTAAGGGTGAAAGTTCACTGACGAGTTCAATCCATGCCGTGCAAAATCATATTCATCGATGTCTTGAAATAAACTGTTTTGCATCCCAGATTGTGAGGCAGTAGTATTTTGCGGCTCTTTAAAATGGTAAAAATGCTTGAGTGCTAACTACGATGCGCCAGCTAGCTAGCAATGGCTGCTACTTAGGCTAAATGCGTTTTGAAGTTGCTTGGAAATAAGTAATTCTTCCCTGTGTGGTAGCAAATAAGCTACATTTTGACAAGTTTTAGTTTGTCTAAGGAAGAAGTCATGCTAATTGCTAAGCTAAACCAGGATTGACATATGCTAGCGCGGTTAACTGAAATGAAGTGCTTGCATGATTGAATCCACTTTTCACAGATGTCTGGTTAAACCAAAGAACATCCAATTTTGAACAACAAATTGGCAAGCAAATCAGACATTTGTCGGAATTCACTAAAGAGCAACGGAACTGGAAATGATTTATGCTAGGCTACGCCTGTGCGAAACTGCTCTGCCTCAATAATTAAATAAAAAAAGTAAAAAATAAAAAATAAAAGATAAAATATTTGAAATAAAAAAATAAATACAATTTTAGCCCTGATTCCTTGTAGCCAACAAGATATCAGTAGCTTTGGCTTGTGCAGATGTCCAGTGAAGTTCTACAGGTTCTATTCTAGCAACTCCATGACTGCCAAGATTCTCACTCACTTGTGACATATTTTGTCTTACTAACAGACAAAGCCGCTGAAGAAGGGCAGGAGGAGGAGGAGGAGGCCGCTGAAGAAGAAGGTATGACAGGAGAAAGATCAAGTGCAGAATGAATGCGGACGCCTACAAGAAAGTAATGAGACAAATGGATCGTCTGTTTTTGTGGAGCGGACACTTCTGAGAAAGTCATCACTTATCTGAGTCAGATGTCATTTTGGTATGTGAGGGACTGCAGCTACTTGATGAACAGCAAGTGTTCGTTGACACCTTGTCACACAAACCTTCCAACCCTGAGGCTGGACATTAGTCACAATTCATCATCAGAATCTGCTGACTTTCTATCATACCACTGAGAAGTGTTTCAACACAAAAACAGACAACACCTTTGTTTTTTTTACTAACTGAAATTAAATTTTCCTGTAAAATGAAAATATTTTTCGTTGTAATCTTGACAAATAGCAAAAAAAAGATTCATTCACGACTTTCACCAAAAAAAAATCCAAGTATATAAAATAATCAAAAATTCTCTCCATACTCAAATTTGGTGGGTGTGTCCGCTGAGCAAGCTAAAGTCACACCCCACTCAACTGTCAACTGTCAATCAAATACCACAAATAGAAATGGCTGCCACTTCGTCAAGCATTTTTCTTATGTCGACACATCTGCTTAAAGTCTTAATGGCTGGCTTTAATGATGATGATGATTAATCCCACTGGGTCATCACGTGCATCTTCCACACATGACAACGAGGCGCTCTAAAGTAGTCACGGCAGCCTGACGCATCGGCCCGCCCATTGGCTATCAAGCTGGATTTATTTTGTCGCCCCCTCCCCGTTTATTCTGCATGACGTGCGTGCACTCAGGGCTGACAACGAGGCACTCTAACGCAGCCGCACCCACTGAAAAATGCCTTTTCAGATTTCCCCTATTAGTGTGACAAACAGAAGTCTTCATTTAAGGCGTTTCTCCTCAAATCTTTGTTGACTTCCTGTCATGTGAGCAAAGTCAACCCAGACAGAAATTGTTACTCACTCGTTTGCCATTTTGTTTTGACGCACATTGTGCTTTGGTTCCAGACGGCGATGGGGAAGCAGACGAAGAAGAAGGTAAAAGCGACAAAAATGTTTGCCTCTTCGATGAACTTTCTGGGAAAGCCATTTTGGCCGAGTCACACATAGTTCATTGTCTCAACTTGTTGGCTTGGATGCAAATGAGCGTGCGTAGTCTTGACTCGCTCTCTCCTCTTCTTACATGCTGGTTGCTTCTCACCAAAGAAGAAAGCAAGCCAAAGTTCAAGTAAGCACCAGCCATCTGTGAACATTTGATGATACAATACAACTTTTGGAAGGATCTACAAAGTTGAATTTTTTTCCCCCCTGAACTTTCTTCTCCTGTCTTACTCTGTAGGCCATTTATGATGCCTAATCTCATCCCGCCCAAGATTCCAGATGGCGAGAAGGTTGATTTTGACGTGAGTTATGCCAGCATATGTTTCTGCTGGAGGGTTTATTATGCAACTTTAAATACACCCGGACAGTTGAACAGCTCACCAGCTAGCATGATAGTCAGCGGCATACCCATTTTCAAAGAAGGGAAATCATATTTATATAACTTTACATTCATAAAACTTTTTTATAAGCATTGCTCCCCTTATACGAGACTAATAAAACAAAGGTGAGGCTAAATTGTGTTCCCTTCTAAAGGACATACATCGCAAACGGATGGAGAAGGACCTGATGGAGCTTCAAACTTTGATTGAGGTTCATTTTGAGAGCAGAAAGAAGGAAGAAGAAGACATCATTCATCTTAAGGAGAGGATAGTGAGTGCCCTAAACGGACACAGATCAAATGCGTTGGAAATAAAACTCAAGAGCGGATTGTCGGTGCGCAGGAGAAGCGCCGCTCCGAGCGAGCCGAGCAGCAACGAATCCGAAGCGAGCGAGAGAAGGAGCGACAGAAACGTTTGGAGGTAGAGTATGACAACCGGCCGAGAACAAGTCAACCGGAATGAGGTCCGATCATATTCATACGTGGGCGCTCAGGACGAGCGCACTCGCAAAGAAGAGGAAGAGGCCAAGAAAAGAGCCGAGGAGGATGCCAAGAAGAAGAAAACCCTGACCAGTCTGCACTTTGGAGGCTACATGCAGAAACTGGTGAGACAAGTGGTGACTCTGGATTATTCATAAATAATAATTCATATGCACCAAACTTCCCGCAGACGGAGAAGCGCAGCGGCAAGAAGCAGACGGAGAGAGAGAAGAAAAAGAAGATCCTAAACGATAGACGCAAGTCTCTGGATATTGAGAATTCGAATCAGGAGCAACTCAAGTGTGTGTGGGGGGGGCAAAAAGTGATTGCGCTATTTTCACGTGGGCGATTCTCAAAAGGTACAAAACGGCTTTTTGTTTTTTTTGGATGACTCCCAGAACGAAAGCTAAGGAGCTGTGGGAGTGGATGAAAGAGCTGGAAGCTGAGAAGTTTGAGCTGCAATACCAGATCACTAGCAAAAAATACGAGGTGTGTGTGTCAGCGTGTGTTTGTGTTGACCTAGTTAACCATGCAGCACCCGCATGAGGGCACCCGCCCAATCCAATGAGAAGTGGCAATAGACTGAGAACATTTGGAGTTCATCCGAGGCACTTTAAATGGCGGCAGGCGTGCTGACTTTCTTTTCACGAGATTGAATGTGATTGGTCGATTCAATTAGATGTGCGCACTTGGGTTACGACATAACGACACTCTCAAAAATTTTGAAAAATTCACGTTAAACAAGAATGGTAGAATTTTTTTTTAAATGCTTGAGCTTGGTTTTGGGTTCTTTGTATCGGGAAAACGTTGGTGTTGAATCAGGGGTGTGTAGACTTTTTCAATCCACTGTTGATGTCAGTCTATAATGCAAATGTACATTGCAGCCCTCACACTTGGATTTTTTTTCTTTCTTGCAGATCAATGTACTACGGAACCGCGTCAGTGACCACCAAAAAACGTACAACCGCCCTCCAAACTTTCATTTCATACAAATCCTGCCTGCAGCCATCATTGTTTCATCTTTCTTTAGAAGTAACATTCAAATCGTACTTTTTATGACCCATCGAGTGAAACAGCAAGCATTCCTCGAATGTCCTTTTTAGTCATAACCCATAACCTCACATTTCAAAAGAAAATTTTCAAAAGAAAACCCCCACTTTTGACGACGCGGCAATATGACTAAAAAAGGGAGTAATGGGAAGCGGCGATTAAAAGCGTTCCTGCCACTTTTATTGTAACTGGCCGAGCTGGCTGCTCGCTTGGGTGTGGCGCATCTGTCAAGAGTCCACACCTCCAGCACAGAATGTTTCACACAGCCTGACGTGTTATTTTTGGATGAGAACTCCAGCAACAATGGCCGTTTGCTAATACACTCTGTTCTCTCCTCAGGTCCAAGAGGACCAAGAGAGGGCTGAGGAAATAGATCAAGTGATAAGTTGGAAGCAATCTTGCAGCAAAGCAAACGGCACTGCCAACTCTTTCCAGAAAAACAGGCTCAATCACTATTTACTGGATTTATGGATGTTAAATAAAGACGTTTCGTTTGGCCAAAGCGCTTTTTTTCTTGACTTTGTGAAGACAGTCAGACTGGACACCTCTTGATACAGCCGTGTAAGAATGAAAAGGCCCAAGAAGCCTGAAGTAAAACAAAAGTTGATACAGCTTCCTTAAAAGAGACAGGCTCCGACTTGACTGGGACTTTTCAGATGCTCGGCGGACATGATGGGACTGAGACAAACTAGAAGGTATAGAAAATGATGAAGCTCTTGCTTCTGCAGTGACTATTTGAACATATCCATCAAGTGGCTGCTTTCGACAAAAGTAATCAGACTACTTTTGGATTTATAGCAGAAATGTTAGTTAGCGCAACAAAACAAGTCAATTGTGCTGAGTTGGTTTTACTTAAGTTAGTTTGGTAAACTCCTATTTCTTTGTTGAAAATGCAGGAAGGACAATTTTCACATTAGCAAAACTGAAAAAATATTTTGAATGGCCCAATTTAAAATTTGATCAGTTTGTTCCCTTGAAAGTTTGAGTTCACTCAACTTATTTATCAGTTTGTTGCCTTAAATGTTTGAGTTGACTTTTTTTTTTTTTTTAAACAGTGTTGTCACACTATTAAATAAACAGGCAGGGTTACATCAATGACTAACAAGAACCAGAAACAGAAAAACAAACAGACAACTTGAGATAGGAAGATAAAATTAGGAGGAAATACTGTATGTAAATAAAAAAACATTCCGCAAATATTTTCGAGCTGCTTGCTAGCATTTTTCTTGTAGTAAGAGATTTGATGGTTTGCATACATTTATTGCAGGTTTGGTGCGCCTAGTAATTATATGCCTCTTAAACATTTCCACTAAAATTTTAACGGTGTTAGTGTATTCAAATGTCAAAATAGTTCAATTAAAACTACAGAAAAATTCTCAGCCATCTTCATTTTGTTTACATGAATCCCCCTCCATTGGACACAATACAAAGAATTACCAAATACCGATTTGGATTTTTGAGTTCCTCATTTTATTCAGAAAACAGACAATAATGTTAAAAAAGCAACGTGTAACATGAAATATAAATCAATTAATTTGCCTGTTTGTGACATGAACAGAAAAGGAACATTCAAAGTTAATTATATATACTGTCGCGGTGAGTTTAATGAGTTGCCAGTAGCGATTTTAAATACGCACTGTAACCGTGTAACGTTTCCACAGTATAACATAGTTTAATGTTTCAAAATGTACCAATGATTAAGAATGTGTTAAAATAGTGCTCATTTGAGGTGATCAGAATGTCACCTCTTGATTTAATGCTAACTGAAACTAAGCTAGGCTACGCTAACTGTTTTATATGAGATCGGTTTCTCCTGTAATATCATTTTAGTAAGCTAAAACAATTTTCCCCGTAACTCAACGTTTAGCAAAGTTAAAAATTGTTGTTGAGAAAGAGATTAAATTAACAAGACATATATATTCTCCTTTTTCTTTCATTCACATTCATCATCGTCTTCTGAGTCCTCGAGAGATGTGATTGTAAATTATATATTTTAGCATTTTCTCTACACATTAACTACTCAACTGAAGCCATAACAAAATCACACTCAAGTTAACCAAGCCAAAAACACACTTGCCCACTCGTATGAACAGATGCAAACCAGTCTAAATTAAATAACAACACCGCAAAATTAATGATGACTTTCAAAGCTTTTTTTTTTTTTTTTTCTTTTTCCAAACATAATATGCTCAGCAATGATGCGATTTATAGTCGCTAAAGCTCTTTCAACACGCCGGTAATTTTACCCTGCGTGTCACAAGGGTGTGGCCTCAACATTGTTTTAACATTCTGATTTCCATCTAGAAGCACACAAAAACATGCATTGAAAAGAGGTGGAGACAAAAAGAAAAAAAGCCTATTGCTGTGAACACATAAGCATTCCAAAAGTATACCTATGGGCAAACGTGGCGTCGCTCCCCGGTTTCCATCACTCGATAATCTGCACCGACCTGTACGCCGCCGTGGTGTAGTCGTTGACGAATAATGACTTGCTCATTCCTAGCTGTGGATCAAAGAGTTCAAAATTAAAAACAGTTCAACCACAAAGGTACTTATACAACAAGTGAAAACAAAAATATCAACACAGGTAGCCACATTTGAACGAGTAAAACAATCGACAAATCGAAACTTCAAAATCTAAATATTCTCTCGGCTGTCGGACGCTGAAAACACGCCAAGCTCAACTTTCAATTCTATTTATTTTGCGGTGAAAATATAGCTGTTAAAATCCGGTGGCTGGAATATATCCAACCAAGATGATCACGACACAAAGTGCTAGCCACCAGCTAGCTTGTGAGGCTAACAGGGTTAGTGCCAATGTTATTCAACCTGTGGCTCACACCACATGACAAACATCTGAGCACTTTACGTTTCAATACATTACGGTAGCTTAACCATTATGCGGCGGGAGGTAGTGATGGCAAAATGAAGCTTCATGAACCAGTTGTTGTATTCTTTGTCTCCTCTAGATGGCAATGTTGGGTTAAAGTGAGGGTTTTAAGAAATGGCAAGTTGGTGGGCTTTTAGAGAGTGCCATCTAGAGGTCTAAATAAACGGGTTCATGAATCATCTTGAAGCTTCATTTGCCCATCATTCGCGGGCGGGATGACAAATTCTGGATATCCAAGTGAATTACTGGGTGCTGTTTTAGCCATGTCCCCAAAAATCAAGAAAACTGAAACATGTTTAATGTATTTCAATATAAATCTATTAATTTACACAATTTTAAATGATGAACCACAATATTACATTGCTATATTTTGCCTTATTTAATTGAGACCCATTCAATGTCACACTTCTGTATGCAAAGTAGCCAACTGTGCTAGTCTTCGTGACAACTACGTTTCAGAACGTCGGCGTCCTGACCTTTTTTATAATAGTTCATTTTCCCTCCATTACTCCTCCCATGATTGACAGCGAGTGCTGCGAACCAGTCTGCCGGGATTCCAAAGAGTTTGTTTCTGTATTCACGCAACGACTTGGGTGGGGCTCCACAGAGAAAGTGAATGTGCAGCTTGACTAATAACAAAACAATACAAATCGCTGGCCCCGTCGTGTGTGTGTGTGTGTGTTGTGTCTGCTCGGTTGTGGACCAAAAGAGTTAATTGTGTTGCACTGTTGTTGCTATTTACCTTTTTCAAAATGTTTTGTAAGTTCTTGTCATTCCAAAAGTGATAGAGGAGCACGGAGGCTGCTTTGCTGGCTTTGGGTAAAGACCTGGAAGAAAAAAAACATTCTTTAAAATGAATACTTATTTTAACCACAGCGTCATTTTCTAAATGCAGTCTACGAAATGTACAACATGGCCCAAAGCGACTGAATTGTTTTCATGAGTAGCAACTAGTTTTACTGCCATTTGAAATTTGAATGACACGAATAGCGTCGCAACATCATAAATTTAACAACCAGAGTAAAATGTCGTAAAATGTCACACCACATGAGCTTTAGTTACAAAAATTCTGGCTCCGGTTATAAAGCCAGATTCAGCTAGCCAGATTATACCATTACATTTTACATTTATGTCATTTGTATGTATAGCTAAAAAAGTGAAGTGTGGAGAGACTCTGTCACCAAAATGCACAATTACTGTGAACGAATGTTGAATATCCACATTCTCCTTTATTACTCGCCTGTTTGTATTATTTTAATGGCATTCAAAGTTTATGACCGTAAAATAAAAATCACATTGTTCACTTTAATCAGCCACATCGCTTTGTGTGTTAATTGACCTTTGACCCACTTTCAAACTCACCTATTCCCACTGAGCTCGGCCACCGATGACACCAAATCCCCATCGATAAACTTCTTGTTGACCTCCGTGTCCACCATCATCAGATTACGGACAGTGTTGCAAACTGTCGCCAAGCTTTCGTCGTTGTTGCCCAGTTCTTGGGGGCCAGCAGAGAGAAGCCCGGTGAGCTCCGGCAAAACTTGCTTTGCTGCAGAAGACACAGGAGACACTCAGCGCTGCTGCCTGGAAAGCTGAGGACCAGAGAATTCTCACCCATGGTGGTCTGCAAGCCGCTGGTTCGACCAATGTTGCCTAGCAGGGACACAGCGGCCTTCTGCAGGCTGGGCTTAGGTGACCTCAACAGAGGGATAATATGCATCAGAGCCCCACACTTCTGGACCAGGATCTGACTCATGGCACCTGAACCCTGGAACAGAAACAATTCCTGAGTTGAATTGTGGCAGGTGTGTGCACTGACTTCCATTTTGAATGAAACCGATTCATTCTGAACACAAGTTAAGAGAGGGTGTGTACATTTTTGCAAACGCATCATTTCAGCAGTATTTTACAAAAAAAAAAAAAAAAAAAAAAAAAAAAAATCGATTCAGTTGTACATGACAAAGGTCACATTAAAAGTCAGTTTTATATCGCAACATCTGAACAGGGGTGTGCAGACTTTTCATATTCAATGCCATGGACTTACAAGATGTTTGCTGGCAGTCAAGTTCTGCAGCGCACCACAGCAGGCCTCCAAGGTGGCGTCCTTCTTTGACGAGCTGAGCAGAGACAAGTAGGTCTGCATAGCTTTGGGATGGCACAACCACTTGGCACCTTTCGGGTCAATGTCATCCAGCATTCCTCGAATGTTTTCGAACGAAAACTGACGAGAAAAGGAGGACAACCGGGTCACCTTGGACAAGATGGTCCACGGGGAAGCTCGAGGTTTTTTCCCTCGTATTTATGTACCTCCTTTTGAACCTTGCCGCTCTTTGGGCTGAAGCATCCGACCGTGGGGCTTTTCCTGCCGGATTGGCTCTCCGTCGAAGGGATGAAGTCGGCAAAGCACTTGGGGGACTCGCTTTCCAGCTGGTAGGTCAAATTATGGAGGATGCATGCGCAGTTCTCCACAGACTACATCAAGGACACAGAGAGTCAATCCATCAATGAAATTAGACGTTTCACTTTTTGGATGATAGACTACGCATTCGGGCAACGACCTTTCCTTTTGGAGGTCGAGTGTATCCATTTGCAAAAAACACAGAGGCTGAACACTCGTGACTGTGTACTGTTGCCAAAGGCTAGATTGACAGGAAAAGCCAGTACAACCCATTTTTTAAGGAAGCCACGTGAGCGTGCAAATGATTGGAAGCATGAATTATGTAAACCGTGAGAGCACTTGTAACATGATCGTGAACTTTCGAAAATTGATTTTACGACACATATCTGATGGAATGCCGTTCGAATCCGACTCGTCTGACCACTGAGGAGTCATTTGAACGAACCGGGCCTACCTTGTCGTCAGGGTTGTTGTCAGCCACACAGGACTGAAGGTAGCTCATGAGCGAATCGATAAGTCCGCGGCAGTCTCTCATGGCCGTCCTCTCCCGCAGCTTAGCGCAGCTCAGGTTGCTGCAAACATTTCAAAAGCAAATATTAGGATGGGGAGCATACAAAACAAACAATGAACCAAAACAGTGCATGCTACTAGTGGAACTTTTGGGTTGGGTTGTTTTGAACACAGCATTTTTAAAGGTAAATTGTAAAATTGTGTATTACTGGGACGCTAGAAGTAAAAAAATAAAATAAATTTTAAAAAAATCACAGGACAAAGAGCATACTAGTACATGAACCTTAGGCTGTATTATAATAATAATAATACATATAAAATAAATATAATACATATAAAATAAATATAAAATAATAAAAATAAAAAGAATTATTATTATAAAAATTATATAATAATAATAATTTTTATTTCTAATGCACTATCTAGAATACATAAAGGTACTTAATAGGCTTTCAATAATATAGACTCTCACCGCAGGCACCCCGTGGTGTTGTAGAAGACTTCAGGATGGATGTTGTTGGAGGCGCTGTCGTCCGACCAGCGTGTGAACGGCACCACCACGTTCTCGGTCAAGGCGGGCAGCGCCGTGGCTATGAGTTCTCCCTTCAGCTCGTCGGCAGAAGACAAGTTCCAAAGCAGGCCTACCAAAGTCACAGATGAAAAAAACTCAAGTTTGCCGTCATGATATTTTGCACGTGCTCAAAGGCGCCACCTGTGATCTGCTTCTGCGTCTCGCTACATTCCGTCTCCTTGAGTAACTGCAGGGCTTTGGCGATACCGCCGCATTGTTGAACCTGCTGCTTATTCTTGTGGTCCTTGAAGACCAGGTTCCTCAAGGCCCCAGCGGCGGCCAGGCTCACAGCAGGATTTGGGCTGCGCAGCAGAGACACCAGAGTGGGGATCCCTCCAAGCTGGAGAACCTGATAGAGAAACACAAAGTTCATTCATATGCCATCGACTCCTTCGGTCATCTTAACATCCGATCGAATTTTTTTTTTGTGGTTCTCAGACTGACCTCTTGTTTGGCACGATCGTCTTTAAAAGTAGTTTGCTGAATGATGGTGGCGCCGCACTGCTGGAAATTCTCCTCGGGGTGAGACAAGAACTCCACAGCTTCCTTGATGGTCAAATCCGACGAACCGTTGAGGCTGTAGACGTACAAAAAAAATGTTTCTAGTTTTTTTAAAACACATCTTTTGTGTACGAGATGGTGACAAGAATCAAACCTACCCTGATTGCTGAACAATCTTGGACGTTTTGATGGCGTGCGACTGATCGGGAGGAGCTTCCAAATATCGTTGTTGGCCCATACCCGTGTGGAAGCCGTTGCTGGTGGAGTAAGAGCTAAGTCTCTTCACTTGGGTGGTCTGCCCTTTGACTCGCTACCAAAACACCAAACCAACGTTACGAACGATGAAGAAAACATGTCAGCATCTTGCCAGCCATCGTCAGATGTGATCACCCTGTTGTTTGCAGGAGCCAAGGCGGGATCGCTGCGGCTGGGTTTCATCCCGGCGGGATTTTGAGGCCAGTTGGCAGCATTGAGTTGTTGTTCCCATGCGCCAGACGTGCTAAGGTGTCTCGCTCCCAAGCTTTTTGTGGACAGAGTTCGACTCTTATGGGCATATTGCTGCAAAATAGAGACAGGGGAAAAAAAAAAAAATCAATTTGATTTGGAGAAACAGCAGCATAAAAATGGGTTTATGTGCTGGATTACGTTTAAATTGCTTTTTTTTTTTCTTTCCTGCGTGCTTTGACCTTTGTTTTCATCTTCTTTTTATGTGGAGGGCAGCAGAAAACTGAACAATCACACAGACTATGGGCAGGTAAGATAATATGTGCAACTGGAGACTCCCTGCAGCAAAACACACAAGTGCTTTGTGTGCAGCACCAGCACAACCTGAATTCACAGTCCCAGAGTCATTAAAACGACTTGATGGCATTTAATTGCTGTTACATCATCTTTTTATTTTGTGCGGCAGTATCTTGCCATGCAGCCTGATTGGCGGCGATTTTCCGGTAAAATGTCACATAATTAATCAAAGCAGATGATAAAATGTAGAATGCAATATCACAATAAATGGGACTGCAACTTTATTTAGAGAAATATAATTTTAATTTATTGGGGCCTACAATCAATAGAAGATAATTTTGTTATACAAAGTAGAATAAGAGGATTAAAAATGTTGTCAGCTTCTCAAAAGTGCAATCAAATATTTCTTTTTTTTTTTTTTTTTTGCTGAACACTGGGGAAAAACAAAAAAAAAACAAAAAAAGAGTTACATTTTCATTGTGAATAAATCTCGGCATACTGATGCCAAGATGGTATTCCATGTTTTTTCAAGCACATCAAGTGCTAAAGGCAAACTCTGGCAAGATTTTCTTTTTTCAGAAAACTAGCATAGTAGGGATTTTAGTTTAGGGTTTTAGTAAATTTTATTTTAATTATATGCTGGTTTTAAAATCGTTTTCACAGCTAGTAACAAGTAACTGTGTTAATAATAATAATAAAAATATATGCATTTATGAAATATATGTTATTTCTAACCTTTATATAATAAAGTATAAGATCTTAGACCTCACGCTCTTCTACAGTCGTGTATTTTTTGACTTTAGTGTAAGACAAAGCCAGTTGCCTGAGGCAGACACCTGCTTGTGATACAGTTAAGACAGACTGGGAGGCGTTCCTATTAAACAGACACACCTTTCAATTGACGATCTGCATTCAATTGCCCAACTAATAACACTTGGCAATCTGTTGGACATTTGCAACTGTCTGGGAGTGTTACTTTTAGCTCGTTCAAGCTTGGCCTGCTCCCAAAAAAATGCAAAAGGCAGGCTAATTGTGTAAACACGTGAATTAAGTCATTATATGTCATTAAAAAAAAAAAAAAAAAGGAACAGCTCAAGTAGATGTTCGTTACAGTAACGCAACGAAACTTGGATATTTGGGCATGATTACTTTGGCTTGCTTAAGCCCCCCTGTGTTTGCTCGACCAATCGATGGGCAGTCACGTCACTTACCGTTTAACAAGTGTTCATTTGTTTAACCTAAAATGACTTTTGAACGCAGCCTTGTTTAATGCATGCCAGTCTAAATCAATAGAATTCTTTCCATAAGATAATAATAAATTGAATGACAACTGAAATAATATTATTATGATAATATTCTTCAAATGAGATATGCACACAAGAAGGAGCACAAAAAAAATCCCATCCAGCTATCAATCCCTCCATTTTCTATCCCAATTATCCTCATCAGAGCTGGCAAACTGCCAACAACCATTCCCGACCAAGACCAAACTTCCGAGCAAGAATGTATCAATGATTAATTACAGACGGAAATGTTCCAAAACAAATGACTAAAGAAAACATCGCACAAGAAGATAATGATCTAAAAACATTGCAGCATATTTGGGTTTGGGTTTCTCAAAATGCCGCAAAGAGGAGCAACAATTACCGCTTTGTTGAACGCTGTCGTCTTGGTGGAGACACTACGACCGAAAGTGCCATTGGCTTTGCTGGGCAAAAACTGGAATGTTCCAAACTCGTCCAGTGGTGACAATGGGGGCAAAGTAGGGCCTGTGGAAAGAAAGAAAGAGGACACTGATGAGGGCGGTTGAAGGGGAAAAAAAAATAAAAAATAAATAGCACAGGGACACGACAACAGGGCAGAATGCCAATTGGCAAACACGTATGTCTGGATGAACAGAAAGATTAAAAAAAAAAAAAAAAAAAGGAGTTTCCACCTTTGTCAGTCAATCAACAAGTTGAAAAAAAACAGTTAAAAGATTGTATTTCATGTTTTTTTTTTTGGCTGTGAAAGAGACATGACATCATGTCACCTGCATAAACATGTTGAAGTACATTTGTTCGTCACGTATGATTCATGAACACGTGTTAATCATCGCACCGAAACCAACCATTAAAGAATCATGATGGGCTCGCCTTTTAGTTTCCACGCTGTTAAGGAGATTTCACTAAGATGGCTACAATAACAATGGGGTCTGCAACCTGTGGCGCTAGGGCCCGCATGTGGCTCTTTTTCTGCGGGACTTTGTCCACATCGCTTTGAATATTTGACACATTAAAAATCAATTTTGTGCACCTGGTTGTTCCTATATTCATAATCTATGGTCATAACTCTTCCATAATATCTTTTCCGGATTGTTAGCTATCATAATTTGGGATGAACAGCGATAAAACAGCTTCGACTGGCTAAAGCGTGATGTGCTAACATGCGCTAACTGGAAATTATGATTCTCTTTCTTTCTGCACTCATGTAGCGTGTTAGCTAGTAAATGATTGTAAACATGCTTAATGACATAACAAAACCAAGTTGAACTTTAAACGTAAAAAAAAAAAACGAATTCGAGACGTGCCAAATATTTGTCTGTGCCAAATATTCCAATAATTTGAGGAGAGGCTTATCGACTACACACCACATTTCGCACTGGTGATCACGTGTCGCAACATGTGAAAGAGTAGAAGCTTTCTGAGGGCTTCTCTTCTCTACTCGGATTCTCAAGTGCACAAAAGACACTTTCTCTCTGGGCTTTCTTCTTTCTTTTCATGTAAGCACTCAAGCTGAAAAAAGCTTGAGTGTGAGGGGTCGGAAGCCACACACAAGGGAGGGCTGCATTCCCTTGCTTGGAGGAAGCAAAACACTCCGGCCGGCCGGCCGGCAGGGAAAGTTGGACATCATCAAATTGTTGAGTGGATGCAGCCACAGGTCACATTCACACCCAGTCACAAAAAGGGCGCAGTTGGAGTGCCTCGTTCTTGCTCTATCGTATTGGACTCTTTGGTATTTCTATTTCCAAGGCCCCCAAATTTACTTTGAAGTATCCAAGGGTACGAAAGTACTCATTTTGGCATTCAACGTACTTTTAGAGTGGGTGTGTCAGAATTAGGGCAACTGAGGACAATAGTACGGTTGCATTTATGATACAGCCTAAATTAGGAAAATTTCTTCTGGCATTTAGTGAAAAAGCATTAGATCTGCCTCACCACATCATTTTTTTGTGGGTGGGGGTCCAAATTGCATCCCCTCCTCTTTATTTTCATTTCTGAAGCTTTTTTTTTTTAACCACAAAATTACCATTAAAATATTCTTGCTTCTATTTTCCATGACTGACGTCCAAACCAAACTGCAATACAATAAATAGGCGGGCAAATTTGTCATATAATTTTTTAAGTCATAATATCCGGAGAAACTTGGCCAAGCGAGGAAAATGGATTTAACTACTTCCTTTTATAGAGACATGCTTGTAAAATAATTGTGACGGATTTTCCTGCAGCGTACGCGCAGGAATAATACGATCAAAGTTGTGGCGTACTTGTAGGAGTGCCGTTCTTTCCGTGTTTGGACTTGCTCCTCTTGATGGTCTGCACTTGATCCAGCACCCGGTGCGCTCCCGTGTGCAGCCTGGCGTCCGACGGCACAGCCAGCGAGGTGTCATCCACTTTCCCGACCGTCATGGCCGAACGCAGCGGCTCCGCAAGCATCGTCCGTCTCCTGCTCGGTGCTCGATCGATCGATCGAAAGGCTTGCTTGTCCGAACCAGAGAAGCGCGTTGCAGCTTCTAGCAGCGGACGTGTGCACAAAAGCACGAGAGGCGTGGAAGCAGCTCCACCCAGCGCCTGAGCCGCGCCCAGTTGAGGTGGGAACGCAGAAGATACGATGATGAGGCACTGACGAGTCGTCAACATGCAAACAAACGCTGACTGCACTGTCCAAACGATTTTATAGTATAAACAGCACAAGTATTTCACAATGAGCATGTGTGAGAGGATTTGAGTTGTGCGTAAATATTTGACACGATGCATCCATTTTTATAATTGGATTTAAAGTCTACGATTCTGTCCTTTGCCACATGATGCTTCAGTTTTTTAGGACCTTGGGTTCATTGCATACAAACTGACCTAATTATCTTAGAAAAGGGAGTCCCACAGGGATCAATTGTAGGGCCGCTTAGTTTTGTTTTATTTGTATCTAACCATAAAAAAACGTTTCAGTCAGAATTAAATTAGATTATGGTGACACTTTTGTTGTTTGATTACTAAAACTCAACCAAGGCTAGAGCATTTGTTTACTTTCAAAAAGAAGGGTCTTCATAAATGTCCATTATATCTGGTCAAATTTCAGTATACTTAAAATTCCATAAACGTCAAATCCATTACAGTGATTCCTGTATAAGAAGTTTATTTTAATTTGGCCCTTTTTCCCCTTCAGAATCAAATCAAACTGACCTCGTTGATCTCTTTGTGGTTTCCAACTAAAAGTTGCTTTTGCCGTTTTTCTTTGCTTTTGTTTTCCAATTTGAAATCTTCCAATTTGAAATCTTTTCTCCACATGAATAAGATGTTAACAAAGCTTTCCAGCTGCTTTAATGCTGTCATTTGTCCTCAAGGCTGATTGCTCACGTTTCCTTCAAGTTGCCGGTCTATACTTGTAACATTTTTGTGCCTGCTGCTCCATGCCCTTTGCGAGTAGACAGATGTGAAATGACGTGTCTTTTTCTCATTGAGAACTTTTTCCACCTTTTTTCCTCTTACCTGAAAAATAAATATGACCTATTGGAAACTGAATCTGGGTAGTTTTTTTTTTTAAATTCCGTTGATGTGTATTTGGATGAGTAAGTTGCATTACTTGTTTGGGTTGGGCCTCGGTTACGATTGGCGCTTGGGAGATTTAAACAGCAGACGATGACTGTTCAGGCTGACCTTCTGTCTTAAGATGGGTCATCATGACACACATCTTCTCCACCCATTTGTTGTTATGCTGTCTTATAGGTAATGAGCAACAATTGCTCACAAAATTCTCTTAAAAAATTTCTAACCCCTTTCCAGTAAAGGTCAAGACAGTCAAGTCTCCTTTATATTCAAAACATCCATCTCGATCAAACCATTAATGCTGTTCAAACATTGAGATTAATTCGAACGTTGGCGAGGTGCCCAAGCGAAACAGGTCATGGCACGAGTAAGCCTACCAAAGTGCATTGTGACAAGGAGGAGGGGCTAAAATGAAGTCGAGTAATGCGAGCGTATAACCGGATTGTTTTTGGCTACGTTTAAGCATGTCTGGATTTTCCCACCACACCCTTCGCACCTGCAATGCGACAATTTAAGGCTGTAAAAGCTTCAGTGGGTTATCATCAAACTAATGACATTATTACCACTCAAATTTGTCACAAGAGGAACCAATGCACATAGTGGTACCTTAACCATCAATTATATAAATGCTGTCCTTCAAAATATGTTCCAGCTATGTTAATGGTGCCGATGACAGATGTTGAAAGGTCACATTGAAGAAAGATCTTTTCAACACAGAATCAATAACTCTCCACTCAGGCACATATAAAAAAAAAAAAAAAAATCAAAATTGCACGTCTTACTCATGAAGGGATGCTCTGAGTAAAACTGACCATGTGACTGTTTTGGTTGCAAGTTCATCTTTACCAGCTTCAAACAAAAAGGCAGATGTAGAAATAGAGGTTTTTATCATTATATTATTGCCATTGCTTTGTGTTGTATTCTGCTATATAAATAAAAATATACTGTATTGTAATATTACTCAGAAATTAAAAATCTTCCAGTAAATGTGGCGACACTGCCCCCTAGCAGCTGTAATCCGCTGTGCATTTATTCCAATCAGTTTTTTTTCATTTGAATAAACGCCCCCTTGTTTACACATTGATTTGAAATGTTAAATATAGATATTCACCCCATTTGCAATCCAAACATCATGACAATAACTAGAAGAGTACTCGATGGGTCTTTCTTGCAAACACCGTGAGTGATTTTATTGGCATAGCCTAAAAGGCACATATTCAACATATGTGTATACATAGACTGGAGCATGAATATGACCGAAATGACGGAATGGGCCTCCACGCAACAAATGTGATTATTTCCGAGTTGGCTCAAACTTTCGTGACGTGAAAACAAAAACACACAATTCTCGTCACCGTCCGCATGATTTATAATCCTGCTAGTAAATGAGGGGGATGACAGATCAACTAACGAGTGTTGCTAAATAACGTGTACAGAGTTAAAAACATTCCACGGAGCTAAACAAGTGTCAGTTCAGAGAACTTTACCCTAGTGCACTGTGGGTGATCATGGCTGCAAAAAAAAAAAAATATATATATATTTTTAGAGTATTAGCGGTAGCTGTGCTGGTAAAAACATCTGCTTTTACAAAAATAAAAATAAGAGTATACTGAGCTAATTTTGGCTTATAAAACGTACCATTAAAAATGTAGTGTACACGTCCTATACGTCAGTGCTCCTTAGGTCAGGGCTTTATGAAAGCACATTTGAATCCCAACTCACACGGAGGTAGAAATAATGCAGCAAAGGCAAATAAACAGTTCAGGGAATTGTCATCCTGTCAGAACACTGACGCCTTTGTGTCAATTCATTTGTTGGCAATGACTAAAGCGTTGGTTAACACTACGATTTGATTTGTTCTTTTGTCACACTTTGCTTCCTTCAAGGTATGAATTGCCATCTGTGATTCGGGAAATGCTGCCATTACACACGGGACAGCTGAAGACGGTTATTGTGGTAGATACAAGAATAGTGATGAAACAGAACATACAAAATCATTTGGCAGTGGATATATAAAGTCTACACACCCCTGTTCAAATTGATAGCTTTTGTGATTAAAAAAAAAAAAAAGACTGTGATCAATTATTTCTTCCCATTAAATGTGACCATTAAGCCTTATCTTACAAAGAAAAACATGAGTCCAGCTACATCTTAATACACACTTGATCTTGCCTGCAAGCTGAATTCTCGCAGCGTTTGTGAGTTCACAAAATACATCTCGTCCCGAGCCCGCTGTTGGTCCATTTGGAACATTGCCAAATGCCAGTTACATGAGGGTGTGCGCACTTGTGCAACCACATGATCAGTTATTCCAGCCCTCCTCTTGAAATATTTGCAAAAGGGTGTGTAGACCTATCTACTGCATTTTCCTCACTGTCAACGACACGTTGGCTTTTTGCTGGGAACAAATGCATTGGTTTTTGCTTCCGGAAGCATTATTATTCTTCTGATTAAAAACACAGAAAAGTAGTGAAACTGATTATCATGAACAACAGAACATGAAGAGATTATTTACACTCCCAAAAAACATCACACGTTGTTTTGACTTTAGTGTTTCAAATATCGGCTGTGCTGGTGAGGCGAAAACGCTGCTCGCGTGTCAACGCTGTCAATCTGTCGGAGAAAATGGCCGACTGTAAGTCACGACAGTCTTGGCGTGTCCGTTATAGCTAGTCGTTAACTAGGCGGTAAACGTGGTACTGTGCGCCGTGTTCGCTGGTGGACACTTCGAACACAAAAGCGATACACAACAGAGTCTCTTGAGTTTCTCTGTTGGACACCACCTAGTGGAAGACAGGAGAAAGTGCAGGTGGTTGTAACTTGTGTCGGTTCCCAGTGAATGTGAATATTTGCGAGTGGATAAAAATACACTAGTCTTAAATTTAAAAAAAATATAATATTTTTTACCAACCTGTAGTATGGTGAAGTTCTCCAACACGCTATTCATCATATACTTCTCCGGTAGATGTTTGAGTTTGTGGATGAAGTTGATCATATATTCACACATAGGTGAGCGATGGATACGGAAAACGTGCTTCCCGCCTTCCGTATGCGCGTACTCCGTCTGAAAGAAAAAGAGCGCTGAAAAAACGCTGCCGTTTGGACGCTGGCAAAAAAGCTTTTGTTTGGCTTACCTCGACTTTTTCCACCACCTGCTTGCCGAAGGAGCAGACCTTTGTCGAGACGCTGATTGTGATATTCTCCGTACCGCTGTACTGGCTACTCACGCCGTAGAAGGCACCGGAACCTTCTTCAAGATCGCTGCTCAGATCTGCCTAAATGAATCATTCGAAAAATGGAGCATGTTTTATAAATTGTAGGTGACATATAAAAAGTCAATTGCCACTTTTCTTTATTTGTGGATTAGTCGCGGTGGGTTTAGTGACAATTCATCAACGTATGTATTTTTTTTTTTTTTGCCATAGGGTTACTCACCCAGAACTTGACAAGAAAGAAAGCATTGTGGGGCCCTTTCTCGTATAGCTCCTTCAGGCCTCCTTTCTTCTCGGAGAACTTGTCGTAAATCTGCCTGACATCTATCGACTCCAGCACGGGGTCGCTGTAGCTGGGGTTGGATGGGCCGATGTGCACAAACAGATGCTTATACTGCGAGAAGAGACGAGACGAGGTGAGAAGAAAAGGGAAACACGTGGGGGGGGGGGGAATAAAAAAAATGAACCCGGTGGTACCATCTCTCTATCTTTCTGCGTCTCCATAAAAGCAGAGTACTCCAGAAGCCGTAGTTTCGCCGAGGCAATGGTTCGGTCCTGCCACACGGGCGCCGCGATGGCTGCCGGGCGAGGGGGGGGCAGGGACTCGTAGCCTGCCAAACAGATGGGTTGACGTTAACCTTTGGGGTTTCACCTCGTAAATAACACACCGTCAATTTCAAAAGAAGCAATAAGTAGGTCAGCGGCAGGAGCAAGGTACAGTAGAACGGTGAGAGCTAAGTGTCCTCCATTTTCAAAGCCGGCTAAATATTATACAACACGAGTACGTGACAAGGGGATATTAAAATAATATTTTTTTTGACATTACTGGCTGCGCAATTGCAATTTTATAGTCACCCATGCTGCTCAGATTTCTTGACTTACTGATGGGTGGAGGAACAGGAGCTGCTAGTGTTGTGTAAGGAGGCTGTGCAAAGGGCTTGATGCTAAAAGAAAACAAGCAATTAAAAAAAAAAAACACGATTCTCCCATCTCACGCAAGCATGTGACGCAAAAAAAAAAAAAAAAAAAAAGGGATGCTTACTCCTGAGAATGTCCAGGCTGTCCTGGCACGTGGCCGGGCCAAAACTAGACCAAAGAAAACAGAGGAGAAGGGAAAGAAAGAGGAGATTTTATTACTCTTAAAAGTCTTTTTGCCAGATGTGTGTTGGTGTGTTTTCGTACCCTGACTGGCGGAGGGAAAGAAGCTTGGCTTTTCATCACGCTTGCAGACACAATCTGAGCTGATGAGAGGTTGGCCACTGTCTGGAGTGCTTTGTCTTTGGAAACCTGGTCCTGAACATCAATTCAAAATGTTATCTGAAGAAACCCCAAGACACCAACGCAACATTCCCAAGAGTTAATATCGGTGGCTAGCCTTGACAGCAAGCCAGCCTGCATACACAAATACTTCATCCGTCCATTTTTTTTTTTTAGATACAGCTCGAAGCCTACCAAAAAAAATTTTTTTTTTTGTTTTTTTTTGGGCAGCTTGGACTGAAACTCGCATTCACACCGACGAAGAATCTTCCAAAAACCTAACATGCACGTCTTGACATCAAATACCTCAGCATGATGCAAAAACTACGAGGGATTCAGAACAGAGTGCAAAGCAGATTCAGTGTGATGCCAAAGCTTGTACAGATGCTAGTAGAAGAAAACTGCAGCCACCACCGTTACGGTACTAAAGCCACTTCAAATCAATAAAACACAGATAAAGCAAATATTTGTCATGGAGAAGTTGCACTGCATTGAGGGCAAGCGTTAACGGTGAAGGCCAACAATTAAGCACAAAAAAAAAAAGCGGAGTAGTATGACCAAAAACTTACCAAGTTCATGGCCTACGGCAAAGAAGAAATGTCACAGTAAAAAAAAAAAATCAGTATCGTCCCAATTAATTGTGATGGAGCTTGATTGTCACAAACGGGAAGCATTTTACCAGACTAAACAAATATCGTATTGCCAACAAACTTCAAATAGAACTACCATTAGAACAGTAACAAAATGACCACTAATAGGTATTTCAAAATTGATAAAGACAGTTGATGACAGGATATGGTAAAACCACAAGAAAACTCGAAACCAGTGAAGATCTGGAAGAGCTGAGGGGAAACACGGAGCGGATGCATCAAAAGCAGAAAGCGTTCCCAGAATGTACGGACTAGTCTCGTTCAATTTATATGTGCGTACGCATGCAGGGTCATGTGACCCTCGGGTCAACCAAGCTCATGCAAAGCAATAGCACTTCAAACATTAGCATCATTTCTTTATTTATTCATGGCCTAAAAACTGACCGATGATGTCATCAAACCCGTTCAGCTGCCAATGGGCAAATCCAGAACATAAATAAGTGCGGAACCCAATCAATTATTGACGTCAAAAGCTCAAGTCCCCATCATGCACTAGCTCAGTCGCTCATGCTAGTAATTTAAACGAAGCAAAAAAAGATTCCATGACATAATACGAGCAAGCCTTAGGTCATCGAAACGGTTATCGTAAACGGAGTCGGGGCAGAGCGGCATGCGTGGCAGCGACACCGAGCGCGTACCTTCAGCTTAGAGTGAATCTCACGAGACTTTCGTTTGGCCAAGACTTGCAGGTGACTAGAGACCTGACGGCGCACGTGGAGGTAGATAGAGGAAGGCGGCAAAGAGGACAGGATGGAGAGAAAGAGAAAAAAGAAGATAAGCTCAGAGGGGATGACGTTTATCCGGCGAGCGCCCACCTTGATGCTCGCCTGGTATTCACGCACCCTCTTGCGGGCCAGAACCTGAATGTGACTAGACACCTAACGGCCAGGGTTAACATTAGGAACATATTCACAACAAGGATTTTTTTTTTTTTTTTTACTGAGTTGGATAACAAACTCAAATAAAAGATGACTCAGCGGTTACAAAGTTGTAACCGTCATGGTTACCTGTTTGCGTGTGCGTGTCTTTCCTGTCCGTAGCTTAATATAGCGAGCGATCAGCTCATTTCGACCTACAGGTGACAAAGAGAAATGACATCACAATGAGACTCTGACAAAACTGGAAAACCCAAAATGAAGCAGCGATTATGAATGTGAAAAAAAAAAAGGCTGAACCAGATGGGGGAATAACTTTAGACTACTGGTGGACTTTTATAGACTCCCTCAAATTGAAATCAAAGTTAGTAGTTGTTGCTGGCAGTCAGCCAGGGGAGATGAAGCAAAAAAAAAAAAAAAAAAAGGAGGGAAAAACAGAATGGTGGACATCATAGTTAATAGGCTTCCCAAATGTGGTCAGGACAAAGTGCCTGGTCAGCTATTTCTCTCACAGGCTTCCCCTTCCCTCCATCCCATCCCAAGCAAACCACACCCGAGCAGCTGCTCGTCGACTCACAGCGGCAAAGGAGGATCGGGACCAAGGTGATCGAATCAAGCCTCACCGGCAGGGCCTGATCCAATCCAGGCCAAAGCAAACATGCGTTAAGATTATCAACATCAGCGCCGCAGTCTCCACTCTTCTGGGAAGTCGTGCCGCTGATTCATTACATCTTTACCGAAACAAAGAACACCCCGAATGCGACAAGGGAGGCTGACTCAGACACAAAGCAGTCAATTCCCAAAACAGGACAAACATTTTTTCTGGATTCTGCCACTGCTCCAAAAGGAGATGTTTTTTTTTTTTTTTGCAGAAGAGATTGTTTGCATAGTAGAACTTGCTGTAGCATAATATCAATTATAAGGGAAGTGTCAAAAATGACCAACCTAGTACCTATTCTCTAAAAAAATATATAAATATAAATAATTATTTAAAAAAAAATTATAAAAAAAATATATATAATGGAACTGATTAGGTGTGTGCTAAAAACACTGATACGTATTAATAAAAACGATACGGCGTCGATATTCTAGTTATCAAAAAAAAATTCGACTGTGAACTGACAAACCTAATTTGCACGGAAGGTAGAAAGCGGACTAATTTTCTCTTCCTCACCGTACATCTTGCCCTCATCTGAAAGTATAATCTTCCTCCTGCCGCAGGGAGGGTAGATGGCCAGCGCTTCCTGAAAGCTCTGCTCAATGTCAGGACTCCACACCCCTTCAGGGTCTCCGTCCAATCCCCGGTCCGCCCCGTCGCCAAGTCCATCTCCATCGCCGCTGCCGCCGCCCTCCTCCTGCGCCCCGTCAGGGCTGCTACGGCAACTCCACTCCGACGCAATGATGGCGGCGGCTCCAGCCACACCTTGAAAACACAAATATTAGCCTTCATTGAAGGGTCACTCATGAGTTCTGCATTGGGAGAAAAATAATTAAGACTTCATGTTTGTTTCAAAACAGCTTTAAACTGTTGTTGCAAGTGTAGCAAAAGTGATTGATGTGACAAAGTTTTGATTTGCCTTGGGTATTAAAAAAAAAAAAAAAAAAGGAGAGGGGATTGAATTATACACTCAGTTCATCTTGGCACAGTTGTTTCCATTTTTATAATGACACACCTCATCATTTCATGTACCGACATGCAGGCAAATGAATGCATAGCACTTGCAGTATAGAATTGGTATGAACAATTTTGGGGGTTCGTAAATATTTTTTTGCAGACCCCTTGAGCATGGAAAAAAAAAAATCCTAGCTCTGCCAGTACTCAAGGAAACGGCTGCGGTTATCATTTATGTCTCAGGTAATTCATGCTAATTTATATCTTCCTTGTTCACTTCTCGATTAGCTACATTCCATTTCGTGTCTCGGGAGTTACTCGCTTTGCCTACACATCAGAATTTGTGCTCATAAATATCCAAGTTACTCAAGAGTGACCTCCCAGGTGCATTTTTTGTAGCAGACCAATTTACTTCGAACCACCGGATAACCAGTTAATCACAATAACTGTTGACATGGTGTCTAAATCACTTCCAATACGTGTCGCCTGATTCCAACATTAGTCTGTTTTCTTAACAAACAACCTCGGTTAAACTTGCAAAGCCAAAATGGACTTCATGTTAACTTCAAAAAAAGGCCTGATCCCCCTGTCTGCACGGGCCACATGAGGAAATTACACATTCTTGTGTTATTGTTGGAAGATGCTTGAAGTCTCTCTCCTGACACACACCAAACAGACATCTGTAAGAGAACCCCGGCTGGTGTCTAATGTTTTCCAGAGGGCGGCTAACATGCTTCGCGCCACAGAGGATCAGTGCGGTGGCGCAGCTTCCCCTGCTGCGGTGCAGGCTTGTCGGACACGCTGGTTTCAGGGCTTTCCTATTTTCAATCACTGGCGACAGGACTTGTGCTGTTGCCATGGTAACCGGGCAGACCTAGCGCGACATGGTTAGGAGAGAGCAAAGTCTTAAAGGACATTGTGATATACAAGGGGGGGATACGTGACGGATTTAAAAGTTGTGTAACGGGTCTTCAAGTTGAGAAAGATGGCGTTTCCTCCTGGTTTGTTTGTGCTGGTGATGATTTTTTTTCCCCCTTTGTTCATTTTAGCAGTACAGTTACTTAAGGTAAATCAATTATTCTGCCCTGAGTGGTAGCTCTGTTTCCAGAAACGCTAGTGACGCAGCATTGGCTCTTTCAGCGCAGTATGTGGATGTGAATCACATCATCCGCGACAGGTTTATCGGGGCGCAAATGGATGCCAATAAAGACGAGGCCGGGCACAGAATCAGAGACTGTTGTCGTTCACTTCGTGTCATTCATGCACATGGAGCCACTTCCCTGCGTCATTTGCTGAAAATGGATTGAATTCGTCAGTTACACACTTGTGACTGAGTTGAAATGCATTGAGAAAGGAACTAATCAGTTTATTAAATGATTCCATTCAGCACTGCATGTTCATGCAAAAGATTAGTTGGACCAAATCAACTTTCCATTCAAATTTGCTTACATATTCTTTAAAAGTAGCTCAGTAAAAGTATTATGTGCCCCAACATGATGAATAATTGTGATTAAAATAATCTATCATCATTTTGGTCCAAATAATTTAGTCCTTGAGTTTACACTTGGTGTTTTTTTTTTTTACGCTACAGGCCTAAATAAGTTATTGTCAAAATTGTTTTTAAGACATTATGTCCTACATCACACGCACTGAACTGATAAGCGAAGCAAAAATAATCAACATGGAATTGTGAGGTTCTTAAGAATAGCCAGTCCTAATTGGATCTGAATAGATGAGGGTGGATCTTCAATTGTAACTCGTGTGTTTAGACTACACATTAAAAAAAAAAAAACCTGCGTTTTGGCTTAGAAAGAGTTTGCACGTTGCAAATATCCTGCAATGTACATTAGATGCTTTTTGCAATGTCGGTGACTCCCTGTAGTCAAAAGGTCAGGTGTTAAGTGCAGTGGGGAGCCAGGCTAGCAGCCAAGGAGCTAAATAAAGCAATGAGCTGACAAGACACGCAAACTCCAGTGACAACAAGCCTCTTGCTTGAATGAGAGAGAGAGAGAGAGAGAGAGAGAGAGAGAGAGAGAGAGAGAGAGAGAACCACTCGCCCGCTTACACTATGGAGAATCCATACTTTGATTTGTCTGAATGCCGTGTTTTAAGAGAGCATCTCCAGGAGCTTGTTTAAGTTACACCACAGTGAGCACAAATGAATCGAGGAGAAAAGCAACTTTCGCAAAAGCGTGAAAACTTTCAGAGCACACCGGAGACTGCTAGCATGGGAGGGGGAAAAAAACGCACAGTAAAAGTGTTTTCAGGTGGTTTAGAAAAAGCAAGTATGGCGATTAAATTAGCCCAAAATAAAAAATGGGAAATGAGAGAAAGGCCAAATACTTGGATGGTACGTTGGGGATTATTTTAACCGGATAAATCCACGCCAGACGACAGCTAACGCGCGGACATGCTAAGCGGTTAGCTCGTGTGCTAATAATACCTCAAGCAACGTTGGCAGACGCTTGGGGGAGAAAGTCGCCGTGGGAGGCGGGAGAACACCAAGCAAAACATACGCGCGCCAACCTCTGAATGATCAAAACACCGGCGAGAACAATGCCAAATATGCCAACTATCCCAAAACTTCCCAAGAGCACATCGGCCGACGGCGCAGCGTCAAAGTTGCAGCGCACAACAAAGACAAAGAAAGTTTGCTGGGCTCAAGTTCTCACCTTGTGACGGCTTTGCTGCTCTGCCGCCGCTGGGCTGCCCCACGATCGCGTCTTTAACAATAGTAATAATAATTTTTAAAAAAAGAGCCCGCTCGCCGAGAACAAGATGCAAAACAACAAATTTGACAGCGAAGGCGGAATTGCCGAGTTGGAGTTTGCTGTGAAATGAGAGAGCGCCGTGCACGTACTGACAGAGGCGTGGCGTGGCGTACCAAACACGCGCAAAGGCAGGCGAAAGTTTGGCTGGCTGGCCCTGGCAGTACAAACTCCTCCCATCGCGTCACAAAATCCCTTGCAAATATCTGATTTAGTCGCATTTGTTTTCATTTAAACCTGCACTCGCGCTCATTTTGCAATGTACTTGTATTTTTCAACAATGCGTTACTATAAATGCTTGACTGAGGTCCCACAAATGGTTGTCGTATTAATGGGTAGATGAAATAAACATGAATAATGACACACCTCTTGCGGGCAGTCCTCTGTAAAACAGGAATGTTCGTCATTCTTCGCAGAGGATAAAGAATATATGCCTGAGTATTGGTCCCAGGTCTGTCTACTTGTGTTGCTTTACCGTTTGTGTTCAAACCACGATTGAGTTTTACCACGTGACGCCAATGTTTTTCATTAGCTTGGCTATAACATTTTGCATTGTTCCGTGACCAGACAAATAAGCCTTCGTCATCCTTGTTTAATGATTTACATCACATACCCGGTTCTAGCATTTGAGCAAAAGTGCAAACAAAAGCGTAAAAGCCTGCTGGCAAACTCACGCAGAGTCTTAAAATGTGCAAGCTTATTCTTATTTGTAATAAGCTCAATGAAGCGGATTAAAGCCTGACTGACATCTGATCCGGAGTCTAATTGGTCCTGCCGGAGTTCATAGCTCCACTTTGGCCTATTTTCATGCCCAGAAATCAGATCAGTGCAAGCGAAATCGTATTAAAAGCACAGCTGGCTAAGCCTCAATTTGTGTTTTTAGCAGATGGAATTCAAGAATTAATAAAATAACCAAATGAGCATAACAAGACTGTTGAAGAAAGGCCAGTCAAGATCAGAGGTCAAGCTGCTGACAGTTGTTGCACTTTCTTTTGACCGCAAGAGGGCAGTATCCCCCAGATAATACCGGCACGAATAAACTAGTCCCAGCAGATGGTTTGAAATAATTATTTAATTTTGTTTTACAAGGTCCAGAAGAGAAGTAATACATACGTCAAGTTTAATAAAAGTAAGACGGAAAAAAAAAATCACAATTGTTTTAGTTTATAATGACCTATGCCAAAGAGATGTTATGAAAATGTCGGTCTAAAGGCATTAATGGAGATCAGGTTTTCATTTTCCCTTTTTGGAGAAATTCATTACATTATTTTCTTATTGTCAAATGTGACTGTAATTTTCCACTTCAATCTGTCATGAATCAATGGTGAGGAAAACGATTTTTGTCACAGGATTAAATTAGAGTCAATCATGTTCACTGTTGGGTTATTATTACGCAAAAGCTATTATTACCAGCAGTTGTTTTCTTTTTCAGAATGTCATTTTTATGGCAAATAAAATTCATTTCCAGTTGTGAACCGCGAAGGGTACATTTATTTTTACAAAAGGAAATGGAGTCCTTTCTTTCACGTGTAAGCCAACACACAACGCCTCATTGTTGCTCCACGTGAGTTGACTTTTGCACACGTATGAAATGTCAACGCTGACTGTCTTCCGAGAGCAAGTCTTAAAACCAGTCCAGCTGTCACTTTAGCTGTCCTCCCTGGTCGGCCCGGCCCGCTTGCCTTCTCTTTCTTGCAGAGGGACAGAAGAGTCACAAGTTGGACAAGTGCCAAAAGAGGCCGGCTCGCCATGCAGCTGAAACTTTTACAAAGCCAGCAGGAAGAGACGCGAGGCGCTTGTCAAGAAAGAAAAGAAGGATTAAAAAAAAGAAAGGAGTCTCTTCTCCCGCCTTTCGGCCTTTGCACTTCTGCCTTGTTCCCGCCATACTGTATGCGCCCTGCCTTCTTTGGCAGAGAGTAATTGTAGGACTGGAGGACAGGAGGGGAGGAGCCGCTGGGTGGGTACTTTGGGTTCAGAGAGTTCAGCTGAGGAGAGAAATAAATTCATAAACAACAAAGGAGAAGTGACGTCAGGTCGGAGGGGCTGTCCGAGCGAGCGCTCGGCTGAATGTGAGCTTCCATGGAACAACTGGATTGTGTTGGAGTACAGTGCAGCACAGCTGTGTGTGTGTGTGTGTTTGTGTGTCCTGATCTGCGAGAAAACACTCGAGTGGAGTTAAAGCTGACAAACTGGACCCTTCTTTTTTTCTCTTATCTCCTGGGTGAGTGTTTCGAAGAACCGGTGGAGGGCTTGGGGGGGTTTGTAGTGCTGTCCTTCTAATCAAGTGCCTTCATCAGGTGCATGTTAAAAAAAGAGTAAGTGGGAGGACAAAAAGAGTTTTCTAGATATTTTTGAAATGATGTCAGCTCCGCCGTGAGCTCGCATTGGTCGGGTCGTGCGCCTCGTGGCCCGTGATTGGTCACTTGAAGTCGTCGGCAGGCAGGGACTGAAATTGGGCATTTCTTTCAAATATGAACGTGCGTCACGAATAAGAACGGATGAGCGCCAACGTCCATCTGTTTGTTGTTTCCCGCGCAGAGCGGCCATACGCATCTTGCAGCTAGTAAACACGGCGAGGGTGAGCAATATGGCGCCCGCCCGCCGGCTGGTTGGTTTCTCGCGCCATCTGCCGGTCACCGTTGGAAGGAGGCGAGCGGCGTGGCGAGGCGCGGCGCTGCCGATGCGGCCCAGCTGCTACGTTTGTGTCACCGCGTCCGCTCACGACAATTCATGTGACTTGTGACTGGAACGCTCTTTCTTTCCACGCTTCCCCTCGCCGACTCCTCCTCTGCGTTGGCCCTCTCTCGCGACAGACAGCGTGTCCCTCCCTTCCTCTGTGTGTGTGTGTGTGTACAGCCGCCCTCCCTTCACTCTCTTTCCCTCTTGTCAGCGGTGCCAAAGTGGGCAGGCAGGCAAGCGGAGGCAAAAAACAGAGCAGGCCGAAGCAGAGGGCGAGCCAAAGGCTGGCAAATCGATCACGCCGAGCTTTACAACTCGTCGCCGGTTCCTTCGGCGGTGAGGCTTCGGAGTACGCCGGCGCTCATTTTCGGATGTGCGTTTTCTCGGGCTGTGTGTCACCCCGTGTGCGAACAGACGCACTCACGGCAGTAGGAGGGGATTGTGGGAAAAAAAAAAGGGGTGTTGCTCTCAGAGGGTGTGCTCTGCTCCTCTCTCTTCCCTTCTTCCCGCCATCATGGCCCTCTTCTCCTCCGGTCCTCGGGCCCAGGCCGCCGCCGCCGCCGCTCCGGTGCAGGCTGCAGGTATTTTTTTCGTTTTGAAACACCTTTCGCCGTCTATTTCCCTGCCCCGTCACGTCGCTCTCCTACTTCCCGCGTCTTGGGTGGTGATCTCGGGCTTGTAAACGCTTCGCTCGCCGTCGGCTGCCACGCCGCACGGCGCCATTTTGGCTCCATGGGCAAAGCAGGAGAAACTTTTGTGGTGCTCAGAGGGACTCCGGGACTCCCCGCAGTCCCTTCGCAACTCCCTCGGCTCTCCTCTCTCATGCCGGTCTTCCCCTCCCTCTGTGCTCTCGGACCGATTTTTCCGTGGTTTTCCGCAGGGAACAGGTGTCACGCCGTCTGATGGCGGGCGCAAGTAAGGGGTCCTCTCGGTTAACTTTTGAAAGCGTGGAGATTCTCGTCGCTTTAAGGTCCAGTTTACCTGGAACGTAAAAACAACAGAGGTGCCGGTTGGCTCTCTTATCAGTGAGAGCCGGCGTGATAAGTAACACAGCGTTTCTCATTCTCCTCATTGCAATATTTGCATTTTTTTTTTTTTTCCTCCCCACGCTTCTGCTTTGTGCAATCGAGCCGCGTGACAAGTCTTTTGAAAAGAGCAAATGGAATGTTTGTCTTAACGTCCTCGTGTTGACGATATGCATCATGGAAGCGAGATTGCTGGAAGGCAGAAGAAGGAAAGTGTAGATGAGCCAAGAGTAAGTTTTCATAATGCGCATTTCTGAGACTTTGGGTCATATCTCGGTGACATTTGGTTCTAAGATGGCGCCGCGATGCCACGTGTTGAAGGGCGGCTGATAATGGGCAGGCGCCACGCTCGTTCGCTAGCTCGCTCGGCCTATTTGCTCACATCAGCCCGACGTGTTGGGTGGCGGGCATTGGGATGCAAATGAATCCGTTTATCAGGCGGTCGGTCATTTTATCGCGCGAGATTGACGAGAGAAAGATAGACGAAAAGGAGAGACAACGCGGGGGCCTGAGATAGGAAGAGAGATGGGAGCGGCACAGCTCTCTCCCCGCCTCCCTGCCTCCCCGCATATCCTCAGATGAACTTTGTGTGCGTTTCGTCATGATGTTTCTCCTTGAGGCAAGTGGGCTGACTTCCTGCTCGAAGCTTATTGGCCCGTATCTTGGCCGACCTGTCGCTGTTTGCAGCGAGGCGACGGGAAGTTTCTGGTGCCACACAGGAAGCTGCAGCTGCTTCAGACAAATCGTGCCAGATCTTTGTATCGAATTGCATATTTGTGAGCACAAACCCTGACGTCAATTGCGACTGATTTATAAGATGCTACGTGAGAAACATTACTATTATTATTAATGATTGTTTTTGTTATTTGCTATATAATAATGGGTTGAAATTTTTTTTCATGAGGTCACATTTTGGCAATGTGCCCGTTCCAAGCCACCAGAATACAAAATGAATATTTGAAGATTAGCAGTGATCGGAAAAGCCGAATCTAGGGAGGCTAACTGCTATTTTCATCCACACTTCAAAAATACTAATGGGTTAAAAGTTGGGTACAACTTCAACATCGATCTCAACAATTAACACAAGTTGCTGAGTCGACATTTCATCGATTATGACCTGCAATAAAAAGTCCATCTCTCCTCTAAAAACTGGCCAATCGGAAAACCAGATGACACAAATCCACGATTAACGCTCAGCGTCAATGTCGTTGAATATATTTATGTTTGAAAAGACGGCGTGATAAGAACACAATGCACCCTTTAAACGGGATTTCCATGCAATTAGCATGTAGTAAAAACAGGATCAGCTCAACCGACGCTTCGGGTGGACCGTGGGCTTGCATTCGTGTGCTCTTGAATTCTTTTGTGTCGGAGACTGGCTAATGAGGAGCTAAAGAACATGAAGTGCCAAGCGGACATTAAGGGAGCTTGCTAGCAGCAAACGGAAAAGATTGAGAGGAAGCAGAATAAGTTGAGTGACTCTGACAAGATGAATCCGATTTTTTGGGGGTGATCTTAATTGTGGGAATTCTTCATTCACCCAATTATGAGGCTCTGCCAAGTTCGACTTTGGCCCGTCATTGAAATTCTGCCAGGCACACAGACTTGGCGAGAAAGTGCGAGACGCAAAGAGTGACAGAGACGCATTCTTATGCAGTCGTCTGGTGACCGCTTTGTATTTGTGCCAAGCATTCTTCATGACTGGGGAGACTTGACTGGTATTTCCTTGACTCGACGTCCTTTGGGCCATGACTCCAAGCTGATTTACGAATTTTCGTGTTTGACTTCCAGTAAATGTGACACACCCAGAAGTGAAATCCATTGTTTGATTCATTGACTTTCGTCATCTTCTTGTATTTGATGTTGCCGTGTTTACGATACCGTATTGGTTCTTCGATGATCTGAGGAGATTGTGGATTTTGGGGCTTCATGCATGAAGTTAAAGGTGGTTGAGGTCAGGGCTCTCTCACCAAACACATGAAAACATAGATCTTGTTACGGCGAATAATTCAAATTATAACTACACAGTTGGAAGCATAGACCTCGAGTCATTCTAAATGACATATAAACTGTAATTGTCACTTCAATCTTATCAAAGAATGCTGAGCTGATTGGCAAAGTTTTTTTTTTTTTTCAACTGTCCACAAGCTGTCGTCTCAAAGCTTGCCAAGTCGAATTTACGAGAACATGCACTCATTCCCATGTTACTGAAAATGTGTGACGAGTAAATGTTACACTCGGAAGACCTCAAATGACTAGATTGATGGACTTTTGCTTCAAAATAGTTTGAAGTTGGGTCAGTATCACTATGACGTGCCTTTGGTGTCCTCAGTCATTATAAAACTGTAGCAGAATGAATAATAAGGAAATTGCGGTTTCATTATCAGCGGCCAAACATTACCAGCAACTAAATGGCCTTCCCTTTTTTTTTTTTTAATACCATTTTTCTCATTGGATGCTATGTTACTGACATTATTATTATTATTATATGGCACTATATTATATGGTTAGATGACACTAAATATTCTTACATCATTTTATTATCTGCAACAAATTATTTGATATATCAATTTAATCATGTATAATTCTATTTCACCCTGTCGCTGTGAGTCAGGGACATTATGAGAATCATTTGATCATTTTTGTAAAATTGTGCGTATAGCAATTTAGCATAATTGCTAACATGTTGCTAAGTGAAGCTACTGTCATCCAGTATTTTAATGTTTGCAGGGATTTTATCAAGTGAGGTCAAATAAATCATGTGCATTTCCAAAAGCAGAACATCTCCTTTATATAATATATATGAAGATTAAAGTGAAATGCAAATGTTCCGGCAGTGAAATAGGCCAAGTCTCAAAGGCAGCTTTTAGTGATATTGACTTAGTTGTTTGTGGGCTGTGATGGCCACATGCAGATGACCCAGAAGCCGAGCATTCAGCCATGTGACCTATATTTGCTCCTGTCACTGTGCCATTTCAATATTAGACAGTCCACTCTGTTTTCTTTCTGGCTAAACATAACTTGTCAATGTGCCATTGGCACGATTGCAGAGATGGGCATCATGCCAAGCACACGCTCGCCCGATGCCGGCTTTGGTCGGCAAATCAGACTAAAAGAGGATATGGGAGTTAATGATGGGCTGAGCTGGACCTGCGTGAGGCTGTATACTCATTTATGTGAGTCGTATACCTGCCAGACATTTCTTAAAATACTCATTAACACCGCCCCGCCACATGACGCGCCCGACCTTGTGTCGTCTGAATGAGTCGGCTCGGTGTCGCCACTTGCAGCCAGAATGCAATCAAAAAAATAAAAAAAAACGTTTGATGGGAGACTTTAAAATGGCCGGTCCGCATGTCGCCATTTTGTATTTCCTTGTTTTGTTTGGGAGGGCAGAATCGCAGCCCTGTCCTGTATCCAATCCGAGGCAGCTGGCGGCGGCGGCGGCCATGTTTACAAGCGCGGCGGTGCGTGTGTGTGTACCTTTATTTGAGAAGCAGGACAGCGATAGCACGCTGGAATGAGTTCCGTTTTTGGCTAAACGAAACTCAGCTCCTGGCATGGAAGCGATTCTTTTTTTCCCTCCTCTGTCTTTCTTTCTTTCTTTCTCTTTCGATCACATGCTCCAATCTCAGGAAGCCAGTGAGTGTGTACTTTTGTTTGTCTTCCAAATTCTCCTTCTGTGCATTTTCAATTAAATCTCTCAATACTTCTCAGCACTTAAACTACAAGTCGTCATTTATTGCTATTATTCCCGTTGGCCATTTGGAAAGAAGACATGTTGTGACCTGAATGCGTTTAAGCGAAAATATCGCCATAACTCTCCCGTGTGTTTCCCTTCTAGCGTCACGGGAGTGCGACCTTGACGGCGCCGGCGTGCAAGGCAACGTGAATGCTGCCCTTGGGCCTGAGGTAGTAGATTGAATAGTTGTGAGGGTTAGGTAGCCTCTTTTCGAGATAACTATACAATCTACTGTCTTTCCCAAGAGACAGTTTACTCGCCCAGGTGACAACGGCACCGTCCGATCAGACCATAAATGTCGAGCGTTGTGACCGTTTCTGTGTTTGCTCCCGAGTGGTGTATTCGATTACTTGCCAGGTGGATATGTGTTTGAACTGGGCTTTGTCAGGGTGAGGTAGTAGGTTGTATAGTTTGGTGGGTGGGTCTACACCCTTCTCAGGTGATAACTATACAGTCTATTGCCTTCCTTGAGAAGCTCACAGACGACCGACGCCACTGTTTCCTGACCACACGTTTCACAGATGTTAATATTTGTCTCAATTTACTAAACCAACAAAGTTACTGGATGTGAAATCTGTTGTTTAACACAAAGCTATTATTTTTTTGTTGTACTTATAGCAACATGTGGGACACAGGCCCTCTAGTGGCCGAGCACTCAATAGGTCTGCATGACACTACTTACTGGCAAAAAAGATGCCGGTACTTTATTTGTTGTAAATAAAAAAATCATTTTCAGACCAATGTAGTGAAATTGGATCATTTCTCTCTCCGCATAGCAGATGACACTGGATTATATGTAATCCGGTATTGCACTATGTATGATTCAGTGTATCATTGTAAGTGACTAGGATTCAGTTTGTATAGAAATGACAATAAAGTTGTTTCAAATGAGTTAACCTACCTTGCTTTTAACCTACCTTGCTTCTCTGTAAGTGTGGATACCAAAGATATGCGGTATATACATACATATACATCGTCATTAAATGGTACTTTCAGATTAATTTAATTAAATGCAATATAGTGCAAACCTACAAAGTGCAGCAATGCATCTCACTCACACAAATCTCCTAATATTTTTGGGAATAGGCTCCAGGAAAAATTATTATGATTAATCGTCAATATTCAATCCGTGAAACAATGTAGCTGTGAAATGTGGGCTTGCTAAGTAAATAGTGCCAAAATGTTCATTGAACTGATCTTCAGCATTTTCACATTCAGTGATTTATCGATTAAACTACAAATAACGACAGTAATATTTGGAGAGGAGAAAAAGCCTTACCTTCTGTCAGCTGTTTCACACAGCCCCTTTTTTTTTTTTTGTTAGGGGAACCTGCAAAGTATAAGAAAATGGCGGTAAACAACCAAGAACAATTAAGAGTTGTTACAAAATGAAACAGGAGAGCCTCGGAATTTCTAATGTTTGCCATAAAGTCAGCACATTCGATTACCAAAATGCCGCTGAAAACAATTTCAAGTCATTATTCCGTTTTACCTGAGGAATGTGAACCTTGTGATATCTGCCTTGGAGGGGAAAGCTGTTAACAAATGCGGCGTCGTCATCGATCGCTTCACTTTTCCACATCCAATATGGCGGCGACATCAACGTACGGTAAAGGTATCTATGTGATGTGGTTGTGTCTGTGGTGGCTGGCGAGGGTCCACTGAAGTCTTGGGCGCCCTCTGGCGGGAAAGCTGCGGAAGTACCGTGAGGCCCAAGATGAAACTTGAAAAACTGTACAACTAGTGTATTTCTTTTGTTGATCTTTTAAGAACCTTGAGTTTGAAACACTTACATAATTTTCTTAATATAATTAAAGCAAACAACACCAATAACCTTTCACAAATTAATGGATATAAATCATACATACATTGTGAATTAACTAGTCTGATCTTGTTTTTAATTGCAGATTAGACCAGATTGATTAAATTGTGCCTAAATTTAGAATCATGTTGAGTGTAAGCATCTGCACAAATCAAAACACGTACAAGCAATTCCAAAATTATTTAATATCATGATAAAAAGACAACACGCACAAATAAATGATATTTTTGACAAACACATCTGTATTACAGAACCACAACAACCAAAATGTGTATTAGGTGATTAAGAGGTCCTACTTATAAAGTAGATAGCTTGCAACAATCTATCAGATTATGTTTTACTGTGTTTTACTTTTCTCTGCCTCTCAAATACTCAGTATTGATATCTTGCAGACTTTTCCCTTCATACCATATCGCCATCTCCTTGGAGGCCTCTCAGCGTCTTCTCATCAAAGCGATATGTGAGTTTCCGCTTCACTTTTTGGATCTCGCCCGTGCGGGCGTAATTCCTCAACGCCCGTGCCATTTTCTGGTACGTCATTGTCTTGCGGTTCCCTTTTCGGCGGCCCCATATCTCTGCCAGCCTCTCTTTGTTTTGGGAGGAGAACTGAAATGTACCCGAAGAGGATTGGACCCACCAGATGCAGCTTCGCATTGACGGCGTTTGCAGCATCTCAAACAGGAACTGGAACAAGCGCTCCTTCCTCTTTCCTGTCAAAGAGGAAGAGGATGCTATTAAATCCCAAGTTTGAATCAATCAAAGCTTCTTATGAAAAAGGGGGCGGGGCATAGACAATGGAATCATTTGTACCTGAGAGTGGAGCAAGATGTAAAGGATCTTTGTTGGGTCTGCCTCCGCTATCGGAAGTCGGAGAAGGCGCATCGTGATATTCGTGGTACTGGGAGCAACTGGACTGAGAGTCTGAATCCATACAAACGATCGGCTTATCGGAATATGCCACGTGATCCTGGAGCAAATGTGGACGATCATAAGTCACAGGTTGTTTTTTCTTCATCGGGAGATATTTGGCAGAATTGACTTTAGTGAAAATTAAAATTACGAAAATACCTCACCCATTGGTTCTGACGCGGACAGGACCAGGCCGGAGGTGGTGCTTGCTCCTCGTATTCCTTATTGGGAGCACCACAGTGCCACTCATAGGCATGCTGGCCTGACCAGTTATTCTCTGCGGAGAGGCAAGACCATGAAGCTCCGCCGACACGTTGAGCCGGATGCTCGCTCACTCACCGATGATCCTGGCGCTGTGGTGAGAATGCACGTACTGCACCACATTGCTCAGAGGCGAAGCATGCGTGCAGGAAGGCTGGACCTCCAGCGAATGCTCCTGAAGATACTCCTCGATGACCTCCAGGTCCACCTCCGGGCAGGATGAGGGCGTGGCTCCGATCCAGGAACCCCGAGCCCCACCGAGTCTGAGCTCAGTCACGTAAGCCATCTGTCAAAAAAAAAAAGAAAAGAATCAGAGGTGATGTTTTTCAAGGGGTTTTCCGGAAGCCGTATTAGTTCATATTGTGCACCATTAATATTCAATCAATTTTTAAGGCAGTGTGGAGCAACTTTAACGACTGTGCTACACCAGCTACATGCAGTAAAGTACTGTAAAATAAAATAAAGTAAAATGAAGTCAACAAATAAAAACGAAAAAGAAAAATATTTTTTGTACTTAATTAAGGAGTTGTAGTTTTACTTGACAATACCCCCAACACACACACACACACACACACACATCTTTTTCTCACCTCAGTCCACATGCATTGTGCATCTCATCAACCTGGTTCAAAGTTTTGTTTGCTTAGTGGCTGCCATGTTGATTTTAATTTGACTATCAAATCCGTGTTTACGTATTGCCGCACCGAACAGGCAACATTAAGATAACTGTATTTCTAACTGACACTCTTAATATGCACATGCGAGTCAGTTACTGTACAGTCAATGAGATCATCATAACGGAACTTTTTGTTTTTTTTCCCTCGTCGTATCATAACTTGCAAAATTCACACGTTAAAAAAAAAAAAAAAAAACATCTATTACGGCCGACTAAATTTAAGGTGTGTCTGGGAAGAGGAAAAGGGAAGCGAAAACTGCTACATGGATTTTGTGATGCATCGGAAATCATACCTTATGAAATGTCCTCCTCTGATGTGTTTTCCTCAAGCATCAAAAAAAAAAAAGCAAGCCACCTCTTTGATGCGCCACCTGAGCAGCACCTATCTTATAGCCTTGGTAGATAGACCCTCCTTCACGTCACCCCACTGGCCAATCACATTTGGACAAAAGGTGCACACATGAGGGGCGGCGGTGGTGGATTTGGGGCGGGGTCCACTAATTAAGTTTCGATAAATTCACACTGAGGTCAAATGGTGTCTTATTTTTAACATTTTGCGTATAAACTGAATCCAGTGGCTCTTTCATGATATGTCAATTAAATTAAAACCATTCTGTCAAAATAATCAACAATTAGTATTATGTTAGTAAAGTTAAAATATACATAGAATAGTATTATAATAAAATGATTTAAATTCATTAAATACGATGGCTATTCTTAAAGGTGTTTTTTTTATTTTATTTTTTAAACTATTGGCCCCAATATTGATCCCAGTAATCTTAGATGAGTGACAAATGAATAGTCCAGGGTATTTCCCGCTTCTTGCCCACATTGAAATGAAACTTTTTTTTTTAATAAAGCATCCCCAGGCTCTCCAACCGCACAAGTTAAGAATCTAAATAGTAATTTATAGTTACACAGAGCTGTGAAAACAATGGAACCAGATGATAGACAATATAAAGCGTATAGGGATGGGCAGCTGATATTTACGCAGTGCTTTTTATACCCAGGCAATGAATGACATCACGAACTTTCCAATTTGTTTATGGAAGTTTATAGAAGGTAAAGGGTATTACTGATAGTCTGGAAAAACTTCAAAAAATACTGTGCGGGGGAAACCCTGGGTGTTCAAGTGAATTAAATGACGGTTAGAGCTTCAATAGGTCAGATTGCACCTGGAAGTTTGAAAGAAGGAGATAAAGACAAAGGTTCATTGGACCTTTTGTTGCCTGAAATACACAAAGAAAAATACATGATGCATTCTTGTTTTTTTTTTTTTTTTTCCGAAAAACAAACCAAACCAACAAAACAAACTCCCAGAAATTAAGGTATTCATTATTGTAGTAATCTTAATTAATAAATAAAAAAATAATAAAGAAATATGACAACACAAATAATTATTTTTTACATATTTCTCATGAGCATGCATTTTGATCAGTTCATCCAACGACCCTTGGAGGTGAACGGCTTCTGTTTGCCAGGTGAAATGGAATCATATTATATTTTGTTGACCATTGGTGTGTCAGGCGTCGAGGCACCTGTAAGGCTTGCGAACGAGCGAGCGGGCTTATCAATATGAACATGACTTGTCCAAGCACAAGTGACTCTGTATGTGTGTGTGTGTGTGTGTGTGTGTGTCCAGGTGTAGCGTGTTAACAGTTACACTCACACCCCCTAGATTAGTGAGCATAAGCAAATCACCTGTATGTGTGCAGCCCACTGGGAATTCCCCAGAAAGCCAGACAAAGCATGGAGCTTACACATAGTTTTTTTTTTTATGTTGTGTGTGCTTGTTTACATGTGTGCAAAGTGATAAAAGAGCAAATCGAGCTCCCCTGTGGCGAAGCGCTCGCTAATATGCACGCGTGTGAGACGTGCTGTGGAGGTTTTACCGTCCGGACTTACGCAAAACTTGAGGTTGGCGGCTGAATGTCAGCATCGGCTCTCTTCGTCTTGTTTCATGGGCACAAATAGACCGCAGCGAACTCAAACCGCAGGGAATAAAATATATCTTATTGTCATGATTTATTCAAGTCGCCTGAACTTGGTGGTGTGTCGAATTTAAGAGCAGTGATGTTGTGCGGGAGGTCAGCAGACATAATTCATACGGGAAAGTTGGAGATAAGGAATGGGATTGGGAACTGGCGGGACTTTGCATTCCCACGGAAGATTGGTTGGGACCATCAGTAGGCAGCTCTATACTCTGTGGTCTCAATAAACACTCATAAACTAGACTGGCCCTCACGCCTTATCGGAATAACACATAAAGTTTGCACATAAATCATCCGTTTTCACAGTAAGATAAGAAAAAGATGGTCACTCGCAGCTTGGAAGTGACATCAAATTGAGCAAGAACACACTAGGTCAGTGTTTGCCAACCTTTGAGACCAGGCAGTGTTTTTCGATGGGAAAGTTATATAATTCGACTTCTCCTACTGCGACTAACAATAATACGTAATTCCATTGTTATTTTATAATAATAATAATAATAATAATAATTTTATATCATTATTAACATGAAATAATATAATTATATAAATCATATAATAATAGAAACATAATATATTATATATAAAAAATGACAGTAATGATTTTATATTCTTATTAACGATAATAATATAAAATTATTATTATTATTATGATTAGAAAAGGATCGTTACTTCTGGCCATCTTGTTCGGTGCTGCAGAAGTATTGCTAACAACACAAACGGTGATGAGCGATTTGTCGATGAACAGTCGATATATTATATTATGTACATATTTTACAAATATCGTATTTATCGCACATGAGAACACCGTGTGAGCCAAGCCAATTTAAATGATAGCTGCTAAATTCTGGAAAGTGAAAACTCCACTTGATGTTCTTCTGCTTTTTTCCCATGACTTATATTATTGGACTGCTTGTTTGTACAGTGACAACAATCTCCGCTGTGCGTTTGACAGATAGTGATGCTTTTCTGTATTTCGCCACATGATGGCGACATTTTGTCATCTAATTCTGACCCGCCGCTTCCAAGTTGACGTACGATTTGATCGTGATGAGGGGAATGTTGTCAGTCTCTTGTTCAGAGTCGCAAAACTGCTGCTGGGCATTAGTCAGATGATTGGAATTTTCTGTGGCTAATGTGAAGCCTTTGTGTTGCTTTTCCTTGAAGCACGTCTGCGTCCTGCATGGCTTGAATTGTAAGGAGACAAGCACTGTTAACATTCCTCATCTGTCTTCCTCCATTCTGACATGGCTGATAGCATCACACTAAATAAAGTGGGTCTGGCAACAAAAGCAGCGCACACGTTCTTTCCAAGCGTGCACAAACACACACGGACATTGCGATAAGAACGAGCATGGTGCACGGATGATGTAGCCGCTCATCAGTCTACTCAATCTGGTTCAATCAAGGAGTTATGGATCAGAATTACAGTTGGAGCATTCACAAACAATACAAAAAGTAAATAAATAAAAATGACATACATACCTAGAGCAAGGCCAAATTACACAGGACTTGACTGCGGTGCCGGGCCAAGAGCATCCAAGAGTGAAGCATCTCTTGTTTGACTTTTTCATCGGATTGTAAAAGGCAAATATTGCCGTCTGTCACTACAGGGGAAGAAAAAATAAAATCAACGCAACAAACAGTACAGCTAAGTAAAGAAATGTTAAGGTAGTTTCATCTTTGCATGGTATCGGCTCGTTGGAGTCAAATCCTTCAAAAAGGTTTTCAACAATCAACAAAACTGAAATATAATTCATCATGGATGGAAAACACTTAAATACTCTTGTCATGGACTGTAGAAAAAAAAAGGCCAGTAGTAAACTCAAAATTTCAAGGCAGTAAAGTTGACACATTTAAATTTGGCACGTTCAGCAAGTTGGAAATTGGCTTTATCTCAATTTTAGCAAAGAAATAAGAGTTTACAGAACTCAATTTACTTAGTATTGTCTTAAAAATAAATAAAAACAACTTGTTTGCTGCCATAAACGGCAATAATTTACATTTTGAAGTTGTTACAACTCAACTTATTGTTTCTCATAGTGTACAGTCACGACAGTAGGTCGCTAATTAATAAACCTGCTCATCCGCTCGACGTTAGACTTAAATGTCAAGCATGTGCCTCGACTGAATAGAGATTGCGAAACACACAAATGGGATGAAAGGAATATTGCGTGGATGCCCGCCGCTGACATTTACATAAGAAGTTGACAGCCGGCTGGACTGGAGTCATGGAAGAAATGACTTGAGCGTTCCAAAAGAAAGTCATTCAAATCCGAAAAGAATAATTCTGCTGTTTCACATCGCCAAACTTGACAGGCCTCCGGCTGAGGTGACGACTTCAACACTTTGGCGTCTGATGGAGAGCTCCATGACTAATCACGTCTCTGGAGGCCCACCATTGTCCCCTTACCTCACCCCCACCTTTCTTTCATTCTTTTGTACTGTGAGATGCTGAGAGGAAGAGAAGATGGAGGTGGGGAGGATGGAGGGAGAGGAACCTTTTGTTGCCTTTCAAGGGCTTTCTCGTGAAAAGCCAAAGAACACACCTGACTCTAGCATCCCCCCCCCCCCCTCCCCCACATAGTGACACAAACAAATCGATGGGGATATTTTAAATTACAAAGGAAATACGACGAGGGAGACTTTCTGGGGTAGACGAAGGGTGAGGAGGTGAAGTGGCTCGGGCGGTGATTGAGTGGCAAGCTAGTGAATGGTGCGAGGAGCTCAGGTAGCAAGTCCACGGTGAGTGCTCTCAAGTTAGTGTCAGGTATCAGGTAGCTACTTGTCTGTGTCTTCAAGGCAGCCGCTGCTTGGATCATGTTTGCGGTGGAGAGGAGAGAAGAGGAGAGGAGAGAAGGGGAGGGGAGAGAGAGAGAGAGAGAGAGAGAAAGAGAGAGAGAGCGCTGCCTTTGATGCAAAGCCCAATATTTGAGAGACAAGTTCAAAAAATGAATGCACAAAGATGACATTTGTAATTTTGGGAATTATTTATAAATACAGTAAATTGCCTTTTGCGGTGCATGTGAGCATGATTTTTTTTTTTTTTTAAACTACATATGCCCTGTGGACAAGCGCAAAAAAAAAAAAAAAAAAAAAAAAAAAAAAAAAAAAAAAAAAAGATGATTGAAGGATGAAGCAAACCCTAATTATGTGAATAGCTTTCAATCAAACTTCGGAGCACTTTATTTGTCTTTGCTTATTAAAAACTTCATACAACTTCAAATGAAAGCAACCTTGGAACAAGATGGAAGCTAATCTCATTTTAATCAATCTAGTTTGTGTTTGGTAAATTTAAGGTCATGTTCTTCCCGCACCTACTTTATTTTAATTCTGGTCATTTTTTTTGATTTTTTTAAATTCTTTTTTACTGTTGGACAACTTTTATGGATCCGAGTCAGGTTTGAAAATTCAGAAAAAAAAAAAAAATCAAATGAGTGGCTAGCTGCTGCTTATCATACTAACGCTAACTCATATCACAGCATACACACACCCACTAAAATGTTGTCTGATGTCGCCCAACTCCTGATTTTTGATAACACTGTCATAAAAGATCACTGTCACACGACAAAGCATCACAGTAGACTTTATCACACCCGCAGCAAGTTTTGCTCCCACCATTTTTTTTTTTGACCGAAACAACGTCGACAAGTGGGAAAAGAAAGGAACAAAAATGAGACAGAAGCAAGACTTGAGACAGGTAGAAGACCAGACATGCCGGCTTTACAGTCTCTGTGTGTGTGTAAAAGAAAAATCCCCTTGGGCCAGACAACTAAATAACATTTAAAAGATGACAGAGCTCCGCCAACAGGAAGGGGAAAGAAAGGTGGAGGGTGCAGGTGGATGCAGTTCAAGTGTGTGTGTGTGTGTGTGTGTGTGTGCATGCCAGCCAGCGCTGTTTGCATGTGGATGCAAAGCCTCCCTCCATCTCCTTTCAACTATCTGAATATTTGTTCAAAGGGCTTGGCGGCGGGCAAAAAAAAAAAAAAAAAAGCGTGCATAAAGCATGACTTGATAGCAACATATTTAAAATGACAATAGACACAAGGAGCGAAAACAGACATTCCATTGGAAAGTGGAAGAAAAGAGAGAGAGAGAGCGAGTGGGAGAGAGCGAGCATGAGAGAGACGATGTGAAGAGCAGCTCTGAAAGAGGTTTTGTGGGGCCATAACAAAGGCCCCTCAGAAAACACAGTGACATAGGAATGTTAATTAATTAATGAGAAACCATTGAGGCTCCGCAGAATGGTAGCGAAAGAAAGTGCTTGGAGGTATCCAAATACCAAGAACCGTACAAACTTTTTTTTTTTTTTTACATTTGAGGTGTTCTTATTCCTCTCTATAATTGTTTTTTTAATTGAGTCTCACAGGTTAAAGTTCACTTTAATGGCGAAAAAAAAAAAGCCCAGAACTGATATATCTTCTCTTTTTTTTTCTTTCAATACCACAAAAAAGTTAGTAAGTTAGTTCCTCTTTCTCTATATATTTTTTTTAAATGAGTCTTACAGGTTAAAGTTCACTTTAATGTTGAAAAAAAAAAGTCCAGAACTGATATATCTTATCTTTTTTTTTCAATACCACAAAAAAAACATTTGTGGATTGTCCAGATTTGTTTTCAATGTATTTTTAATCATCTCCTCTGTCCGCTCCACTGCTAATATCTTTTTTCTGTGTTTGCACACATGCTGTCACATGAGAGTCCAAAATCCCAAGCATCCAGCAGCAGAAACCTGAGAAGGTGCGACTTACGAGACCCCGCATTCGTGACGGAGGGACGGCACAAGTGTGAGAATTGCAATTTCCTCCAATCAGATCCTTTTCATCTAACTTTTTGGCCCCAAAAAACATCTTCATGCAAATTTTTTCTCCCTTTTCTTTTGCTGTAAATGCTCTCTCGCTTCCATTCATAAGGTCCCCCTCGCCCCCCTTGCATGTCCCCTTACCCAAACAGTCATTCCCTTCACATTGAGCCTCGAAGCAAAATAAAACAGGGAGAAAGGGAGCGCAGAGGACTCAGCGGCCCCTCCCACCTCCTAGAGATGCTCCAGCCCATCCCTAAATTACGAGCCAATGAGAGGAGCTCATTCGCCGCTCGTGCGCTCCTTCTACAATAGGTAAGGAGTGCGAGGCAGAAAGCCTCGGATATATTTACAAGAGAGAAAAGGGGACGATAGTGTGCATTTTGTGGGGGGGGGATACATGATGAGAAACTAGAGGGCATACGGGAAGGACATCAAATTAGGACTTGAAGAGAAGACATGTGACAGCGGCAAGTGCAGAGCTCCTGAAGAAATAAGTTTGTCTCACTCTTTGATTAGGATCCATCATTTAAAAAAAATTTTTAAAAAATCCAGAGAAAGAGCAGGGAGCTTTTTTTCCTCCCCTCAGCTGACAAACCAGAAGAAAGTGAGACAGGTGTGGAGGCAGACAGGTGGACGCTCCGACATGCTGCCCGTGTTTTTTCTTCTCTGCGTGCTCGACGGGGTCGGGGCATCCACGGCTAATGAGCGGATTGAGGACAGGCAGGGAGCAGCAGCTTCGCAGTGCCCATCGGCATGCCAGTGCGAACAAGACACCATCTTCATCATGGTGGACTGCTCCGAGTCGGGACTATCGTCTGTGCCAAGCGACATCAGCCCGCTCACCACTTACTTGTGAGTAATAAGCCAGCAAGAAAAACACTTTCCTGCTTCTGATATCGAATGGCTTCGTTTTTTTGAAGGAAACATGTTTGTTCATTGTACACACACACGCATGCACACACACACGCACACTGTCAGTGTGAGCAGGCAACACACCAGGGACAGCGACAATAACAGTTTGTGTGTTTGTGTTGACCTCTTAGAAAGAATGAATGGACCACTTATGTTTATGATTATTGTGTATCTTATTTTGATGGTACTAAATAGCGGGAGTGTAAACCACAAGATCGGGATGTGGCTCAGGAAGTTCAATTTCGTGAGCTGCACCTGAACTTTGGATGTCAGGAAGCTATGAAGTGTTCTTTTTTGGGCTTTGGGTCATTTTTGGTCCATGATCTAAATGTATTGTGGTTTATTATTTAGAGAGTAGAAAAGAATGAGTTTTTTTTTTTTTTAAAGGTATCAGATTCATTAGTTCAGACTCGAGGTGTTCCTCAAGGATTAACCTTGGGTACACTTATTTTTTTACTAATGACCTTCCCTGTCTTTTCTCACACCGTCCTGATCAATTATATATTGACGATAGTTATTTATTCTTCAAAGCCTTTGTTGTCGCAAATTTAAGACTCTTTACAGCATGACTAACAATGTTCAGACTTGACCTTTGCTAAATTGGCTTGACCTTCAAATGAGTGCTTTCATGTTGAATAAGAATGAGCTGCTGTCGTCAGGAAGACAAAACTGTCTTTTGTTTCGTTCAAGAAATTATTGACTCGTTAAGCAAAGTTTGTGGAAAAGTTCAGGTTTTAAAAAAAGAAATGCACGTTGCAACGGTCCAACATTCGTGGCTATACTTCAGGCAAAGTAGCCGCTTCCCACCAGGAGTGTCAAAGTAAGAGCAGAGACGATATACACAACGTGAACGACTTTCTTACAAAGCTGCCAAAACTTTCAAATTACTTTTCGACACGGGTCTCCGAGGACCGATTACAGGCATGTCTTGATAACTGATAGAGGTGACTGAAGTCAAATCCAGGAAACTGTGATGGAGCCGTTACTCACACGGGGCGAGGGGGGGGATGTACAAATTTTACAGTGGGATGGAATTCCAACGGGTAGGGAAAGATCAAAAGTTGATGTCATAAAAAAAAAAAAAAAAAGCAGGATACAATGGATAACTCTCCATGAATGATGCCTGAGTCCACATCTGTGATCCTCGCATCCAATTTCCACATTTCTTCTGTTCACCGGGAATCCTCAGGGTCACATCTATCTCTCGGTAAGGCACGCCCCACAAAGGCAAGGCACCAGCCATGACCTGGGACTCCTTCTGTGGACTACTCTTAATTTCCTTCCACGCCTGAAACAGATACACCCACCAACATTGGCTACAAACATGAGAGTAATTGTTCATTTCCCTTCATTACCTAACACTGGAGCAATTAGTGAGTTTGAGGGGTGATTTAGAGCAAGATAAATAAACCTTGCGACCAACCGCACACGCCCACACACACAGTCGCACATGTTTACTACAACGTGGGGACGATACTAAAGTGATGACATCACACACCTACTTTGCCCCGAAGTACAAAAGATGACATGAGCGACAAGTGAGTGTAAAAGTGTCCGGATCAGCCTTCCGGCACATCGTGCAGGTTTGCAGTGATTTACTTGGGAACAATCCACATTGCAAAACCTGATCCACATGAGGTTGTGAAACGGCATGACATCATCCGGCCGTGTCATGAGAGAGCGCTTCAAATGTATTTGACGCTGGAGGCCAAGCCTGGTGTTTATTTGCACACTCGGCCGAGCTCCGGGTAAACAGGTAGACGCACCATTTATTTGTAATCACTTCAGTATCTTATTATGCAGGTAGAGGTATTTAAATTCCGATCTGGCGGCTATGTATGAAATGAGCTGTCATGTGAGACGTGAAAAGATTCTTTGATATTAGATGAGAGGAAGGAGAGCGCTTTGGGCTCGGAGACAGTGTGTACTGTACAGTGTGCGAGGACACACACATCAGACGTTGGCTTCATGCTTAGATAAAAAAAGAAGAGGTCAAGATGTCACTTCGCTAAAACATCGAATGTTTTCCCCATGAAGTGACGACGTCGGAGGCTGGAATCGAGCAGTGATTAGGTGATGCATTTTTTTTTTTTTTTTTTTGCCGGTGGTGAACTTCTAATGGAAACTGCAGCTCGTACAGTACCAGACAGATGAAAACCATCGTGTGTGTGCGCGCGCGCGCGAACACACACACGCAAGACCACCCAGACTGCTGAGGGAGGGAATTATGCTTTCCAGCCAGCTGAAATGAAGCAGGACTATAAAATGAACAGGAGGATGAAGAAGGAAAAAACCTGAGCAGGAGAGGTGAACATTTGAAAGCACCCAAAGAGTGGCACGCATTTATTTTAGACACCAACTCCCCCCCCCCCCTCCGTGTTGTGGCAGTAAATAAAACTGTCGTGTGCGTGTCATTTCGTTATTATCTTGATGGAATGATTCCTATCATGAGTGACCGGGGTTACATGTCTGAGACAGACAGAAAAAAAAAAAAAAGAGACACAGAGAGGATCGCAAGACAGACAGACGGAGACACCCAAGTGAATGGGGGTGAATTGTTTGAGGTAGAACACTTGAAAACCAAGAGCAGCCTTTGTGTGTGTTTTTTTTTTTTGGACGGACTTCTGTTTCACTATCAGCCCCTGCATCAGTATCCCTGGCTCCAGACAATTGCGGATGGTTGCCTTCATGCTTTTCTTGACAAGACGTATGGATGGACTTGAACAGATTAAAGCAGGTGTAAACATGTGGAGGGTTGCGTTTTTTTTTTTTTTTTTTTTTTAGAGTAGTGCTTCTTAACCTGGGTTCCATCTCAGGGGTCCGAAAATGACGAATATCTCGCAAATGTCATTTGAGTTCATACATTGTGATGATTTTGTTCTTTGAACAAGGTGATGTTCATGAACGGCTCATTTTGTGCACCAGTAAAAAAAAGACATCTATGTCTTGAATTGAAAAAAAGAATTTGATTATTCACTAAAGACGGGTTCAGTGAATGCACCTTTGAAACCTTCAACAAGAACCAGTGTTTAACTATGCATGAACTCTTTGGGAATACTTGCCAATTTTAATACTGCGCACAGAGGTTACATTGACAGCAAGTCTCCGATCAGATAAGAGAGGATAATGCACCTCTGATTTCAAAAGAAAACGCCATCACAAAGAAAAGGAAGTCATGTTATCTTCGCCTCTTGTTCCTTTTGTTTCTTCCTTCCTGTAAAAGCAGAAGAATCTGCCAAACGTGTTGAGAGTAATTCCTCATCCCTCTCCTCTAGAGAACATGACAAGCGCTTCCGTCGGATAGAAAATTGATACTTGCGCCTGAGGGGTGTCGGAAAGGAGTGGGCAGTTAGTGTTCCGGCTTGCGGTTTCCTGACATCAACCTGGGAAGCTTTTAAATGCCTCTCGAGGATAGACGGCAGGTAGACGCACAATGGATACAATAATGTTTCCCCGGGGGGGGGAAACGGAGAAGAGACAGTAGCCTCAGTGTGCTTTGTGGAAAAAAAAAAAAAACAAATCTCAATGGCAACGTGGCATCAATGTAGATTGAACTTTAAAGGCATTGCGTGGATTTCTTTTTTGGACAATCAGCCGGAACGGTTTTAAATGAGCTGCTATTCTTTTTCTTGACGTTGGGCACATGCTGCAGCTAACCGAAATAAATGTGGATATGCAGTATAGTCAAAACGGTTCAAAATATTTGAAGAAAATTGATGTCATAAAAATTGCTATCTCTATTCCTAATGTGAAGACAATTTGTAATTTTAGTGTTGACACAATCTTATTTGGCCGTATTTGGCCCCCGAGCCTTGAGTTTGACTTAAGTGGATAAAAGTGTAGCCAGAGAGTGACTCCTCCTTGTATGTTTAGAGGCAATGTGGCGTGACGTAAGTATGATATGGAGGCTTGGAATGTGCTGCCTGGGACATGAGGATGAGGGGTGCCTCTGACTGAGTGAATTCAGAAGGCCGACATGGCCCAGATTCCAATTCTGCCCCTTTCTTGGCCTGGGAATTCATGGGAATGTTTGCGCGTGTGAGTGCTTGCATGAATATCCTTGTCGCTTTTCCACTGACAGAGATGCCATTGTGCTTTACAAAAAAAAAAAAAAAAAAAAAAAAAATGTCCCCTACTGTATAAATGGAATAAATACACCTGCCAATTATTACTCTTGATGATTTTCACACTGGATAGCTCATCTAATGACTTTTAGTCATTTTTAAGATTCTGCTTAATGAGGTAAGATAATCTCAAGAGTAAAAATCGGAGGCTGAGTTTAAAGAGTATCGTAGTAATTCTACAAGCACGTGTGTTTTCCATCAGCTGGGAATTGTGCCACTGTGATGAGATGTCAAAAAAAGAAGGAAGAAAAACTCCAACGGGTGTACTTTACATGCACGGCACAGGGCCAAAGTAAATGGCTTCAAAATGACAGCGGCCGCATGTCTTCATTAGCAGACTTTGGCTTAAGATTTCCTTTCATTCTCGATGTTATCTGCGGCCACTGTTCCGTACGTTATATGGAGCAGAGAAGCCGATCTGGGAGGACAGGGCTAAATTATTTTAAACTAGATCCCGCGTCCTCCTGTTTCTGCCATTCAACCCAACGAAGCCATAAAGGCAAAGTGACCCCGGGAATCTGCATTTTGTATCATCTTCCGGGATCTTTGCACAATAAAAACTGTCATCGCTAAATATTAGCTTTGAAAGCGAAAAAAAAAAAAAATCAGGAGCATTTGTTAATGAGCTTTACGAGGTACTGCTTTTATTTATAAACACACAAAAAATCGGATAAACTATGAAGAATCTGCATAGTATCATCTTCCGGGATCTTTGCACGATAAAAACTGTCATCGCCAAATATTAGCTTTGAAAGCAAAAAAATAGATATATTTTTTTAAATTAAGGGGCATTTGTTAAAGAGCTTTACGAGGTACCACTTTTATTTATAAACACACAAAAAATCGGATAATAAACTATGAAGAATCTGCATTGTATCATCTTCCGGGATCTTTGCACAATAAAAACTGTCATCGCTAAATATTAGCTTTGAAAGCGAAAAAAAAAAAAAAAAAATCAGGAGCATTTGTTAATGAGCTTTACGAGGTACGGCTTTTATTTATAAACACACCAAAAATGGGATACTAAACTACGATGGCTCTTTTGGCCAGCTCACAACAGCTGCCTGTCAGTCCCCGTCCACATCTCGGAGGCAGTTGTATGTCACACTGTTCCAACACTTCCTGTTCCATTAGTGAAGTGCTTGACCTTTCACCCCTCTCCCCTCCGTCTTATGTGTGGGAGGACAAGAAGCGGACATAAAAGCGTGTATGTGCCCCGCTCGCACTATACCAGTCTATGAAGACTTCCCACAGGGCACAAACGGGTTTCCCATGACATGACCCCCAAAGTGAAGAGCCGCTTTCTCCACCCGGACATCCGGCTGTCACTCTCCCCAAAACGACAATCCCTCCTTTCTGCCTTATCTGGTCTTTTTCTCTTCCTCCCTATCCATTTCCTGTGCTCTTTTGTACCCCGCTCGTCCCGGTGGACATTCTTGTCCAGGTGAAAAGATTTTCCTCACCCTTCTGCTCTTTGTGGCAGATGAATGAGACACAGAAGAGAAGAGAAGAGAGTTGCTTCTTACACAAAGCGCTCCCTCCCAGGAAGTCGAGAAAAGAAAGAATGAGAGGAGTAGTTTGTTTGTTTAAAAAAAAAAAAAAAAAAAAAAGTGACAAAAAGCAAATAGAGACCTCACCTTAAAGCATTTAGGCCCCATTGAAGGCGGGATCAAAGATCCTCTTTCATTGAAAGCGCTAAGCGGACTAGCTGAACGTGACGGAAGACTTTACTGTCATAGTGACGGTAAAAAACAACCCAGGTGTGGCCCCAAACTACGGCAAATACACAAATCCTACCCTGGTTGTTGTTTTCCACCATGTTCTTTGCCTTTCAAAGGAACAAATCTCACGGGCGCAAGACTTTGCCTGAACACGGCGGGATCATAGATTTGCTGGGATGTTAGGAAATCAAGAAGACAAATCTGACAGGGCTTTTGGAACAGGTTATACTGTCAAAATCATGGAGACAAGATCCTTCCCAAGGGCAACGTGCATATTTGTATAAATGCCAACGACATTGATGTCAAAGAAGAAGGTCATTCTTAACTGATTTTGCTGAGCTATAAATTTTACAAGACTGGACCAACCACGATGTCTTGATATTGGCTCGGAAATGAGGTCAACCCATTTTTTTTTAACCTACAGTGCCATCTAGAGGAGTCAAAAAATACAACTGGTTCATGAAGCATACTTGAAGCTTCGTTTTTCTACCAATTAGATCATTCTATGCTCGCAGATCTACACAAAGATATCATCAAGTCAATTTCTTTCTGAATTCACTCACCAGGGTGGTCTGGAATGACGTCTTCCAAAATGCCACGGTGGTTCCCCGATTGTAGTGACCTCACAGCTTCGTAAGTTTGCGGCCGGTTGTTTTGTCGCGCTAAATCATCGCGCTTGTCAAGGAAGCTACCAGCTCGAAATGATCCATAAAAGAGCCATAGGGCACATTCACACTCGGGCCTTTGATCATAAAGCCGATAACATACTTGAGCGGTTGGGCTGACGGCGAGGAAAAAAAAAAAAAAAAAAAAAAAAGGAAATATGATGAATCACACTATTGTAACAAGCGCTCGATGTAACTCCACGCTCCGGTTGAAATTTGAAGCAGAGATTGGAAGCTAGAGTGACACAGGATAAAAGAACACAAGGCCCACGGCGATGAATAGAAATCTCAGCCCTTAAGAAAAACACCTTGACACGGTTACCCGATAAATCATTTCATCATCAGAAGAGACGGAGACATTAGATGGCAGCTTTTGCCGCTCATTCAACAGTCTGTGTCTCGTTGGCTTGAGGGCATCAGTCAGCATTTGTTCCAGATCTCAAAGGCTGATATTTCCTGTGGGCCTCTGCAAGTTGAAAGATGTAGGGGAATATATAAGCAGCCCCCATAAGCAAGTTTTATAAATGGATCATTTTCTGATAAGGAAAGGTGGCATGAATCCGCCTCACAGTTCAAAGATCGCAGGTTCGATTCCGGCTCCTGTGTGGATTTTGCATGTTCGGAATGAATGAATTGTAGATTTCAAGTCAAAGATGCTGTCACACGCATCAAATTAGAATCGAGAAACCTCAATTGCAAAAAAAAAAAAAAATGGAAGCTCTTGCGTTCTCATTTCATGTACCCGCGCTGAAAATACCCGCACGTCACAGCGCCAGCCGACACAATGCACATGTGGTAGTCATCAATCATAATTATCATGGTTTAAAAAAGCCACAGCTGTTATTTGATTTTAAAAACAAGCCATAGCGCCGTGCCTTCCAACCATACGTCAAGTTGTCAGCAGAGGCCTTGGCCCGCGCTGGAGAAATGTCTCGGAGTCTCGAGCCACACTCGCTCAACCTTTCCCCATGACTCACCGTTGTGTCTTTATCTTGAAACATTTTAGCCATTGTAGCTTGTTTATTCCGTCGGGGAGGGGGGGCGAGGAGATAATGGAGTGTTATCGTCTTTTGGAGAAGCTGAGTGAAGTCTTTGGATTTTGTGCGGATCGCAAATATTACATCATCAGTGTTTTTTTTTTTTGCAATATTAGCTGTCAAAAACAATCGGCGGCATGCTTCAAATATACCAATCTAATTGAAAAATGGTTGATAAGACTACAGAAGTGAAGAAACACTTGTGGCGTGCGGTTTTTGGCCCCGATGGAGCTCAGCCGCCTCCAGCTGGGAGCCATTGAAACCATTTGTAACCCAATTGAATTTGATCGCATTTTCTATACGGCTCATTTGACTTTGAACTGTTTTCGTAATCAGTTAGTCTCAGGGCCTGTTGTTGACTCGTGAAAGATGAAAAGCACTTGGGATGTAATTTGTAATTCACAATTGTTTTTTTTTTTTGCTACCTTTTCTGGCGTGTGCGCTTTGAGCTCTCAACGTCATTCCAAGATACACAAACTGTTGAGCGACTCATTGAAATATCAGAATGGAACAGAAATAACAGGCAAGTTGTGTGGGATTTGTATTAATTAGCGTAAATGGAAGATGAATGGCCTACCTTGTCATGTGACGACGTCATGAGATATAGATGCCCTTGACTGACACCTTGAGGAGCTCTCTTCCGCCCTTTGACCCCTGCGGAGTTCATAAGGAAGGTATTAAATGTCAGCAGAGCTATAAAAAGGCGATTTAATTACAAAAAAAGAAATGAATGTGGAACAAACTGATTCATTTTCCCTTGACAAGATGGCACGGAGCTGTCAGAATAGTTCAATATGAATACAAGTCATTTTTTTTGCCATGGAATGTTTTTTCCAAAGATCATACCATGAATTCTTTCAAGCCAACTTAGTCCGACTCAACAAACAAACAGCGAGCGTGGTCGTGAGTCAAAGCTCCCGACTTTTGACGGGCTTTTCGGGGGGGAGGGCAGTTTACACTTGCTCGCCTGGTGGTCTGGCCTCATGAGCGATGGTTAGTATCACCGGCACAAAGAAACACGTCTCGAGTGAGAGTCTGTTGACTATAAAGGCAAAAAAGAATAGCGATGACCTAAGCGCATTCCGTATGGTGTTTGTCAAAAAAGGGCCCGACGTGACCGAGGCACAAGGTTAGATTTGTTTTCCTCCGCGGGGCTGACATAGATGTTGTCACTGTCCAATTTCAAACCGTAGCGAGCAGAAAGGTGGAATGATACAATCTCCCAAGGGGAGGGGGGGGGGGGATGAGCGAGCGGTCGGATCAGAGAAAAGTTCGAGTGAGACATCTGGAAAAGAGGTTGAAATTAGTTGCCCGACAAAGTTTCACTGAACATTTCCCTCTCCTCCTTCATTCAACTCCCTCATATAGATGATTGATCACCGTACGAAATGCGGTTCGTCGACATATAATTTACACGGGCTGACAATCTTCAAAGGCCTTCGATAAGGTAGCTCGTTGGTTGATTGATACTTTGGTTCTGTTGTTTCTCTCTCCTCAGGGACCTAAGCATGAATAACATCAGCGAGATCGAGCCGAGAGCCTTCCACCGACTGCACCTGTTAACTGAACTGTAAGTACGGAATCCTTCGGCTCATGTTTAATAAGCTCCGCTCGCAATTCATACGTGACAAGGAAGTCAAAAGCCCGAGCGAGCTGGGCTTGATCTACGCTCGTTTCGGTGACAGCGATTGATGACTCCGGTCCGCCTCTTGGCAAGCGAGAAAGCGCTTGCGGCGAAAAACTTTGCGGAATGAACCCGATATTCATTTCCAGTGATTATTTTGTGCCTTTAGCGGTAAGCAGGTTCGGTACACGCCGTACAAATCTCATGCTGACTTGCCAGCTGCACGACAAAAAGGTTTTGCAATAGCTACTGAGAATGATATTTTACAATCAGGTGAACATGGCAACATAAAAAAAATAATTACTGCCTGAATACAAACACAATTTAATGAACTAAGCAAACTACTGTCCTTCACTAACTGACACTTTCCCTTACATACTCCAAAATGGAATGTAAAATGGCCAAGAAGCGGAAAGTCTCACTTTATAAATAAAAAAAACTCCTGTCATCACATAAATACCCCATGTGGAGGATGAAGGTACAAGTTTTCTTGCTGGATTTTTCCAAGCCAAGAATGAAGAAGTCACTTTAAGGACCCAATTGCAAAATTCTATCATTTGTTGGACACCACCATTTTTTTTTTTAATTTAAATATTAGTTTCTTCAAAATAATCTTGATAGAAGGAAAAAAAAAGTGGACAGATGGGTTATTATCAATATATACGGCAAAAAAAAGCAGCTCCACTTATTAGCGGCTAACACCAGAAAGGGGCGGGGCTAAACATGCAGCAACAGGTAGCGTGATTAAATTGTTTGATGTTTGGCTTTACATCTTTAGGTTCCCACACCTCCATTCCAATTCAACTTAAAGCACTTTACCATTATTCCATATTATTGCATGTTACTTCTTGAGATACTTATTTTTAATGCGTTTTGTGGGAGTGGAGATGAAAACATTTGAAGCCACATACAGCAGTTCCTTAAGGGCCTTCTTAAAAGTATTATATTGCTTTTTACCTTCGTTAATATCGTTCCCGCTTCTGATATTTAATGACATTTATAATGATGTAATAGTTGGTTCAAGCAAAAGCATGAGCATGGCTTTGATTCTCAGTCGTTTCAGTGTTAGTGTTGGCTGGCCTAGAGCAAATTCTTTACAATTTCAAGTCTGACCCATCCCACATTCCTCTCATTAGGACATCATTCAAAGTTATTTTATGAAACAAATGAAGGAGCTTTTACTTCAAAGAGCTGTCAGTCAAATATTAGCATTAACTTCATCTTCAAAATATCAACACATGTAAGATAGTATATCACTTTACGACATGAGGTTAAATAAAGATTTTAATACGAACCAAAATAAAGGCTTCGGTTAATATCGTATCAATTTGAGATTTGGTTTTATTGGTTACCAGTTTATCCATTATAGTAAAACCACTGTTGTCTCTTTTGTTTATTCCAAGAATCATTTCAGCAAGGTTGAAGCACTCTGAAATTTTCAAGCCAACGTTTTATCTGTGCAGCTCCAGGGCCAACAAATGTCCAAACCATCCTGAAATCAAATTAAACACAAAGAAGAAGAAAAAAAAAAAGCTGGGGCAACGCTTTGACAAGCGCAAGACGCTTTTCATTAGAATGAAGTTGATTTGGAACGATTATGAAAGCCAAAGTGCGGAACTTATATATCCACGTATATACATGATGTCATGGAAACTCCGTGTCAACTCAGCTACGAGTGTTTCGCTGGATGTCTTTCAAAACGTGTTTTTACTATCCATCTTCACTTTTGATATGATAATCCATTTCACAAATAAAGTATCCAAAGAAAACGTTGGAAAGTCGGAGGAAAGTCTGAGATAGTCCTACATGGTGCCGATAATGGCTACGGAGAGCCTTTTGTATACGTGCAATGCATCTGTGGTTGATCTTTCACTTCAACAGGAAGACGCCCGAGGGTCTATACGGAAAAGAGGCTTAGATCTAGTTTATGGGGCCTTAAGAAGGTCAATAGAAATGGTTTAGTCCTGTAAAAGTGGATATTTAAATTGTCCCTCATGGGCATCTTGAGCAATAGCAATAAATAAAAACAAAACTGAAACAGCTGTTAGGTTTTACTGCTTTTCTCTCGGCACGACTGACAGGCAATTTGGGGGGAGAAAAAGAAAAAAAAAAAACATCCAGTTTCTACTCGTTGATTTGTGTCTCTATTTGTGTTGATAAACACACACTTGAAGAGTGTGAGATTTGGCAGGTTGCATGCGGGTGAGTCGGCCTGACACGTATTTGACAGGAGTATCAGATGTCGGCACACAACCCATCTGGGTGACGGCGCTGATGCTCCTTTGGAAGAGCTGCCGTTTTTTTTTTTTTTTTGCACCCAAAAACCGAAAAGCGCGCTCGCGAGGATGCCGCTTGTGCTCATATGTTTAACAAAAGTGGGTGGTCTCAAGCTGTGAAGCGCCAATCTGTGTTTAAAGTGCGCTCGGCGTTTCTGACCTTGAGAGTTACACGACTGGACTCGGCGTTATTTATTTGGACATCTTATACACACTCACAAATGACCATTAGGTGGTGTGTTTGATAAACAAGTTGATTGGATTGCTTGTGTGAATGCGTGTGGTTTTTCCTTCTTTTGCTATCCTCAAGGCTCCTTAGAAATGAGCCCAATTTAAATCAAGGACATGGAAAATAGCGCGAGCTGTCACTCGACGCACGAAAAGGATACAAACATTTCGTTTCATCACTTACTAAGTTTGATTCAAATCAGACAATTTTTTTGGTGGCTCGTAAAGGCAAATCGTGTGTCGATTTCAGGATTCTTCCAAATTCTCTTTATTTTTAGCAACACTGTCATGTGATATTATATTTTTGTTACTAATCAAATTTAAAAATAGATGAACAAATATTTTTGGGGGATTTCAAAGCTATTGAAGCAGATTTTTTGGGGGGTATATTTGATCATATACAGGTTCTCACTTGGAAGTCATAACGGCCCTCGGCGACAAAAATGACTTTTGACACCTTTGGCTTACGATTTCAAGCGAGCACATTGAAGCAAATCACAGATTATTTGCATACTGCCCCAACATTCACCCTAAAGTCTTGCGATGAAGTCATGGCAGCACTTGATCCCTTCAGCCAAAAGTAACGAACGTAGCAAACGTTTTCTTAAGAGACTCGTAAACGTTGATGTACTGTCTGTATACGGCTGTCCTTAAATTTTCTCTCATTTTGTGATCTCTCTTTTGGCCTCTAGGCGAATCTCTGGCAATCGGCTGAGGTATATTTCAGGCCACGCTCTCCAGGGTCTGCACAACCTTAAAGTTTTGTGAGTAATTTCTTCCTTTCCACACCAGTTTTATGACTTCTGACTTCTTGCCATACAGCTTTGGCTGCTGCATCAAGGATTTCGGGCAGAGTCATTTGCTTGACTGCTACACACAGATCATTAAACGCACCATCACGATGTCATGAATTCCTGATTTTTTCTTTTTTATTTAAGAACTCACACCTTCACAGGTGCACTGCGAAGAATCACGCCACCCACCGTGATTACGAGTGACAGCGAAGCGGCCACCAAACTATTTCGAAGTACTACAAGCAGTAAATTAGAAAAACGTGCACAGCAGCTATAAAAACATACAATAGAGCCAGAATTGGGAGGGCAAAAGATAATAAAATGCGCTTTTTTTTTTTTTGTTTTTAGTGGGTGTTGGACAAAGCGAATCTCTGGAAATCAGTTGAGGTATATGTCAGGCCACGTTCACCAGGGTGTTCACAACCTTCAAAGTTCGGAGAGTCATTTTATGGTTTCGGGCTTCTTGGTTGGATAATATACTGTAAGCGCTACAGTGATGATTACATTTTAAATGTCACTTATATAGAGTTAAAGATGTACCACCCAGCGTGATTCCAACAAGTGACCGAGAAGTCAAACTATTTTTGTGCCCTCTTTTAATACAAGTCGTTAATTACAAAAACGTGCTTAGCTAGCTATTAAAAAAAAAGTGTCAGGGAATATTGGCATGGATATCTTCGTGTCTGGTCAGTATCAATGTACGGCTATTTGTTAGCTCGCAGCTAACGCGAGCCACGTTACGCACACTATGATTCAAAATGACAATTTCAGCATCCCGGCCAGCGAAATATGATCCTGCTTGTTGGAGATGATATTTAACATTTTACCACTGTTATGAGCTGCTTTTAAAAATGTAAAAATAAAAGATGTCAGCATCCCGGCCAGCGAAATATGATCCTGCTTGTTAGAGACTATATTTAATATTTTATTGCTGTTATGAGCTGCTTTTAAAAATATAAAAATAGAAAAAATTGTGGATTCGGACCAAAAGTGTGAAGAGGAATATTCCAGTCTCCGGCAGTGACATTTTTACATTTTTTTTTTTTTTTTGGTTCTCATTACATGTTTCATTTGGTATTGGCGGTGCCCCTTTGTGGTAGCTCAGATAATTAATAAATTTGGCAATACCACGGAAGTTTGGCTTTCAAGTCTGAGTAACCTATACCAAAAAGAGAAACCGAGAGCAGGAGAGGAAATAGAGTGTTCAATTGCTTGCCCCCCATTTCCTCTTTTCTTCTGAGAATGACATCAACAGCCCACCCAAGGAGCTTCTTCTCCTTTCCTCTACCTTCACTGACCTTTTTTCCTATTTGGGTCAGATTCCAATCACCATGGAATTATTTGTGCCCTCATGTTTTGTTCATTTAACCAATGTCATTTTTTTTTTCCAGGATGCTACAGAACAACCACATTGAGAAACTTCCCGACGATGCTCCGTGGGACCTACCAAACTTGCTTTCACTGTGAGTCCAACACACACACACACACACAGCTCATTCTGCAGTCAATAAAAAATGCTACAATCCCCACCCACGCATATCTCAGCTATATATTAGCAGTGACACGTTGCAGACTGTATTCTAATACGGGCTCAAGTGCATTGACTACAGAGCTGTCTGCATAAAAGCACTGGAAGGTAGCATCTGGAAACCATGAGGCGAAACAGCAGACACTGCAGGCCAGGGAGAACATCTCCAATGAGCTGTGAAACAAGCTCATTTTCCATTAATTCCCGCGCTCTTCCTCTTCCACTCTTCTGGCACCACCCGCACTGGATCCCCCTCGCTAATGAGTGTTTGGTGACTTAATTGTCTCATCCGTACATATGTCAGCAAGGGGTGAGCGCATGTGGATCCCATCTGTAATTCTTCAACCTTACCTGTCCATCTTAATATCAAAGCGCGGACAAACTCCACCTGCCTGCTTTCCATATGCTGAGACCTAGAGAAAACAACTTTTTGAATATATATATATATTTTTTTTTTTACACTACAAAATTCCCATGACAAAAATGAGCTTGGCCTAGAACTAAAATACGGACCAAAATCATTAAAAACAATTTTTTTAAATCTTCTACAGAGGACAAAAATGAGTTGCTGTTCAACATTCACCTGCTTATATGCGGTCCTCAAATACACTTTGCATCTGTTGTCAAAAATAAAAAAATGCTGTCACTGCCTTCAACGTGCAATACGAGGGCGTCGAAAGTCAATTCCGTGTGTGTGGTCTTTGAACTCCCCCCAAGAGTCCCAAAAACAGGCACACACAATGAGCCCCTGCATGGAGACCCGCTACCTTGTCATTATAATAATGAAAAGGACAGCAAAGAAAGATGAAGGTGAAAGCAAAGCTTGCCGGCGCCTCTCGCTGACGAGAAACACGCGATTAAGTAGAAAGAGAAAAAAAAAAAAAAAAAAGGCATCACAGCACGGAACGCTTTCATCCAAAACAAATGATCATTTGATCTCCAACAAGAATTATCTTGTCTCCAGATAACTACAAACATTAGGAGAACCAAGTCCTCACATGTCAAAGGAAGTTCAAATTAAAAAAGGAAGATAATGACTAGATTGTGCTCATCAGAAGGTACCGCCGAATAGATTTGCTCTGGAGAATTCAGACAGATAAGTCGGCACAACTCCTGGATTGTGTAAGAGAATGTTCTCCTTCGCTTTCCCATAACCATACTTAAGACTTTGATGTAATAGACAGGAAATAGCTGCTGCTTTATTGCTTGCTGTGAAACATTCCGAGTTCTGACTAGACCTTTTGGAGACCTGGCATGTCCACACCGAGGAACAATTATTTTGCCCTGGAGAATAGTCCAGAAAGTTGGAAGGTCTTCCGCAGCTTTCATCTGGCGATTTGGGTCAAGGACAAACACGGTCCGCACGTGATGTCGAGGGACGATGTTAAGCACAAGAAATAGATATTAAAAATAACTTTCTTAGGAAGTAGACAATGAAAATGTCGCGATGTTGGTCTGCCGGGATATATATATATATACGGTCGGCCCCTGGGGAGCAAAGCCAAGAGTTCAGAGTTTGAGCTCAGATTTCACTTTGATCTTTCTGTTTGTTTGGTGAAGCCTCGGACGGGTGACGATGCACAGAGAAAGAAGTTTAGAAAATAATCGAGTGTGATCTGTGAGCTGACTGGTGGTTAGGAGTTCTTGGATGAAGACATGTAACAAGATGAAGAAAAAAAAAAGAGAGGGATTAGATTAAAAAAACTAAGTGTGACTGGATAAAAGTAGAATAGAAAGAGGGCGTGGCCTTGGATTATAATATATAATATAAAGTGTGTATAGCATCCTGATTAATATTACGTTTGTGGAATGAGTTAAGCGGCAAAATTCATCCATCTCAGAGGGCGGCCATTTTGCCACTTGCCGTCGACTGAAAATGACATCACAGGTCTCAGGTCACAACCAATCACGGCTCAGCTGCAGAAAACTGGTGAGCTGTGATTGGTTGTGACCTGAGCAAGAGGTCAAGAGGCAAAATGGCCGCCCCCCAGAGATGAATCAAAACAGACAATGTTTACCTGTTGAATTTATATTCCAAAAGATTGATCAAAAATTTGTGTTTGGACTAGTTCAGCTTCAGGGAACATTACGAAATCAAATTTGGGGTTGACTTACCCTTTATTACCTGTGACAGAGGGATTAATAATCAGCCAGTAGCAACTCTACAGGCCTGTACTGGTAAAGTGAAATATGGTTCATCGCAGAAGATTAACCATAATTGCTTGATAATAGAATAAAATATGTGTAATTACTTTCCTGGAAGGCCCAGTTTTGAATTCCTCAACACATCTTCACAAGATTCCTGTTCTAACCCTACAGACGTCTGGACGCCAACCTCCTGTCTGAAGTTCCCGCTGGCGCATTTCGAGGGGTGCGCTCTCTAAGACACCTGTGGCTGGATGACAATTCCCTGTCAGAAATCCCAGTAACGGCCTTGGATGCTCTACCATCCCTTCAGGCCATGACCCTGGCCCTCAACCAGATCACGCATATTCCTGATGATGCATTTGCCAACCTCTCTGCGCTTGTTGTTCTGTAAGTACAGAATGAATTACAGTGATCCCTCGCTACTTTGCGTTTCGTTTATCGCGGCTTCACTACATCGCGGATATTTTTTCCAAATTAAAAAATATTTAAAAGTCAAAATAAAACTTCTAAATTGAGGAAACGTGTCTAACCTTTAGGACAAATGTTCGTTGAAGTCCGTTTTTGCCTGTTAGCACGATTAGCATCTTTCCGCTAACTCATTAACCTGCCCAGTACCTCTTGTTGGTGACCGTACTTCTCGGATTTCACTTATCGCGGGTGGTTTTTTGGAACCAATCATCCGCGATAAACGAGGGATTACTGTAGTTCTGTTGATTGACGTGGTTATAAGTGCAATTTGTAAAAGAGACCCAAAATCCTCTCTAACAACAATTTTGCCCATTGCCCTAGGCATCTCCATAACAACCGAATCCAGATGATGGGAATGAGATGTTTCCAAGGTTTACATAGTCTGGAGACTCTGTGAGTATCTTCATATATTCAAAGAGAAGAACCTAAACGATATTTGGTGCAATCATTTACCCTAATGATGCATTCTCCAGTCTCAACACTCAAATTTAGAATAATACAACTGTAATCCGGAGACCATGATAAACCTCTTGTGACGCCTCCCCAAACAATCCCATGATAATTACATATGAGCAAGTATCAAAACAAATCATTATGTGTCTACAGCAATAAAAATGCTTTATAATGACCTCAGGAAAAAAAATGATAAACTCTCTAAAGTACACCCTGAGATCTATTTACTATAATTTCCTTGCGTGTCTTGTAATAATGTCTCATGAGGTACTTCTAGTAGGTTGTTGTTGGAATAAAGATTGCTATTTTGTTAGCTTAGAGATCAACATTTTCCTCAATACAAATTGGAAGGAAGAACCATATTGGGGGGGGGGGGCGCACGAAAGCATATTTAGAAGACTTCAATGTGGTATAATTATAGATACTGCCTGTACAGAATGCAGAGTACATTTTTGCACATTGTCATACAAGCAAGCCATTTAGACGCCCCCCCCACGCACCCCCCCCCAATCCAACCCCCACCCTGCCTTCCTGCCACCTGCATGTGAGAAACGTCAGTGATAGCAACAGTTGTTATGGTTCAGTGTTTCCTGGGAAACTAATGAGAGTCAGACCCAAATAATAAAGTAAGTGCTGCAAAGGTCGAGGGTCAAACACAAACTTCAACCCCCCTTTAGCCTTTTCGGAGAACGAATGACATGTACTGTATAAGGCTGCGGTTACATGTTGGAATTTGAATTCCATTTCAACTTGGAGCTTTGAATAATTGATGTAACCGTGACAACATGATGTTTATCTGTCTTTCATAGGGATTTAAATTACAATGAACTCCAGGAGTTCCCCGTGGCCATCAGGACACTGAGTAAGCTTCAGGAGCTGTGCGTACACACACGTACACACACACACACACACACGCATGCACAAAATAACACCTGCCCAACATGACTATCATGGCTGAGTTATCCCCACTAATCCTGTTAAGTGAATTTAATGTGGCATTCGGATACAATCTCTCTCGCCCAAAGCAGGTGCTGGCTGCACCCCCCCCCCCCCCCCCCCCCCCACACACACACACACTATGTCTTTACTGAAATTCAGCAGATGTTCCACAGCGCACACATGTGTCACAGACACATTCAGCATACGTGTTCATGTTCAAATATCTTGTAACCAAAAATGTTTTTCAGCTGTGCAACCATAAGGCAGGTGCTGCATGACTTGCTTCTCACACACCAACACACTGCCCCCCCCCACTCCCCCCACCCAAGACAAACCAGAGCCATATTAATAGACTGCCTAACTATAAATTGCACACTGACTTTCATTTGCAGGGGCTTCCATAACAACAATATCAAAGCCATCCCCGAGAGGGCCTTTGTGGGAAACCCTCACCTCCAAACCATGTGAGAGCTTCACGCTTTTGCGACACTAAAAACCAAAAGGGCATTTTTATTCAACAGCTCCAACGACATTTCAAGCCCAATTTATCTGTATTTTTTTTGCAGCCATTTTTACGAGAATCCTATCCAGTTTGTGGGAAAATCCGCTTTCCAGTTCTTACCGAAGCTGCACACACTGTAAGTATGCGGTCAGTCAAAAAAAGCGTTCCAGCGAGTTCACCCAAACGCTATTTAAATCACGCTGCGTCCCGAGCAGCAAGAGCGGACATGTGTAATGGCCTACTGAATGATGTTGTGTTAGCATATTGCTGCGCTGTGTCCTGATGTGGTAAGAGAGTGTGTGTTGTAAGAACATGTTAAATGGTGTGACTGATGATGTCTAGCGTGGCAGCCAAAAAGTGCCTGTATTGATGTTGGATGAAAAGTGTGATCGTTGAAACGAGCTGTTAGACGGAGTCTGGTGGACAAACATATGTGTGCATGAGTGAGAGTGAGCACTTTTTTTTTTTTTTTTTTCCCCCCTTTCGCTGCAGTTCCCTGAATGGAGCCACCCTAATTCAAAACTTTCCTGACCTGAAAGGAACAACCAGCCTGGAGGTTTTGTGAGTGTCTCCCCTTTTGACAATTACTGTACTCACAAAAACAGTCCGGGTTAAAAAATCGGACCGAGACAGGAAATTGGTCTGCCCAAATTATTTTATAATACATCTGATAACTAAATTGGCACAATCGCTAAATTTGAAATATTAGCAACAGCATTTCCTGGTTTCCTAGTTCTGGAGAGCTTGACAAAAAAATAATCGACAAAGTAATCGAAAATAATCGTTAGCCGTAGCTCTAAAATCGATTGTAAAATGTGCAACCAATCCATGTGATTGGTACAATCGGTAATCTCACTCATAGCTGATTGATATTGGAATAATCAGCGAAAAATTCTGATAAGAACACTGACGAAAAAAAAAAGATCCTTTCTAAATTAGGCTCATTGTCTTTTGTTTGTTTGAGAGGATTCTTTTTCTCATTTTAGGACACTGACCCAGGCGGGTCTCTCCACTCTCCCTTTGGATCTATGTGAACAGCTGCCTCGTCTCAGAGTGTTGTGAGTATACATACAAACAAAAGGGGGAGGAGCTTGACATGCATACACTAACATTATTAATTGCTGTAGGGAGCTGTCATCCAACCAAATCGAGCGCCTGCCAAGTTTTTACCACTGCTCTGCACTACAAGAAATGTGAGTGATCAACAGCGCAATTGATATTTACAAAAAGTTACACTTCACCTCGATGCTTTGCAATTCTCCCAATAGAGGGCTTCAGCATAACCAAATCACCAGGTTGGAGTCCAGTACCTTCCAGCAGCTCGCCTCGTTAAAAACACTGTAAGTATATATATATATATTCTTAAATTTCATATTATGTTTAATTTTGAATTGGATCTTGCAGGATTGTCAACTGTCATTAGATGGCCACTAGGAGAGTCGACATTCTTGTGAAGCAGTTTAATCTCTACAGGACTTTCAAATAATATATATATATTTCCAAAATTAAAAAAGTTTGACAGGCAGACAACTAGATAATGTAGATCCAGTCAGGGAACTGAAAGCTTAAAAAACTTTCAATGAGAAAACTACGTACTCATATGTAGCTCTACTGACCTCTATTGGTCACAAGACATATTGAAAACATAATTCCTCTTTTTTTTTTTTTGTCAGGGATTTGAGCTGGAACAAGATCGACTGGATTCATGAAGATGCCTTCGCCTCTTTACATTCTTTAGTCAAATTGTAAGTGATTCTATTTTTTTTTCCTTATGTATATTTGATATTTGCTAGCATGGGATTGACCTGACCTCTAATCCCTTGTTTCTTGGTTTCTGTCCTCTTCCTAGGGACCTGAGTGAAAACAGACTTAGCTTAGTGCCATCTACAGGACTGGCAGGTCTCACCCATCTTAAGCTCAGAGGAAACATCAAATTATACCATGCCTTCAGCCCTGATCACTTCCCTCGTATGAGGTAACATCTAAAATCGTTTCTTATGGTCCAAACATACCGAACGACCCTGAACACAATCGCGAATGAACTGTTGAGTTGATTCCGAGTCATTTGAACTGTGTTCCAGGGTGATTGAGATGCCGTATGCCTACCAGTGCTGCGTCTACGGTTCTTGTGATGGCTACAAGACCATCAACCAATGGGACACCGACGATGACCTTCACAAGAGAACTGCTGCAATGTATCCACACCAACCTGACACACAATGTAAGGAAGTAAATATTTAGCCAATACAAAACCTTTTTAAATCATTCACCGCCAGCCCAGTTAAATTTGATCTTTGACGTCTATATCCGTCAATGGTAGTGAATGAGTTTTGAAAAATTTGGAGTTCTAATTGTTGATACTTCCAGATGACCCTGACCTCGAGGAATTCCAGCTAGAAATAGAGGAGTCCAAACTTCAGGCCAGTGTCCAGTGCACTCCCACACCAGGTCTGAATTGGCATCAATTCGAGAACACCCTGCCAGCTGACTGATTGATAGATTTTGATCTAACGCGGATCTTTTTTGCTGTGGCAGGTCCTTTCCGTCCCTGCGACTCTCTGATGGGAAGCTGGTTGGTTCGTGTCGGCTTATGGACCATCTCCCTGGTGTCTCTCCTGGGGAACTCACTGCTGCTCCTTTCGCTCTTCAACTCGCCCTGTTCCCTGTCGCCGCTACGATTCACGGTGGCCTGCATGGGCGCCGCTAATCTTCTGACAGGCGTTTGTACGAGCACATTGGCTCTTGTCGACGCTTTAACGATGGGAGACTTTAGTCAACACGGCGCCCCCTGGCAAGGAGGTCTTGGATGTCAGGTGACGGGATGGGCTTGGGTGCTTGCTTCCGAGGCAAGCGTGTTGCTGCTGACGCTGGCAGCCGTGCAATGCGGCGCAAGCGTGACGTGCGTCCGTAGCTACGGGAAAGCGCCATCGCTGAGAACCGTGCGGATATTCGCACTCGTATGTCTGACCCTGTCGCTCATCCTCGCTTGTTTCCCCTCGTTTGGACTCGGGGAGTACGGATCCTCACCTTTCTGTCTACCGACGCCTTTACCGCCTTCTGCCTCTCAGCGAGCATTGTCTTTTATCTTTCCCTTGGTGCTAATCATGATGAACACCCTGTGCCTACTCGTAGTAACTTGTTCGTACATCCGACTTTACTGGGAATTACTTCGAGGAGAATGCGAAGGCCTGTGGGACTGCGCTATGATCAAACACGTGGCCTGGCTGATCTTCACAAACGGCCTCCTTTACGTGCCGGTAGCTTTCTTCTCCATCTGCTCGCTCCTGGGGCTCTTATCTCTCGGAGAGGAGGTGCTCAAATCAATCATTTTGCTTCTTCAACCTCTACCCGCCTGCCTAAATCCACTACTGTTCCTCCTTTTCACCCGACACCACTCCCAGTATTTTTTCTGGTATCGCCCAAAAGCGCCTCTCCAACTTCGCCGCGACCGTACCGTAGACTCGCTGGTTTCCGTGGAAACAGAAAAGAGCTCCTGCTCGGAAACATCGACGCAGCTTTCTCTCGCTGATATCGACAGTCTGTGCAGCGGGGAGCCGATTCGATTGTCCCAGTGCTCCTCTACCTCCTCGGTTCCTCTAATCTCTTGCCAGACACCTACTGTAAGAGCTAAAGAGCGACTGAGAGAACAAGGCAGCCTTGACAACAAAGCATGTCCGAAGACTTTGAATCGAGATATACGCAACAACTGCCCGATGCATCGCTCAACCATAACGGACTCTGTTGCTCCAAATCCGTAAATGGGTCTGAGAAGTTGGGCATTACGGACATTCATTCGCAGGTCATCATGAACAGTGGCAGTCAAACTAATCCTGGGCCCAAGTCGACAAAGAACCGCTCAATGATACCACAAATGAATATTATTGAGAACCAGTCGAGTGCCTCCAAAAAGGGAACGTTCCCGCCGCAATAAGGAATCAAAATGCCATTATACAAAACAAAAAGGACCATTTTAGAATCTATTCAGTGGACTGCATCAGTCGCAGATTTCCTATCTTCAACAGAGATCATGTAAAAGCTGAAATCCATCCACTGAACGTAAAACACCTTGGAGAACTTGGGGCTGGACTTTAAATACACCGAGAACAGAGTTTTATGTATAAATGTTATATCAAAATGTGATTTTTTTTCACGTGTGGCTTCAAAGTTACGCATTGCTTGGTTACGATTAACTATTTGTGTCTATTCCGACTTTCTGTTGACTTGACAATGAAAGGATTTATTGTCAAGCTTGTCAGGTGATTAACCAGAATAAGCAAACAAATTCAAATGTGTGTAAGAAATTCTTATTGTTCCGTCTTAAACATCAAATGGAAACTTTGATCTGGAGACTTAAGGGTAGACCAACAGCGTGTACAGTTTATGTAATGTAACTACCTCCGAATTAGGATGTCATTGACTAGGAATGCAAAGATAGCAGTATTGGGTGAGACATTCTGGTACAGAAAAAATGATACGACTGTCCCAGGTCTTCCCTAATTTTTATTTGTACTTGGTTTGAAAAAAAACTGCTATCAGTGCATTCCTAATATCGACTAACTACCGCTTTTAAATGTTTCTTTTTTTTTTTCCTATGATAAAACACCAAATATATTATTCTATATTTTAAGAGTCCTGTTTGTTTAAAACAAAACATTGTTGCTATATAGGTTGTACATACTATTGTATACAAGTTAGGTCTGAATAAAATGATCCTTTTATTCTGTACAGCAATGACTCTGCCTTCACTACTATTTAACACGCAATCGCCACAGTTAACGATTAGTCATCTTTATTAAAACAGAAATATCAAATAAATATGTATATACATCTCAAATTCATACAAATATTCCGAAAGGTGTGCAAAAGAAAAGTGGTTGAAACTATACGACTGTTCTCTTTGCCATTTCGTCCTGCTCCGCACCCGAAGATGCTCTTTTGCGCGATGGTGCATTCTGATTTGCTACGTTGTCTTTGTGGCTGCGCTCCAAGATTCCCTAAACACATATAGATATAATGTAAGCTACTTTCTAACTTCTTCTCACCAACTAAATATTCCAAATGTACCGTAGAAGTCTAATAAAGGTCTATATGGTGATATCTTTTTTTAAGCACCGTGACTGTTACCTATATTTTATGAGTGGCCTGAGAAAATATTCATTTTGATTCAGCATTTTAAAAAAAATCAAGTTGAACTGAACTGGATTAAAAGACTTACCATTTTCTGAATAGCATGTTCCTCTGTCCATTTCCTGGCCTTCTGTAGAAATAGTTGCTTGTTGTGTCGGAACTCCGATGCCTGCATTTTAACACACGTAAAGCCATGCTCCATTGTGCGCTTTAACTATTAAACGACTCGATTTAAAAATCCAAATGCTTGAAAGTAGATGAACGGACCAGAAATGTCAACATCAGAATATATAAATACAGAGCGTAGCAGCAGAATGACACCACATTAAATGAAACTCACTATGTCAGCCATAAGAGGGTCATCTGGATTTGGTTCAGACATCAGAAGTTGGATGGAGGTGAGAAGTGTGGAGAGATTTAAGGAAGGCCTCCATGCTCCCTGATTAAACATAGGAAGACATATTCAAATCCACATAACCAGGAAGAAAGTGAATTAATAAAACACCAATTTGTTCAAACCTTTGGCGGGAGTTTGAGAGCGTCATAACAGATCCGTCCTGCAGTGTCAATGTTTGGGTGGTAGATGGGAGTCAAGAATCGCATTTTGGGGGGCTCAAATGGGTATCTACAAAACAAATGAAGTTGTCAACAACAACAGTGGGAAGCAGTTCAAATGTTTAAATCTCCTTCATTACTACCTCTCTGGGATTTTGATTTCCAGGGTAAAGACTCCACCTTCATACGGAGTTCCGGAGCCACCTACTATCTCTGTAAATCACAGCAAAGGGAAAAAGCACTTTCTATTTTAAAAACGTGGATTCTTTTCGAATTAAAACTTACGTGCTTGCAAGTCGTCAATGCGTTCTTCAGTCTGCCAGCATGTGATACCGGGAGGTGGCTCGGTGGTCAACATGACAAGTTCTCGCTTCAAACGGGAGGCTCTCTGCATTCTGTTAGACAAATTCAACCTCAATTGACATGAAATATGTATCTTATGTATGTCAAGGCTCTAAATGTACATTATGTCAAAGTGTATGACAACTTTTCTTCCACAAACGCCGAATTTATGCGTAGCTACAGACAGCTGCATACTTTAACTAGCTAGCGAAGCGCTGCTTGCTAATGACGTAACCGAAGTCACGCTAATATGTTATCCCGCCACAAATAACGAGATTGAGAATAAAACTCAATGCGACAATAATTATTACTTTGATCTTTCCTTTTTCCCGATTCTTTGTCTCTTTTTGACGATCGTATGACGAGGACAAGCGCTGCTCTGTTTGTATTTCCCACAAAAAAAACGTCGTCAGCGCGGTACTTCTTCGCTTTCTAATTGGGGGGAATGGTTGCCAAGTGGATGAACACCAGCGCCATCTTTTGGTCAAAGTCGTCTTCACAGTCGTTTAAAAAAAGGGTTTGGGTTTTCAAATAAAGTTATTTAAGTTGCTGTGGTCTGTCACTAAAACCTCAACAAATGGCCCAACTTGGTCCTTGACCTATAATCTAAACAAATGGAGGGTCTGGTCCCCCCCCCCCTTTTCTTTTGTCATCTTCTTTTGTCTGTCCCTAACTCTTTCTTGGGTCTCTCAAAGTCACACCTTAGCAATAAGTTTCACCTTGACCTCACACAGGGGTCACTGGACAAATAAAAATCTGCAGGAAGTAGATCGACCTCACTCTAAATATTGAAAAGAATTATGAAAATATGCTAAACACAATAGTTGTACTGGGTAAATTCTTTATTCATAAATATCGATTTTTGAAGACAAAACCATCCTTCACTTCGCAAAGAACTCTGCCTCTTCCCATCTGTAAAGTTCAGGGACAAAAAACAAGTTGTTGTACTGTAAATATGATTAACGCTTTGAACCTTCCAGAAAGCCTCTAGTTTAGTTTATATATTATATTTTCTTTTATTGTAGCTGGTTTTCAACATATATAATAATAAAATAATAAAATAATAAAAATAATAAAAATAATAAAAATAATAAAATAAAAACTTCAACACGTTTGTGTTTGTCTATTTTTATCTTGAGAAGCGAGGGTCCTTTTCATTTTTTGAAGTTCTCACTCGCGTTCTTTGCCAGGTGCTTTCAATGACCACTCACACAGTTGGAAAACTCACCAACCCCCTCTACAATGTTTGCCCTTAGCAAAGTTAGGAGGTCAAGACATAAAGTAGCATTTAGTGTTTGTCATAAAGGTTTGAAAATGCTCGAATAAAAGTTGTTTTGTAAAACATTACATGGAAGAATAGGGCAAAAAGTGGGACTTTTGGGATAGTCCGTCACGCATTATTTGCTTTCACATTGATTCCTATGGAAAATGTTGATTCCCCTTACAAACGTTTCGACTTACAAACCCGACCGCGGAAGCAATTAAGTTTGTAAGTAGAGGTATCGCTGTAGTTGCTTTTTAAAAATACTTTGCCTTTGATGGAACAAAACCATAAGAAATCCTAAATTGGTACCATGTGTTCCACAAGCGTTAAATAATTAACCACTTACATAACAATCACAAGAAACATTCGGGTTATCTTAAAAAACAATTGCACTGAACGCTGCTTCTTAACGATGGGCTTGATGTGGTCAGTTTCGTGCCTATGCTGACAAAACGGAATACAGTATTTGCAAATCTTCAGAAGATTCAGTTCCTATGTTCTGGGCTTGACCCTCAGCTGATGAAGGGCAAGTCGTTCGATCTACTTGGACAAAGCTTTTTAATGTTGTGCATCTCCTGCTCCCCTTCCCTGCTGCGCTTGTGACCGTCTGGAAGCAAAGACAAGCTTGTCATGACATGAAGCAGATCAAGTGCAGATCTTTCCGAAATGGAGCTTACTGATGATGGTGACGGGTGACACTTTTGGGTCCCTTTGCCACTGTGGAAACAGACATGTCGCTTAGTTTCTTCATCATGTCAACCTGGAGCACATCAAATTCTAACGCATGGGTTTGCTCACTATGAACTTTTGGATTCCCTTCAAGTTGCTGAATCGGAGGTAGGAAATGTCTCGTTTATTCCTGTCGCGGTCCTGGTCGGTGGTGTAAATGTGCGTGATGCCGGCACCTCGAATCAGAGGGACGCACTCGTCACATGGACATTTGGTCACAAACAGCATGGCGGATTCTTCTGGGTTGATATCGCGGGTCCTGGAAAACATCAGAGGCGTCAAACCGCTGCAAGGTGACCACCGCATGGTCCGTACCTGAAGGTGAGGGCATTCTGCTCGGCGTGGATAATGTAACGGTACTTGCGGCGCTTTCGGTCCTCCTGTTTGTCATCCATGAGCGGGTACTCCGCGTACTGCGAACCCGCCGGGTAAGCATTGTAGCCGCAACCCACCAGGGACAGACGGCCGGGTCTGTCGAGGCCAGCCTGGGACAAGAGAGTGACACTTTTTTTTCACCCCTCGAAAGATGCTAATTATATCATTTTGACAAAAGTCCAACCAAGGTAAAAAAAATAAAATAGACAATGAACTTACCGACGGTCTGCTGGCCCAGATAACGGCGCCGACGCCCACTTTCGGATCCTCTAGAATGATAAGATGGTTAGAGGGTGCAAACTTTGATGCCTTCACTGCTTAAAAAAATGTTGAATGGTCTGTATGAAAATTAAATGTATATGATGGTGTGAGTGTGAGACAAAGAAAGAAAGAAAAAGACATTTCTCAAAGTATTCCCACAAAAAACATAATTGATGGTAATTGATGTTGACAGCGCTCAAAAGCTAAGATGCAGCGACTCTGAGCAGACCTGTTCTGTAAGCGAGTAGTCTGGCTTGGATGATGCAATGACGGGCCACTTCCTGGGAAACTCCCTCATGCTGAGGGGGCGGCAATGAGCTGGTGAGTAACGCATTTGGGGCTGCGGGTTCCCGGCTGCAGAGAAGACATCGGAATTTAAAAGAAAGACATTCGTGAATAAAACAGCAGGGTGGGCGCTTCTTTCTAACCGGTGGAATCCATAGTGTCGTCGTGGAACACCAGCCACCACAGCAGCCAGAACGTGCACCACCTCCTTCATGTTGTCTCTGAGGTTGGAAAAGTAAGGCTCCACGCAGAAGTTCTCCAGATGCATTTGGTTCAAAATCTCTCGATGCTGATTTGAGTCTTCAATCAGGAAGCGTTTGGAGAAATCCTCAAAGTGTTTCTCCTGTTCACTACAGAGAAGGCAAAATCGTTCTTTTCAGTCCGGGCGGTCTCTTTTAATCTGTATTAAAGTCACGTTCAAAAACCTGCGGAAGATTTCATCGGTGTTCAAGCCGGGGTCATCGTCAGTCAGCGTTGCCATGAAATCACATTCTCTGGATGTCTCGCCCACAAAGTGCACCATGCCAGTTGCCAGAGGTTGCAGCAGCAAGCAGATGTGCGAGCGGCTGTTGGACTTGAGCTTCTCTGTAGCCACGGCGTCCAGCGCGGCCTCTTCGGGGATGGGGCCGGCAGGAGCGGGGGATCCCCATCTCAGCATGCTTACCTCGGGGTCTCCGGGCCAGAAGGAGATCTCACTCACTCCAGCTGCAAACACAATTCACTGGATTGATGTCAACATTTAATACCCTGAGGAAACCGAAATGGCATGACAGCGTTGCACACCATTGATGATCATCTTCAAGCAGGTGGCGCACGGTCGCCGAGAGAAATACAGCTGGCAGTCGGCCAGGCGAGCAGCATGTTGGATGATGGCTGCCTGGCCTGCGTGGAGCTCATGTCCACTATAGTGAAGCCCAACCACCTTACTGTCCCGGACCACCACGAGGCCCACCCTGCGGATCTAGAATATAGCAAGTCAGATGAATACTGAGACGAGCAACTGCTATCTTGACACCAACCTGACAGTTGTCCTCCTCTGGTTGCTCCTGAGGGAACAGCTCCAACCACAAACTCAACAAGCTGAACAGGTTGATCTTTGACAACCTGGGGCCATGACCTGCCCCACAAAAACAAACATATTCACACTGCTGCTCGATCTGCTTAGTTCTTCAGCAAACTGGCCGAACCTTGCACGACGCTGATGGTCTGGCTGCTGGAGTCTCTTGTGAGAGGCAAGGCCTGGCCCGATTCGGCTTGACACTCTCTGCAGCTTTCTTCCATCCAATCAGCGTGCCAAAGAAGTCGCCCAGCGTACCTATGGCGACCAAGAAATAGGGCCTTCGCACGGACACCTCAGACCTCCGCACTCGGGTCTTCTGACCTCAACGGTTTATGGAAGGCCGTGGACCGTTATCGCGAGTCGGTGAGCTGTCAAGTTTCATACATACAACAGAGTAACTGTCAACTGTTGTCGTTAATCCACAGGTGTCAAACTCAAGGCCCGGGCGCCAGATACGGCCCGCCACATCATTTTATGTGGCCCGCAAAGACAAATTGTGCATCAAATTCGTGTGTCATAACTAGAATTGCAAATTGTCTTCACTTTTAGTAATATCTATACCAGTTTTTACTCGTCTGATTTGAAAACGATTGTTTTGTAGCTTTTACTGTATATAATATAAGGTGCTCATAAATATTTTTGGGGTTGACAGTCATAATGTTATCCCGAAAGAAGCTTTGACTACAATGCGGCACGTGAAAAAAATGACTTTGACACCCCTGTTGGCTAAGTCTTAGCAAAAGACAGTCGGACCCTTTGCTAGCTTAAAGTAGTAAATAGCGGACGAACGTACGATGACCGTTTGGTAGGCTCACCGGCGTGTGCATCGGTCGACACGACCAAGACGAGCGAGCGTCCTTCCAGAATGCTTTCCGTCCGTGATGTTAAGCACCGCGTAATGTCTTTGCTCCTCCTGCGTTTGCTCAACAGGATGCGTTTATTGATCGAGTTACTTCCGCAAATAAGGAATGACGTCATCACGCCAACGTGTGACCGGCTGTCACAAAAAAATGTACACTTTATTTCCCCTGGCGTATTTTTTTGCGAATGCTTAGCTATAACTGCTAAATTTAAAAAAAATACACTGCGTGTGTGTACGTTTGTGCATTTTAAAATTCCTTTATAAGTCCCCCCCCCCATCAGTTTGTTCCGCTAGGGCTCGCCATAGCCAGTCATCCTTTACATACTTATATGTTACCATAAGGTATGATTTTGATTCAAATTAGGGTCATTAGTTTTTTCACCATGGGAATTATTAGAAGACAAGCCAGGAGTGATCGTATAATTTTGCACACTAGAGGTTTAAAGCAAGCTCATAACATGCATCAAAAAATTCTTTATTTTGGTACAGAGAAACATTTAAAATTCCACTCCAGTAGTCTTGTGTTCTGGGTGGAAGTTTAAAAACATAGCCGAACCACCGGACCAAAACAGAAGTTCCATTTGCAGATTGCAGTTAGTATAAAAGTCCCAAAGGCGTCTCACGTGCTGTGCCTCTGGCTCATCCAGCATTTTTGAAAGCATACTAAACGGAGAGAACTAGTACCTGAAGGCACCAAAATAGCTTGCTCTGATGATGAACCCTTTGAGCATGTTTCCGTCAACTTGACTGAACGTTGGCGTCTGAGTCACTTGAGTGAGATGGTTGATACAAAATCTGAAGCAAAATTCCTCCAGGTCCTGCAAAAGAAAAAAGTTGAGTTGTGAAGAAAGAAATTCCCTCTTTTGTCCACTAGGTGTCACCTTCTGTGTTGGTCAAAATAGGAGAGCGTCGACTTTGGTAGCGTCATTATGAATCAGGATCAAATACAATAGAAAATGTATGTTGTACCTCTGCATCAAATTGTTTGGCAGAAGAAAAGAGGGCAAAGGCATTTTTTATGGTGATTCCTCTCTTGATGATCTGCTGACACAGATGCTTCAGGCGACTCTCACAGTAGGAGGTGGCCAGGTCCAGCAGACCTGCAGAAGAAACACAAGAACAATGCATATGCAGATCTACCGGCAGGTGGAGCAGACATTGCCAGGATAGAATAGATGACCGATAGCGTCCTCAGGTGGAAGGTCAACAGTGTCTGTGTAGAGGAACTGCAGGAAGGCACGGTAGATGGTATACGAGAATTGGCTGATCTCAATCACTTCCTGATGACCTTCCACCCACTGGGACCGGAACATTGAGCGGAAATGCTCACACCTTGAAAACATTTACACAGTGAGGAGTACCTTCATTTTGTTTTTGGTCTTTCTTCACGCACGTGCACACACCTGATTTTAAGCACGGCTTTGTGAACATGGATGCATTTGCCTTCGACGATAAACTTGAGGTCTGCCGTTTCTGGACTGTCAAATTCTTTCTTCAGCGCCTCTGCGACTGTCAGGAAGTCGTTGTGCTCTAGAGCAGCGTAAAACGTGCGTCGATTGATTAAGTGCATTGATCGGAAAGAGAAGTGTTTTGCTCACCCACTGACACCAGCCTCCACATGACCGGGGGTGACGCGAAACAGGCAAACACGTCATCCGTGCTGGTGAAGTAGGTGAGGCGCGGCATGACGACGGCTTGACCCCGACACTGACCCCACATATACACCTGGCCGCTCTGCGTCTTGGCCGCTGACGTGTTGGTCGAATGGCACGCGGCCACCTCGACAAACCTGGAGGATTAATAAAAAAAACGTGTGAACTGAATTCCCCACTAACACCGGAATGAATTTATTTTTGTCATTTTTTCGAACTTTACAACAGAGTTTCAAGATTCATTTTGTTCTATAATGGGCATTTTAGACGACGTAAATTCAATATTTGCCCTGTGTTGGGTGTTTCTAGAAATTCTTCGTTGAACAATGTATTTTACGGAAGGACCCCTTCCCCCAATAAATCTGTTTTATTTCCACTGTATCCAGACAGACGTGTGTCAACGTACCTTTCTTCATCAGCCATAACTTGCACTGGGCTAAAACAATTGTTCCTGTCACCAATTCCCAGCTGTCCAAAAGTGTTTGCGCCCCATGAATAAAGCAGTCCTTTATCTGTTACGGCGAGGGAGTGGCCATAGCCTGACACGACCTACACAGGAGAAAAATTGAAACGCTGCTGCTGCCGACTTTCCTCATGACAAAAAGTCTTACCTGCTTTATACAAGACTTCTGCAGAGCAGACAGGCGGCAAGGCACCAGCTCGTTTCTGTTGTTACCAACACCCAGCTGCCCGTTGCCATTGTAGCCCCATCCGTGAATCTAGATGCAAACAAAATAGCTGCAGAGCAATGTTGACTTTCTCCAATTTCACAATGACACAAAAGGCCTCACCTCTCCGTTATCCAGCAGAGCCATGGAAGAGGACTGTCCGCACGTGATGCCGATCACCATCTTACCCTGCAACGAGCCGCCCACCTTTACGGGGAACGGCTGGACAGCCAGGGAACCTGAACCCACTTGGCCGCAGTTATTAAAACCCCATGCAAAGACCTGTCGTTTTGTAAAAACCATAAGAATCAAATAAAAAGACTCTAGCCGTGTCGTCGGGAACGCTAGCTACCTCTCCATCCTGAGTGAGGGCCATGGAGTGATGAGCACCACATGCTACTTCTTTGACTTTCTTGTTCTGAATGTTGGCAGTGACCAGCACCTGGGACAGCTCGTGGTTGGCCGTCCCGACCCCCAGTTGGCAGAAACCGTTGTGCCCACAAGCAAATAGCTTCCCATCTAAGACAATACAAGATTCAGAGTGCACTGCTGTGCTAAAGTCATCACCTCTCTCAGGAATGTCTTTTTTTTTTTTTTTTTTTTTTGTGACTTACCTTCTGTTGCCAGTAGGATGTGCGGCCCACTGCCATAACTCAAGCTAACCACCTTTTTCCCCTCCAGGCAGCTCAGTTGCTTGGGCACAATGGTGCTTAAACCGTCTCCTGTTCCAAGGCAGCTACTGCAGTTCAAGCCAAACACAAATACCTGCGATGGATGTCACAATTAATAGCAAAAATTATATACGAACATAAGAAGGAATTATTTTTAATGAGTTTTTCCACAATGGAATTGTTCAGAGGATTTTACAGTCTTTGACTAAGAATTATTTCAATCATCAATTAATCTGTTAAATATCTAATCATCAATACATCTTAAAAAGAAATTTCCTCATCCCTTTGTTTTAAAGACATGACATGAATTCAAACTGACAAGGCAGAAAATGTGCCGAAATGTCCCTAAAATGTCAGAAAGTCAGTAAAAATGTTGAAGTGGAAAAACAAACATATTTTAAGTCAACACAAAAATTACCAATCCAATTTTATGGGGAAAAAAAACTACAGAAATGAACAATACGTACGACTGAGATGAAATTTGAAACATTTGGACAAAGAAAACAATTGTGAGGTTATCATCCTTAAACATCAGGTATGTGACTACAAACGATGGACCGACACAAATAAGAACTAAAATGGAACAGCGCGGGAGCACCTTGTTGTCGTTTGTGATGTAGATAGCTTCATTAGCAGATGCTCCAAAGACACACGCCTGTTGGATGGTGGCAAGTTCCTCTGTGCTCAACAACAGGAGCAGAGGCCATTTGCTAAAGTCCAACATGACTTGCCAGCAAACTTTTGCTGAGGCAGACTTGAGGCTTCAGAGAAATGGGAGAAATAAATGGCAACACATTTGAGATAAAGCACAAAACATTGGATTCTTTGGAAGAGTCTTGAGATAAATGGAAACATCTGTGGGAAGATTTGAAATAAGCAGTATGGAGAATTGCAATATCAATATATCATTTTTTTCTTTTTTTTATGTTCTATTGTACTATGGAGTTATCATTTTCTGCACTTTTTTTTTACTTTTTTCTTGTATTTCTTTTAATGTTCGAAATAATATAAAAAAATTGCAAACCTTTCAACCCAAAAATAAAGGCGACTGATAGTTTGATTGCAGTGATAAAGTTGCATCATTTTTATCCGGCCAGGCCATTTTTTTCAAAGAATTGTGCGAGCCTAATTGGCTTCGTTTCTTTTTTTCTTTCTTTATTTAAATTAGAGTTTTTTTTTTCTATTAAACAAACGAATTTTGTCCACATGTTGGACCCCGAGATTTTCTTACCTACAACATCGGAGCTGGGAAGGCGGCATCAAGTTGCTATTCGTTCGGCGATGAAGCGGCCCACAACATTACAAATTGTACACTTCCTCGTGTATTAAAAAAAAAATCTTTAAATGTGAGCATTCAAATAAAGACCTCGACCCTTTCGTCACTAAACGCCCGTCATACAACGGTCGTCATACGAACGCCACACTGGCAAAATCCAAGCCGGGTGCTCAGACGGGTCTTTTCCCCGATCGCGGTTGGTTTCCAAGCTTATAGAACTGGCCAACTAATTTGGGAGGGCGTAGTGAACAGTAATTTACCCAGTTCTTAACCCAATTATGTAAACTATAACCTTACCTGGTTCGAAGTGCTGCTCGGATGAGAGAAAAAAAACCGTGGGCGTGATTTGCGAACTATGCTGTGCAGATCGATACAAGTACCGATGTAATCGATATTAATGCAACTATTGATACCAAGAAACCAGTATTGATCCTTTTATTTCTATGATTTCAGTTATTTTCGAAGAATCATTGTGCACAGTGATGGACATTTTGTAAGAGTGCGCTTTTGTTTGAACTTTATCTACCAGCTAACTTTAGCACAACATAAAAAATAAAAATAAAAACTACAAGTAAACAACCTGCAAGCAGGGTGCACAATTTTTCCTCTTGCGTTCTCTCTGATTGGCAGAGGAAACCCAACCAATGGTAAATCGGGTTGCAGTGATGAAATTATTTAACAAATAATATCAAAAAAAGCTTGGAGAAAGTGTCTGTCTGGACTAAGGGAATTTCGGATAGAATATATTGACGTCACAGTCGATACTTCACCAACCCTGTGGAACGTTTGCGCGTCAAATATTTTATTATGAAGGTTGCGCACCGGATATCATGAAGTGGTTTCTCGCTTCCACCCCTTGACTGATTGCTTAAAGCATCTCGGTGCACTTCTCCTTCGGTTGTCTCAGCTGAGGGCGCCCACGAGCTCCCTTACGAGCCACTTGATCGCAACAGCTCCCGCAACGGGAAGAGAGAGAGCAGGCGGCAGGAGCAAAACCTCTGCGCTTCGGGACTTTATGGATTATTGAGAAGTGGAGGCCGGAGGACGGATCAAATATTCACAAGGATTTTTTACCGGGGAGGTGGGGTGGGGGGCAGCCAGGGGGGGTTTCAGCGCAGTGGGACAGTGCAGAGATTCCCTGCAGTGATTCCTCTCCGTGAGAGAGAAGGACCAGTGCTGCTGGAGGGAGGATTGTGCATCCAGCGTGTGTGTGGTCGCTCGTGTGCATGCATGCCTTTGGCAAGCACCTCCCTGCTGCAGTTGTTGCCTGCTCTCCTGATACAAAGATGCCAGCGACTTGCTGACGGACACCCGGGATCCGCATCCCGCCCACCCTCTCTCCTCCACGCGCCCCCCTCCCCACCCCCGGACGCACGGAGCCCTGCCATCCCTCCGTCACTAATATGCAATGTTTTTTTGTGCAGAAGCCGACAGCTGCCGCGTACCACCGACTTCCCACTAGCGCCGCCACATGCCTGTCCGCTCCTCTCCCCGCGCCACGCGGCACACGACGACGCCATTTGAAGAGGAGCGCTCGGAGGCTCTTAACGCCGCGGCGGGAGCGCGGCAGCAGGAGGAGCAGCAGCAGAAGCGACCGCTCCTCCGCCACCTCCTTCGCCACCTCCTCCCAATCCTCCTCCTCGGCTGCTAGGCGCCACCAGCAGCCTCTCCAGCAGCCCGAAGCGGAGCTCGTTCTATTCCAAGCGCGCAGGAAGGACGGCAAGGAGAAATACATTGAAGCGGGCGAGGAACCGGGCGACGGCCCGGGCTTGCTTCTTCTACTCCTTTCTATGGTGCAGATTGGCGGAGGCAAGCACAGTCAAACTGAGCCCAACAGCTGGCCGTTTCCGCTGGCATGCAAACAGGGGGGCGGGTCGGCCCCCATGCGGTGGCAGAAATTTAGGCTGCCGCATCCGGTGCGCGTCTCGTCTCCCACCTCCTGTTCTCCTTCCTACTCCTCCCCCTTGTCGGCCAAATCCATGCGGTTTATTTGGAACAACATTTTCAGCAAAGGATCGCATATGCTGCAGTGTCTTTGTGGCAGGAGCCTCAAGAAAAACAAGAACCCAACTGGTGAGTTGGAATGTGAGCGTGTGGGGAGACTTTAGGTTGCGTGCCCGACTAGTCTACTGGTTGCTGCTGCTGTTTTCTCTGCAGTTGTGCAGCAAGTACAAAGGAGGGAGGACGGTGTGTGTGTGTGTGTGGACGAGGGGGGGGGGGGGGATACCCTAATATAGTGGCAGTGGGTGCACAAAAAGTGCGTGTGGCAGTGATGTTGCAGAAAAGCAAGTCTTATGCAGTATTCGGCCATTCGGGCCCCACTCAGCTGTCTATAAGCGGTGCAGCTTTATTTCCACGCTCACTGTCAGTTTGAATGTGTTTGTGCGACTCCATCTCCCCGCCCCGCCCCCCGGGAGACACAGTGCCGATGCTGCGCTCATCAGAGCTTGTCAGGCTCAAGCTGCTGACTTCACAAAATCTAACAGTGTTGCTGTCAACTTTTTCTTCCGGCCATGCAGCAATTCTGCCTCCTTTGCGCTGATTTAAGACAGATGCTGCTTGGGTTGGGTGCAGGGATGATTATATTCATCTTAAAGTTGGCTACATTTGAAGTACGCGTGAAGGCAGGACAAGAAAGTAGTTAGTGCTTGGACCAAAATGTACAGGACTGTCTCAGAAAATTAGAATATTGTGATAAAGTTCTTTATTTTCTGTAATGCAATTAAAAAACAAGAATGAAATTAATAAAAGGCTTGCAATATTTCAGTTGATTTGTAATGAATCCAGAATGTATGACATTTTTTAATTGCATTACAGAAAACTTTATCACAATATTCTAATTTTCTGAGACAGTCCTGTATGTGTTTTCTGTAATCCTAAGTAAAAGTTTAAATAAATGAATAGTATACTTAAATTATGCTGATACTGCTGCAGTTAAAACAAATCCAACTTATGCATCCATATTTATTATATGGAGGATACACTTATTCACATCAATAAATGTGTTAAGTTACAGCATTACTTCAGAATGTTTAATATTAAAAAATAAAAGCAATGCTGTCTGAACTTGGCAAATAAGTTACATAGCTGTGTGCGAAGCCAGAAATTAAAACCAAGTATGACACAAGTCAATCATCTTGGCAGATTGATCATTTTAAAAGTATTGTTGAAAAGTGCGATTCAAAAGTCACATCTTTCGAATGCTAGGATGGTAACTGCTATTTGTTCAGCCATTGTTGGCAGGTAGGCGAGATAAGAGGGAAAAAAAAATACAAAGTAACATATTACACTCACTGCTGTCTCGCTTTCTTTTCTCCTTTTTGGTCTTTAATTTTCAATTTTGTCACCGATGTGTGACTGCTGCCTTAATTTTGTTATCATGTTTGCTTAGTGCGCGTTCAGAGATTCATTGTTCGCTTTTGCCGTTCTGATCGGTCAGTGATCGGCGCTTTGACTTTAGGCACGTCTGGAAGTGTGAGATGGGAACACAACACAACACAACACAACACAACATAACACACACCGGTGCGTTCGGAAAGTCGTGCACAGTGCTTAGTGCGAATTTCCAAACGTACCCCTCGAAGAAAGTGCAACCTGCATCTCAGCTTAAATTGAAGCCTTAAACTTGAGGTTTAAAATGTTCACCTCAGCTTACTTCAACTTTATTGATAGAGCACTTAAAAAGAAAAAAACAATTAAAACAAAGTGCTATGCATAAATAAAAATGGAACATAAAGCATCTCATACTGACTTCACTTCATTTCGAGAGCACTTTGAAGAATGCCACAGTTGAATTAAAGTGCTGTACATAAATAACATCAAACAATGAAAACAATCATAAATCGGGCACAGCGATGAGCCTCACACTTTTCAGGATGTTTCAATCCTTCCTATGTAGAGTTTGCTTGTTCTCCACATGCTCGTGATGGGAAAATGAAGCTTCATGAACCAGTTGTTGTATTCTTTGGCTCCTCTAGATGGCAATGTTGGTTTAAAGTGAGGCTTTTAAGAAATGGCAAGTCGGGTGGGCTTTCAGAGAGTGCCATCTAGAGGTCTAAGTAAACACAACAACGGGTTCATGAATCATCTTGAAGCTTCATTTGCCCATCATGACCTGGCACCATCATCCTGACCAACTAGAAATGGTACCATTCATTGGGAAAGGTACCATCTAAGTCAGTGTCGTGCATCCCACGTGGTGCGACCTAGATTGAAGATGAGCCCTTTTATAGCCCGCGGTGCTATCTGTGCACATGCTGCCTTGCCTTCTATGGAGAGTTGCCATCAAGGCGACGTGTTTTCATATTTTATTCAAACACCCACGCATTTAGCAATGGGCTTACTGCCAGCTTTGGCTCTTGCAACCAAAAAGATCCCCCCCCCCCCCCCTCCCTCCGTGTTTGCTTTGCATGCTGACAAATATCAGATTTGATTGCAAACATTTCCTGCAGCTTTGCTAAATTTGCTCAGGCTGCTGCTGCGGTGATGAGTGTCCTCTATGCGAGTTAGCATGAGTGCATGTGTGTGTGTGTCAGTGAGCTCATTCATTTGTCCAAGCAGCCTGACTCTGCAGAAAAAACAGCATGACTTTGTTGTACTTGCTCTGTACATCCTACACACACACACACACACGGTCGAGGTCATCTCATATACGTAATTCGACCACCATAAGCACATCTCTAAGTTTATAATGAACTCCAGAGGTTCTTCAGCATGGATCCTCTTTTCTTGCTTAATTGCACCTAGCGAGAGAATTTTTAAAGACAGAATTCACTTTAGGGATTTTCCGAGTGCGTTTGCAGTCTATGAGAACGAGCGGACGCTATAATCTTACGTGTGTGTGACAAGTTTGTGTCAGAGCAGGAGAGAGTGCTGAGTGTTATGTTCCCCAGGGCGGCGAGCCATCAAAGGCTCCACAAGGAGGTGTTTTCACTGACGCGGTGATAAGAAGCTGGGAAACATGCCGGCACTTTCAGATCCTCCATCTTCTCCGTTTCAATCCTTGTCGATGCCTTACCACCACGGGGAGCTTTTTGACCCTTAATAAAACACATTGGATTATTACTTAGTATTATAAAACATTCTGCAGTGTCAACTTGCTGAGATAAAAGTGTTGACAATGATGGCGTCAAGGTGTGGGGAGGGACGGAGGGGGCTTGCTTTGTCCAGGCTGTCACTCATAACTTCACCTTATGCCCGATGACAGCCCTGTATGACATCACCGCGTGTTTGTGTGAGGCCTTAAGAGGGACTTTTTCAAAGTATGTTGCGGTCAGTCATTGTTTGTGGCAGCCATGGACTTTGAGTTTATCCTCAAAGTTGCAGAGAGGCGCATACGAGCGGCTTTAAATCAAACGGAGCCAGGTAAGGGATTGTTTTTTTTCCCGGCCGGGTAAAAGATGAATACGGGATCGCTACGACACAAATTTCTCTTGCTTGACGATTGATTCGATCATTAGTGAAAGCTTACACCTTACAAAATGTCAAGTTTGTGTTATTATTTGTGTGCATTATGTTTGGAGAGTAATCTGGCTGCATAAACAAAACACGACGAATCTCTCAGAATATTTTAGAAATGGACGTGAAGAATTATCATAATCCTACAAAAATCGGACCAAAGGCATTTGAGTTGTGCTGCTGCTGCTAAGGTTGGCTATTCCTTTAATTAGAATGCTTCTGGTTTCAATTGAGGCTCCTCAATTTCAGAAGAAATAGCATAGTTGTCCGGGTCCTGTCCTCGAGGACTGAGCACAGGTCTTAACTTTGTGACTTAACTTTCCCTCAATAAAATGACGTAGGATTTGATTTTGGATTTGAGACCTCTGCTTGTTTGTAAAGTTTTTATCTGGGCGTTGTGAGAAATGCAAAGACTAAGGGGAAGAGACTGAAGAAGAAACAGAAGGACAAAAAAAACATGAGATGAATAATTTAATGTGTCTCTTCCTGCTTACTGGGCTGGTAATGTTGTGAGAGAAGGCAGAGGAGCAGGATGGGATACAAGGAAAGGAGATGACACTAGGAGAGAAGGAAAGGAAACAGCAGAGGAGACACGCGGACAGAAAAAAATCCATGCGTTTTTGCGTCAGCGTGCATCCTTTCAGCATTCAGCGAGTGCGATCGATCCTCCGTCACTCCCCTGCGTCACTTGTCACCGTGGCAACGGTGGACTTCCCCCGGTGCTTGTGTGAAGCTGCGCGCGCGTGTGGGCGGATGTCTGCGAATTATGACTCACCCTACTCGCGTCACTGTGGCGATCCTCACACTCCTCCAGTGTGGGGGAACACCCATGCACGAGCTGTCTCTTCCCTGTATGCACCATTCTGAGAAATAGTCGATAGGGGGCGCCATTCTACCGGTGCAGCCGGAGAGGATGACGAAAAGAGCGGTGTCGCTGTCGTCTGAATGGGAGATGAGACAATGTCATTGAATAGTAATGAAGGCTGAGTGTTTCTCGTGTGCGTGTGTTTCTAGTCTGTTTTAGTGTGCAATTGTTTTTTTTGCATGAGATGTGTCTACATGAATAGCTTATTATTGTCATCAAGCAGATAAAGTCGAGTTCTGAAAGTGGATAAACATAATGAGGACAGGATATTACTGGGTTGAAAAATGAACCTTTAATTGGAGGACAAAATAACATTATGCAAATCATCGACATTGACGGATTTTATTAGTTATGAAAGCTAGACGATAAACGGGTTGCATTCCAGCCGTTGCCAAGCCATCGTGTTTATATGTACTCTGGCGCCCTCAAGTGGTCTTTAAAGTAATTGTGGTTTTGGCTGTCCATGGTGCTGAAGCGTTTTTTTCGAGCTAGACGGATTTTATGAGCAGCCGGAAAGATGTAGAAGACGTTTGACGTGTTGGGGTTATTATTGAGAGAGGCTTATGACCTAACCATGGCCGCCACGTGTGAGGAAATAATGTATGAGAGGAGTCCAATTGTGTCCCAGATAAGATTAGACTCTTTGAAAGGGTACAAGCAGCACTTCGCCTGCATTTTTAAACTGCTTTTAGGCGAGTCTCACAAGCTGCATTCACGAGTGGTGCAACTGTTTCGGGGTTTTTTAAGTTGGGGGAAAAAAAGAGCAAGAATGCGGACTGACACATGCACATTAATAGAGCATGTCAATTTAATTTGAGATTTGTAGTCGCTAATATGAATATAGAGAGCGATTAACATTTACAATTTAATTTAGGAATTACAATAAATAAACAAAAAAACTCAAGATTGGAAATTAAACCTTAAAATTAAACATCTTAACTGATTTTTGATGCGTGAGAAAAGAGAAAATATCGAATTATACAGAAGAGAAATTAAAAAAAGTAAATATAGAAGAGAGAAAATATAAACGAATTATAAAATTCATTTTGGATTTTGTTTTCTGATGACCAGCTGTTGTCATGCACGCTGGGCGCATGGCTTCAGCAACACTCTTGAGAGTCCACAGCTCAACAAGCTGCGTCAAAGCAGACCTTGGATAATCACTGTAGCATCCGTTTTGTTGCTTTCAAAATAAAACGTTTTCAAAGTATCCCCGTCAGGCATTTACATAGTGTCTTCATGGTAAATACGTGCAGCTCTTGTGTAAAATAGAAGCCTTCTTTAATTTTTATATACTTCTTATCCTCACTATAAGATCGCAAATGGGCTGTGGAGCCTTTGCCTGATTTTTTGGATTATGGTATGGATTGGTCATCAACTCATTGCAGGGCACACGTAGACAAACAAGAGCCAATTCAGAATCACACCTAAGGACAATTTAGAGTTTTTCAACATGTTTTGGGAATTTTGGCAAAATGAGGAAGCCAAGCCTGCATTTTAATCTGCAGCATAAGAACTGCCACGAGCACAAATTGATAGAGACCCATGAGTAAAAAATCATTTCGGTTTAGTAGGTGCCAAAGACTAATAGTAAAAAAAGGGGTAATGAGAAGTGGGAAATGGAACGTTTTAATATGAACGTGCCCCCGCGTACCTTTTATTTCAAGCCCGTGTGTGTGATGTACTTTCTCATCGATTTGTTTAATTTTGAAAGTCCAAACACTTAACTTCCGGCGAGACTGTGCGTGCCTCACGGTTGTTTGACACACCTGGAGCGGCTCGCGGCTGCACGCGCGCCTCGCGCCCCACTCAGCGCAACACACACGGACGTTTTGTAGCCCAAGTGGTCTCGGGATTGTGTCGCTTTTGCTTCGGGTGTCGGCCATGGGGAGGTGCAGCAGCGGCAAGGCAGCTCAATGAAGCGCAGGTGGCATTCATAAAGCGCTGCTGACAGGCGGGGCGGGGCGGGGCAGCGGGACGTGACGGACAGGTAAACCGCTGTGCGTTTTGAAGCCAATGGCCCGTGGCCGTGACGCGACGCGCAACGACTCTGAAGTGATGGGGCCGTTGTAGCCGGCAGAGCCGCCGCGACTGTGGGCTGCGGTATCGTTTGCGATCCGATACGGAGAAGGCAAGCGATCGTGACGAGACCGCCGGGGACGCGGGCGGAGACGGCTCTGCTTTTGTGTCGGCTGTCTCGGCGGGGACATGGCAGCGGCCATCGCCAGCGGTTTGATCCGCCAGAAGCGGCAGGCGAGAGAGCAACACGCCCACCGCCCGACCACTCACCGGCGACGGAAGAGCCCCGGCAAGAAGCAGGGCTTGTGCAACGGGAACCTCGTCGACATCTTCTCCAAAGTCCGGATATTTGGCTTAAAGAAGAGAAGGCTACGGAGACAAGGTGCGCGTGGACACGCATTGATTCACCCAGACACGTACATGTAGTTACACGTGCACGCGGCTCGACAGACAGACAGAAATGTGCGTTTACGTGCACATTATTTGGACACATGCGCGCACACCCTAGTTTTTTTTTTTTTGCATGAAGCCAGACTGACAGATTGGGCTCATTTGTCTCTGTCGCGAACACACAAGCGCGCTCGCTCGCTCGCGCGCACACGCACAGTCGTGTCTTGTAGCGCCCTATATGGTTCACTAGTTTCCGAACACATCCATTATTGAAGGCACACATTGCTCTCTGTCTCGCCTCTCTCTTTTCTCTCTTACTCATTAAATGCCTGTACAAATTTGCTTTTATTTGGAAATGATATTTTTTGCGTTGAGTGTTTGCTTTTGTTTACGCAGAGGTCAAAGGTGCGCGGTCCGACTGTCAGCAGGTGAACTCACGGGCAGATATAAAAAAAAAAAAAAAAAAAGAGCAGGGGCTGCTTCGGTGTCATGTTAACGGGGCCAGTTTGGACTCAAGAGAAGCAAGGGATTTGTTTTCTCTGTTGTCACAGCGTCACATTTTTTTACTTGAATTTGATTCAAACGTACCTTCTCATCCTTTGATTTGTACATCCCCACCTCCTGCATCCATTTGGTGTCACGTTAATCCTCCCTCTGCCTCAGATCGCTCCATCACTCCCTCCAGCCAACACCCCCAACACACACACACACACACACACAGACACACACACACACAAAGCTTGGCAGTGTTTGTGTGCAACTTGACAACAGCCATCCAGAGGTTTTCTGAAATCTCATATCAGAAGGGCGAGTCGGCCGCTGTTTGATGTATCGTACGTCTTGAGTGGAATCTTCATTTCAGATCATTTAACTGAGAATAAAAGTCAGGGCTTTCCCAAGTTTATTTGGAGCATGCACAATTTGCAAATTGATATTGTCATATTATATAGTAGAGGCCAGTTCCATCACCTTGATTTTTTCTCCAAATGTCCTCCCTCTGATGGACAGGCTTTCCGTCCACTGTTTCCCCCGACTTGAAATCGATGCGTGATAACATGCAGGTATGGCAAATCGATGGCGGACTGAAGCGCTCGCCACCGCCTTGCGTTATTGTCAAGTGTGCCAAGTGTGCTTTGTGAGACTTGAAGTCAAAGATGGTTCAGGCATTTGATGTTCCTGGTTCTCTCATTTGTGATGGTGGAATAACCATGCTGAAGTCATGTGTCATCATTCAAAATGCAGTGTGTGTGTGTGCGTGTGTGTGTGTATATCGAGGCTCAAATGAACAATGACAGTGTGACGTGTCCAACTATCACAAGAGCTCAACGGATTAGCGCACCACATTGTGTGCGTGTTGTGCACGTGCGTATGTATGTGATTGTGTGTATGGGGGAATACCCCTCTACTGGAACACTCTGGAATCACGAGACGGTTGTCATGGAAACGCGAGGATGGGAATTTCCCTAGTAACAGACTGGGGATGGGGATGCTGGGAAGAAAAGGGAATATCACCTTGGCGACTGTGGAAAGAATGATGGTCAACGTGAAGGATTTTTTATTTTATTTTTTAAAAGTGGATGTTGAAATTTGATGCTGTTCCCCTGGCGGTATTTATTTTGATCAATTATGCAGCACCCATCCATCATCAAAGTGTGATTCAAATCTAAACCGAGTTCATGAATAGCCCGTTTAGCTCGCTAACGTTTCCACTATGATGACACAAGTGGGCCGAGGGGGGGCTTGCCGGTCAGACGTTCAATGAAAGATCCCAAATTGAAGCGGTGCACAAAGCGTGACCTTGACAGCAGCGCAAGGTTGCATATCGTCCTCCGTCCTCTTTGAAAGTCCCATTTTTTGTGGTTATGTACATTGCTGTCATCATAATCCAAGCAATCAAACGGAGCCTTTTATGTTGATATGGTTTGAATGCCCGCCGCATTCATTTCCAAGCGCCGCGCCGACTTTGTTGTCAAGCGACACACCTCGTCTTCCCTCCACAAAATGGAGCCCTCACAAAGATGGAACCCCCACCCCCCTTGCCCTCTCTCCCTAACTGGGTCAGCTTGAGTTTTTGTCTCCGTGCCTCACCCTTACGCTCTCAAAGGGGATTCCCAGTATGTTTTGGAAAAGTGGGTGCGGCCATTTATCAATTTTGAATCTCTGATTGAAAACATTTCTTTTGATCCTGACCAAAGTTTTTCAAGCGGAACAATTACCAGTGAAGGAAGGATTACTCGGAGAAGCCTGTGATGGATTTGATGTGCTTGACTGGTCCAGGAAGTCCCTCAGGATGGGGCGTCGAGACTGTCGCTTTGCTCACGTTGAATCTCAAACGGGCCTTCGACAAAACTCGGAACTGGTCATAACCAATCGGAGTCATTATTTTTTTTAACTGAACATATTAGTAGAGATTTGCAGATGAGCAAAAATTCCAATTGATCAAAAGAGGTTCAATATGTTTCGTTTTCCCAAATGAGCTTTTTGATTGGCTAGCAACCAATCCAGGAGGGGAGGGGGGGAGGAATCCAACTCACCTGCAAACGTAACGCAATAAATAAGCATATTTCAAAAATATTCTCATTCATATAGCTCTTGTATTGGATCGTGTTTATCTTTTCCCTTTGTTTTTCTCCTTAGAACCGCAGCTGAAGGGCATAGTGACCAGGTTGTTCTGCAGGCAAGGCTTCTATCTCCAGATGGGCCAGGATGGAAGTCTGGATGGGACCAAAGACGACAGCACCAACTCCTGTAAGTTTGCAAACACCAACATGCTGCTTTTTATTCTTCTTTCGATAAATTATTTTGATTTCAGAGACCCTTGCCATGTTTTTGAGATTGCTATATCATATATGGGGGCATGACGTAAAACTGTCCTACTTGCGTTCTTCCCCGAAAGGTACGAAAAAATTTGACAAAATTAGGTGGACATCCAACATAATAGGACGCGTGAAAAATTCTCAAGAACACATGGATAAAATGAAAATGGCCATTTTGGTTTGAAGCAGCCATTTGTGCCAATTACAAACAAAATGATCATGTTGAGAATTTTGCTTTAATCACTTGTAGCTTTAATTTTCTCTTCTAATCAACTGGAAGCATTTTTTGCTACGGATGATCACCTTTGCACATTTCACGCATTTATTCCTTGCGCTCAATGTTGTGTGCGTTGGCCTCGGAGCGATTTAAAAAGCACTTGGAAGCAGTCTTGATTAATGAGGACTCTGCCTTCCCTTCCGTAATCAAGCCTTGATTGGAAGGACGACGTACTGCAAAAAGAGTCATCTGCTGTCAAGCTTTCCATCATAGCTTCTACTTGTGATTGTACGCACACATGTATCATTCGCGGCACAACAGAGAGCGACTTTCACGAAAGATACACTCTGGAGACAGAAGCGTTAAGACGAATGGCAAAGGAACATGGAAGAAAATGGAGTTCCCTTGTCGCTCTTCTGGAAAGACGTTCGACAAGGTTGCAAAGTGTACTCGTTGAGGAAAATAATTGCAAGGTTGCTGATGTTCTACTTTCAGGGTGTTTGATGGGGTTGAGGTCAGGATTGATTGACATTCATTGGTATCGATGTTGAAGAAACGTACAAATGTGCAATTGAAGAGATGGCTTCTGTAAAGCGGGCTGGAAAAATGTGTAAAAGAGAACCAGATGTAGGATTTCTTCAAAATAATATTAATTTAATTTAATTTAATTTAATTTAATTTAATTTAATTTTATTTTATTTTATTTTATTTTATTTTATTTACCAACCTTTTTTTTTTTTTTTTTTCTCCAGCTCTGTTCAACTTAATTCCAGTGGGACTCAGAGTGGTGGCCATCCAATCAGTAAAGACCGGTCTCTATATCGCCATGAACGGAGAGGGTCATCTCTACTCCTCGGTAAGCATGCCACACAAATATGATGTATATATTTCGATTTGGAACAACTCCCAGGTGTCTTACTAAAGTGAATGTCTGTGATTTTCTGTCAAAATACACAAAGGATGAAAAATAAGTGCACATTTTACATGAGTGTTTCATGCAATCGCTGAGTATGGATGGATTTTGTCACCATGGCAATCGGGGCGGAGCAAAGCAAGTGTCCATTCAGTGTACCTAATTTATTGACTATCTTGCTATATTTATTGACTATCACTACTGTTCGGATCCTTCTGGGCATTTTTTTTAAATGATGCACAAAAAAAATCTTCATATCAGGAAATGTTCACCCCCCTTGCATCCAGACTGACCAGGATAAATTATTTTCTGTATCACTGGTCTCTAAAATGATGAGATAAACACTTCATTCATAACAGAGTCACTTATTTTGGAAAGGAACGTGGAGCCGAGGCTGCCTGAAGTGGATTTGCGGGATTAGAATCATTGTTGTCTAAACAAAATTACAGAGCGTAAACTACACAGCCAACACACAATGCAGACAAGAGACTGTCGGTAATAAATCGATATAGTATTTCACAAATGTATACTTTTAAATTCTGCTCATGGCTTTGAAGGCATTTGTGCCAGTTATCTGAAGATAGGATTTGGAAGTATACTCATCTGTGCTAGTTGTTTTAGCTTGAACCTGCAAAGTCATGGCTTGAGAAACTGTGAGCTTGTGTGTTTTTTTTTTTTAAATATATATTATTATTCTTTATTGCAATATATCTTGCGACACACACACACGCACACACACAGGACCGTGCAGCCATGTATAACAAAGTCTGCTGCACATCATTAACAAATTGCAAGAAGAGGCGAAAGAATCTTGTGGCGCAGTCTCAAATGGGGAATTAAAAGTCAAAGAACTTCGATGCAATATGGAATGCAATCTCATTGGAGCCACAGACAAGCCAAGAGAAAAACAAAAATGATTATCAATTATTTAATGGTTAAAGAGGAGATGATGTGAAAATTGTTTATTTATATATACGTGTGCGTTTGCATGCTTTTTTTTTTTTTTGGTTATTCGAATGACACAATTCATAGATTGTACCACAATTGAATAGAAACAGTACTCCATTCAAATCATATGTTACACTTAGTGGATATATTGCAAAGGCCCTGTTATTGTAACTTCCCATTATTTTTCTGCATTTCTGCTGATTTTTTTTCGATTTATGTACAAAATGAAGCAAGTGTGCAGGTGATTCCATTCAGAGCAATGTCATTTGCAACACTTCGAAATCGCTCATTTTGCAGAAAGAGGATGACAAGAGGTTTTTGGCTGACCCTGTGTTTATCCCCCAACCGGGTCAAGTACCGACTGACAGAAAATACGCCCGGCCCGTTTGCGTGTGTAATTCGAGTCTGAAATATCCCCGACGTGCCTGTCGCTTGTCTCGTGCGCGTTCACCATGTTTTTTTTTTTTTTTTTTTCGGGAGAGATTGACTTGACTTTGCTTCAAGCGGAAAGGGGGAGTAGAACTTCTCAGTCAAAAAGGTTTACACATGGTCAGGCAATGTGGTGGCTGACAGTGACTAAATGCTACCTCGGTTGACAGTTGTAAACGATTCCGTCCATTCACCGGATGTGTGTAACTACTAAAATAAAAAATTTCATTCGGTCTCACGTATGTTCACACTGAATGTGAATGTCAAAAAGAGAATAAAAGTTAGTTTCTTAAGGCAGTAGGAGACTCAAGTGAAGTGATGGGATTTTTAAAAAAAACTCATATTCATGATACGTTAAGAACGATAGAAATACAATCGATTTGCGTGTATGTAGATGCTTTTATTTTGGTATCATTTCCTGTAACTTACCTGCCGCTTCCTGGTTTGTTTTCAATTACGTCCTAACTTTTTTCTATCTGTTCAAAAAGAGTTTCAATTAACTTATTTATGAACGTGAGGGATGCTAGAAGCATAGTCGTAAGTAAAGTTTATTCTTAAATTGAATAATTATTAGATTAAATTGGGTTTAATGTTGGAAAAGAAGGTAATCAATCATTTAAAATGTTTGTTTTCATTTACATGCTATTTGCGAAAATGAAATAGTCCATTATTTTAATACAATTGGGTTTCTCATCTGTTGACAATGGACGGGGGATAATTATTTTTATGAATAAGTACGGAGCAGCGAAATATCGTCAAGCGCCTGTTGACTTGAATGTGATTTTTTTTTCTTTTCAATGTCATCTTCAAAAATCCCACCTAACACAACTTTAAACCAAACGGTAATTTTACTTTTCGCAAGAGTGCGCAATTGACAAATTCTATTTTTACCCACGCCAACGAGGCTGTGCTTGCAACCAGTTTATTTGTCAGCAGAATTATACACCAAAACAGTCTGCAATGGCACTCTTCACTCCTCCACACTCTTCATTGCACTCAGTGGCTCCTTTTTCCGTGGAACAATTTGTTTACCCACAATCCCCTTGGGTAATTAGTGTTGTGATAATAACACACCCACAAACTGAGCAGTGCATGCAAATACTTAGACCCGTGTGTTTGCCCACACATTGGGCTGGAAAAAACAACTTCCATGACCTGAAAACATGAAAGGCGCGTTTTGAAATCAGGTCTGAATAATAACTACGTTTGAAAATTTCACCAGTCTTGCATACAGAGATTTTTATGCCTCACGTAAAATCTATCACGTCAAGACAATACAGCAATGAATGAAAACAATGGTTCATTTATCTTTTTTTTTTTGTGTAATCATTTATTTATAATAAATCTGCCATTGACTTTTCCGTTGCATATTAATTTATTATTTGTGTTTCTAAATACATTGGAAGGTGACCTTGGAAAAAAAATGCTTATGTTAGATGCAATTGCTATATTGAGGGCGGAAAAAAATTAAATCATTTTTCAAAATCATTTAGCCTTGCTTGATTGTCTGATTTACAAGCCACAGAACCAGCTAGCGTAACAAAGGGGGAAGCAACAGGGAGTTTGTGGATTCCCATCTTCCGCTCCGCTCGAAAACATAAAATAATTTTTTCAGACGATTCCTGCTATAATCCATCACGAGCAGGAATCTGGCCACAGTGGATGAGCCGGTGTGTCTTCAGCCTATTTACTCCCGCGGTCACATCTCTCAGGGATAGGACAACCTGTGACCTTTGCGTCATTCACGGCTTGCTCGGATTGACGTCGCCACACGCATCCTCACCGTTTTATTTTTTGGATGCCACCCATCCTTGCCGCAAACATCAGTTCGGGCTCGTTTTTATCATTTTATTTAGCGGTGTTCACAAAACAAATACAAAATCAATTTACATTTTGTATGGGAGAGACCGCTTCGGGTGATTAATGCATCCCTCACCATGAAAGCCTGGAGTATTTATGAAGGTGAAATAATCCTAATTAGGATTGTTTGGCCTTGGTAGAGGTATACATTACTCATTGCCATTCTATTGTGCTGTGTTTCGGAACTATTAATGAAATTCAAATGGACGGTTCAAATCATAAAAGGTACGGTAATGAACAAAAAAAATCTGCAATTACATTTTTTGCACCATTTTGCACAACCCAAAGTAAAAAAATAAATAAAATTTAAAAAAACATTACATTAGTACAAAACGTACTGAAAGTCAAAGATTTACCACAGCATGACCATGTGGGGGCAAAAAAAGAAAAAAATAGCGAAAATAAGATAAGCAAATGAGAAAGAATCACCCACTGTTTTTCCAAGCAGAGCTCTGGCTTCTGTTGTCATGCTGCTTTTGTGATTCATTTTCCTCTTTTTCTTTGTGTTCTTTCATTCATTTCTTTTTTGTCCTTCTGCTATTTAGAAAGGATGACAGGACCTAACCCGCTAAAATGACTCACCTGTCTTCAGCTTGAGCGTCAAACAGCTTTTATTCTAAAAGCAGCTTTGAATGATGCATGGCCTCCCTGACCGCCCGCCCGCCCGCCCGCGCCGCAAACTTGAGCCGGGCACGGCTCGCATCACAAAAGATCATCTTCTTCAATAATGAATCTTGGCCCGAGGTCGAGACTAAATATGTATTACAACCTATTCAATCCCCTAAAGATCCTGTGACTGTTTCCAATCGGAGCAGTCACCCGTGCGTGATCGTTGGTGGCATGCCGCTGAGATCATTCGATCTTCATCACCTGCCTCGTTTTGCCACCGACCAATTATTTAGTCGCATAGCTGAACAAATGCTCCTGAGTCTCCCTCCGTTCGTCCCCTCGAGCCACAAGTGTGTGTGTGTGCGTACATCAAATACGTGACGACTTCCCACGGTAACGTTCTAGAAAAATCTTGTGTGGAAAAGCATATGTCAAATTACTGAGTGGTTATCGTTTACATTTTTTTTTTTTTTTTTGATCTGACGCTTGCACCACTTCACACATCGGCACACTTACCCCTCCCTCCCTCGCTCTCAGCGCTGGTTGGTTGCCACGGTTACATTGTCGCCTCTCTTCCTCATGTTGCTATGAGACTCGGACCGGCAGACCTGAGCTGAATGACAATGTGTCTGTGGTTCTGGCAAGAGGACCACAACAGCCAATAAGAAGAAGCCCAGACAAACATAGCTTATCTGGCCACTTCATTCACACGTTTGTTCATCTGTGCCGATTTATGGAAAAAGATGATTCATACCTTCTTATCGCTGCCACTTCTTTGTTGTGAGCAGGATTAGAAGCGTTTTAATGACAACTTTGTTGGAGGATGGAATCTGTGAGACAGACGTGCGTTGAACATTGGGCCAACATGTGAACACTTGACGAGTTGATGAAATAGCTCATCAGAACCAGCAACAGATGAACACGTTCGTCAGAGCCTCTCAACTATGTGACTTCTTTCTCAAGGGTCCATGAGATTATGAATGACAGTTGCGGTGCTTCCATAATACGATGTCTTTTCCTGGTTGTCTCCACAGGAAATGTTCACCCCCGAGTGCAAATTCAAGGAGTCTGTGTTTGAGAACTACTACGTGATCTACAGCTCCATGCTCTACAGGCAAAAGGAGTCGGGACGGGCCTGGTTCCTGGGTCTCAACAAGGAAGGGCAGGCCATGAAGGGCAACAGAGTGAAAAAAACCAAACCAGCTGCTCATTTCCTGCCTAAACCTATCGAAGGTAACTCACCTTCATCTTATCTTTAGTCATATTAATAATAATAATAATAAATGTGATTAGTCATTTTTTATGTATATACCGTAATTTCCGGACTATAAGTCGCGCTTTTTTTCATAGTTTGGGTGGGGGGGCGACTTATACTCAGGAGCGACTTATATATGTTTTATTTCACAAATATTTACTTGAGCATTAAGTCCACTTACTTACAAGTATAGTTGACCACTTCCCATGTTATTTTTAGTATAGTTGATCACTTCACATGCTTTTATATCTTTATCTTGAACATATTCAAAACATAAAAAATAGAGAAAACATCAAATAAAGCAATTAACACTTTAAAGCACCATATCCAAGTCCACTGTCTGCTGTATGTACACTTGCTCTATTTTTGCTCCTTATATTTATTATTATTATTTATTATTATTTGGCCCATTCTCAGCTCTTTGTTTGTGTTTGTCACGTTAGCATACCTATCGTTTAGCCTGTTGTTGCTATTTAATGAATTGGAGTGACACCGATGGTTTTATAAACATGTTATTCATGTAATAGTTGTCCTTAATCACTCTATATGTTACGTCAGGCCCGTTCTCAGCTCTTTGTTTGTATTTGTCACGTTAGCATACCTATCGTTTAGCCTGTTGTTGCTATTGTTTAGCCTGTTGTTGCTCGTTCATGACTGTTTTTGGTGTGGGATTTTGTCGAATAAATTGCCCCCCAAAGTGCGACTTATACTCCGGAGCGACTTATATATGTTTTTTTCACTTTTTGGGGCATTTTATGGCTGGTGCGACTTATACTCCGGAGCGACTTATAGTCCGGAAAATACGGTACTGATTTTAGTAGTACTAGATTGTATTGAATTATAATATTTTGTTTTAATTTTGATTAATTTAATTTAATTTTTTTATTTTAGTAGTACTAGATTTTAATGAATTATAATATTTAACATTTTTCCAGGAATATATATCACAGATTTTAGTAGTACTAGTTTGTAGTAGTACTAGATTTTAATGAATTATAATATTTAGAATTTTTCCAGGAAAGCAGCATCACTGATTTTAATAGTACTAGATTATAATGAATTACAATATTTAGTTTTAATTTTGATTAATTTAATTTCAATATTTAATTTTAGTAGTACTAGATTTTAATGAATTATAATATTTAACATTTTTCCAGGAATATATATCACAGATTTTAGTCGTACTAGATTGAAGTAGTACTAGATTTGAATGAATTATAAAATTTAACATTTTTCCAGGAAAGCAGCATCACTGATTTTAGTCGTACTAGGTGTGAATGAATTATAATATTTAACATTTTTCCTTTTCTCTTTCCTTCACTGTTGTTACTTTTACGTCATCCATCCTCTCGTCATCCCCCCCCCCCCCCTAGTTGCAATGTACCGAGAGCCTTCACTGCATGACGTAGGGGAGGCGGCGCCTAAGATCGCCGGGGGCCCGCCTTCCAAAAGCACAACCAGCGAGCCAGTGGTTATGAACGGTGGAAAGCCTGTCAACAAAGCCAACAAAGAGGAGACATAACACCATCCCTCCCTCCCCCCCCACCACTTCCCCTTTCCATCCACAAACAACCAGAGGCTAGGAAAAGTCTGCAACCAATGGCGACAAAAGCCAGCGCGCACCTGGCACCCCATTGCCCTCGAGAAGATAGAACCGGCGTCGGCGGGCGAAGGCCAAACAGGAAGAAAATGAAGTGGCAGCATCGTGACCTCCCCCAGGGCAGAAAGGGTATTGTTCAAATGACACAAACAATGATACAGATGTGTCATCTCCTCTGGTTTTTTCATGTGATGGCCTGCTTGTTCTTCTCTGCTCGTGCTCGGTTACCGGTATGCTTGCCTTACACAACACTAGCTCCGTGCAATACATTTAAAAAAAAATATGCTGGAAGATGCATCCGATCTGGCAACGTTCTGTATCTCACTTTTTTTTTTTTTTGGGTTTAAGGGCACAAAACACGAATGAACCCCCCCCCCAAGCTGCATGGTTGTGCAGATACAGAAGAGATTTCCGTTGCTACCTCCCTGCCAAGCACCTAAAGAATGCTACCACCTCATCCCTTACGTAGCCCTTCGAGAAGCAATTTGCTTGCGTCGCCACGTAGCAAGAACAGAAGAGCTTTCACCTTTTTGGAGTCCTAAGCAAAAAAACAAGGTGGGACAAAATTTGTGTTTACATGGAATGGTGGAGGACACGTGGAATGTAGCTGAAGGGAACAGTGTGTCATAACTTGCTGCCTTTCCATGAACTTGAATTTAAAGGTCGAGGGGTCAAAGTGAACAGGGTAAATCAATCAAGCCACAATGTGACGATGGCTTTGTGAGATGCGGGTAATTTTGGAACATGGTGGCATGGGTGCAGAAAGCCTCAATAAGAATACTTGCATTATCTTCTTGTGTGGTCAATGAAAGCAAACCAAATAGATTCCTCACTGTGACCAGCAACATGGCTCCAATCTGTTCAGGAATTGGACCAGGCTTTTTTTTGCTCGGACATCAGTGAACCGAGCTGGTAGTTGATTATAAACTATCCCGGCTTAGAAGGTTTCAATACTGTGATCCGTGAAGGAGATACGCCTTGTATGGGGTGGGCATTTCACAGATGAACATCCATCAGTATGGACGGACATGTTTATCATGATTGTCAGTATGAGTCATTGTGGTTGGAAGAAGACAAATATGCTGGATTCTAGGGCTTGTAGATATAAAAAGGTACCAAGTTGCGGTGTTGTAGGATGGGAAAAAAAAGTTCATGTATGAGTTGAGGTGTGCTGCTGGAGTGATGAAAGAGGTAGAAGTGGAAGTTCATTAAGATGGGCTCTGGTCCTCATCTTGTTTGCTATGGTGATGGACAGATTGATGATGTTTGCAGATGATCTGTGGTGAGCTGGTGTTAAAGAACCTAAAGAAAGACAGAACACATGAATAGGAATAAATGATGTAGCCCTACTGTCTTTTTTAAAAAGTCATATGTGACCCTTCAGCATCAAAGTTTGCCCACCCCTGCATTATAGGTAAAGATGGGGAAAATGAAGCTTCATGAACCAGTTGTTGTATTCTTTGGCTCCTCTAGATGGCAATGTTGGTTTAAAGTGAGGGTTTGAAGAAATCAGCTCTTTGGTGTACAGAGAGCACCATCTAGAGGTTTAAGTAAACACAACAAGGGGTTCATGAATCATCTTGAAGCTTCATTTGCCCATTATTAATTCTAGGTACAGAATTTAAAGACAAAAAACAAGCCGAAACATCTGCCCAGCGGTGTGCAATGCGTTCCCTCACTCGTCATATCGTTCGATTGTTTGCGCTCTGACGACGACTAAATCACAAGGAGCTTAGTATCGGTATCACAAAAACTGTCATCTTGCAATGTGTCAAGTGTATTTCTGCTGTCGTCTCGATGGGAAGTTGTCGTAGATCGTCCGATCGGATGCCATTTGCTTTCTACAGTGGAACCTCGGCCGGTTGAGATCTTCCAAGTTCCACTGTGGAACAAATGTTGCCATTTCTCCGGTCCAGTGTGGCTCACGCGATGTTCTCAAAGTGACGTTCCACTGTGAGGACCATCCATCCCTTGATGAGTGTTGTGCTTGTCTTTTGTAGAAAAAAAACAAATGTGGATCTTTTCCGTGTATTGTAGCACTCGTGTCGCGCTAGGAAAAGATCAGAAAAGCAGCCCTGACAATCATGTCTGTTGTCATTTTGTTGTCAGTTCGGTTGGGGGGGGGGAGGATAAACTGGATTTAAAGCTGGCTGTCCCCCACCACAGAGCTCACACACATTTTGTGTTTTTCCAGTGTATCTGAGCTCTCAACATGGGCCAATCATTTTTCATTTCATAGGGTTTAATTCACACCTTCATTTGACCGACCATATCATATTTAAATATAGTATAGATGTATATAAATATACTAACATTTAAAAGTTTGGGGTCCCTCAGAAATGTCCTTTTTTTATAACTATAATCACTTTTACTTTCTGGAGAATAGCATTAAACTAATCTATAAATTGTTAATGTGGTAAATGATAGTGATGGAGAAAATGAAGCTTCATGAACCGGTTGTTGTATTCTTTGGCTCCTCTAGATGGCAATGTTGGTTTAAAGTGAGGGTTTTAAGAAATGGCAAGTCAGCTCTTTGGTGAACAGAGAGTGCCATCTAGAGGACTAAGTCAACAAAAGAACGGGTTCATGAATCATCTTGAAGCTTCATTTACCCATCATCAGTAAATTCCAATTCCAGCTGAATTTATTTGATTTTTTTAATGCAATATCTACATAGGCCTATTTCGAATGGTCCATTGTGTTTGCTAATTGGGTTAGAATGCTAACGAATGTCTCCATGGAATACTTAAAATTGTTCTGGATGATCCCAAACTTTTGAACGGTAGTCCATATATACATAAAAAATTGGGGTACATTGTGGTCATCAAGCAGTACTTGCTTTTTATTGGGAAAGAATGTTCTGAATTGTCAATCGTTAGCTTGTTGGGTAGCATCCGGACGAATACTGCTTTTGAAAATCTTTCATATGTGTTCAAGAAGAATTAGTCTGGAGCACAGAAGCAGATATAACAGGGTTTTCCAGGTTGTGCTAATCACACATCCCAATTAAGGTGAGCGTCGTCTTCTTGGTTGGAGCACCAACGCTACTTCCTTCACAAAGGGCAACCGCTTGAATTAGCATTTTCATTTTCATTCACGCGTGCCGCTGCCAGGGACATGTGTTTTAGCGTGGACATGCAGCCATAGCTAGTTAGCAGCGCGGGCACGTTTTAGTGACACGAGGGGGATGTGACGCTTCCAACTGTGCTCATGATGTAGCCTGTCTCCTTCAGGTTGACTCTGTTCATCCAACAGAAGAATGCCTTACTACATGCATATACAAGCATCATTTGGGTCAAAGCTGGAGGGAGCGCTTATCCCCACCCACCTCCTCTCACTGCTTGGACTTTTTTTTCACTTGTTGCACGTGTTGTAAAAAAAGGTCCAGTGATATGGGGCGGTAGGGGCGAATGCATGTGATCATGTAGGAGATATGAAGAAAATTCAGATTATAGCCAAGGGGTGGGCACCAGCAAGAGACTTTGTTGCAATAATTTGATTCCATTCTGAATTCAACTGCTATTTCTTCATATTTATGTACTTTTTTTTTTTTTAAATTGACATCACATAGAAAAAATTTAAAAGTCATGCTGGATGTGGTCCCCAAGAATTAGCTATAATTTTGCCCACCCCTGCTAAAAGTCCATTTCTGCTACTGATTTTCACCGGTCGAGATGCTGGATGGTGTGTGTGTTTTTTTTGTTTTTGTTTTTAGGTTCAGGTAAATATTAAGAGCGGTTAATAAAGCAAGATGATGTCCAGCATCTCACCGGTGTTAATTCTGTACAGCGACAGTAAATTGGTAGCAAAATATGGCAAGCGCTGTCTGTCTTTCAAATAAGATTCAGTTTCTATTACATTCATAATATGCAAATATTGTACAGTTTGTGTCCAACTTATTGTATACACACAGATCAGAACAATATCAAATAAAAGATTTATAGAAAAAAATAAAAAAACATGACTTGCTTGATGTTTTTATTTTGCAATACTGTTCATTTATAAATCACAGCAGGTGGTTAAAGAAAAAAAAAACAATTGTCAATTACACCAACACATTGAGTGAACAGCCAATCACGATGCACTTAGACTTTGAGCACACACCAGCTAATGAATTGTACTCACGTGTCAATTACGTTATCTAGTCATTTGTTTTTGCAGAGCAGAACAAAAAAAGGCCGACATGATTAAGGCCTAATCTCTGTTCATTTGAAAAGCACAGCTGCAAATTGTTCTCTCTGCTTCCACGAAAGAGTCCAGCCATTTTGAATGGATTGATCATCCGTGGCCAACCCTGCTGCCCCTGACATTCCCACTTCTTTGTTCTCCCGCTAATCACTTCAAAGCTCCCCGCAAGTTCTCCCTTTGCACTTGGTGTCCGCTTGTCCCATGGCTGTGTGGTGTTTTGCTAAAGCATCATCACAGTGTGAGTTTCTCCATCCATGCCATGTGTGGATTACGGAGCATTACATGTCCTGGCCTGCTGATTGATTCTTCTCAGGCTCTTTATCTGGATTTGGAATTGAACTGCATCACCGATTCTCGTTGGACGTCTATTCTTTGGCACTTGTGAAAACGAATGACAATTTGTTATCAATATTTTCTTTCAGCCAGCACATCACATTGTCTGAGTTTCAGGTGGTGGGGCGAGCTTGGGGCATCTGTCTGCTTCGTTAATTATCATCAAAGAAAACAGACACACTTCCATGTTCTTCTCCACACACACACACACACACACACACACACACACTCGCGCCATTTTCACTTTCACGTCTGTCACGTCCCTTCCGGCTGTGTGGAAACATAAAGGTATCTTAGCTCATCAGGTTTTTCAGTCGTCACTTTGACCAATGTTATGTTGTTATGTTATGTTATGTTATGTTTTGTTTTGTTTTTTATTTTTTTATTTTTGTTTTGTTATGTTCCACATTGCACGTGGAAAATAACTTTGCACAGCAACAGGATTATTTCTCAGAGATATAAATCACCTCACTGCAATCCCCGGTGGTCTTATTGGGAAACAATATTTTGTGGCTGAACATGTGGTTGCTGTATTTTTATGATCGATTTTATGATTCAAACATGCCGCGATTGCCAAGGAAGAAACAGTTGACCCTGCTGCTAAAGCTAAAGACTTTGGGCCGATAAAACAAGAATCTTCCTATTTTTCACAAGGTGAAGTTGGTAAGTATGTATTATTCTGATTTATGAAATAACTAACTAATGTAATAGCGTTAAATCAAATGACTGTTGACAGTCTCCATAAAACTACAATTAGCCAAAGTGACTCAGCAAAAAGTCTCGGCATTATATGTTGACTCGTTTGCAATAAATACTTTTTTTCTCTTCTTCATACCCACAAAAGCAAAAACATCTGTCTCGTTCAGATCATTTGGTTTAATGGATGTGTTACGTGACAATGTGCTGCTTTGTGGTCACGCCATGTCTGCCATTAAAAGCCTGGCCCTGCACAGTCCTGACCAAGACGAGGAAGTCCAATCACATTACCCCACTTTGAAGATTTTGTTACTTTTCCATAAAACGTAACATGGTTTAGCATCTTGCCATTTTATGCTACACAGTCCATCCTTTCTTTGCAACAAGCTTTGGTGGTCCCAAGAGCTGAAAAGAAATCTGACTGATGAAGAAAGAGAAATGTGGAGAACGGAGGTGAGAAAGCAATCATTTATCTCTCAGGTGATAAGTGACATTTAGTATATGTGCACACACACACACACACACACACACACACACACACACACGTAGTACCTGCGCTGGTTCAGCCGTGTGTCGCCCAGCAAACACAGTCTGAATACTGATTAACCAATCAGGGCCTGCTTCTGCCCGGCGCCAGAGATGCTTGTTGGATACCATGGCAACTATGAAAGCCTCAGCCAAATCTCTCACTGAGAATGGATATGAGCATATTCCTCCAGCTTAGACTGAGGAAAAGAACTTTTTATCTGGATAATCCATCCATTTTCGGAACCGCTTCATCCTCACGAGGGTCGCGGATGGACTGGAGGAGTCTTTGGGCGGGGCAAATCCTAAACTGGTTGTGAGACAATCGCAGATGATCATGATAACAATGCTGAACAGCAACTGCAATAAACTTTATGAATGAATAGTCCTGTATCTCAGAAATCAAAATAAAACAGAGCAGGATAGTACGTATTTTATAGCCCGCCTTTATGATGTCATTTATTCCAGCATGTTGGGAAAGCATATCAGAACATTAAACGGTTTTGTGAATTGTAAGGAAAAAAAGCGTGCAAATCAAGCCTATATTGTATTTCTTTTCAGCAGCCCTGCACAAAACGACTGGAGAGCAGCCCAGCGTGCTGTTTCGTTCATAAAAACGCAGTATCGAGCGCTTTCCTCCCTCTCTGTTGGAAGTATCTTTGAAGCCGCTGTGCTATATGAAGAAACGGGAGAGGCATTTCTTTCTAGACTGGTTTGCGTTATTTCTGTAGGCCCATTTTTTCAGGCATGGAAACAGGAAATGGACTGAATTCAGCCAGACAAAGTGATCAATGCCGACACTCAAAATCAAAAATCAAAAACAATGTTGTTCAGGCTTGGTGACCTTGGTAAAAATGAAGTTCGTCATTGTCAAAGGCAGTTTCTTAACAAAAGAAGATCACAGACTTAGCCATTTTAAATATCAACTTTATCAGTAAAAATGACAATTTAGACGGAATTCTGTGGAAGAAAAATATACAATCACCCTGTAAATTTCCATTGCCTAAATCAACACCTGCATCAGGTTGCCGCTCGTTAGTTTGCATTTAAATAGGAGTGGGCAAACTTTGGAGAGCTACCGGCGCAATCATGGCGCCAACATGAGAGATGTTAATTGAAACAAAAGGAGAGGATGATCAAACTTCTTAAAACAATGTCAAATCATCAAAGATGTCAGTTGGTCACACTCGGTCGGTCGGCTGTGTCTAAATTCTGGACCAATGACAAGGTTGTCAAAGGCAAGACCAAGGAAGAAATCAAAGCATCATGGCAGAAAACAGAGCATCTGCAGCAAAACAAATTAGGAATAAATAGGATTGATGAAGACTGATGTTGCTCTCAAATCCATGCCTCTGAGACTACAAGTGGTGAGCTAAAGTGTTTCTTGTTTTTGTTTTTTTATCATTTGTGTTATTTCCCTCATGTTTTATCTTTGCTTGGTCTGGAAATGTAATTGTTACTGACTTTGACATGTATGTTCTACTTATGACTTGAATTCAGTGCATATTTATTTATAGGTCACACTGATGTTTATTATATATTTTTTTTCACATCTCCTTCTAAATAAATTCTAACCCGTTTTGAACAGTAGTAGATAGAATTTTTATCCAGTGCACTGCTTGAGTAAGCTCACCCGAAAGAGCAATATGGCCTGTTTGCTAAGATGATCAGACACACGTCTGCTAGCATCTGGAAATGCCACTAAATGTCAGATGCTGACTTGATGGCACAGTTATTTTCAGGTGGACCTAAAAATGCTACTCCAAGCTCATCTGGGGGCTGCGAAGCCTGCTAAAAATAGAATTTGAAACACCCAATCGCGGAAAATGCACTTTATAAGTTATTGCTAGTGATGGGGAAAATGAAGCTTCATGAACCAGTTGTATTTTCTGGCTCCTCTAAATGGCAATGTTGGTTTAAAGTGAGGCTTTTAAGAAATGGCAAGTCGGTGGGCTTTCAGAGTGCCATCTAGAGGTCTAAGTAAAAACAACAACTGGTTCATGAATCATCTTGAAGCTTCATTTGCCCATCATTAGTTATTGCCACATCCTTCCAGTTCCTCCGAGCAATGCCAGAAGTCGGCCAACAGGTCATTATTGTCCAGCAGTGTGTTCTCGCGTGAGGTGGTTAGAAGAAACCACAGCTCCCTCTGGTGGCGATTTGAGTGCAGCGTAAGCGTGAGGTTTCTTCTATTCAAGCCATTTTATATCAGGTGTGATCAAGTCAAGTCAAATGTATTTACTATATGGCCCTTAATTGTAAACATGTCTCAAAGGGCTTCACCTTAAGAAAGCATTTAGACTTAATTGGTGTTCAATTTTGTACTATGGTGGCAGCAAATAGGAATTGAGTCCCGAGAATAATAAAAAAAAACTTTACTTTATTGAACGGATTCAATAAATGGGTTCTCTTGTTTTGCAGTTAACGTGACATTATGTGCAATGTAAAGGACAACAGCGCCACATCACTTATTTACACGTGCAGCACCAATCAGTTTCAAAATAACATAGCAGAAAGAAAACAATTTTAGTCACTCAAATAATGATCAAGCAGAACTTTATGGCAGTTGATTATTTTTTTTTTCTCATCTGAGGTAAAGTTAATTAGCTGACTTTTGCTTCATGTTGTCCTTAAGAACATAAATTCATTATGGAATAAAAAACAAAAAAGAATCACACAAGGACAAACATGAGTCTTTCATCTTTTGTGCATACAAAATGAAACCAGATTATCATTTCACATTCAATCTGAGATCAAATGCAGTTGCACTGATTGCCAGAAGTGGGCAATTTCGCAAATTTTGCCCATCCGTATTTTATCTGCAACCTGGCCACCCAATCATTGTCAGTCCATCCTTATTCATAATATGCAGTATATTAATATAATATACCGTCTATTCGTCCCCGTTATTTAAAAAGGGTCTCCATCCTCACTTTCACTACAGTCAGACTTTTTTTTTTTTTTAAACTTTCTCTTCCCTTATCTGCAAAAAAAAAAATTGTGGAGACGGATTAGCGGACCACTCCGTCAGTCGCTGGGACGGAATGCCCACCTCTGCTGATTGCATTGCTTCGAATCGCAGTCTGTGTGACTCCTGTAGCTCCAGCAAGATTTCAAGAGCCTGTGTCCTGATTACTCAAGTGTTACTAAGTAAGCTCTGACCCACACACTGCTACTCATGATCACAGTGACGTCCCTGGTGTGTCGGAAATACATAACTGTAATGAAATGGATTGAATTTCTGCTCCTATAACATAACTAAGAAACAAAGAATGAATGTCACATACATGCATATTTACAGGACTCGTGTGTTGGGCCGTAAAAAGTCATCAGTAAGGCTTTGATCGTTTTTTTCTGGAGCGGACTTCCACTGAGTTGTCACTAGGTGGCTCCCATTGATATCAGATTGTTGAGAGCTCCACCGAGGCACGGCCATTATCTTGGAATGACGTGCTGGTTGTCTGGTATGTGTTGTCATACGAAATGTTCCAACAAGGCGGTGTCAGATATTGGACATCCGGCGCCCCCGTGTGGCTCCTAGTGATGCTCGCAGCCTCGGTTCTCTGGCCCTGAAAACGAAATAGGTAAGAAGCGTATTGATCCCTCAGCAAGAAGTATCAGTGGCTCGGCCATACCTATAGTGCTCGTTGAAGTCGAGTCTGAAGCTGAGGAAACGAAGACTTTCATCTGAGCTGGTGGTCAGCAGCACCAGAAACTGCTGGACGATACTCTGAGGAGAGCAAAACACGGAGAACGTGACGAAGGGGAAGGACAAGCAGGTGGTGGCAATATGTGTGGGGGAAGCTTGCAACCTGGTAAAAGTGTGTGAGAATGCGGAGTTGGGAGCACATCTTTGGTATAGTTTCCTGAAACTCCCGAATCCTCCTCTTCTCCTCGGCTTCCTGTTCAGCGGTCACACCCCACTGACCCTAAAATGCGCACACACGCGTGTTCAGCACCGTTGAGTTTTTTTGTGGCTCCTCTCTCTTGGCTGTCTGACCTCCTCCTGGTTCTGCTGCTTCTTCTCCTCAAACTGCAACTGAAGGGCCAGTTCCTCCAGCGCAGCGCGGTACAGGGAGTCCTGAGCGTTCTGGAACTCGATAATTTGGTCAAAGATGGCCCTCAGTTGGTTCAAAAGAGACTTTAAAAGGTGGGTGAGAATCAAGTGTGAGTCATTTTGGCAATTTCATATTTTCCACTGACAGATGTACTATTAGATTACCCTGCTGTTATTGTCCAGCAAGCATCGCGAGATGATGGTGTCGAGGAAGACTTCATGGGCTGCAATGATGTGATCGAGGTCTTGTGCTTGCTGTACTTTATTCCATAGCTCATCCCAGGAACACTCCAGGACCTATAAAGACACAAAGGTAGGGTCCATAGTTGGACTAATCTGAACTTAAAATACGCTTTTAATGACGTGACTGCAATGGCCTGACCTCAAAGGTGATGTAGTATTGCATTTGATGGATGAAGTGGACCATCTCGGACGCCAGGATGTGGCACTGATGCAGCACGCCGGACAGTTCTGGAAGAGTAGGCGAGCACCAAAAGTTCAACCTTGTAAAGGAGGCTAGTAAGTGTTTTTTTTTTGCGTGTTTACAAACCAGGCATAGTTTTGAGCAGCTTGGCATTACACATCTGTCCTTTCCAGATGTCAGTTAGTATGTACTCCATTCTCTTGGCCCTCCACAGGAAGTTAAAAACACGCAGGTAGTGGCCCATACATTCCCTGGTGAACACCTGTCACACATACCTTGATGAACACAAAAGGCAAAAACACAAACGACTATCTGCGAGCGGTTACCGTAGCAATTGGTCCGTCGACATGGTAGTCCAGACTGAACACATCCCAGCCGGTATCTCCGGGAGAGACCTCGAGTAGTCGCACGTCAAGCCGTTTGAGGATCTCCACGTTGTCGTACTGGGCGTTGGTTGCTCTGACGGCTGTTTCTAAGATACCCGTCAGGTTGTGTTGGTACAAAGTGGTGGCAGGTCTCGCCAGCTCTGGTCTACATCAAAAAGAGTTGGAACTTGAAAAGAAACCTTGCTGCTGTCCAATTTTCTACTTTATTTTTCAGAAGCGGCGATGAGACAAGAAGAATGTGCTGCTTACTTGAGCAGATCCATAAGATGTCTGATGAAGTCTCCCTGGCCCAACAGCAAGTATCTCCTCATGGCCTGCAGGTGCTCCAACAGCAAGTAGTTCCGGTTGAGGACATCCAGCAGGTATTTACTGGTGTCAAAGTAGGCGGCGTCAATCTTCTCCTGAAACGCCCCCTCCAGGTCCGACAGCATTTCGGCTGCTACAAGATACAGGGCAGGGCTGGTGTTGAACTTTCGTAAATGTTACTTTTAACACCGGGTAGTGTGGATGCAAATAGACACTTTAATTAGTGATGGGGAAAATGAAGCTTCATAAACCAGTTGTTGTATTCTTTGGCTCCTCTAGATGGCAGTGTTGGTTTAACGTGAGGGTTTTAAGACATGGCAAGTCGGTGGGCTTTCAGCTCTTTGGTGAACAGAGAGGTCTACGTAAACACAACAACAGGTTCATGAATCATCTTGAAGCTTCATTTGCCCATCATTAAAAAGTGTTGGATTAACACTAGTAGATTTGGTTGCAATATTACTATAATACACTTGTCAGAATGATGCAATTTACAGCTAAATAAAACCAGAATATTCAACAATAATATTCTTGTGCATCTGTCCTACAGTCAAAAAAAAAAAAGGATGTAATAGGATGTCCACAGGCCACAGAAAAACCCACCGGCAGCTGATGAAGATGTGATTCTGTTTTTAGCAGTGTGGTCTTGGTAAAGGTTTGCTCTAGTTGTTGAGGGACAAAGTTACGCCCTTCAACACAGAAAATAAAAGCTGCAAATCTGACAGACTGGGGTCATTAGCTAAGTGTCCTTCACTGGTAGAGAAGACAAGGACAGTGAGCGGGAAGAGCATTGATCATTTACAGCGCCGGAATGTTTCAATATCTCCGAATAATTCCTACCATCTTTGGGTGTGTCTGTAGAGTTGGAGGCTGGTGTGATTTTGCCTGGTGGCGTTCGGTCATGACAAACCTGGTGCAGGAAGTTGATGGATTTACCAATGAGCAGAACCTGCAGGAAGGGGCTGATGAGAACAGGATGGAAGTTCTTCTCAGTGAGATTAGAAACACGTGTGCATACTTTACGAGCTTGGTCCATCGTGATGAACGAAGGGATCATTGACTTCCTCAGCGAGTACTTGTCGTGCCATAAGCGATCCGTTTTCACGTTTGGATCTGATGCCACGAAGAACTACAAACAAGTATAAAGCGTGGTGAAGTCGTGCACAATTGAATCAACTTTTCAATTTGTGTGTAAATTCACCTCGTGGTAAGTGTCTTCGAGCTCTCCATCGTAGATCCACCGATACAAAAAATTAAGGATGGGGTGTGACACCAGACTGAGGATGTGTTGCACCAACGCCCTCATCTGCGGGTCTCCCGTTTTCCCATAGGCGTGAACAGCCGAGGCGAGCTCCCCACCTTTCCGGCCTGACGCCGACACAATGCTAATTAACATACCGAAAACCCAAATGAGGCAGCGCGATTCACACGCCGAGGTTACCTTGACAGAAGTCGACGAGGGCGGCGAGCGTTTTAAGCCGTACTTTGGGGTCATACATCCAGACCAGGAGCCTTCTGAGAGTCAGATTGCTGTCTGTACACACCTGGTCATCTTCCACCTGCATCTGCAATGTACATGCATGTCAGCAAAGCTAATGATGTTAGCTAACCGTATTAGCATCAGCTCTGATACCTGTGAGTGGAGGACAGACAGGAGTCTGTAGTATTCCTTCAGCTCTTGGTGGAGCGATGCGCAGAAGCTCTGGGCCGGAGGAGCAAAGAAATTAGACAAATTGCACGAGTCAACTTCAAGTAAACTATTAGCAACGCACCTGTCCAACTAGTCCAAAAGCCCGGTCGAGGCTCCTGGCATCTGTGTACTTGCGGACTTTGTTGTGGAGCCAGCCAAGCTCAGACAGTCTGCTGCTGGTGTCCCTCAGGGATTTGCTCACCATCACCTGGAGAAGCACAAGGGCATCACACGAGATGCAGAAAATAATGATATTGTACAAAATGGCCACACTTTAACAGTAGGAGATTGAGCACAGAGATAGACGGGGCAAGGCCAATGTGGCTTTCTGCCAAAGAGCTCCCTATTGATCTGTTGAAGCTTTACCATCAACTCAGATTGTCTGGATATCAAATTATCTGCTGGACGGTGTGGCTATTAATCATTGCAGACTGTCGACGCACATCTGCTCGACAGGATTTGAATAGTGGAAAACCAAAATAATTTGAATCGTTAAAAGTGTTCATCCTCGTTGAAGGTACCTTGGTGTCTATTTGGTAACAATTATCTTGGGTGCTCATCTTGATGAACTTGCCATCAATCCCCTGGAACACATAGAGGATGTCCCGCACCAGTGCCGCCTCATTCACCTCACCTATAGATGACCAAATAAAAGGATTTACATTTGTGTCACCTTGCGATGAAAAGTCAGACCCACCTGATGCATCGCCATCCTGCCTGAGGCGGACTGCTCTGGTGCTGGCTTGCGAAGGTCCAAGGGTTGGCCGAATGGCGGCCGGGCTCAGAGCTGAGGCGCTTGCGGGAAGAGTCCAGGCGAGTCGAGACACCCCAGGTGGAGCGACTCCTGCCGCAGACTGTGGGGCTTGACTGAAAAATCCAGATATCATTCGTTTTGTTTTTTGAAAACGCTGTGGGGAGACTATGGACTTTGTAGAAATTGTTCTTGTGTTTACATCTTATCCCATCATCTCTTTACATGTGTTTGATGGTCTTCAACACCGAAGTAGAAAAACTTAAAAATATATATAAGTATTTGAAACAAAAACCTCTTCATGGCATTGACCAGTGTAAAAATGGAAAAAAAAAAAATCTGTCATAGGTTTGATGGATTTGTGTCTCACCCTGCCAACAGTGACTGCGGTGTTGGTGTGGGTCCATTGAGTGTGTACACTCCTAAACTTGAGATCCCACTGGTGGCCATGCTAGTTGACAAGCCGCTGCCCCTCTCCGCATAGCCCAGAGCCAGACTCTGGGGCCGGGCGCAGTAGAACGGGGTGGAGTGGGCATCTCGAGGGAGAGCCTGAGCAAACAGAACCCCATAGTTTCCAACCTGGAGAAGCAGACAATATTATCATACTTGGACTGTAAACGAGCAAACACAGAAAGTAAACATGTCGCACCCTACTGGAGGGCTTGCGGGGATCTTCAGAAAGGCTGAGAAGCAAGTAGAGAACAGACCAGCGATGCTTCAGAACTCCCTGTCAAACATGAGACCAACATTGACATATTTTGGCCTCCTGGAGATGTGACAAGCAGTACCAACCTGCGTCTGTAGTTTTCTATGCAGCTCCGAGAAGAGAGCAGCATCTGCCTCTCGTCGCTGCTTCAGCACTGTAAGTAAAAAATCTCAAGGCGTAATTATAAAGTGCCAGTAACGACATGCAGTCCAACATCACCTCCAAGGCCGCCAGACAATCTGTACTCAATAAACATGTCACAGTGTAAATGGAGTGCTATTTTTACATGAGAGCTTTGATTGATTGTTTTCCAACTAATGGTACAACTCAGGCAACTTTGATGGGTCGACTGGGAATTTACTCAGTGTTTCAGCCATTTCAGTTGAGTGCAACATAAAAAGCTTTAGTATACTAAGAAGCAGGTCTAAAAAAAAAACAGTATAGACTGGATATTGACGCTAAAAGGGGTAACGCTGCTGTGTTGTTATTGGTTTTAGCAAAACGACGACTTACGTTCTTTCTTGATCTTCTCCGTCACCAGGAATTCGTCCCGTTCAATAGTGGGAGCGTAGTTACTGCCAATGACTCGCACTGCATACTGGAACTGCTGGGCAACTTCAGCTGACCAGATAAATAAGAAGTGATGAATAAGGGACAGAAAACAGAAAATGATTAGCTTTTGAATACATAAGAATAGTATTGCTACTATGAATTCGTATTTTATTCGCATTTTTAGTTGTTGATTTGCACAAATAACGACAAATCTCCACTTGCCTGTTCATAATGCATGCAATGACCTGAGGCTGGCTACATTTAAGAGGAACCGGCATCTTTACATGAACTGATGCGCCGGACATAGCACCGCTCACGGCTTAAAAACCTCGATTGCACGAGGTTGGTTTGGGTGTAGTTGTTGAATTGCAAACCTTTTTTTTTTTTTTTAACACTGATAGGGAATCACCCGTTTTATTTATAGTCATGATTCCATCATTAGACACTGTGGGGATAGCCAACATATGCAGTGGGAAATATTGCTAGAAATTGTGACGTCTTACGAAAAGGAAAAAACACCGAATGTTGACAAACAGCCATTTACAATAAGTGACAATATTACTGATGCTGTGACAAGCCATGAATTTAAATGAGGCTCGAATCAGAGTTATGCTAATGTACCTTCGCTTTTCCCCGTAATTCTGCAGCAGAGACTCTGAAGAAGCACGTTGGGTGATTTCTGATCTAGGGTCGCCATTCTAGCCGAGGCTGACGTTTTGGGTGGTTTAAATGGCGAATAAATGACACTATGGAACTCAGAAATGCGTTCAACCACCCATTGCTAGCAGCGCCATTTTGCTACGTATAATCAAGTTCACGTCAACAAGGGACAAAAGAGCAAAGTCTTCAAATTAAGATATTTTAATTATATACTTTATGCGACGAATTATATTTATCAATAAAATAATAACAAAATCTAAAAGACTATTACTACACAAAAATATGAACATCCCAAAGATTCACTAGCAAGTTCATAACTGCCACGTTAACTGTTATGACATTTTATTTTGAAATGCGTCACCGGATATTGATGCACTTGCCAAATAACTTTAAAGTTGCCATTCACCGCAACCCGCCGAAAAGCGTCTCCAGGAAACGCAAGCGGGACAAACAAAATTTCGGTTACACGAAACATAACACTGCGAATCACTGTATTTATAGCTTTGTACCAACTTTCTATTAGAAATTATTATTTTATTTGTTCAAAAAAAATTACGTTATAATTTGTAGTTCAATATAGTAGCTCACACAATTGACTGAAAATAATACATTATAAACAGCAGTCACCGAATTCGGACGGGCGGTGATGGATCGAGAGAGAGAGAGAGACGTAGAGAGCGAGGGGGAGAGAGGGAGAGAGAGAGGGGGGGGAAGAGAGAGAGAGGGAGAGAGAGAAAGAGAGAGAGAGAGAGAGAGAGAGAGAGAGAGAGAGAGAGAGAGAGAGAGAGAGAGAGAGAGAGAGAGAGAGAGAGAGAGAGAGAGAGAGAGAGAGAGAGAGAGAGAGAGAGAGAGAGAGAGAGAGTTATATTCCACTAGTTGGGAGAGAGTTATTATTCCAGTAATTGAGAAATGAGTGGGGGAAAAGTTACTTGTGAGCTTCTTTGTGGTTCTTTTTTTAAAATAACTTCCAATTAGTTGGTGGAAGTTAATTTCGCAGCGACAGCACGCAAAGGCGCATGCGCCAACACCTGGCTACGCGTGACGCCCACTAGAGGAAAGCGCCTTTGTAGGGCGCGCGACGAAAGGAGATTAGAAAAGTCCAGTGCCACGGTCACTTGGATGTTAAAACGCTATTTGTCTCCGTCCAGTCACGGGGATATTCACCATCTCTCTCAGTATTTTATTTTATTTTTTTAGAAAGAGAAGGGCGTAAAGTAAAGTAATGGACCGGGAAGGAGAATTAAGAATAAGATAGCGCCGTTCCTGTGGAGCGCGTGACGGGAAGAAGAGAAGAATTTGCCGGGCAGGACAGAGGGACAGGATGGGGCTAGATCTCAGCACACTCCGGACCCTCATCAGCAGATATGTAAGTTCCGTATAACTCATGGCATCGGTGTCTTGCCGTTTCTTTCCCACACAAACCACGCGGACTTCATGTAGAGCAGCACTGATGCTTTCTACCACTCATCCGGATTACGTTTCACTCGAGAAATGAAGACACAAGAATGTAAAAAAAAACTGTTCTGTTATCGTCGATTGAATCCGAACTTATTTTGAATGCTGTCATTTGGAATGATTGACTTTGGTTTAGTAGAATTAAAGTTAAAGATCAACTCGTAGTTGTCATGACCTATGCGCCCATTGCCCAATTCCGATTGAATGAGTATAAATCCGATTCTATATCTGTGCAATGTAAACATACCCGTATCAAATATGTACCAACCATAAAGCCAGGGTTTGTGTTGTCACCTCAGAAATGAGCAACGTGGAAACAAGTTGGAACTTGCACAGAAAAGCAGCCAGCCAGCCAGCCACAAAATGCAGATTATCGAAATAAATTTAATACCATAATCATACTTGCAAATCCACTCATTTAATTAAATCGACGAGTGACTTTTTTATATGTACCCCAAAAGTAATTTTTATTTCATCTATGCAAACCAGTCCAAAACATTTTGTGACAGCTCCCATTTGAGAAGGACTACAAATGGAAAGGTCCCATGAATTATGTAATCCACTTGTTTTTCCCCCTGCTAGTCAAATCGATGGGCTGCAATTGAGCCACCATCCTGTATGGCTCTTGCATTAGACTCCACACTAATGTGTTGCACGAGCGAGTGAGCGAGCGAGGGCTGCTCACATGAGTCAGAAAGCTTCTTGCTCAGCTGAGGCTTAGGTCCGACCTCCCAACTGTTGCTAATGGGTAATAAAATGAAATCCCTGCTGCATGGGAGCTGAAATGGAGTCGGACGCAGGCCGAGACACGACTGCGACTGATTGGTTGTGGGATGCTAATGAGGTCTGCTCGTGTAATTGATCTGGATAACAGCTCAAGACAAATGGCTTTAGGCTAAATTGATTGTGATGACAGTGTATGCACTGTGAATTGTGAATATTTTGGATTAGGGTTTGCTTTCATAAACGGGACACTGCAAAATAATGAAGATTAACCCGCCGCATTTATATGAGAAGAAATAAATACATCTTCATTTGCTCATCTGAGGAGATTTTCTTTTAATAAGGGAAGTTTGTAATTAAGTTGTTTAGCGAGAAATTCACTTATAAATACATCTAACAGCCCAGTTACAGCGTAAGAGTCACCACAATGGCCGCCGTCTCTCAGTAGACCAAAAGAGCAAAGGATGGTTATGTAAGATCACTTCTCAAGTGTAATACACACTCATGCAGAATGACAACGAAATGTGACATGAATGAACTCACTTGCTCGCTTCGCCCATTTCTCCCATCTTCCCCTGCAATGGTTTTAACAAGACCATTTGGGAAGGCTTTAAATCAAAAGTATTGAAAGCCTGTTGCTGCTTCCCGATGATGTAATAACCCTTTCTTAATTTTTGTCTCATTCCATCCACTTCAAGTATAAATCAAATATTTCAGAGTGAACCAAGCTCAAATAATGATAGAGGATTGCAACACTATTGTGTACTTTAGTGTGTCAAATGCCCCGCCTCCATGTCGAGGTGTGCATCTGCAGCCAAACAGCATTCCACCGCGTCTGACTAATCGCGATTCCTGGACAGGAAGCTAAATCTCCTTCTGCTTGGGGATTAAAGGGTTACTGGTGTTCACTACCTTCACGCTTTTAATCTGCTCGACCAATCCAAGCCAATCACCGGCCTTCTGCTTGCTGCTTGTATTCTACCTGTTACACAGTTTATGCCATGAAAAGCTGCAGAGATAGCTTTGTTTCAGTGACGCCATTCGTGCCGGGGCAGGGAATAGACCCGTAGCTAGGTGAGGTGGAGGCCAGTGGCTCACATGCACTTCTTGGCGCTGTCTGCCTATCAATAATTCATAAGCAGACACGATGATAGTACTTGTGGAGTCTTCTATTCTTTTAATGTGTGTGTGTGGTGGTGGGGGGGTGAAAGGGTGTTTAGGGACACCCTGGAGTGCTTTAGGTCCCTTCTCTTGGGTCACCAGACACATCAAGAGCAGGTAAATGTCCTGGCGTGACTGGACCTCCACCCCCCCCCCCCCCCCCCATCGATATAATGCAGCCTTGATGCCCTATTTTCAAAGATACGCGCGCTAAAGGTGTTTTCCATTACACGCATAAAGTGGACTTGAATTTAGACCAGCTAAAAGCAGGTCTAAGTTGTGGCACGTTCAAAAAGTTTGGGGTCAGAAATGTCCTTATTTAAAAATAATAATAATTCAATGAGGATAACGTTAAAATAATCTATACCAGGGGTCTCAAGGTCAATTTAAAATAAATTTTAAATATCCTCAATTTGTAAACTTTTGAGATATTTCTAGGCAGAGCATAATATCGCCAGTTATTTTAGGTATAAGTCGACTTATTTGGGAATAATATCATACTCAGTCTGCTTTGAGTTATAATAAATAAATAAATAATTGGTTTTGTCTGTTCAAAAAAGGTAAGACACCTGCACTAAATATCAACGACCAGACTACTGTAAGCATTTGAGACTTCATGTTATGGTGCAGAGCTTGTGTGAGAACCGCTGCAGTTGCATTCGCAGCCCATAGAACAAGGATACCGGGGCGAGATAGCCCCGGGTTAATGACTCGTGGACTCCCCTATTCCAAGAAAGAGATATGTTTGAACTTGGCTTGTCATGTCACTGTTGCTCTCTGCAACCTTAATGTTCTCCTTGACACTGGGAGTGATAGTGGTGCAACTCACTGGAACAAAGTATTCCCAGTTCCAGTCCCAGACAGTAAATAAAAGCCCAGTGATAATATACAGCCCATTTTTCCAAATGCTGACGATGCACCCGACCAATACCCTGACTCTCTCGCGTTCGCTTCAAAGCTTTCACACTACGGATTATTCTGACCTTGGATAGATCTGATAGCCGTGTGAATGTTTATGCCCTGAAGTAACCCCCCTATGAACAACTTTGGGCGCAAATCAGCACTGATTGTTGTATTTTTCGCACTATAAGGCGCACTGGATTATAAGGCGCATCCTAATTAATTTAAATTTTAACTTTTTAAGCGTGCCTAATAGTGCGGAAAATACGGTAATTTAATTGAGACCATGTCTGTGACCTTTGCTGACCTCCCATCATTTACAGGCATCTTCATGGACACCACTTTCTTACATATTTATCGTTTTATGATCGGATTTGAGATTCCAAACAACACAAGCACTTGGCAGCAGTGGAAACTCGCCGACACGAGTTGCGGGAACCGGGCCGTACAAAAAAAAAGACCATGATGTCCGACGACCGTATCAATCATGAAACAAAGTGCAACGTTACTCAGCGTAAATCCAAGTTCTTGTTTAACAGCACTGCATTAAACATTTTAAGCATGAATAAATAATCACCACATTAATGTTTGATTGGGATTTCTACAAAGAAAGCAGCCACTGCTGAATTTGCAATATCATTTCAATCACGAATTTGGGCTTACAACAACTTTAAAAAAAAAAAAATCTCCTATTTGGTTCACGATCTGCTAAGCGCTATTGTTTGCTCTTAAGTGATTTGGTTCTGAGAAGGTATTTTTATTAAATAGTTCCTGCAAATGTAATTATTTAACCTGAACAACTGGGTGTCCTGGAATGCTCTTCTACATAAATTGAAGCTTGTAAGGTCCATTCCAACGGCACTACTCAGCCCAGGTCATGTGCCTAGCCTCATGCTGGCCACATGTTATCATGCTCTTGTTGCTCCTCTTTGATATGATCAGTCTTTTACACTCTGACGAAATCATTGACTTTAAGTTCCAGTGGTTGAGTAGAATATATTTTGTAATATATTGAATTAACAACAAAATAAGGTGCATGCGAGGGAATATTTAGACAAGGTCATTCATCCTTATTTATTTATTTATTTATTTATTTATTTATTTATTCATTTATTTATTTATTTATTGAAGTGACAAATTGTAGTGTCAAAAACATCCTCTGTGGTCTCGGAATACTTTTTGAGAAATTTAAAGCCAAGAATATTTCCTTTGTTTTTAAATACAAAACAATGCAAGTACGCCAGTAAAATCTTTTATAAAACAATGGCAAAGAAAAGCACTTATGAACAAAGACCCTCCAAAATCAATAGTGAAATTAAATGATATTTGAAATTGCTATAGTGTTCAAATGTCATCTTTTGGCAAACTCAAGTGTCGTGATTTTGGATGTCATTTTTCCCGATAAAAATATCAACAAAAAAGGAGGCGGGGAATGGAATAATCGCCATGGTAATCGATTCGAAAACAAATTGTATGTGACAACCCTAATGTAAACATTGTCAATCAAGATTAGGAAACATTGATCTAATCTACTGGAGATAAAAGCATAGATAATCTTCTTCTAGTCTTCTTGGAGCTGATTGTTGATGGAGCATTGAGCAGAAACAAAGCAAGATTTTAGGATTCGACCAAAGCTTTTCAGTCGATCATCATATTAGCAATAGAGTCCTTGAAGCCAGAACCGTGAAGATCCAAAAGTCAAGCAGACTTTATGTTGACTTTTTCCATTGCAGCTTTGTTTGTATTTGGTTTAATGGCAATATAATATAATGGAGACCATTACACAAAAGTCTCCCCCACAGGACAAAAATCAGGGATGAGCGAGAAGCGCTAATGTGCAAAGTGGCAAAACACACAACATTGGTGGGGCGATAAAACAAGAAAAGCATTTTGGTTCTTTTCCCCAGACTCCTGTGAGACATCCAAGGTATTGAGTTACAGCAGGGCAGGAAGTTGAGACAGAAACTGTCGCTGAATTCCCCATCATACTTCATGCTTTCGCTTTTCTTTCATAATTCGGGTACTACAAAACATGTAGGAGCAAAAATGCAGCTGCACTGGCAAAACATGTATCCCACGTGATTTGAACTCAGAAAGTTGAGTTGGGGGGGGGGATCATGTGACTCTCAGCAGTTCTTTCCCTCTCGCTGTGCACAATGAGTCAAGTATAAGAACTGTTTGGGTGATTCCCCTGACAAGGAAAGAATGACTGTGATTATTCTCAGGGAAGTTGTGCTCGTGGTTAATTCAAATTCAATTCAATTTAATGGTTAGTTAAAATTGAATTAAATCAAATTAAATCAAATTAAATCAAATTAAATCAAATTTAATTTAATTAAATTTTAAATCAAATTAAATCAAATTTAATTTAATTTAATTTAATTTAAAATTTAATTTAATCTAATTTAATTTTTAAATTAAAATTACAATTTAATTAAAAAAATAATTAGATGTGTTGATTTGATTGAAGAGTTTGTCCTTAATGACATTAAATGGCTGCATTTATTTATGCTATGGTGGTTTTGACCACTTCCGAGACAAATCTATCAATATTTTAGTTACAGTGCAGAGATACTGCTTTATCTCATGTGGTTCGGGGAAGTGTCTGTAGAATTTTTTATTTTTTAATGGGTTATCACAGCTGTTAACACACATGACAAAAATGTTGCTAGCCCTCTATTCAATAAAAAAAAAGTTACAAGAGTCACCACCATGCTCACACCACTTTTCAATGGTTTAGCCAAGGGATGTGTTTCTCAAAATTGATAGAATGTGTCTCATTTCGAAATTTGCTTTAAATAACATCGCCGAGTCTGACAATATAACTGTTTAAAAGCCTTTAAACAAGATGTGCAGATGTGTGCATATTTATAGGCTGATAATGCTTCTCCAGCAAAATATACATTTATGATAGCGTTAATGTGTCCAGTAGAGAAGCATTACTTATTTATATCAAACTCTAAAATCACAAATATGCCGACTAAGGCTCTTCACAAAAAGCGTTATAGCGAAAGTGCTTAGTTCGGTACCTGTCGTGCATTATATGGCATTTCCACTCAATATTGCTGGTCTGAACATTTTGGAAATCGCAAAAACATTCCATTTTAATTCTTAATAGTATGGACTAGCCCTTACCCTAAGAGTTGAGTGCTGGTTTGTGCTAATGTGAAATCAGTAAAACACAATCAACACTCCCGTGCTTATCTCCCGAGAGTAGCTTGCTCTTTGTCGTCCTTTTTATCTCTGCTGGCATAAACACCATCAAAAGCACTGACGTCTATTTACAGTCTAGCCATTCTCCATTCTCCAATCCCAGCTGACTTTGGTTGAGAAACCATCTCGACCTGATCCCCAGTCAATCACAGCGCAGACTAAAAGCAAACTTTCTTTTTTCAATACATACAACAAACCCTGAGTTGGCATGTCTGATTCATTGAGTCGTGAGGGTGTCTGGTTATATCACAGAGAACAGGCCACCATCATTTGCCTTTGTTGACTTTGTCTGTCACAGCCTGTTCTCTGCGACAACAATGAATCAACCTTAAAAGCCGCATTGAAACAATGGTCGTCTGTTTCGCTCGTCGGTTATCTTTACACACCAGATATCACGCAGCTGTAATGTGTACATCTCCAAATAAACTACATGGAACAACAGATTTGGGTTTTTACATACACAGGAAGTGTAAATAACAAGTTAGTGCTCACTTTTAGAGCGACAATGACATTTCTGGGACAACTTTTGAAAATGAAGCTTCATGAACCAGTTGTTGTATTCTTTGGCTCCTCTAGATGGCAATGTTGGTTTAAAGAGAGGGTTTGAAGAAATGGCAAGTCGGTGGGCTTTCAGAGAGTGCCATCTAGAGGTCTAAGTAAACACAACAACGGGTTCATGAATCATCTTGAAGCTTCATTTGCCCATCATTTGGCTATTAGTCATCCCAGCCAAGGCTCTTTATCAAATTTTTAGCATTCTGGTCATAGTTATAAAGGACTAAAAAAGGGTCTTACCAAAAACTTTGTCCAACATTTTCCCATCATTGTTGGTGGTGAGGTTGGAGGTGTTGGAGTTTTTCGGAAATGTGTCCTCACTGTGATGGGTGCTACCCATAACACATTCGAGGAAACTCAATTGTAAAGAACAATAGGAGAGGTGGAGTTTGCTCATCTAGATATATATATATCACGAGTGAGACAATATTTGCGTGGCATTGAGTGTAACTCGGACTCCATTGAGGCAGACGGATAGAAAGTCTCCGGGCTCCCGTCATCCATCTCGCATCCATCCTGACCACAAACGCTTCCCCTCAAACTATAAATAAACTTCTGAAAGCCATCATGTCCTGAAACATAAAACGGCGCTCGAAGAGATTACCAAGGTTCAGAATAGCCTAATGTCTCCAGTTACAAACAAAGGCTGAATACACCAGCATCTTTCATAGAGTTTTATTTGGTAAGGACCTCGTCTGATTCGATTAAACTCAGACAGGCTTTTCTGCAAAAAGCTTGAACGTGGGTGGAAGTTGAAGTCGATCGATAGCAGGGTGGCTATAAAGACTTCCAGGAAGAGTGGCCAATGAACTGGAGCCCAAATAAACCAGTAGAAATGGACAATCAATTACTCTCAATACTCTAAATGTCACCCAGAAATGCAAAATTGCAATTTTGTTCTTCTTTGTTTTGCATTTTATAGCTGGTGCGACTTAGTGTCCGGAAAATACGGTAATTGATTCAAACATAAATGAACGTGGAAGGGAACTTTGAATGGTTTGCTATCCTGTTTGTGAATTGCTTAGACGGAACATTGGTGTCACATGACATGCTGCTGTTGAAATAATGTGTGACGTCTGTATGATTTATGATGAATTTCTCGGCAGTGTGTGGGTGAGGAGAACTGGGTGGACAGCAGGACAATCTACATTGGACACAAGGAGCCTCCTCCAGGGGCCGAAGCTTTCATTCAACAAAGATTCCCAGACAACCGCATAGTGTCCTCAAAGGTCAGTGAAAGCATAATTAATGAATAAATGAATGAATGAATGAATAAATAAATAAATAAATAAATTAAATAAATAAATAAATAAAAAAATAAAATTTAATTTTATTTAATTTAATTTAATTTAATATGTGTAAGCCGCACCAGACTATAAACCACGGGTGTTTGAAATGAAATGTCCTCTTTTCTATTACCTGCATTACCCAAACAAATTATTTTACACTATCATGAAAAATCCATAAATAAGCCGCACTGGACTATAAGACGTAGGGTTCAAAGCTTGTGCAAAAAGTAGTGACTCAAGATTATTGTACATGCATTAATTAATAGAATATGTTCGAAATAAAGATACCGTATTTTCCGGACTATAAATATCTTGAGTTCTCTTTTAATTGAATTTCTACCAGTCACTGTGATTGTCTCCGATACATACATCAACTGATCTGACTTCTTTGTGTTTCTCAGTACACATTTTGGAACTTCATCCCCAAGAACATGTTTGAGCAGTTCAGGAGAGTTGCCAACTTCTATTTTCTCATCATATTTTTGGTTCAGGTAAAGTGCCCCATTAAAGTTAACGGTATGTTGTTATATTTTTATTCAAGATTATTTCACCATGGTCCACTTATAAGGCATTGATCGTAAACCTAAATAGTGAGAATTCACTTATTGCATGTAAGGCGGCAGAATATCAATTATGTTTTTAAGATGGAGAGAAGCCATAATTGAAATCGGGATTACGATTGCCCAAACGGTGGATAATTTTTTTTCTTCTTGCCGTGTGGCTGCTATTGCATGAGAAGTCAAAATAAAATGTACCTTTTGCGTTCATCCCATTCCATTTCGCACTAGTATTTATTTTTGCATTCTTTGAATTTAAGAATAACATCTTCTGTGTGGACAAAATGGCTAATGTCATTGTGTCTTTTTTGAAAGCCGGAAAATGTCTTTCCATTGTCTTTTTTTCCAGTTGATCATCGACACACCCACCAGTCCAATCACGAGTGGACTTCCGCTTTTTTTTGTCATCACAGTTACGGCAATCAAACAGGTGAGTGAGCCTAGAGGTCAGGTGGTGTCACGCCACGTACCCTGTCACCACCCACTATGAGACGCTTTCTTCTTCTCAGGGTTACGAGGACTGGCTGAGACACAAAGCCGACAACTCCGTCAACCAGTGTTCCGTCCACGTGCTGCAAAACGGAAAAGTGATCCGCAAGCAGAGTCGCAAACTACGGGTGTGTTTTGAAACATTTCTGTGTCCAACTCCGTTCCTGAGATATCTCACCTTTCAATATCCCTCAGGTGGGAGACGTCGTCTTTGTGAAAGAAGATGAATCATTTCCCTGCGATCTCATCCTTTTATCTTCGTCCCGGGATGACGGAACCTGCTTTGTCACCACGGCGAGTCTTGATGGCGAGAGCAGTCACAAGGTGCGGAATGGCGGACATCTTGTCCGTCGCCTGTTATTTGAATGCCTGAATGTTTTGTAGACCTACTATGCAGTGCAGGACACCAAAGCTTACAATGTTGAGAAGGAGGTGGACTCAATCCACGCTACCATCGAATGTGAACAACCACAGCCGGATCTGTACAAGTTAGTGAAAGCTTCATTTTTTGCATACCGTATTTTCCGCACTATAAGGCGCACCAGATTATAAGGCGCATAGAATGAATAACTCAACGTTGCTCAAACGTTAATGCAATCACAATATAGTAACACTCGAAATAGTGAAAAGAATAATGTATCAATAACTCAACGTTGCTCAAACGTTAATATCACACAACACACAAAATAAACGGGTTACTTTAATAAGTTAGTCCTCATCCACGAAATCCATATTGGTCCATATATAAGGCGCACCGGATTATAAGGCGCGTCTTTTGAGAAAATTGGAGGTTTTTAGGTGGGCCTTATAGTGCGGAAAATACGGTACATTAGTTCTTCCTGATTCTCTGACTTTTTTTTTCCTCCAAATAGGTTTGTCGGTCGCATCAACATTTATATGCACAATGAGCCAGTGGCGAGGTAAAGTTATCACGGGTCCCCTTCAAATACAGAATAGATTGGGTGATTGTCAGTGATTTTATATATTGTGACATTTTCCTCATGGTTCCGAAAAAGACGACTTATTAGGATTGCTGTTGTTCACAGGCCGTTAGGATCCGAGAACCTGCTTCTCAGAGGAGCCACACTGAAGAACACTGACTACATTTATGGTAAATTTCAGGAACATATTGGTTATACAATTTGTCAATTTTCCATAAAGAGGTCATTGCTTTTCTGTCACCTTCTTATTGTAGCAGTTGCCATCTACACGGGGATGGAAACAAAGATGGCTCTCAACTACCAGTCCAAGTCTCAGAAACGCTCTGCAGTAGAAAAGTACGTTTTTCTGTACATTGTCATCCAAAAACCGGAGCCTCAATTTTTCCACCCTTTTGTATGCTTTTTAGCAGATTGTTTTGCTTTCCATCGTTCCATCTATATTTTCCAACCGTTACATTTACCGTATTTTCCGTACTATAAGGCACACCTAAAAACCTCTCAAAAGCCGACAGTGCGCCTTATTGTCCGGTGCGCCTTATATATGGACCAAATTCCAAAATTTAAACTGGCCCGAAGCATTGTGTCATGAAATCAATCATAAGTGGCCCGCTGCAGACTATGAATCATGAATCAAAAAGACTACGGATCATTATTTTGTGATTCTAAAGTAATTTGTTGCGTCTGAAGTTGAAATAAAAAAGATAAAATGGAGAATGATTTGGATTAAAAATCTGACATGATGCATTAATAGTGCGCCTTATTGTCCGGTGCGCCTTATAGTCTGGAAAATACGGTACATTTCCAGACACAATTTGTGCAGAGGATATTTAACAGCTTTGGTCTTGGCAGGTCAATGAACGCCTATTTGGTGGTCTACTTATGCATTCTGATCATCAAGGCCATTATCAACACGGTGCTCAAATACGCGTGGCAGGCCGACCCAATCAGAGACGAGCCCTGGTACGATCAAAGAACTGAGGTCGAGAGGCAGAGAAATATTGTGAGTCGGTTGTCTCACACTGCTGGTTATTCTTTTTATTTATTTATTTTCTTGTTGAGCTTCTTCTTGCCTCCACAGGTGATAAGAGCCTTCACAGACTTCCTGGCTTTCATGGTCCTATTCAACTACATCATCCCTGTTTCCATGTACGTCACTGTGGAGATGCAGAAGTTCCTGGGCTCCTATTTCATAATGTGGGATGATGAGATGTTTGACCAGGAGCTTGGGGAGAGAGCAGTGGTCAACACATCAGACCTGAATGAAGAGCTGGGACAGGTTCCCCTCAATGTTTTCTTTTGTTTGTGAAGAATTTCTCCAGGTGGCATTTCCGTAGATTTAGCCTTTTGATCTTCTCACCAGGTGGAGTACGTGTTTACTGATAAGACAGGGACGCTGACGGAGAACAACATGGAGTTCATCGAGTGCTGCGTGGATGGACACGTTTATGTGGCCCAAGCTATTTGCAATGGACAGGTTCGCCATTTTTGAGGAATAACAATTCTTTATCAATGGCGGAGAAGGCATCTACGAATCTTCTGATTGGTTTGTTTCTGAATCCCTCGCTTCCTCCATTTCTATCCTTAGGTGATGCCTGGTGCAGATAGCATGGACATGATTGACACATCTCCAGGTCCTCAGGCCAGGGTGAGTGCAGGCCACATATTGAGCGTCTTTTATTTACTTGTATTTTTTTTGGAGTAATAAGTTGTCTCTCCGAACGATAGGAGCGTGAGGAGCTGTTTTTCCGTGCGCTGTGCTTATGCCACACCGTGCAAGTGAAAGAGGAGGAGACGGTAGACGGCATCAAGCAGGGCATCCATCACGGCAAGTCCACTTCCTTCTACATCTCATCATCCCCGGATGAGGTGGCGCTTGTGGAGGGCATGAAGAGGTGTCTTAATACACACATAATATAACGTAACCACGCACTCTTATCGTACCATTTGTAATATTTTGGTCTCGCTGAAGGCTCGGCTTCACGTATCTGAGACTCAAAGACAGTCACATGGAGATCTTGAACAGAGACGAGAAGATTGAGAGGTTAGGGTTTCTCCTTTTTTAAATGGATTGATCCTCTTGCTTCTGAGAACTATTAAACGTTTAAGTGGATTCAACCTCCCTCCATCAGGTTCGAACTCCTGGAAGTTCTGACCTTTGACTCGGTCAGACGGAGGATGAGCGTCATTGTCAAGTCCAGCACTGGTAATACGGATGTTCTGCTTGGGTCTGATTTCTCCATGATACTTCTTCTTTTGTTTACGTTCAAAGGTGAGCTGTACCTGTTCTGCAAAGGAGCAGACTCGTCTATCTTCCCAAGGGTCGTATCGGGCAAGGTGGATCAAGTCAAAGCTCGGGTGGAGCACAACGCGGTGGTGAGTGCATACTCGCGCCGCTCCACGGAATTTCCCTTTTTGCTTTCATCATGCGCCAACCGGATCTCCCCCCCAAGGAGGGTCTTAGGACACTCTGTGTGGCATACCGGCCTCTCAGTCCAGCGCAGTACCAGGAGGTGTGCCAACTGCTGAGTCGAGCCAAGTTGGCACTACAAGACAGGGACAAACGGCTGGCGGAGGCGTACGACATTATTGAGAAAGACCTCATCCTGCTAGGAGCCACCGCTGTGGAAGACAGGTAGACACAATCCGCCATGCAAGGTTCAGTTGATATACAGTAATCCCTCGTTTATCGCGGGTAATTCGTTCTAAAACCACCCGGCGATATGTGAAAATCCGCAAAGTGGTGTCACCATTTTTTGTGTGTATTAAACCATATACGTTATCATTAGAACATTAAATAATAGTTTCAAACATGTAAATACTATATTAATATGTAGACAGAAAATAAAGTATAAATAATATAAATGTGATACGTGTGTGTAACATGTAGCCATAGCTAAAGTATACATCCTGTAAATATGTTTTTAGAACTCTTTTATTATTATAATAACTTTTTTTATGACAAGGTACAAATGTACATACTGTAAATATGTTTTTAGAACTCTTTTATTATTATATATTTTTTATAACGAGGTACAATACTGTAAATGTGTTTTTAGAACTCTTATATATATTATTACTGTAATTGTGTGGACACTCCCTGCCGTCTGTGGGCAACTTTTCTGCCATAATTCCTCAATTTAGAAGTTTTATTTTCAATTTGTGATATTTATTTTTAATTTGGAAAAAAATCCGCGATGATTGAAGCCGCGATAAACGAACCACGTAATAGTGAGGGATTACTGTATCTGAGTGTGAATGGCTTTCTGGCGACTTGCTTCTAATTGGCTGGAATAGGATTCGGTTTGTTTGGAACTAAATTGGATAGACGGTGGAAAATGGATGGATGGATGGATGAATGGGTGGTATTCTTGTCTAGGAAGGCTGTCTCCCATCATCCCACCACATGGGTTCTCCATTTCATGCATGCTACTGCCTTAACGACTCGCTGAATGATTCAATTGTTATTTCATGCCAAGACATTGTTAGCGAGGAGGGAATTGGACATCATCTTGGACTTTTGCAAAGTGAGTTAGACAGAAAGTTGGCCTTGCGTTTCACCCTTGGCTTGTTTCTTCTTTAGTTGCAACTTTGGTTATACGGCAAATGGAAGGTTCAAACCTCTGGATGCCTTCTAACAATTTCCTTCCTCCGTTTTTAGACTGCAAGAAAAAGCGGCGGACACCATCGAGTCTCTGCACAAGGCTGGTATGAAGGTGTGGGTGCTGACGGGCGACAAGATGGAGACGGCAGCCGCCACTTGCTACGCCAGCAAGCTTTTCCACCGCAACACGCAGATCCTGGAGCTGACCACCAAACGCACGGAGGAGCAAAGTCTTCACGATGTCCTGTTTGATCTGAGTAGAACTGTCCTCAGGCAGCACGCTGGCATGAGCAGGGACATTTCTGGGTGCGTTTGTCAGCAGATGATTTGGGAGAAGAACTCAAACGTCATTGTACACGTCTGCGCTTCAGTTTATCAGGTGACTACATGGACTACGGCCTCATCATCGACGGAGCCACCCTCTCGACGGTGATGAAGCCGGGCCAGGAGGACTCCAACTCGGGGAACTACAAAGAAATCTTCCTGGAAATTTGCCGCAACTGCAGTGCCGTACTCTGCTGTCGGATGGCGCCGCTCCAGAAAGCACAGGTACAAAATGAAGCTCTTCCTCCCAATGTGAGGATTTCATTTTCTGATACTTTTCAAGGTTGTGAAGCTGATCAAGACCTCCAAGGAGCATCCAATCACACTTGCTGTCGGAGATGGAGCCAATGATGTCAGCATGATCCTTGAAGCTCATGTTGGCATAGGTGAGAACATTTTCAAGCATTAAAAGTTGAGGAGCAGTTCATGGGACAAAATGGCCGCCTTCAGGTATCATGGGTAAAGAGGGACGTCAGGCAGTGAGGAACAGCGACTATGCCATTCCCAAATTCAAACACCTGAAGAAGATTCTACTCGTCCATGGACACTATTACTACATCCGCATCTCTGAACTTGTACAGTACTTCTTTTACAAGGTACCACCGTGTGGATTGTGTATTAATTTCCAAAGTGCAGCATAGACCAACCATCTTTGTTTCCCTTCCGCCAGAATGTCTGCTTCATCTTTCCGCAGTTCCTGTACCAGTTCTTCTGCGGTTTCTCACAACAGGTAGGGATGCGCAACGCAGAAATACATCTGGAAATGTATCATCGTGTCTCTTCTCATCCTCAGCCACTGTACGACACCGCCTACTTGACTCTGTACAATATTAGCTTCACTTCGCTACCCATTCTGGTCTACAGTCTCATCGAGCAGCACATCAACATGCACATCCTGAAGAAGGACCCATCTCTGTACAGGTTGGAGCTAACCATAGTTGTCACCTTCTATTTTTTCTGTCCAGACGCTGACGCCAGCATTTTTGTAGCTCGTCTGAAATGAGACAGTAAAGTGTCGATTAGCAAATGCTAATGCTAATGCCATCACGGTTCATCCTTTCCACAGAGACATTGCCAAGAACTCGTTACTGCGGTGGCCCATCTTCATCTACTGGACTGTCTTAGGTGTATATGACGCCATTGTGATGTTCTTTGGTGCTTACTTCCTGTTTGACAACACCACCTTTACCAGCAATGGACAGGTAGACTCGATTTGAAATCTCATTTGAGGTTATTTAAACAATTCACAGAAAAACGACAGGAAATAATAACAACGTTGTTTAACTAGTTTCATCTTCAGCGTCCAGGTTCTTCAAAAAGAGCATTTAGATTGTCCTCTCCATCAGTCTGCCTTTTTTCACTCTTGGCCGGTGTTACTGTCCTAAAACTTTGTCAGCTCCTTGATTATTTTTCGTTGCATCCATTGATTTTTTTTTTTTTTTTTTCTCCAAACTGTTTTTCAGTTGTTCCGTTTTTCAGTTTTCTGGCTTTTGTTTTCCTCTCCTCTTACCTTTGTGTTGCCTTTTCTTTATGCTTCTCTTTTCCTCCTCCTAGCTAATGACAACCAACACACAGATGGTAAGCCTGCCCACGTTTCAATGTCGCCCCCCCCCCCCCCCCCCCACCGAGATTCCCCACTTTGACCCGTCGCACTGACTCATACGGAAGCAACCATTTTTCCCCAATCTCATCTCATGTCCTTCCCTATCTTGATGCTTGTTGTAGAAACATCAGCAGTAGGCTCGTAGCATATTCACTCATACCCACGCTTGCTGCACTTTTGATTCAACCGACAACAGTTCACATGACCAAAAAAAAAAGGGTGTACTTTTCGATAGTAATGGGGAAAATGAAGCTTCATGAACCAGTTGTTGTATTCTTTGGCTCCTCTAGATGGCAATGTTGGTTTAAAGTGAGAGTTTGAAGAAATGGCAAGTCAGTGGGCTTTCAGAGAGTGCCATCTAGAGGTCTAACTAAACACAACAACGGGTTCATGAATCATCTTGAAGCTTCATTTGCCCATCATTACTTTTCGGCCCCGCCTTTGGTTTCCCAGGACCCACTCCGGCATGCAATACAGAACATTTTTCAGGTCATTAATCATTCTGGTTTTAGTATGCTTATGTTACCCAGAGATCATTGAATGTTTGTCTTAACTGTCACCAAAAAAATGAAGTCTCACATTGTTAACATGCAACCGTGGCTGTGCAAAACATTACACTCCCTGTTATATAGCTATACATTTTATTTGTACCTATAAAGGGTACAAATATGTACCCTAAGGTACTCAATGGATATTTACCTATAGTTACCAATACAAAAGGTACAAATGATCTTAGCTAGCAGAGGTCCTAGCTAAGTGACAAGCCATTGGAACCTGAATGCTATAGAGTTAGCACCATTTTATTTATTTTTTTCCGACAGTACATGTCTAAGACAGAAGACAACAAATACTTATGATTTAGCATTAGACCTTTAGTAGTAGGCATTTATCTGTTTCAATTTGAAGATGGTGTTTGTCTGTGTCCATTAATTAAGGTGTGGACAAGCTACTTTGCGTAAATACTGTGGGAGAATTTTGTTGTTGTTGACACCAGGAAAGTGTTTGAAAGGTTACTTGGCGCCGTGTGAATTTGTTGTTGTCATCCAGCCACTAATGGCTAATAGCTATTATGATGACAGAATTGAAATGGATTCAACTTGCAAAAAAGTACTTTTAATGTTTTCTTAACTTGGGTAGAAGAAAACAATAATATCCAAGGTCCAGGCAGGTCTTTATTTGTTGTGGCCTATTTAATGAACTGCATACTTGAGTATCATTATTAACAACACCTCCCTCCCTCCCTCTCTCGCTCCCTCTGCTTCATGTTGTTCACCATCTGTTTGATTGATTGACTCATATTGATTTTCTGCACACATATAGAATGATATTTGCTTGTGAAGTACTCCACCATATTTGTTTTGTCGGATTAAAATGATTGGGACACGAAACAGGAGCAACATTTTTTTATTTTTTTTTACTCCTGCAGATGTTTGGAAACTGGACCTTTGGGACACTGGTGTTTACAGTGCTGGTCTTCACTGTTACATTCAAGGTACGTCATCCACACACCCAAGTTCACGCACACGCATTGACGTGGCTCTTCTGCCCCCCAGTTGGCCCTCGATACACATTACTGGACCTGGATCAACCACTTTGTAATATGGGGCTCGCTTATCTTCTTTGTGGTCTTCTCTCTGCTGTGGGGAGGAATCATCTGGTAGGCCTTGTGCACGTTCCCATTTGGCTCTGGAATGTTGAGCTGTTGCTTTCTGATGACCTAGTTGTCACGACATGTCTGGTGTCCCGCAGGCCTTTCCTCAACTACCAAAGGATGTACTATGTATTCATGCAGATGTTGTCTAGCGGCCCTGCCTGGCTTAGCATAGTACTGCTAATAACAGCCAGTCTTCTACCGGATGTGCTCAAGAAGGTCATTTGGAGGTCACTATGGCCCACCACAACTGAACGTATACAGGTAAGTTTTTCCGTAGTCGTTAACAACGTCCTTTTGTCCAACTCAGCATTAATGGTGTCATTTTAAAGACTGTGGAAATGTCTGAAGGTCAGCAGATACATGCAGGACTGACCTTGTGGATGTCAGTCAGTCAGCGTCTGTGTGTATGCTCCTTCAATTGATTTCAGAATTAGTGTTTGCACTGAGGGAGGTCTGACTCAACTGAACTTGTTTTCTCAATATGGTCTCAATCCTTTTAGGTTAAGTGGTCCAGGTACAAATGTTGTCTGACTCACTGCAGCAGTGAGCTTCTTCCATATGACCTTCTCATCTCCCTCGACTTGTCCAAAGCTAATAAACTGATTCTAAAAATGTTCTTTCTCACTCTGACCTTTAGTTTTAGTAACTGTATCTTTTTTTGATCCATCTGACTGCTTCTCCTGAGCTTTAAATTCTGCCCTTCCCTTCTTTTCCCTCCCCATCTTCTGACTTCCTGTTTTCTCCTTCTGCGATTCTACTCCCCTGGTAGATGAAACGTCGGTGCCTTGCCTCTCAGCCTTCCACCATATTTATGCTGTCTCAGACCTCCAGCAGAATCAGTTTCTAACCCCTGCCTATCCTGAGGTGACCCATCTGCTTTCTTTCCTTTCAGTCCGCCTACTCGACCACTTCCTTTTTCCTACCGCGTTGCTTTTTCGATTCATTCGTATTGCATGAAACTGGAGTCACATCTGAATTCAACCATGAAGAGACAATGTTTGTGTATATATGTGAGTGTGGTGTGTGTTTGTGTACGCAGCATGTAACAGACAATAGCACTTATGAGGAGGCTGAAGCCTGCCTGAGTTCTGACTCCTTGCTAGGTGGGCTAGCTGTCACACAAGCCTAGAAGGCTTCAGCATGGTAAAGCTTACTTTGTGCGTGTGTGTGTGTGTGTGTTTCTTATTCTGATAAAGGTTTTTATTCCTACCTCAATGAAATTTGGGCCTGACTATCAGGTGGTTCTGCATGTGTGTTGGTTGCTTGGGTGGTTTGATATGTTTGGATCTCTGGGGCCCTCTGGTGGACTGAGTGCATCCTTTCGACCGAAACAGCCTTGGTGCCCAACGTTCCGCTCATGGTTCTATTTGCATGGTTTGATTCTTAATAGGGAAGCTATAAAAGTGGACACAACATCCCAGTTGACCAATCAGAGAAAGAAAAACTACTACCGTATTTTCCGGACTATAAGGCGCATCTAAAAATCTGAAATTTTCTCGAAAGCCGACATTATAGTCCGGTGCGCCTTATATAAAGTTTAAGGACAAAGTTTTAAAATGGGCCATTCATTGAAGGTGCGGTAATTTAGGCATAGTTGGAAGGATACTTCCAAAACTGAAGGAATGTCTTTTTAAACTCTGAACCCAACTGGGATGTTAGTGTAGCTCATTTGCAACCTTCCAGAATTGATATCAAGATTTGTTTTTCTTCTCCCTTCTGAAATTCACGCAGAATGCTGATAAACTATACAAGGGACAGCTTTCGGAGTTCACCCCCCTGTCGTCTATCCATGCCGCTCCCAATGCTGACAGGCGCCGTCAAAGTTCTGGCAGCCACAGGAACATGCCTCACCCTACAAGGTCTGAACCTTTCACCAAGAAAGCCATGTTGATGCGCTGGCACAGACCACCAGATTATCGCACCTTCACGCCCCTGCTGGGCTTCACTGATGTCAACCGCTCCTCAAAGCTGGGCCACACCTTCAATGGGGCTGGTCCGGAGACCTCGGTCTAATTTATCAGTCAGCAGAACTAATGGATTTCTCTTCAAATGGACCATAAGCTTCAAAGTTAAGCCAATTTACCGCTGGAATAAAAGAACATGAATAGCAGATATGCTTAACCCAAGTGCAAGGGGTGAAAGTGACCTTCATGACTCAAACCAGGAGCCAAGCATGACACCAAGTGTTGTGAGACGGCTCTGAAGAGGACTACTACATTCCGACAAGGGCTCAAGATGAATATCACTGCGTAGTAGCCCTTTAATCCTGAAGTGCAATTGGATTGTCGGGATGTCTCGAGAGGGTTTTTTTCTATTCTGACCATCTATGCAGAGTGAAATTGTTGATGGCGACAGTACCTCTACGGACTGAGCAAACATCTCCTTTTCCTTTTCCTTTCCTTTCTCGCAGGACAAACTGGTCCTGCCTGCGTGCAAACACGTTGTCCCGAAACACTTCATAGGACACACTGCAACAGTGTAAGAAAGATGTCTGAAGAGGGCAGAGGCCTACGTGTTGACACTCGTAGGCTTCTCCGTGTTCCTAGTCTAGCTAGCGTCTAGCATATAGACATTAGAGTATGTATTGTGTTTTGCCCCCGTGTACAATAGACATCATACTAGCATGTATGCTGCCAGCACTGTCACCCTTTAGTTGTGCCCCCCCTTTGTCCGATGCAATCTCCCGTTAGCAGTTGCGCGACTCTATGCTAGCTGTTTCGTTGCCTACGATGCGTAGTATTGCTCATATTAACCGTAGGTGACATTGTGGAAGCTAAAGCTGCGTTGTCAATATATCCCTGTGGTGGTGATACAGAAAAGTTGTTTTCGGACAGCTAACTAACTAGCGAAGGGGAAAATGAAGCTTCATGAACCAGTTGTTATATTCCTTGGCTCCTCTAGATGGCAATGTTGGTTTATAGTGAGGGTTTGAAGAAATCAGCTCTTTGGTGAATAGTGAGTGCCATCTAGAGGACTAACACAACAATGGGTTTATGAAGCTTCTTGAAGCTTCATTTGCCCATCATTATCGTAAACCCATGTATAAAAGATCCCTATGTATTGAATTGCCACGCTCCAGTCTCAACTCTTCTCTTCCTTCATGCTCTCCTCCAGTCGTTGTCTCTAGCAATGACGCTGAAGACCACCTGACCACCAGCTTGACTTTGCCCAGTTCTCATCTTCACGCGTCGCTGCCGTTCCAGGACGCCAATAGGAAGTAGTAGGAGAAATGTCGCTCGCAATTCGGTGTCTCTGAAACAAAGCCTTGTCGCTCCTTGGGATGTGTGTAGCTGCTTCCTGTTAGGTGCCTTTGTGTAGCTGAAGCAGCGTGTGTGGCTGCATCGCCCAGCAGCTGAATGTAAACGCATTTCACTCCCAACATCAATCCAAAAAAAAGACTGCACAAAATGTTGTTTATGATTTCATTATTTGTAGGTTGTTGTTTTTTTATGTTTTATACGCTGCACATGCAGGAAGACTTATTTAATTGCAGTCGACCAATGTTACAAACTGTGACTTTCTTTGTAACTCATCTTACATGAGCATCACTATTTGGACTTGTGTTGCTGTTAGCTTCTGACATAAACACCTCATCTACATTTGCGTTTTCTCATGTACCTCGAGTTAGGTTGTGGTGGTACTTAAAACTGTTTTACTATCTGACGACAGTATTGATTGGACACAAATAAAGTGAATTGGGATGGACAAACCACTTGACAGAGCGTGCGTGTGGAATAGTTTTACGAAGAGAGAAGAATGTTTTTCTTTCTTTCAGACATCATTTAGGGTCAGAATTTACTGGAGCTCTGCTGTCCTGAATTCCATTTCAGTTTTTTGTGAACACCATTAACTTAACTCAGATGTCAAAGTTATTTTTCTTTCAGGGAAACACTGTTAAAGGGCCATTAGTTAACCCAAAAACTAAATGAATGAACCTTTCTTTCCTCGTGCTTTTATGCAAATGATTTTCTGCTGCAATTCACCTCATCTCCGCTAAGGGGCAGCACAGTAGCACTGTTAAGTCTAAAGGTTTCACCGAGACGTTTGAAGAAAGACGAAGTGATGCTCAACTGTTCTCATTCATCATAAAGAACTAAACTAAATAAAGTGTAAAAAGAGACTTGAACATGCTTACTGTTCACCCTACAGAATTGTAATGGCAATCTGTAAAACATTTAATCCCAATAAGTCTTTAAAGAATACCGTAGCATTGTTGAATACCAATTTAATGCTCAGTAGCCTGCCAAATAAAATTATTTTTTTTTAAAAGCAGAATATAAGAAGGACGTGACTGACATACCTTATGGAAATAAATAATAAACACACACATTGACTATAGCATTAAATGGAAGCAGTGTGGGGAGGTCCTCTATCCACAGGTTTTTCTCAATTTGCACCAAAATGTGCCTCTAAAATTTGGTGTAAATGATGCAAAAGTCATGTTGGATAAATAACAAAGAAAGAAAAGTCAAGAAGACACAATATTAACTGGCACCCATCTCAAACCAGTTCTGACCAGTTAACTGACTCGGGCAGACAATGATGTTAAAAATCTATGAACGAGCTGCCAATTTGTGTCAATTTTCCATGAATATTTTGTGACTCTTGTTTTCTTTCATAGCCATCATCCTCTTGACCTTGCTTAGAAAATGATGAGTTGAAGCTTGCCATAAAAAATAGTCTGCTGGTTCCTTTCAAAGTTTGTCTTTTAGGTTTATCTTCAACAAGAACAAAACGTCTCCTTTATTGTTCGTCAGGATCCTCGGCCTTGACAGCTCCTCTCAAACAAGGGAAATTGTGCAGAAATGTTTTTTTTTTTTTTTTTTCTGTCTGTTCAAGATTGCCACGTCTTCACTGTCTTGACACACAATGGACTCAGATACCATAGCAGACAATCTGAGTCTTTTCATCTGAAAGCTGAGGGGTGCTGCTCAGTGAGAACAATCTATACCATGCCTGGCCAGCTCTTTTACGTTCATATCAACATTTGTGATTTATTTTTATTTATTTTTTTGTGCGTGTGAGTTAAACATGGTATTTTCGTCAAACGCGCATGCGCAAGAAGTGAAATTCCACCTAGCAGAATGGTGCAAACTCATTCGAGTAAACAATTAGTGACAATTTTGCTGGGAAAAAATGCACAGCTAAACGAAAATATGAAGATAAACCCAGGACGTTTTTAACAGAGTGGGAAACTTTATATTTTTTTGTGTTGAACGTAATGATATGTCAGACGTCATTAGTGCATTTCAGCGCCATGCACTCCAACCTGATAACATCGATCAGGACTTTCCAAAAATGGACTGAATTTCGCAAGCGCAAGTTGGACACTTTGAAAAGTCACGCAGAAAAACAGGTCCAGTTTTTCCCAAAAATGACGAAGCACTCAAAAACTGTCACGCTTGCATCGTATCAACTGGCTTGGAACATTGCACGGGCTAAAAAGCCATACAATGAAGGGGAGTTCATTTAAAAAAAAAAAAAAAAAGCCCAGTGACCTTGTTGAAATCTTGTCTCCTGAAAACGACCAACTAAAACCATTTCTATTGGAAACCCAACAAAAAGACTTGCTTCGAGTAGCAACAACGGAATACAAGCCAGATTTGAAGAGGATTGCCCAAGCCAAGGAATGCCAGAAGTCGCACTAAGCAACATGCATAGTAAGTAAAAACAAAAAACGCTATTGTGAATTATTATGTTTGTGGACTTTGTTGAACTGACAGTTTGTGTTTGTCTGAGACAGTGCACATGATAATGTCACACAAAAAATTTGGCTGAGCAGAGGTGTGTGTGTGTAAGAGGAAAGGATGGGATGCAATGAATGAATTCTCACATGCAAGCTGCAAAGAATTTCATAGGGTACATGTTATGAGAACATTGGTAAAGTTTTTTTCACTTAGCTATTTAGTATTCATAACTATCAAATCTATATTTTGGTCTCATGCAATCCTGACTTTTGTTTGTTGACAAAATAAAGGAATCTGCTTGGTAAGATGATCAACAACAGAAAATCACATTTAACTCAAAAACCATCACATTCATATTTTAGTCAAAAGAATGTTCACTACAGTTCTAATCGGAAATGCAAGTAACTTTGCTAGATGTTTTTTTTTTTTTTGCATTGTTTCTGCATCTGCCCTTGTTTTGTTTCAGTGGAACAAGATAGTATTGAATTTAGCATTTATGAATTAAAGGTTACGTTCTGCTAGGGTTGGAATAAATTCTAAAACATAATAGCTGTATAAATTACAATGCATGGTAAAATCCGTAGTACTGCACAGGTATTTAGAGGTATGGACATTTTTAAATTTGTGCTAATTAAAAGTAAACAAATTGTATTACTTGAACAATGTGGTCTTTTAGGTTCTCTCTCTGTAGGTTGTAGATGTTTTGAGACACATTGATGTGCAACCTGGGAGGATGTTGCTGGACTATAATCAGACATGAACCTTTTCACGCTAGATTGGTGGCTTGGTAATGATGGATTTGGTTCCTTGGATGCAAGCACGTTCTCATCAAGCCGCAAAAAGGTCAGGTTGAAGCAGTTCTCTTGTACAATGGCCAAGTTGATCAATAGTTTGTCTTCTTTGTGCGAATTCCTCGTATGACTGTGAATGTGAGCAGAAATTCTTTGTGAATTCGTACGCCAGATCAACTTGAATAATGGCGTAGAGGGGCAAGGACACAAGCACAATAAATGAAGAACGTTGTTGGTCTCGTCTTTTTTGCCACCTCGGCAAGCGAGCCACGTGCCTCACTTGCAATTTTTTTGCCTTTTCACTGATTGATCTTCATAAATTCAGCTGTTTGCATATTTTTTTGTAACTTATTCTCAGCTATTTGTGCTCATTTTCTATTTTCTGCTCTTTTTCCAAAAGACAGGAAGGAAAGTAGTTCATTTAGTTAGTTAATTAGTATCAGATCCAAGAATGGAATTATGATGTTGCGGAATGATCCTAGTCTGAGTGATTACAGGTATATTTCAATGTTCTGGAAAGATTGTCTGCACTTTTGTGCTCCCGGGTTATGTTGCAATGTTGCAAGGCCATGTTGGCCGCCGCCGTGTTCAACAGATGACAAGTCAACGTGTTTGTGTTCACACTCAAGGCCGTCCGCGGTGGAGTGAATACCGCAAAGAAATTTTGTCGGAAGGAAGGAAGGAAGGAAGGAAGGAGGGAGGGAGGAAAGGAGGGAGGGAGGAAAGGAAGGAAGGAAGGAAGGAAGGAAGGAAGGAAGGAAGGAAGGAAGGAAGGAAGGAAGGAAGGAAGGAAGGGAGGGAGGAGGGAAGAAAGGAGGACAGGAAGGAAGGAAGGAAGGAAGGAAGGAAGGAAGGAAGGAAGGAAGGAAGGAAAGAAGGAAGGGAGGGAGGGAGGGAGGGAGGAAGGAGGGAGGGAGGGAGGACAGGAAGGAAGGAACGAAGGAAGGAAGGGAGGGAGGAGGGAAGAAAGGAGGACAGGAAGGAAGGAAGGAAGGAAGGAAGGAAGGAAGGAAGGAAGGAAGGAAGGAAGGAAAGAAGGAAGGGAGGGAGGGAGGGAGGGAGGAAGGAGGGAGGGAGGGAGGACAGGAAGGAAGGAACGAAGGAAGGAAGGGAGGGAGGAGGGAAGAAAGGAGGACAGGAAGGAAGGAAGGAAGGAAGGAAGGAAGGAAGGAAGGAAGGAAGGAAGGAAGGAAAGAAGGAAGGGAGGGAGGGAGGGAGGGAGGAAGGAGGGAGGGAGGGAGGACAGGAAGGAAGGAACGAAGGAAGGAAGGAAGGAAGGAAGGAAGGAAGGAAGGAAGGAAGGAAGGAAGGGCGGGAGGGAGGAAGGAGGGAGGGAGGGAGGGAGGGAGGAAAGGAAGAAAGGAAAGAAGGAAAGAAAGGCAGGGTGAAAGGAAGGGTGAAAGAAAAAGGAAGGAAGGAAGGAAGGAAGGAAGGAAGGAAGGAAGGAAGGAAGGAAGGGTGAAAGAAAGAAAGAAAGAAAGAAAGAAAGAAAGAAAGAAAGAAAGAAAGAAAGAAAGAAAGAAAGAAAGAAAGAAAGAGAAAGAAAGAGAAAGAAAGAAAGAAAGTAAGTAAGGAAGGAAAGGGAGAAGGTAAGGAAGGAAAGGAAGAAGGTAAGGAAGGAAAGGAAGGAAGGAAAAGAAGGAAAGGAAGGAAAGGAAGAAGGTAAGGAAGGAAAGGAAGGAAGGAAAGGAAGAAAGGAAGGTTACAGTGTGCACACTTGCTCGTGCAGCTGTCCGACCGACCAGGTCAAAGACGACGCTTCCGTGGTGACTCACTTCCTTAATGTGTTCCTGTGGCGAAAGAAAGAGAGAGAGAGGGAGAAAGAGAAGGAAAAGGAGCGAGCGAGCGAGCACTTTCGTGGCCTCCTATTGTCACGCACCCTGCAAGAGCTTTTAGTCTTGGCCTCGAACTTATCGGCCCGGCGGCCGCATGGGGAGGACAGTGGAGAAGTGTGTATGGCTGGGGGAACAAGTAAAGTGTAAGCTGGCGCTGTTGTCTGAGAGAGAGGTCAAAGCTTCAGTCGATCAAACCACCCCGACCGATGTCTCTTCTTTTCATGGCTGTGACCACTTCTCATCTGCACCATTGATCGACATCAGACCATAGCTACAGTTCAAATCTTTACTGGTCAAGTGTGTGTTGAAAGTCACACACACACACACACACACAGACAATCAATGAAGCACCATTTCCTCTTAGAAAAACAGCAATTGAACCTGAAGGAGTTAAATAGAAAGAAAACACATTGTTTTAAAATACAGACGACAAATTAAAAACAATATAAAGTCATGATATGGATTGCCTTTTTTTTTTTTTTTTTAGTCCTCTCTGCCAATGAACGGTTTCTAAAAACATGTAAGAACCTGTCCATGGAATTGGTAGAATTTATCTGGATATATATTAGACTGATTGACAGCTGACCAAAATAAACAGGGTTAATATCAAAGACGTGTACAAGTGAGTCATCGGTATCGGATGCCACGGCTGCCATGGCGCAGCTCTGAAGGCTTTCCAAGCTTCGCAGTGGCAAGGTGACGTCCTGGACACTTTCTTCATTTTTTTTCCACGCTTGATTATGTGGCTTATTCTCTCCATCTCGCCATGGGTGAAGATGCTGATGCAACCATCTGCAAGCTTCTTCTGCATCCCACCCGCCTCCTCTTTCTCATCCCCCTCATCCCTTTCCTCACCTATGCCCCTCATTGGTCTTCCTTTCCATGATCTCATCCTTCTCTTGTCCAACTCATGGCCTTGATGGCCTCTGCTGTTTTATTTCTTTCTTTCTTTTTTACGTTTTCATTCCAACTTCCTGTTTGTCTGACACTTTCTCTTTGTACCTTTTAATCAGTCATGGAATGCGCGATGAGCCTCTAGCTAATCCCATGCCTAAAGCACCTTAGCAACGCTCACTAAAAGAATTTGGTGGGAGCCAAGCACACACACACACACACACACACACGAAAAAAACATGCACAACAGCCCCCTATTGGCAGAAAGTGGTTTCTGGGATGCACTAATACATCTTCAAATGTGTTTTTTAAAGCGTTTTGAGCGTCTCTGTGTTGAGATGATAACACCCCGGCAGTTAAAGGACGGATGCTTCCATTGTGTTTGGGCACGGCTAGCCTCTTCCTACCGTGCCGCATCACTCGCCGTCTCCATCGTTTTTCTTTTCTGCTTAAAAAGTTTGTGTTGCAACAACTAGCTGCACGACTCGCGGGAAGTTGCAAGTTCCTCGTCAAATACAAGATGTTTCCTCACAGTTGTCATCTGTTTGTCTACATTAGCCATATTATTTCCTCATGTGCCTTTTCACGTTTTCCTCATTTTGTTTCCACCTGTTCTTATCATCCCAGTTTTGGAGACTACTTGATGATTATTTGATTTACTACATTTTTTTGGGGCACTGCCCATTGCCCACCCAAGTCTGTCCCTGACACTATCAAATTACCAAGTGCCTTCAAATGCAGATATACAGTCAGTACGTTTTGGTCACATGATCAGTATTTGTCCACCATTTTGAAATGTCAAACATCGTAGTGGAGGCTTTTTGTCGTGGGCCACATTGTAGTCAAAGTTTTCTTTGGAGGGCAATCATGACTGTCAAGGCCTTATATACAAAAAAGGCTACAAAAAATAGAAAAAAACGATAAATAAGTAGTTTTAAAATCAGAGATTATAGTGAAAAAAAATCAGATATTGAATGGCACATAAAATAATGTGGCGGGCCGTATCTGGCCCCTGGGCCTTGGGTTTGACACCTATCATTTACGATATCTGGCTCAAAAATTATTTTTGTTTCTGAGTGAGGGATGTCAGAAGGGCAAAGATTGGCCTTAGGGAAATATTGTGAGGTCACACACAATTGTATCATGCTGTCATTGTGTGCGTGTGTGTGTGTTTGTGTACTGTTTGGATAAAACAATATGCTAATCTCTGGCATGGAGTAGAGGGATTTGATGTTTAAAAAGGAGCGAGAGACGGGCATGCTTGTTAGTGATAGCTTGGCTGAAGATTCCCACACACACACACACACACACACACACACACACACACACACCTCGCTGATCCACTTATGGACAGTGAGTCTATTTGCGTTTGTGTGCGTGTCTATGGCAGCGAGTTGATGTTCGGGAATGCGGATGCTGCATGCTAAATTGTAAAATCTCCTCTGACCAGGTGACTCCGCCCCACTATACACACACACACACACACACACACACACACACACACACACACACACACACACAAAGTTCCATCCTTTGAACGCAACCTGGTCACCCATTGATTATAATGATGGTGTGCATAACTAGACTATAGGGTGTCTGCCAAAGGTTAACATTTGTAACCTTCAACCACCCAAAGGTTCTTCAAATGCCAAATAATAGATCATCTCATGTTCTCAACCCAATAATCAACATTCAGTTGCAAGTCAGTTGACACTTTTTGTTGAACTACTTTTCAGAACATGTAACATACACAAATGCTCCCCCCCTCACAAACACCGCATGTCAAACAGCACCTAATTCTCGTGCACTCAGCGGTGATTGGCACTAATTGAGCTGTGTTTATGACGGCCACGGCGATGGGAGGTCGCCGAGACGTGAATGGCTTGTCACCTGCGGTTTGGAAGTGACACACTGTGATGGTTCACTGGCCTTGGGGCTGGCAGGGGACCTTTTAACTCCAGTGATTAGCCTGAGCCTGAGTTGCTGTGATAATTATGCCAGATTTCTTGTTTCTCTTTACTCTGGCGCTCTTTTCCCCTGGTGCTTCTCTCTGAGCTGTCTTAAGCCATCAGGGAAATGTTGTTGCAGGTAATTGCTCCTGCACTTAGAAGTGGCTTTGAGCTCGCCCGTCACTGCAATATTACTTTTTTTTTTTTTTTTTTTTGAAGTACACTTGTTTGCACCTTTACTATAGTTAATTTCTACATTGAGTATTGTAGTTTCTCATTGACGAGAACATAATACTTACTAAGTGGCATGCATTTGCAGCACAGGGAATTTATCTACCCCGGTAAAGAACCGTAAGATATAGATATAGATATCTATCTATCTATCTATCTATATCATGTGGCAAAATGGCCGCCCCCTGAGATGAAAAAAAAATAAACACGGGTGAATTTTCTATCCTACAATACAATAAATGGTGGGTTAACTCAAATGTAAGTCACCAGCTCACATTAAAGTATAGTTTGCTTTTTTTTTAATTTTTTTAGATAAAAAGCAAACTAAATGGATTTTTTATTTAAAATTCAGTCAATTTCATGCATAAATAACTGGTGAGCTTTTTCATTTTAAAGCCAGTGCAACTTTCATGTCAGTCACCTTATTTCTCCATTTGCATCTTGCTGACAAATAGTTAAAATTTTTGTTAAAAATTTTTGTTAAATGTATTGAAAGTAATGAAAGGTGCCAACTAAAATCACAGCAACGAGACCGTCATCTGAGCAATTTAACGAAACTACATAATGAGTCAAACTGGAACAAATCTAAGCTGCACAATTTCTTACTCACCATGGAAATCATGCAAAATGTACAGATCTATAAATAGAACAAAAGGTAACCAATATTATGTTGAAGTGAGTCACACTCTACTCATCATCAAATGAACAACTAAGATAATACGGTTGCACAAGTGTGCACACCCTCTCAGAACTGGGGCATATGGCTCTCTTCAAACTTACCCAGTCACTTGATTGTTCATGTGTCATTCATTTACATCCACACTCAATGTGGTATTCATAATTCTTTTGCAATTCATCATGGTTTTGGCCCATCAGTGACTACCCAGTGCCCATGTAAGCAGATGGTGCAAGATGATTATAGGCCCCCTGGGGAGATTTTGGGGGGCGGGGGGGGTTCGCTCCCTAATTGATTGTCATGACAGGCTCTAATTGAATAGAACAACGTGTTGGAACAACACTCGCTGCACTCCATTTGATGTTTAGTGATTTGGTTAAACCCCGTCAAGGCGGCCGCAACTAGCGAGTTTGAAACCAATTGAGACTGGGAAGCCTCTCTGATGGTGCATTCTGATGGTGACTCGATGCCGTGAAGGTCTCATGTTGAAAATGTTCATGCTGTTTTGAAAGACAACAGGGACTGAGGCAACTGTGTCATGGAGGGAGTCAGGCAGCGAGCAGCTCCAAGAGTTAGAAGCAGGTTGAGGGATGAGGAGGGGGGGGAGGGTTCTTGGATTAGGAGGCTGGAAAATGGTTAAAACGTGTCAACGTGTAATTGCACGATAAGGCCCCCTCATGAAGAATTTGTCTGCCCCGTTGCTATTTTCAATGGCGGCCCCGCTAATCTCCCCGCGCCACATTCGGTCTTGTGCAATCGGCCCCCCGTAATCTCCCGTGACAGGACGCCGTCCAACGACGGAGTTGAAGCCTTTTATAGGAGGAGAAGGGGGGGAATATGCATAGGAGTGATAAACTGATTACCATTATCCATGTTTAGGACAGGAAGAACATGCAGGCATGCATGGTCCATATGTGAATCCTACGCTGAGTGGGAAGAGATGCCTGACGTCAGCAGACAAAGACACCATTTTATGACATCACTGAAAATTTAGGAGGAAGCTGGTGAACATTTTGCTCATGTTTGTCATGAGACAAGTTTAGGTGCTACTTCAATCTTGAGTCTTTTAAGGAAAGCACGATAATGGGGTATACAGTAATCCCTTGCTACATCGCGGTTCGTTTATCGCGGCTTCATTCCATCGCGGAATTTTTTCCAAATTAAAAAAAAGTAAATAAAAAATTCAAAATAAATATAAAAAAGTTGTTATAATAATACAAAAGTTCTAAAAGAGTTTTGCTACATATACAATACATATGTCACACACACGTATCATATATTTACTATATTATTTATACATTATTTTCTGTCTACATGTTTGAAACTATTATTTAATGTTCTAATGTTAATATAATGCACATATATGGTATAATATACACTTATTGATACACACATTTTTTTTTTAAAAAGTTTAGCCAGAAAGAAGAGAACTGATAGCCTGACTTACTTGCAAGAGCTGACTCCAGGAGTCCATGTGTCCCTGAAACTCATTAAACTACTATAAAATTAGATGATGATTTTTGTGCAGCAAAGAAATCACAGAGCAGGGAGGGAAACATCTGCAAAGTAGTTGAGCCTTGGGACGTACCATGTGATCACCAAACACATTGATAAAAGGCAAATGGTTTGTTCCAGATCAAGTGTCATCATTTTGATCAGAATAATCTTTTAGCCTGTTTTGAACTGAGCTGCCATTTTCAAAGCCTTCGTTTAGACACAAAGTATGACATTTTGCAATTCTTTCTCAATTATTGCATTTATTTTCTCATTTCAATTTTCAGGGAGCAACCGGATTTGCTGTGCTGAAACTGAAAGTTTTGTGCCACGTGTAGTATTAATTGCTATAGCGTTATCTCGACACAGACAGTAAAACTTCCTCACTTTCATCTGGTGACGTAGCTATTCAATTTTTTTTTTTTTTAATAAAGGTGCAACACTGCCACACTTTAAGAAAACACCCAGCCAATCATTTTAAAATGATCACGCCTCCCTAATTATTTTATGTACAGCCTTGTGCTATTTGCTGATTTCTAATGAAACAATTCTAAATAATGAATTATTAAATAAGTACCCATTTTTTCAACTGATTGAGTACAAATAATAAATCGTCAAATTTACTATGAATCTTTAAATAGCAATGAAAGTGTGCAGTGCGAATGTTTTCCTTGAATAATGAGAAAATGATTAATAAAATCACATTTATTAATAGAGATCAACCATGCAGCATTGATACGCAATAGAAATGTATTCGGTTATTAAATCTGATAGCAACCACAACAGATAACTGATAAATAAATAAACATTTATAGAAGGGTTTATTTCCATTTTTTTTTTCCCCGAAAAAAAAAAAAAAAAAAAAGGCCAGTCGCAGAATGAGCCCAAGAAGCGCTATTTCGTTTTTGCTCAAGGAAATGTAGGTCACTATATTGTTGTCAGAAAATCTTGGGAAGGTGGTGGCGGGGAGTGGAGAAAGAACAGGCGTCCTGCCAACAATCTCGATCCCCCCCTCCCCACATCATTCCCGAAGACCCCGCTTGGCGCTCACACTAAAAAGCATTCACCCTCTTTTGCATACAGATCGATCAAACACTTCTCCACTAACTTATTTCCCAAGCAACACGCATGCTCAGTGGCCAGTTAGCGATGACCTTGATGACACCGATTTCCGTGAATACAGTTTTGCAGATTGCTGAGGTTATGACGTCAGCGGTCAACTCATCTTACCATTAAGAAATGCGAACGGAACTAAAGAGCTGGCCTAAGGCCATGCTTGCAATGCTCTTATGAAAGCTCCGACATTTAGTATTGAAATATATCATTGAAATAATGAATATATTTGTATTAATGGCTTAGCTGAAGTAAATAGAAAGCAAAGCTTTATGGGAATGCGGTAAACTTGCACGTGTCTTTTATTGTGCATACAAAAGAATGAAGAAAAAAATATCAGACGGCAAATCTGTGACATTATAAGTGCCAGTAAATGTTATAGAAACCATAAGAATCATGACATGAATTATAATAATGATGACATGAAAACTGCATGTGTTCAAATGTAAAATACAAAATAATCTTACGTGTATAAGAAAATGTTATTACCCAATTAACTTTTGTCATATATATATATATATATATATATATATATATATATATATATATATATATATATATATATATATATATATATATATATCGCGGGACATTTTCTGTAAAAGTGGCATAGCTTCACTTTCATTTTCATTTGGCGCAATCCACTTCCATTTTGTGGCAAAAATAAATAACCCAGTGGTGTGAAAAATACTTTGGAAATTGATATGGGAAAATCGAGTTTCCCCTCCTTCTGACAATACGGTTGCATAACGCGATTTTAATAGGCATATTTATTCACTATAAACCACAATTACAACAACAAAATCAAATCAGCACCGACCGAGTACAAGGAATAAAACTTGAAATCAATTGATATTGCTTCCTGGAAAGTTTTTCTTTTTTTTTTTTTTTTTTCAGAACACGATTTGTACGCCTTTTCGTTTAGCTACTAAACATTCAGCGCCTGAAATTCCACAAAAGCGTCAAAAAAAAAAAAAACCTCTTATAATGCAGCAGACCTGGAGGATTATAATTTAAACCGTGCGAAAACTTGGCAACCACTGTTACCGAGAGCACAAATAAATTAGCGTGAGCGTTCTGTCGCTTGGCCAGACAAAAGAAGAAAAGATTTGGGGAGCTGGGAAAAAAAAAAAAAAAACTTTGTTCAAGGTGATTGCATTTTCATGGCTATAAACGCCTTCGTTTAAACGCGAGCGGTAGCGGCCCACTACCCCTTGGACTATTTGGTTGAGGTTTAGTACTTCTAAAACCGCTCAATTTAAATGTGCGTCAGGGGTACCGTCCCGTTCACGTGGGCGCTGCTCCCCGTGTAGTGCTGCGTGTGGAGCACGTGCAGGCGCCCCTGCACGGACGAGTCACTCGCCGCGTCCCCGGTGGGCAAGTACATGCTGATCATGTCCCGAAGATCCCCCGAGGGGCACGGCTGACGCGCCGTGGAGACCGGCGGGCTCGCGCTCGGCTCCGACTTCACCAGGGGGCCAAGAGTTCCCCCGAGCGCTCCCGACACTGGTGACACGCCGGCGCTGTGGTGCTGGTGCGTGAAGCCCGTGATGCCCCCGTAGACCGGCGGGGAGGCGCTCATGTAACTCTGCGAGTTCGAGATGGGGCTGTAAGATAAGGCGCTCATGTCGTACCTGTGCACGGCTTGCGGGTTGTGTGGGTGCTGGTGCGGATGCGAGTGCTGGTGCGTGTGGTGGTGCGGGTGAGCCCCGACGCCCGAGTGTTGCGTGTAAGCCAGCTGCGCCTCCTGCATCATGGCGTGAGCAGCCGCAGCCGCGGCGGCCACCTGTCCAGAGTAAGTGCCGTTCGGCCAACCGTTGACGTGCGCCGTGTACATGCCGGCACTGGAGCCCAGGGCCCCCCCGCCGGGGCTCTCCAGGCGCTGTCCGCCGCCAATACCCGCCGCATTGCCGAGGAGCCCACCGGCGAGCGAGTATTTGTCCTTTTTGAGCAACGTCTTGGTCTTCCTCCGCGGCCGGTACTTGTAGTCCGGGTGCTCCTTCATGTGCATGGCCCGCAGCCGCTTGGCCTCGTCGATGAAGGGCCGCTTCTCGGCCTCGGTCATCACCTTCCACTCGGCCCCCAGCCGCTTGCTGATCTCCGAGTTGTGCATCTTGGGGTTCTCCTGGGCCATCTTGCGCCGCTGGCCACGCGACCACACCATGAAAGCGTTCATGGGTCTCTTGATTCGCTCCTGGGGGACTTTGGTTCCGCCGCCGCCGCCGCCATGCCCCCCGGGGTTGGACGGGTTGGTATGCTGCACCACGGGGGAGTGCAAATCGGTCTCCATCATGATGCTGTACATTCACCTTGTCTTGGCCGAATCACTTAGACACGCAAAAACATTCACCCTTCACCTCGATCGTGTCCCCCACCCCACCGCACCCCACCCCCGAGGACACTGACAAAGTGCAGTCGCGGTCTCAGAGGGAAACTTGCTCCTTACTTCCACGTGTTGGACTTTTTGTTGTCATCCGTCAGCCTGGGAGCCCAGCATGCGTGCGCTACTTTGCTCCGAGCTGCGCTGGCAAAACTTGGTGGAGCGTGCCCGGGCCGCCGCATGCGCTGACTGCCACTAAATGAGCACAGGCGGCGAATGGAGAGGGTGGAGCGGGAACCTCATTTGCATGCGCGGGCCGGAGCGTCTGATGACGTCACAGTGGCTGGCTGCGCGTGCGTGCGTGCAACTAAACACTCATTCCACTGTTTAAAACCATGATAGGTTGGACTTTGTCATTTTGGTGAAAGCTGGAGTTTTGCATAATATTAATATATATATTAAAAATGGTCAGTTTTGGAATTTTATGACTTAAGCAACAACTAACCGCTGTAAATTGAATATTGGAAATTTCAGCATCAGGCTATGCTCGACCATTCCGAGCCACAGGTGCAAAAGTGTTGCTAGGAAACGTTTGAGTGATGGACGGCGCAGAGCACGCGCCAGTCATTCATAGCCCTCTTTTGTTTCCTTTCACTGCTCTGGGGTGAACAAGAGAGAAAGATATTTAACACACGCAAGCACCAACAGGCAAGAACACACACACACATACAGATAACCATCAAATAAATGGCATCTGTTATAAACATTGGAAATCCTACCAAAATTGCTCTAGGGGCAATCTGACAACATTTTAATCTTTCCAAAAATATAATCACCATGCAAATTATCATTATTATTATTTATTTATTTTATTTTATTTTTTTAAATTTAAAAAACGGTGATATATATAAAGATAGATAGATAGATAGATAGATAGATAGATAGATAGATAGATAGATAGATAGATAGATAGATAGATAGATAGATAGATAGATAGATAGATAGATAGATAGATAGATAGATAGATAGATAGATAGATAGATAGATAGATAGAGATATAGATAGAGATATAGATATATATAAATCAGATTAAAAGAATTTAGGCATATGCAAAATGTTGCAGGCCTTTGACAAAAATAAATCTATTTACGAGTTGGCTAATAGTGTATCAGTGTTACATTAAAAAAAATACCATACTGTTGCGGTTTACCCAAGCAATGGACATTGTGTGTCACATATTTGTCCGACTTTCCCTGGAAATATCCCAAATTCTCCAGAGCTGACTTTAGGCAGGGAACATCCTGGACTGCTTGCCAAAACCGCAAAAGGCAGGTCAACCAGAGAGAGTGCTCGAGGCAAAAACGGATTGATCAGGTGTTAATAATAATCCCCGCTAAATCAAAGGAATATCTGCTGTGCATTAGACGACGCAGCCAGTTGTTTTTTTTTGTCATTGTCAACTTCTGCAGCTCAACTGCACTGACAGAGCATACGCACGAACACACCGAGGTTCAAGCGCTGACCTGTTGGTCCTTCATACGCTTATTTTGACACAGCCCATGTTGTTCAGAAGTATAGACACGGCAACCTTCATGTATCCTGAGTGGGAAGATGAAGGGAAGGGTCAAGGTGGATTAAATATGAAAGATTAAAAAGCTCGGATTTGTGTTTTCGAAATTCAAAGAGCTGCATTTCTTTACACCGCTATCTCATTTGTCATTTGAGTGGCAGCAGCATATTGGAGCATGCCCTCGTGTCAAGTCACATCATGTACTTTGGAATTTGAATTGTATTCAATAATCTCGTGGTGCTTGTGTGCATGGAGGCAGCATGCATGTGGAGCTCTTGTTATCATTACTACTTTTGGGAGAATCCCATCAGACTGACCAGCAAACATCTCGAGCAGTTCAATATATAGATTATTAGATTTATAATACAATATGGTTCTCTCATTTTTTTTAAATTTAATATTAACAGTTTTATGATGTGTCTTTATCAACCATACCTGTAGAAAATCACATTTATAGGTCTTTCGTAGGTTTTGGCAGTAATTTGAGAGGATGTGGCAAAAACACAGTCGCTAAGATTCCCTTGTCAAATGTCACACAGTGATTGCATTACAAAGTTTGCACACATAAATAAACAAGAAATAACTTGAATGCTTGGGTTCTTCCTGACATTTACCTCTCACTTTTGATGTTACACCCCCCACCCACTTTATAGGAGGATGGGGTCCCCCCCCCCTCCCTCAATAGATCCTGCCCTTCCTCCCATGTGCTAAATGAGGCATTTTGCTGCTACCGCTGGTGCTGCTGCAAAGGAGGAAGAATGAGGACTTCCTGCAGAGGGCCTTTAAGTGCAGGATTGAGGAGTGCCCACCCCCAGTCGCCACTTGGCTGAGTTGCTCCAGAATTCTCTCACTCATCCTAAATGGGGTCTCAGCCTGCTTTCAAAGAGTGGCACCCCTCCAACTGCCCTTTTCTCCATCTCATCAGTAATCTTTCTTTTTGCTCACTCTCGCTTTGTCACACCTCTTGAACATGTCACTGGACTGCTTACAGTATTTGACGAGAAACTTGGGTGAAAATTAAATCCGAGCACAAGTCGTCTTTAGGCAAATTAGTGAAGAAGAAGTTAATCGTATGAAACACGATCAATCATTGCGTAATCAATCAGTCCTTGAAGAGGCGGTTGCTGCTCAAATAGTCGGACGAAATTTAAATTGAGATCATTATAGAACAGGTTCAGCCATGTCACACACATGTGTCAAGAGTAGCAACATACCTTCATTCTTCTCAGCAGGCAGTTGTCATCTTCTCGAGATTTGCGGGGGAAAAAAGAAAAAGGGCTAAGCGCTAACTCCACAAAATTGTTGCTTCACATGTGTAGTTTGAAGTTGTGCAAAACTGCCATATCGTGTTATTTGCATCTTTCAACGAGTGCTCCGAAGAGATCCTCCCGAGGCCGAATCCCGCCGGCGAATGTCAGCGCTCCTCCGACCCCGTACTCGCTTTTATTTAATTTGTCTGTACGTATAATGGCTATGAATGAAACACAGGCTTTGGGAGGGGCAGGCCGCTCAGCCAAAGAGAAACAATACATTTGGATTGGCTTCCCCCCTTTTTTTTGAAAATGACTTTCAAAGTGTGATTTCCCTTTGTCGATGCTGAATAATGCAGCTTAGTCTTATACATGCAAGCTGATATTGAAGGGGCTTTTTTGGCCAGTGCACTGGATAACCCTGCCGGGTCTGGGCCGGGCACGGGGTTACTGTCACAATGGGAGGCCTTTAGCTACCATTGTGGCAGCTGTGTCAACATGGAGGCCACTGGCAGTTGCCTGGTATGACAGGGTGGAGAAAAAAAAGAAAAAAAAACCTTTATGCCTTTCCTATTCAGATAGAAGCAGGCATGGAAGAAGTGCGACAGTTTGTGGCACCACCCCCTTTTGAGATGTTTGTAAATCTTGCTTGAGCGGAATAATCACGAATGAATCTTGATTTGGCATTTCTGTGCTTTTGTGGCATCGATTTGGGAAAAGCTTTAACGCCACTTTATTGCTTTAATGTTTGGCGCTTTTTATTTTGTTCAACTATTCTGCAAAAGGGAAGATCTCAGCTGCAACAGTTATTAAAGCAACATTGGAAAAGAAAGATCTGCAGCAGCATTTGACAAAAAAAATCTAGCAAAAGTATTTAGATTTGCACTTTAGATCATTCATTTTATTGTTGATTTGATTATTGATTATTTGAAATATCATGAAAAATCCAGATAAGCGCTGCACCCGACTACAAACCGCTGGATTCAAATCTTGTAGTCGGAAAAATACGGTACATGCAACAGGAATTTGTTTCTAATGGAATAGTCGAGGAGGTTGATCCAACTCATTTCAAACAGGATCAGAATTACGTACTAACTATCAATCTGTTCATCAATTCCACTCAAGATGGGAGAGTATTTTTTTAAATGTGGGATTCTGTTCCCTCTGGCAAACTCTTTCATTTTGATGAGGCAACCTTGAGAAAGCAGGCAAAGCTGAACAAATAGTGTCATTGATACACGCCTACACATGGATGTAAATACACACGCTCAGGGCATCAACACGGAAACAAAAAAAGGCCGAGCACAAGCCTAGTGTCTCCTAGCTTATCTTCTTATGATGATCTCTTGGTGTAGAAACATATTTGTAAAACTGGTAGATGCGCTGTGCGTCACTGAGCGTGCCTCCTGCACATCTCAGCACTTTGGTGACTAAAAAAAGTTTGGGGTCACTTAGATATATCCTTATTTTTCAAATAAAATCAAGAATATACTCTGTACCTTGTTAATGTGGTTCTAGCTGCAAAAGTCTCGTTTTTAATGCAATATCTACATTTCCAGCAACCATCTCTCCAGTGTTCTAATGGTCCATTGTTTGCTAATTGGGTTAGAAGGCGAATGGATGATTAGCAAAGCCTCATGTTAGTTTTCATGGAAAATAATAAATTGTCTGGGTGACCCTAAACTTTTGAACGGTAGTGTGCCATGAGGAGCAACTGAGGGTTCAGTGTCTTGCTCAAGGTCGCTTCCAATGGTTGGGGATGGAAACCCTAACCACCGGGTTAGAAGTCGACGACTCGTTCACTGAGTCACGCTGTCCTCAAAAAGCAGACAAAATTTCTGACGAGGTGAAAGGAGGCCTATTTCACGGCGTAGGTGGTCTCTTTGGATTATTTGATGGAGACAAATTGGGCACTCTGTGGATGTGCGTGGTGGAGTTGATGGTATTTCATTCAAAAATATGACACCAATCTAAATCTTTGTAGGAATCAATGAAATGAACGTAGGATTTTTGTGAACAGCACAAGAGTTTTCTGAACTGCCGGACTAGCTCGTGCTTGTTTACAAAGTGGAGCAGAGTCAGCATTTTTTGAGTGCTGCTGATGAGCACCCATGAGAGAAGCGCCAGTCAGCATGGAAAGGAACAGAAGGCAGTCTGCAAAAAAAAAAAAAATACTGGAAATGTCTGGATGCTCCGTGTTATCGTCGGTGGTCACTTGGTCCGCTGTCGTGCTTGACGTCAACGTTTTTGTTAGCGCTCATCTATTGGTTGTTGGTTATGTCACGTCACCGTACTGGAAAGACTTTATATCAAATACGTTATTGTCTTAAGGCAGAGGTGTCAAACTCAAGGCGCGGGGGCCAGATACGGCCCGCCACATCATTTTATCGAATTCATATGTCAATACGAAAATAACATTGTTTTCACTTTTTAAAAAAAAAAGAGATATTGCTAGCAATTTTTATTATCATTCATATATTTTTTTAAATATTTGAACACTTTGTATTAGTCTCGGTTTTGAAAACTAATAAGTCATCAGTTTGTTGTGTAGCCGATACAATAAATAATAACATGGATGGAAGCCTTGTTTAAATATATTATATATACATACAGAGAGAGAGAGAGAGAGAGAGAGAGAGAGAGAGAGAGAGAGAGAGAGAGAGAGAGAGAGAGAGAGAGAGAGAGAGAGAGAGAGAGAGAGCTGCTCCTCTTCTTTTGCTCCCATCTCCTCACATGGATCATTAAAGACTCTCGTTACCTCGTGTAGGTCTACACAAGTACACACTTCACCTGCACACATCCATACACAACCCCGGCTAATGACAAGCCCCCTCCCCGCCTGACCTTGTGACCCTCATCAGAGCCACAAAGAGACAGATAGCGGTGGCAGGACAATAAGATAGAGAGGTTGCTCTGGGTGATGAGATAAAAGCAGTGACACGGCCACAATGGCGTGGCGTAGTGTGGCGTGGCGTGATCACCAGTGTGGGTGGCATGGAGACAGTGCAAGGTGGTAAGAATGCCACCATGGCTCCAAATTTAACTTACATAGATCGAATTCTATACTCAAAATGCTAACACGGCCATTCACACTCTGGTGGTGGTAAACTACAAGAGTAGTTTCGAAATAAGGCTTTGTTGGGAAAACATAGAGCAGAAATGAGATCCTCTGCCGGTTCTTTATGAGGATGGAGTGTGTAAGCCTCCCACTTGAGGTCCTGAGAGACTGTAATTCCCATGTACTTGAAGGTCTCAACTATTGACACAGGGCAAGTTTGGCAAGTGATGGTTCCTGAAGGCATCTTTCCAGTCTTGTGTTTTGAGGTTCTTCAGCTTTGCGCTGGCTGCCATCATTGATACAGATTAGATATTAATTTTCATGCTGGATGTAGAGGAATGTCTCGCAGTGATATTTCTGGCTTTGTTGGAACTCAGAGGTTTACTTTTGCCGTATCTCATCATGAATGGCCTGCAAACATAGCAGATGCATCAAGGTCATTCACTGAGACCTCAAAAATTAATTATCGCATTCAGTGTTTCCACAGCTGCAATCATATGTCCTCTAGTAGATGTTCTCCAAGAACACAAGAAGTGGATGGATGAATGGAAGCAATTTGTCGGTAGGTGAGATGAGCAAGGTTTTTTTTTTTTTTTTCTTCATATGTGAGGTTAACCTTCCCCTGAGCCTTCATCTTTTGGTTTCTGGAGGCTTTTCAGGCCCTTCAGATCCTCAGCAGGGTCTTTGAAGGTGCATGGGATTTTGGCCAAGCACTTGACTCGGACATGATTTTGCTCATCGATTTTCTGGACACAATTTGTAGACGCAGCTGAGGCGTGGATGGGCGACACTTTAGCCTTTTGGTTTTTGCAACTTACTAAAATAAATTGTACGCTCCACAACAAACATTATAAAATGACTCTCACTTATCATCTCACAATTTTGATCAATGTTTGTTTTTCAACAGGAAGCTGTAATCAAAGTTAGGGTTAAAGAAAAAATTTAAATGAATTAATTTAAACATGATCATACTCCCATCAGTATTTCAAATATTTTCTCATTATTTATTATCCAGAGAAAATTCACTAAAACTAAATCATGCTCCCTTCATTATTTCAAATATTTTTTTCATGACTGAGAAAATTCACTCTTTGAGATACAAAGGAATCTGGAAGACCTTCCTCTCCCGGATTTTAATTGGCAGGTGAAGAAAAGAGCAAAGAACAATTAGAACCGAAGTAAGAAAAAGTGAATAAAAACTCGACGGTCACGAAAGCTTTTTTTATTCAAACTTACATCCTCATTTATTTTATCGGTTAACATCTCATTCATTAAATGTGTTACCTTTCAAAAACTTGAACTTCCTACAGAAAGGCAATGTTGCCAAGCTTTGAAAGATGAGCCAATCAGCTTCGAGATGTATTCATACTCATGAGTGATCAATACACCCGCCATTTATTTGCACTTAGGGTGTCAGCCGAAGTGAAGACTGAGCTTTACGGAGGTCTGAAGCCCCTTGCTGTCAATCGGCCAAATGTCACATGCGTTTGTCATCGCCAGGTTGACACACACACACACACACACACACACACATACACAAACAAAACCACAAAGGGGCCAAGAAGAGTTGATGCTTATCGGTCACAATCGGAAATTAAAGGAATGGTCCAGTGCTAATATGCAGATATGCAGATTGATGTGAGTTGTGTCTCACACGCACACACACATCTACACACACACACACACACACATTATACTAATCAAACCAACTGAGCTGTAACAATATCAATATATTGTATACCAGCGGTCCCCAATCTTTTTTGGCGCCACGGACCGGTTACAATATTTTCACGGACCGGCCTTTATATAAATATATCAATAAATTAATACATTTATTAATCAATATATAAATACGATGAAATAAAATGATACCACTGGCGTAAAGACAAATACAAAGCGCATAAATATATAAATAAATAATACATTTATAATAAATATATCAATACGATGAAATAAAATGGCGTAAAGACAAATACAAAGCGCATAAATATATAAATAAATAGTAAATTTATAATAAATATATCAATACGATGAAATAAAACGATACGACTGGCATAAAGACAAATACAAAGCGCATAAATATATAAATAAATAATACATTTATTATCAATATATGAATACGATGAAATAAAATGATACGACTGGCGTAAAAACAAATACAAAGTATTTTAAATAAAAATAAAACTATCTGCTCCGTAGCTTTGTTTTGGTCGCTGGAACCGCAGACAATCCCGCTTTTTTTTTTTTTTTTCTGTGCAGCCCGGTACCAAATGACTCACGAACCGGTACCGGTCCGCGACCCAGTGGTTGAGGACCACAGCTCTATAAAATCTAACATCACACTGCAGAAGGAATTAGACGTTTCGGGTGAAAACACTCACCGATACTCTCATCGAATGTATGTTTTGATGTGACATTTTCCAAAAGCTGTTTCTCTACCATGGCGTCTGTGTGAAGCCCAACACAAACAAGGAATAACTCTTGCTCCTTCATGCGCACCACTTCTTTTGAAAACAACACAAGGCACACAGTCGAGTCCCGGAATGAAGTCACTTTTGGGATTCTTAAAAGTATTGAGCAATAAGAAAAAAAAGTGCAGAAGTATTATGACAAATCCCTTTTAGTCCGAAAGCTTGCTTTTTTAAAATCAGATGCGCCTTTGACAAATGTGTGTTATTGCAGGTATTACATGAAATTGCCATGTTAGCTGGAGGAGGAGTACAGTGCTTTTGGGTCAATACTTCCTTTGGCTGCCTGAATGGAGGAGCGATTAGGCCTTTTGTCTGTCAATCAAGAAGCAAGTACAAATACGCACACACACTAAAACACTTAGCGGTACACACAAAAAAAAAAAACACAAGTAGGTTACATGTCAGAGCCACCTACTGTCAAACTGCTCATTTCGTACAAAATGGTTCTGTTCACTTGCATGCACAGACTTAAGCTTCTATTTTGCAATCATCTGCTTTTTTATTGGTCGTCGTTTTTTGCTTGGCTCGTTGTGCTTGCTCATGCTGTGTTATGTTGACATGGAGCGACACAAATTTGTAACACTTTGGCCATAAAGTTTTGGGGAGGGGACTGTAAATTTTATGAACACAGGTGAATTTAGTGATGTTTCAGCGGAAACTCTCTCGCGTGGAAGTCACCAAAAAAAATTTGTACTGAGACCTACTTATTGCGCAATGATTATGCAAAGGGCTACTTCTGGAATAACCATTTTGCTGAAATGACCTTTAATCATTTTATGAATGATATTCATTTGTGTGAAGACAATGATCATCTTGACGATTTCTCAATAAAAAAAAAAAAAACAGGAAAGAGATGAATATCATTATACACACAATATGATGCTATACAATGTTGGTTAGAATATTGAGTAGGTTCATTTAGTGGGGCACATACAGCATGTATTAAATTGGCTCTTGGTCTAGATTTTGAGAAATGCTGCCCTAGATGCATGAAAAAGTTTTCAAAAGCAAAATATTTCAAGCAAGATTCAAGAAGTGGATGCATTCTGCCATTTCCTATTCTTTGCCTATTTGGATGTGAAAATGTCAGAAAGGAAATACTTTTACATTGTGAATGAATAGATAATATTGAGGCCGGGATTTTCAAATGATTTCTTAATGAAATTTAGTGTTGAAAAAAAAAAGCATTCATGTGCAGTCGTGCCACACACACAGTAAGGACGAAGCTCATGTGCGGCACTTTACTTTTGTGTGCGTTAATGAAAAAAGCTGGAGCCTAATGGGATTTGGTGATAAGAAATTACCAGCACCAGGTCCTTGTCTATTGTCTCTCGCTGGGGGGAGTTCAATGGCACAGCCAGCCAGAGGGAACTCAGGGCCCCGGTTGCCGTAGAGACGGGAGAACATAGAGGTTAGGCGTCGCCATGGCGAACAGGGGCTTGTCCAACTTCTTTTCACATACTCATACAACGCATACGCAAGTGTGTCTGCATTCATCTACCCTTTTCACATCATAAGATATTCATATTTACATTTCATCCATAATCATGGCAAGGTTTCCCGTCCATCTATTTTTTTTTTCAAACCCTAAACTTAAGAACTGCGAGGCATCTCATCGTACTGCTTTCCGGTATGATATTTTTGTGACTTGGTCATTTCAAGAAAGAGTTTTTCTATTGATGTGCTAAGTTTTGATGAGGTGCAAAATTCTAATTTTGCCTGGAAAACTACAACGATGGAAGCCTTGTATAAATATATTATGGAGAGAGAGAGCGAGAGAGAGAGAGAAAGAGAGAGAAAGAGAGACAGAGAAAGAGAGACAGAGAGAGAGAGACAGAGAGACAGAGACAGAGAGAGACAGAGAGAGACAGAGAGAGAGACAGAGAGAGAGAGAGAGACAGAGACAGGGAGAGACAGAGAGCGAGAAAGAGAGAGACAGAGAGAGACAGACAGGGAGAGACAGAGAGAGAAAGAGAGAGACAGAGAGAGAAAGAGAGAGACAGAGAGAGAAAGAGAGACAGAGACAGAGAGAGACAGAGACAGAGAGAGAGAGACAGAGACAGAGAGAGACAGAGAGAGAGACAGAGAGAGAGAGAGAGAGACAGAGACAGGGAGAGACAGAGAGAGCGAGAAAGAGAGAGACAGAGAGAGACGGAGAGAGACAGAGACAGGGAGAGACAGAGAGAGAGAGACAGAGAGAGACAGAGAGAGAGAGCGAGAGAGAGAGAGAGAGAGACAGAGAGAGAGAGAGACAGAGAGAGAGAGAGACAGAGAGAGAGAGACAAAGAGAGACAGAGAGGGAGAGACAGAGAGAGACAGAGAAAGGGGGGGACTGGCAATGTGTCAGCTCCATGACGGATTGCAAAACAAGCAAATTACAATGCGACAGTAAAAGAGAGTGGCCTTGTCATTCGCTACTGCCGAGAAGAATTTGCTGAATTACAGTCGAGTGAGTAACAGGCCGCCCTGGAGCACGCCTGACACTCCAGCAGGGACACTGGAATGGCCAAGGTCACGCCACTGCACTTGAAGACAATATTGTGGCAAAGGTTCGTGTGTGTGTGTGCCACGCAGGCACAGGGAGAACATGCAAACTCCACACAGGGATGTGGAATCCAACCCGCACCCTCCGAACTGTAAGGCGGACGTGCTAACCAATGTTCCACCGATTTTTAGCGTTTAATGTGAACATGGCTAATTTCTTATAGGGAAGACAAAGACACACATGCACACGTACGCGCGCTAATGACATTTAAATGGCTCATTTGAAGATAAAAGGCGTGCTGACATCAAATGGAGCCTTGTTCTGCATAATAGCAAGCAACGAAGGAGAAAGCAAGTTTGCATTAAAAGCCTTGTTTGTCTACGCTAACACAATAAGACAAATATTGCCACATTGCAATGGAAACAGTTTATTAGCATTAAACAGGGACTGGAACAAATCAGTGGATGTTACAATGCTACTCAGCAGAGATTTCCCCCAAAAAAAACGTCATAAACATTTCCCTTTAGAATTACTCGCATATTAGTCACTCCATCTTTTCTCGTGGATGAACATCAGCAGGACGTGTCACCATGGAAAGAAGTTTCTACAGCGTCAACTTTGATCTTCCTCTTCTTTGACGTCCCATTCCCCTTTCTCCCGCACTCATGGTGTCTGCATGTAATAGGTGGATAATCTGCCCCCAATCCTCCTCACCTCCCTCCAACACCATTATCTGCCAGTGCATTAGTCCCTGTCTGCAGCAAGTTAGCAGTCCAGCACTTATAGATGATCATTAAAGCATGTGCTGTCCCAATACGCTTGGGGATTTCAACAAGACTCCAAGCCATAGAAGATATTTCTCATATGTGTGCGTGATTGCGTGCAGGAGAGAAAGTGAGAGAAGGAAAGAGAGCCTTCTTAAAAGCTCAATTCCGGCTATATGATGCTATTAAGATTTTTTGGAGCACCAATTACTCCTGCGCTAGCTTAAGTGGCGCTGAAGCTATTATCAAGATAGCCTCGCATTTTATGCTCCTTGCGCAAGTTGCTCGTCGGAAGGCCTCAAAGTGCAACTGTCATTTGACAGATTTGGCCATTCTTGCTGCCAGGCAAAATATACCGTATTAGCCCGAATATAAGATGACACTGATTATAAGACGACCCCCTGTTTTTCAAGACTCAAGTTTGAAAAAAGACTTTTTGAACACCAAATTTAATTTTGATACGGAAAATAATTACAGTACATCTGAAACAAATGATTATGACAATATATTTGAGAGAATAAGCATGTTATTTTGCCTCATTCAAATCATCATCTATCACATCTTAATATCTGAACATTTAAATATGAATGGCTTCTGGTTTTTCCATTTTCTCTTATCTCTTCTCTTATTTGCTTCTTTTTTCTTTCTTAACACTATATTTTATTTTTCTTCTTCGTGCTACCGCTATTTTTCTTCTTCATGACAGGGGTTCGCTTTGGCCTAAGCGAGTTAAGTTCAGCATTCGCTTTAAAGATATCTGGCGCCATCTAGCGTTGTGAATGGGTATAATGTCTAGACCCAGAATGTAAGACGACTTTTTCAGTCTTATTTCAATGCAAAAAAAAAAAAAAAAAAAAAAAACGTCTTATATTCAGGCCAATACGGTATATATGTTGAATTTTTAAAGACGTAGCCTGTAGTGAGGTGACGACTCCATCTTCACGATTTCGCCCAGGGGTTTCATAGATGGCCAGGATAGCAGGATAGGCCCAACACACATACGTACATCTGCGTACACGTGAATGCCACACTGAATGGGCTCCCGTGGCAGGCAGCATCACTAGGACATTGTCAGGCCAGACAAAAGACCTTATCTCCTGCTCCCCCTTTCATTCTGGGTGATTGGCCACGAGAAATGTCCACGCTCGACACTGCACAAATGTCAGCCACCTTGGTCTCTCTGTTCAAGCGGTGTGTGTGTGTATGCGTGCGTTCACAAAGGGGCGGAGCTACAGTTATCTGTCCGACAAGGCTGGAAATCGTTCTTCTTCTTCCACAGCCAACTTTTGGCCTTTCTGGACCTTGCCATGCTACAGCAGTAAAGGAAGGGAATCTTCCAACAGATGAACAAATACGATTTTTCTCGGGTGACTCGTCACACCACTGATTATTTGAGAGGTGTTTTTTTTCCGAAATCTATTCCTTCCTTACTTTGGCCATCCAATGTCGGGATCTTCTTCAGCACTAATTGAAGAATCATTGTTGCCAGTGTGTGGTTGGAGCGATTAATCAAGACCTTGTTAAGGCTCGTTAGGGGACAATTGCTCATAATTTAGCAAATTCACTGAATAGTTCATTTAATTAACCGACAATTACTGAACACACAGGAGGGAGGGGGGGAGTTTATCCGTACATGTACTTTTGAACTGCTACCATTAGTTTGTAGTGTGCCTGGAAATACAGATGATATGAGTGGAGAACTTTTAGGAGCCCCGAAAAGTCATTTGTCATGTCAGCGTCCCCTGCAGCAGGTGGGAAAAGCTATTAGCAATGTTTGTAATTTAAGAAATAAAAAAAATAACAAGATGAATTGGCTTGGGGTGCAGGATACAAAGAGGCTGCAGAATCAATTAGTTCTGTAAAGCATAAGTTCAGCTCACGCACACACCTGCCGTGCCCCCTCCCCTGCAGAGGGCCACCCGCAGACCATGCGCCATGACAAAAGATCCCCCCCCCCATTGCTCGCCTCAATTCTCCCTCCACCCTTGTGTGTTTTTTGAAAGTAGACTTCATCAGTGCCCCCCCGTGGAGATCATCTATCCACACACTAAGGCGCACTGCGGGCTCTTTTCTTTTTCTTCTAATGCTAATTAGCGCTCAGACTGCCTGGCCAATTATTACTAGCCATGCACTAATTAGGACTTGTTTAAAGTGCTTGTCAATTAGTCTTTAACATCGTTGTCTGCCTGAGCCTGTTACACAAGAAAGCGCTTTGGAGATTCTTGCAAGCTTTTCCATCTAGTAATAAGTTTCAAGATGTCTACTGCGCGTTTTATATCCAGGGCTCGATGTGAACCGATTATCGGAATCGGATTTGTTGTTGTTGTACACAGGACATCGATATTTGAGCGCAGTCAGTATGTTGCCATGCAAAAAAAAAATTATATGTTCATTTTGTTGAACACAACTATTGGTTGAACACAACTATTTCCTTTTTTTTTTTTTTTTTTTTTTTTTTACAATGAAACATTCAGAAAGCTACTGCGAGCGTATGAGAAAGTTTAACGTGATGAAATTGGAAGTGTCAAAAACAAAGTCAATAATAAATTACAGTTAAGGTGCGTCCATTTTGTCCTTCACATTTGTGCAACATAACAATAAGGCACACGTTATAAAGTTTACGGTGTAGATGCACATCTTTTAAAGCAACCTCTAAGTATGATTTTAAGAAAAATAAAGAGGGTCCTTGAATCAGTGTGTTCATGCCTACGCCATCTTTCTTTCCTTCCATGTTTCCTCCCTTTCTCCATTTCTCCGACCGGGTCCCTCCCATTGCCTTTCTTTCTGGCAGAACCTCTAAAAGGCTGACATGCAAATGGGCCTTATTAAATTCTATTAAGCCGTCTGTCAGCAGCCACGCCGAAAGAGAGAGGGAGGGAGGGAGGTAGAGTTATGATTGGCAGCGGAGAACGCAGCGCTAGAAAGTGAGGATTAAAAAAAAAATGAGACGTGGACATGTGTCCAACGAGCTGGAAGACGATGCCTTCTTTCAACTGCGAGGCGGCCGTCAAAGGTCCGTTGACGTCAACATGTATCCTGTCAAGAAACGTGTTGCACGATAACATACTGTTATTCCAGCTCCAGAAATAACATGACGCTTCAAGGGAAGAAATTGGAAAGTGGCGGTACTCAGCGCAAACTGCACCTGCCAGAAACAGATAGAGAGATAGACGGACAGACAGACAGACAGACAGGCAGACGGATGGAGAGAGAGACAGATAGGCAGACAGATGGACGGACGGACAGATGGACAGTCGGATAGATGGAGACGGGCGGGCAGTCGGTCGGGCGGAAACGGACGGATGGACGACAGACAGACAGACAGACAGACAGACAGACAGACAGACAGACAGACAGACAGACAGACAGACAGACAGACAGACAGACAGACAGTGCTTCTGTGCCCCGCCATGTTGTTTTGATATGTATGTATATATGAACTCGGGTGACATGAGACATTAGATGAATAAATTTTTTAACTCAGCTCTACAGTAAATATGTTATAAAGAAAAACATATAAATGAACAAAAAAACTTTTTTCATTTTTTTTTAAGGCGCGTGAAAGTAGACAAATGTGCTTAGCACATAGTATGTGGATCGTTGTATGATTTAATTCATTGATACACAGATTTGATCGTCATTTGTAATATTGTTTCAGGTAAATATGACCTTTTTAATCTTCTGTCATTCAGCCCTTAAAAAGAAATGGAACTAGAGAAGGTGTTAAGGGGATTGCAATTTTACAATTTGACAACTGTCGAATGAATAAAAAAAAAAATACACAATATTGTCACACCATTAAGTGTTAAAGACAAGATTGCTGGAGGGAGGCTCTGAAGCCAACAGGGCGATTTCCATGCTCATCCTCTATCACTTTGATTTCCTTTTTCACTGATGAGACTGAGAGGACGACGGATGCCTTTCTCTTGCCTGTCAATTATCCTCGTCTGCCCACCTTAATTGGCGTTCCGGAGAAACGCACGACATTCCCAACGGCTTCAGCCAGGACAATGGAGACCCATATTGCTGACCGGCCTGCGACTCAGCCCAAATTGGATTGGAAATCTTCCATCTTCTCTTTAGCATAACAAAAGGTTGTTAGACAAAGATGGCGTTTTAATGGAGAAAATCAATCTCGCAGAGGAAGTGCTGCCATTGTCTCCCATCAGCTGTGCAGGTGCGGCTCTCCCACAGCAGCCCGAATCGGAGGTGGCAGGGCAGGAGAGAGAGAGAGACAACAGCCTGATATCAGCTGTCAAGTCAAAGCTCGACTCTCCTAGCTTTGACCTGAACCCTCCTGTCGCCAACTCCAGCTAACCCAGATCGGGCTGTACTTGTTAGGAAGTTCTCAACATATCTTTATTTTCAATTGCTTTTATTGGCAGAGAATACGAGAACAGGGTTTTTTGGTTAACGCAAGCAGACTAGCATCTCAACAATTTCTCGGCACCAAAACAATCCATATCAAAGGCACATCTCAGGATTCCCAGCCTGGAACATAAAACGCCTCTCTAGAAATAAGCAACACGGGGTGGATGCCAGGAGGGAAGATTTAGCTGACAATGATTTTCTTTTGTCGCTGGGCAACACAAGCAGAACAGGTTCCACAAAACAAGATGCCGATACTGCCTTCAAGTGGCGTGCCGTTGCTACATGATTCCAAAATATGAACGAAAGCAAAGTTGTGTGTATTTCGATAAGGTAAGTGCTCTTGTTTATCTGGGCACTCGCAGCCTGGTGAACATTACCATGAGAATGGCCTAAGCCCTCGGCTAATCCTCCAAGTATGTTGTAATAAACGTCTTCATTCACACATCCCAGGGACACCGTCGGAGCCTTTTCCTATGACCGAGCTGGTGTTATCGTATTTTTTTTCATTGCAGTTTTATGAGTGTCCGGCCCCTGTTTTTCTCTTGCCTTCCATCTCCAGGTCTTCCTCGGGAATCACCACATCTAGTATATTTCTCGTCCCACCTCGGAGAACTCGCACGATCCAGTCTGTTAAAAAGCGCTGAGGAATCGGTGAAGTTCAGAACGTGCGTGCAACTGTTCAAGTGCAGCTCACGTCTTGCGTAACAGGATGGGAGGGGCAGGAGCCAAGAGTCAGAACTGTCCACGCTTAATGGAGAACTGTCCACGGTTCTGAAGCGGTTGTGGCTATCGATTACATTCCGCACAATTTTATTGCAGGCACAATGAGTTCTGAAAACATTGGCTGGATCCGACGGAAATTTCAAAACTCTGTTGACCGAAACCACAAAACGATTTCGAGTGGCAGAATTGACCAATCGCGTAGCTTTGTTTCAAGGGTTAAGAGAAATTAACCATTGTTGAGTTAATAGTTTGGGGATTTTTTTTTTCTTTTGTACAAAAGGCTCCAAACGTTTCCAGCATTTCCATGCGCAAAGAGTATTTCCGTGAAGATATTGGAAAGCCACAGAGTTGGCCTTTGCACCATCGTCCTTTTGAAGAAGATGAAGGGAATTGTGAGGAAGGATCCCAAGATGACTAACCTCTTCAACACCTTTGATGCTCAAATGGCAGCAGGAGATCAGAAGGATGTCGAAAAGCCAGGAAGCCAACGAGGAGGAGATTCCATCTGGAAAATGATGATGTCAATTGAACAGTTGGGAGAATGCTGTTGTTGACTGGGATGCTTTGGTCATTTTACAATTTCTTGTCTTCCTCAAATTATTATTTTTTTCCAAAATACAAAATGTGAATTTAATTTGCTGACAGCTTTGCCTCAGGCATGCGTCCGTGTCATCGTATAATAGTAGTTGTGATCTTCTCACCCTCAGCTAATCACAGGTCCATCTGGATCCTATCAAGCAGCCTGTTCTGTGCCACTCTGACAAGATCAACATTGCTGCACTTGTTGTGGGAAAATAACTACAAAAGAAAGACATCCTATTTCAAAAGCATCTGTCTGGACACTTCCAACCTGTCTTGACAAATGATTTTCTTCTCCTGGCGTGAGCGGCAAGCCGAGAAGAAAGACCAGGCGAGCGTACGAGTGAGGATATGAAAAGAGATTAGTGGTTAAGAGGAGGAGAAAGAAAAGAGAGGTGAGTGAGAAGAAGATGCTTGTGAAGAGCTGCTGAGGCTGGAGATGAATCGAGGAGGAACGATTACACAAACAAGACAATGCTGCAACAAGTTCTCAGATAAGAGACTCTCAGAGGAGTGTCAAACTTCAATTTACTGATTTTTTTTTCCCAGCTCCTCCATTCAAGCTGACAATGAGGTCAGTTACTTTGCTTCTCCATTTGTCCACAGAGCCCAAAAAAAAAATAATAATAATGCAAACGCTTGTGACCTGGAGGGGGGCTTGAGTGAAGTTGAAAATATCATCACATTAAGGTGTGGATGCTAATCAGACAAGCTGTCATTATAACAGCAAGGTTAATAGCTGCTGGCAGAATCACCTTCAGCCACGATAACAAATTTCAAACACTGATTGTGATCTCCTCCATTCATGCATCTCCTGTCGTGGCCCGTACAAGCAGGAGGATTTACTCCAGTGGCGTCCATACGTAGACCAAAGCTCTCTTTTGTTCCCCTCCCGTCACCTCTTCCCGATTTATGACACCCAATTACAAGCAAGTGTGCTAACAGCATTCCCCATTAGCCTATCAAATGCTTTAGTGCTTGTTCCCTCAATGGGTTGGTTATCTGGCCTTTCAGCATGGCCACAACCAATTTAAGAGCGTGTGAACAAAGCAAAGACCTCCCTAGCTCTGCTTTTTTTTGTTTTGTTGCAATGCTACCCAAGACAGGTAATTAAAAGGGAAAAGAGTTTGGTGGTTAATTTGTGAGATAATTATCTAAATTAAACTGCTTTCTCCTCACATGGTGTGTGTGAAGGGAGGGTTCTCACTCTCTCCCTCGCCTGACAAGGTATTGTTGTGCCACAGGGAACAAAACCTCCAATGACATCTTCTCTCTTCTTTGCTTTTGTTTTCTCTGCCCCTGTGTGAGAATTAAATTAAGATTTCGAAGGGCTTGTTTTAGTTCCTCATCCGAAATAAAATATCAATTTATCAAGCGACGAAAATCGGATTTAGAAGCTGCCTGGTGGAATTTGACCCATCTAGAGGAAGTCCATTAGAAGACACAAAGTATGGACAGGATGTATTTTGGAGATATTCAGAATGATTTTGAATTAGATGTTACCATGCTCCAAGAGTATGATATGGTCATTTGCACAAAAACGCCAGCATGGAGATGCGGATAGCGTCTGTCTGAACACACACACACACACACACACGTGCAACGTCTGCAAACCATATCTGTGAGTGCCGACAGCGGAATAAGTGTATTATTTTCCTTGAAGAGTGTTATTTTCCTGTCAAGGCCTGATGGCAACGTGCCACCACATTTGACAGTGAGCGTTCATTCATTCATCGTACGTGTGTGTGTGTGCGTGCATGAAAGTCTAAAAGCACTGCTGTCAACCTGAGTACAAAGGATCACTTTATATGATTAGTGTGCATTTCTAAAAAAACATTATGCACAAAAAAAAGCCCTGCACTGCCGACTGATCCACGTCAATTAATTGATTAAGAATTTATTTCCAGGCTATTCTTGTTGCAAGACAGCTATGATATGTGGCGTTTGTGGCTCCCTGCTAGCCACATGGTCCAATCGTCATTCGGCAAGTTTGTTTATGTCCATCAAGTGCAGAGCTGCAGAGATCATCCTTAGGTCCCCAACTGTGACCATGTTGTACTCTGGGAGGGGCCGTGATATGTCATATATAGCTGGCAGTAGGTGGAATAATCCAAAATTCCCAAAATCATCTATTTTGTGAGTACAAAAAAAAAAATCCAAAATTTTGAGAATTTAGAAAAATCCATAAAGGTCCATAGATCATACTGTGCATTATTTCTGCATTAAGTGAATAAAATCATTTCCGGTTCCCGTAACTAAATTTGTTGGGTGCAACCAGTTCAACCATGTTCATACGGACAAATCGAAATGAACGAATCCGAAGGAAATTCATACGCAAATGTTCTTCACACCAATTCAGGCTGCATGTGCCATTCTTTCAAATTGAGAGCATCAGCTAAGTGCTGCAGGCCAGCAGATGAATGTGGGAATCCTATCCATCACTTTGATAGCAACCTGGCACTTTGACGCAGCTTAGTCTGCAGGAAGGCTCTCTCTCATACCCCACCGGCCCTGGCATTTGTAATCCTGCATGCCACTTATGTCTTTAGCTATATTTATAGAAAGTATTTCAGTGTCGTGGTGTGGGTGAGGGTTGTTGTTGTTTTTTTTGTACTACTTCAGTAAGGCTGTTTATGCTGCCTTTGGCCTTTTTCTCTTCTAAAAATGGACTGTTATGACTTTAATTATCCAAGCCAACGTCAAGTGAATCAATTGTGAGCTAGTTTAGTCAGCAAATGTGATCAAACAAATGAATATCAATCAATGGCAGTGATTTTTTTTATTCCCCTCGCCGGGTGTCCTGGCACGGCCAGTCAGGTTACCGCAGTAACTGACCCAGGGTTTAAGTTACCGCTCTTTCTGGAACAGATAACTCAGAATTTCCCTCACTTCAGGGTTAACTTACTCAGAGTTTCACATAACCCGCTTTCTGGAATACCCCTCAGATCATATCATATCATATAAAACATTGGAAATATCCCTTCATATGCATTTGGTGTTTGTTATAGATGAAAAAGGAGAGATTGAAAGTCTTTCAGCAGTGCATCAAAAGTGTCATGATCAGTTCATCTCTAGTATTAGTCCCTCTATGGATGGATAGACGCTGTTGTCAACTACCAACTCAAGAGGAATAGTGACACCTAGTGGTTAGAAGTATAAGTGTGAAAGAGGACTGGAATCAACAAGTGTTTGTCAGATGAATGGTTACAATGTGTCATAGGGATTCGGTTACTGAGTCATTTAAACGGTTGTATCAAAATAGTATTATTTATTCATTTTATTTATTTATTTATTCAACTGTACACTGGAGCTTTTTTTTTTTAACACGAATTCAAAACGTAGCCAATAGCCTAATAATTGATGAATTGACTACAAAGTTTATTTTATACCGCTGATTACGATGTATATATATATATATATATTTATCTATTTATTTATCTATTTATCACAACTACTACCGGAAGCTGTGATGTGTATTCCGGAAGTCTCGAGACTCTCAAATCGCCTTATGGCTTGTTGAGACATGAACCGTTTTTCTATGTCGGTGGGAATTTGTTTGTGGAAACGCAACACCTACACGCGCAAAGAAGGAAACGTTGCGGATTATTGTCATCGATTGTAATTTTCCACGAAAAAAGACGCAAGACTTTTGTGTCATTTAAGAAACACTCTTCTACCCCCCGGTGAGTTGCTTCTCAACGACGAAATACTCAACTTTGACGCAACGTTATGGTCGATGTTTTCTGTGCGTGTGTACAACGTTACGTTCGATATATGAAAAGGAAATAAGATATACTTTTAGGTACTGACATGATTTTCCGTCTTTCTAAACTTAACGTGCGTGGCAGCCTAGGCTACCATTTGGCTTGTCCCGTTATTTAGTCTGCACCCACTAGCTAGCAAATGTGTTGCCTGTTAAAAATACAACAACTTCACATCAAGCTTACGTGAAAATTTCAATTTCGTAGCGTTGCATACTTTTTTTTCTCCAAGCGTTTCTTTGGTGTGTTTTCTGTGAAAGGGGAACTCGAGAAGAAAAACCACATGTAGCAATTGCTGACGAGCAACAAGTTGGCAAGTCTGTAGAAGTTAACACACAATGTTGATCCCCCACGCTGAAACTTCATATTGAGTTTACTGCGACAGTAAATGTGTGTCATTTAATGCTACGTGGACTCGATTACACGTGTGTTCTGTGATCTTTTTTTCTTCTTCCTACCACTAATGATAGTGTCTTGAAATGTAGTTCCTCAAATTTGACTCTTAAGGGTTGTAGGTGAACATGTGACAAATTTCTGGTTTCCTCTGTAACGCACACATTGCATGACCTTATAGTTGTGTGCGTGAATGCTCGCTATTTAATAGACTGATCCAACACATTATAGAAAATAAAAGCAGCACCCCAATACTAAAATCACAAGCATAATATCACATAAATGCTTATGATACGATCATGTTTTGGAGACACTGACAACTTTCCAGCATTGTCATCACATTTGTTCATGGTCTCATCATTTTATATTGACACAGAAAAAGGTGCAGCATTTTAGCTCAGCCGTATCAAATGAATAAATTTAAATTTAACTGTAATTTACATTTGGTGGCTTTTTTTCAGTTGTTTGATACTGCATTAAGACTTTCTTTAATCATTTTACAGGTTCTGTGAGAGAGGTAATCTCATCCTCTGACAGCAGTATCTTCTCATCTGGTTGACCCAAGGAAGAAAGGACACAACAATGCCAAAACCGGTAAGAAGATGAAAGGAAGTGAGCAAGTAAAAGTCGACACCTTTCCTGTTATGTTCCTAGTACCTCTGCATGCGAGGGTAGGGCTTTGTTATATTTATTTTTACGTAACCAGTGCCATGTCATTGGCTAGAGACCAGCCCATGGTGTCCCCCATTTCTAGCCAAAGTCAGCTGGGATTAGTTCCGATCCTCGTGAGGAGAAGTGGTATCGATGTATTGATCTGAATGCTAACCAGTATCACAAAATGTAAAGTTTGGAATATAAACAGCAGTGCATCCAAAATGTAGCTAGTTACTAGTTACCTCTCCAAAAAATGTAATTGAGTTAGTCATTAAATTACTTCTTCATAAATGTAACTAGTTAATAGTATTGTTGCATTTCTTTTTCAAAAGCGTTCAATTGAGTAAAAGAATTCAGTTTTTGTAGGGTCCATCACAGTTTGAATGGTTCCCTCCCTCTTTGGTCCAGAAACCACAATTTCCAAAAACAACTTGAAATGTGGACTCATCAGACCACAGCATGTTTTTTCACTTTGCACCGACCCAGCATTTCTTGGTGTTGTTGATAAATGGCTTTTTCTTTGCATGGTGGAGTTTTAAATTACACAGGACTAAAGTGTTTTATACAGACATTGAAGTGTTCCTGACCCTTATGATTATTGTCCACCCCCAGCCCAAAGTACAAGGCAGGAGAGGATTAACTGACCGTCTGCTCCACACAGGATTCAACCAAGCTTAATTTTGTCATTTGGCTTTGTTTTTTATCGCAGTCTATAGCTGACGGACCCGACACAAACATAAGCCTCCTCCGAGCACTGCAGTCGGGTTGCAAGTCTGGCTGTCACAAATAATTATTTTGTGAATTGACAAATCGCCAACAGTAATGAACGAAGCTTCATGAACCAGTTGTTGTATTCTTTGGCTCCTCTAGATGGCAATGTTGGTTTAAGAGTTTTTTAAGAAATGGCAAATCAGCTCTTTGGTGAACAGAGAGTGCCATCTAGAGGTCGAAGTAAACACAACAACGGGTTCATGAATCATCTTGAAGCTTCATTTGCCCATCATTAGCTAACAGGAGTCGCAATTACTCGACTAATCGGATCATATTTGAAGGGGAAGTCAAGCTCAGAATTTCCCTTGTAATATGTTCTTTGTAGAAAATGTGCAGCTTTGGCTCTGTAACCATTTTGACGTTGTGAAATGTCTTTTTAGATTAACGTTCGTGTGACCACCATGGATGCAGAGCTGGAGTTTGCCATTCAGCCAAACACCACTGGAAAACAGCTTTTTGATCAGGTCAGAACAGATGTTTTCCCTCACATCATTGAAAGAGTTGATTTATTTATTATGATTATCATTCCTTGTGTTCTGAAGGTGGTGAAGACAGTGGGGCTACGGGAGGTCTGGTTTTTTGGCCTCCAGTATGTGGATAGTAAGGGCTACTTCACATGGCTGAAACTTAACAAAAAGGTCCGTTCCACCGCCCAGAATATTGAGGGTTTTTTCTGTTTCCGAGCCTTCGTATTGACTTGTTGTTGATCAGGTGACCCAGCAAGATGTGAAGAAAGAGAACCCGCTGCAGTTTAAATTCCGAGCCAAATTCTTCCCTGAGGATGTTTCGGAGGAGCTCATCCAGGAGATCACCCAAAGGCTCTTCTTCCTTCAGGTAAAACCAATATGACAATCACAGTCTGACTCTTTTGATTTGGACAAATCTGAAATGAAAGGTGTGTCGAGACATATTTGTCGATTTTTGCTGTCGTTGTGTCAGGTGAAAGAGGCCATCCTCAACGATGAGAACTATTGTCCCCCGGAAACTGCGGTGTTGCTCGGCTCTTATGCCGTACAGGCCAAATATGGAGACTACACCAAAGATGTCCACAAGCCTGGATATCTCACACACGACAGACTACTGCCTCAGAGGTTCATTATGATCACATATCGACTGTTCCAATTTGTCTGTACTTTGTTTCAAGCGGTTCCCATTAGGGCTGTCCCGATGCAACTTTTTCAACGATATTACAGTCTCGAGTCCCGTTCAATACCGTATCAAAAGGAATTAGCCATGCTTTTATATTTTAGAATGAAATATCAGAAGAGATTTTGTTCAGCAATACGATTCAAATAACAATAGTGATCAGCAGTAGATCAATAAAAAAATTATCTATTTTTTTTCTTTTAATTTCAGTGTCAATTAAGCTTTCACTGTTTCTAATTTGAAGAAAGATTTGTTTCTTTTCTAAGTGGATTGACATAGCCAACCATCTCATTTTTATTCAATATTTATAAAAATTGGCCGTATGCCCTATTCCAACAAAGTATTCTGACAGTACACACCGTAATTTTTTTTATTTTTTTTTGTGCATGTAGAGTGCTGGAGCAGCACAAGCTTACCAAAGAGCAGTGGGAGGACCGGATCCAGACTTGGCACGAGGAACACAAAGGAATGCTCAGGTCTGTGACATAAAGGGCAAGTGTGCCTTGGTTTTGTTGTTCCGTGTACTATAAGTGTGTGTTGTGCAGTCAAACAAATATCATGGTGTTTTCTCCTCACCAGAGAGGACTCAATGATGGAGTATTTGAAAATAGCCCAGGACCTGGAGATGTACGGCGTCAACTACTTTGAAATCAGAAACAAGAAGAGCACACAGCTCTGGCTGGGTGTAGACGCGCTCGGCCTTAACATCTACGAGCACGAAGACAAGTACGTGACCAATCTTTATTGCATCATCATTGTGTATAAAAAAAAATAAAATTAAAATGTGTTGCCCTTTCAGGTTGACACCAAAGATTGGCTTCCCCTGGAGCGAGATTCGAAACATCTCCTTTAACGACAAGAAGTTTGTGATCAAACCCATTGACAAGAAAGCACCTGTGAGCGTCAAAGCGCAATTCCACTTTCAAACACACCCGAAGCGGCTCTTGTCTCAATGTGCTGCACTTGACTGTCACCTGCAGGACTTTGTGTTTTACACTCCGCGACTGCGCATCAACAAACGCATCTTGGCGCTGTGCATGGGTAACCATGAGCTGTACATGAGGAGGAGGAAGCCCGACACCATCGAGGTGCAGCAGATGAAGGCTCAGGCTCGGGAGGAGAAGCATCACAAGCAGATGGAGAGGTAGGTGGAAAACGCTTCACAAGCGAACACCAGGTGCTTGAATTGTGTGTATGAAATGTGTCAGAGCCCAGCTGGAGAACGAGAAGAAGAAGCGAGAGGCTGTGGAGAAGGAGAAGGAAAAGATCTTGCGTGAGAAAGGCGAACTCATGGAGAGGCTGCGACAGATTGAGGAGCAGACCACAAGAGCTCAAAAAGGTACCACCAGAGTATGGAATTGGCTTTCCATTCCCAAATTGACACGCTGGGTGAAATGACAATAAAAAAGCCAAATCGATGATGAAAAAATGATTATCAAGTGACTCAATGTTACTCAGATGTTGAGTTATGTCATGGAATCAAATAGAAACCTGGTTTGTGTATTTTTCTACGTTGTTAGAGCTTGAGCAGCAGACACGGCGAGCAATGGAGCTGGAGCTGGAACGAATTAACGCGCGAGAGGAAGCCGAGAGGTTGGACAGGGAGAGACGAGCGGCAGAGGAGGCCAAAGGCGAGCTGGCCAAACAGGCTGCAGACCAGCAGAAGAACCAGGAGCAACTGGTTTGTGTCTTGCTGATTGAGATGTTTTGGTGACTGAGATTATTATGGTCAACAAAAAGATTTTCATGATCAAAATGAAAAAAAAATGAAACTACACGTGGACTAATATTGTGAAAAGTAGTGATGGGAAAGTGAAGCTTCGTGAACCAGTTGTTGTATTCTTTGGCTCCTCTAGATGGCAATGTTGGTTTAAAGTAAGGGTTTTATCGGTGAACAGACAGTGCCATCTAGAGGTCTAAGTAAACACAACAACGGGTTCATGAATCATCTTAGACTTAGACTCAACTTTATCTTGAAGCTTCATTTAGCCATTATTAGTGAAAAGGGTCTTATGCTGCCTTCACGTGTTATGGGAAAGATGATCCATTTGTTTGATTTCAGGCTGCGGAGCTGGCTGAGTTCACAGCCAAGATCGCACTTCTGGAAGACGCCAAGAAGAAGAAAGAGGATGAGGCCAACGAATGGCAACACAAGGTGCGGCTCAGCTCACCCCTACTTTTCAATGCCGACATCAACTCCGCACCCTGAACCCTTATTCGCTCTGCTCTCTTTCCACAGGCTCTTTCAGCTCAGGAGGACCTAGATAAAACCAAAGAGGAGCTGAAGGCAGCCATAACGGTGCCACCCCCCGTGAGTGGCGGCCACGCAGAAAGCGAGCACGACGAACAGGACGAGAACCACGCCGAGGCCAGCGCCGAGCTGTCCAACGATGGCGTCTGCCAGCTGGATCTGCGCAGCGAGGAGGCTCGCGTCACCGAGGCTCAGAAGAACGAACGGGTCAAGAAACAACTCCAGGTGTGTTCTTGCGTACCTTTCTCTTGTAAGGACTTCAATTTATTGACGTGTACCGCTCCTCATGTGTCGTCAGACTTTAAGCTCCGAGTTGGCCGAAGCCAGAGACGAAACCAAGAAGACTCAGAACGACGTCCTGCACTCTGAAAATGTCAAGGCGGGCCGGGACAAGTACAAAACGCTGCGTCAGATCCGGCAGGGCAACACCAAACAGCGCATCGATGAGTTTGAGTCCATGTGAGGAGAAGAAGACCCAAAATGGCCGCACGCTTTTCTCGTGGACGTATACGATGCAGTCCCTCCTGCACAACCCCCCACCCTCCCCCCCTCAACAAACGTTGATCTTGTCAGTCTGCCAAAGTTGCTCCTTGTGGGATGCTTACCATGTGTGGGAGCAGACACCTAAGTGGAACATAATGGGTTCTTTTCACACCACTCCTGAAAATGCTACACGTCTCGTCTTTGATTCCATGTCTTCGTTATTCTGCGACTTCTGTTTGCGCTGCTTTTGTTTCGTTTCATTGCTAAAGGCCTTGTTTATAGTCCAGCGCCGCAGAGGAGAAATATCGCAAGGTTCATATCGTCGTTCATATTTAATTTAAAATGGTGCCGCGGTATTTTGTTTGTTGCGTTTCAAACTGGATTTCTAGAGTGGCATAGATTTATTTTCACGTCATCGGGAAAGAGCCACACTATGTCAATTTCAAGTGTCGGATGGATGAATGTAGCAAAGGTGTCAAAGGGAAAGTGTTGCACGGCAAGCGTTCAGCTTGAAGGTCAGATAGTTGCGCGTTGCATCTCAGCTCCGAAAGGTGTCCCAAGCGGTCGTCAATGAAAATGCAGAACGCGAGGCCTGGAGGAGTCTCGCTTTGATGACGGCGCCCTCCCACAGCCCATCCCACAAATACGGAGGTGGACAAGCCGTGATATGCAACATTAGCAAAGGATTGGATGTACATCCTGATGTATGCTAAAATGGGTACCTGTTACTTCAGGAAGTTTTAAACGGATACTTTCTGTATGATTTCTTTCAAGCTTTGTTATCCTTTGTGCTGTCGAAATGAAGTATTTTTTTTATTAACAGTGCGACATTGTAGTTCTGCATTGTGGTCAACACAATACTAGTTTGTTGCGCTATACTTGACAGCTGGTGCATATTGAATTTTTTTTCTTTCTTTGTTTTTTTGTTTGCTTCAAGTTGAGGTGTTTTTAAAAGCACTTGACCTGCCCTTTCTGTTCAAAGTGTTTGCCATAGCAGGAAGAAAATAGCATGTGCTTCCAGGACCATTTATTTTGAGTTGCATTCACAAAGCCTAAACCTGCCAGGCGTTTTCATGGGAGCGGTGGCACTTTTCAAAGTTGACTTGAGTTACTTTCATGTTATTGGCCTGTCCAACTAAGCCCAGCTTGTGGATGATGTACCGGCACCAGCTGTTCTTTTTGTTATTCATTTCACAGCCAGTCTGTTAGGATTATTTGATTATGGTATGCAAAAGTTTGTGTTGGATAACCAATAAAATATTTTAAATTTGTGCCCTTTTGTTGCAATTCATCCTCAGTTTTTAACAATAGTCACCACAAATCTGGAAGTCAAAATCCGGATTTAAATGTGGTTGAGAATTTAAAGGAGTGCACAAACATACATGTCTGTACAGTACAAATGGTTTCTCCGTGTGACTTGATTTTAATTTGAATTTTTTTTTTCCTACACTGACGTCCTGGCTCAAACATGTAAGGCTTAACAACGCCCTCCTCTGTCGGCTTTTGTGCGTTAAAATCATCCTCAAAATTCCAAAACGTCGCTCGCCATTGAACGTATGACTAGTAATGTGCATTACAGTTCTTTCAAGTGAACTGAATCTTTAGAATCAGTTCTCGCAAAAGATTCGTTCAAACGAATCGTTCAACAACACACCCGCCCTCAGCCCTACTTTCTGATTGGCTGTTTGATCTGTGACGTCACTTAGACACTCGATAAGGTACACCGCCATTTTCAGGTGTTCCTAATAACAGGTCACTTCATTAGGGAAAAATCATGGTCAAAGCTTAAATGAAACTGAAAAGTGCCACACCCGCCCTCACCCCCACTTTCTGATTGGTTGTTTGATCTGTGACGTCACTTGGACACTCCATTAGGTACACCGCCATTTTCAAGTGTACCTAATAACAGGCCACTTTATAAGGGAAACATCATGGTCAAAGGTCAGGTGTCAAGCTCGAGTCCACAGGGCCACGTTCCAACATGTTTTCCAAGTGACCCTCGTTAAGCGCACCTGCGTGAAAAGTTTTAGCTTCTTTCACGTTCAAAAGGAGCTAAAGGTTTTCACGCAGGTGCGCTTAACGAGGGAATCACACGGCCACTCCATTAGGTACACCGCCACATGTGTACCTATGTCACTTGGGCACTAGATGGTGCCACACCCGCCCTCACCCCCACTTTATTATTGGCTGTTGGATCTGTGACCTTCACTTGGATACTCCATTAGGTACACCGCCATTTTCAAGTGTACCTAATAACAGGCCACTTTATTAGGGAAATATTATGGTCAAAGGTCACAGGTGTCAAGCTCTAGTCCTCGGGGCCGCGTTCCAACATGTTTTCCAAGTGACCCTCGTTAAGCGCAGGTGCGTGAAAACTTTTAGCCACTTTCACGTTCAAAAGGAGCTAAAAGTTTTCACGCACCTGCACTTAACGAGGGAACCACACGGACACTCCATTAGGTACACCGCCATTTTCAAGTGTACCTAATAACAGGCCACTTTATTAGGGAAATATTATGGTCAAAGGTCACAGGTGTCAAGCTCTAGTTCTCGGGGCCGCGTTCCAACATGTTTTCCAAGTGACCCTCGTTAAGCGCAGGTGCGTGAAAACTTTTAGCCACTTTCACGTTCAAAAGGAGCTAAAAGTTTTCACGCACCTGCACTTAACGAGGGAACCACACGGACACTCCATTAGGTACACCGCCATTTTCAAGTGTACCTAATAACAGGCCACTTTATTAGGGAAATATTATGGTCAAAGGTCACAGGTGTCAAGCTCTAGTCCTCGGGGCCGCGTTCCAACACGTTTTCCAAGTGACCCTCGTTAAGCGCAGGTGCGTGAAAAGTTTTAGCTTCTTTCACGTTCAAAAGGAGCTAAAAGTTTTCACGCACCTGCACTTAACGAGGGAATCACCCGGACACTCCATTAGGTACACCGCCATTTTCAAGTGTACCTAATAACAGGCCACTTTATTAGGGAAATATTATGGTCAAAGGTCGCAGGTGTCAAGCTCTAGTCCTCGGGGCCGCGTTCCAACATGTTTTCCAAGTGACCCTCGTTAAGCGCAGGTGCGTGAAAACTTTTAGCTTCTTTCACGTTCAAAAGGAGCTAAAAGTTTTCACGCACCTGCACTTAACGAGGGAATCACCCGGACACTCCATTAGGTACACCGCCATTTTCAAGTGTACCTAATAACAGGCCACTTTATTAGGGAAATATTATGGTCAAAGGTCACAGGTGTCAAGCTCTAGTCCTCGGGGCCGCGTTCCAACTTGTTTTCCAAGTGATACTCGTTAAGCGCAGGTGCGTGAAAAGTTTTAGCTTCTTTCACGTTCAAAAGGAGCTAAAAGTTTTCACGCACCTGCACTTAACGAGGGAATCACCCGGACACTCCATTAGGTACACCGCCATTTACAGGTGTCACTTGGACACTAGATGGTGCCACACCCGCCCTCACCCCCACTTTCTGATTGACTGTTTAATTTGTGACGTCATTCGGGCACTCTATTAGGTACACCGCCATTTTCAGGATCGTTCGCGAAGATTCATGAGTGAGTGACAGACAGCGTTGCTGCTATGCCAACCGACACACGTTATGCCGACATTGATGTTTTAATTTTTCATTTGTTGGATTGTAGTTGATAGTGTTACTATACAAAATGTGTTTGTGTTTGAATAAAAGGTTGAAAAAAAATCTATTATGCCGACATTTGTTATTTTGGGGGACACCAACTCATATATATTGTTATATAAAGCAGTCAACCAAATGTCTGATTTTTATGTTTTAATTGAAGAATATAAAAACAAGGAATAAAACACCAGACAAGTTTTAACATAAATGTTTATTAAAATAATAATAATAAAAATACATTTCAAACCAGCAATCTAATGTGAAATTGCAGTAGATATATTGGATAACAATATTTAGGCGTGTATATGCATACACGTTATTTAAAAACTACTACAAGTGTTATAAAATCAAGATTACCCAAAGAGAAGCATAATCTCCCCGTTGTTGCATAACGGGGCATCCCGTCATGCAATAAAGTTAGTCGTTAGCTTGGAGAAAACGTGCATAAAAGCAGTGGTGCTTCTTTCTTTCCTTGGAAAATCGTAAACCGACATTCTGGCTTCCATAGTTCACGCCAGGAAGGAGACGCAACACATTCACTGCACGGAAAGGAAGACACCCATTGACTCGTTCGCGAACGGGAAAGTCAGGATTCGTTCCCTCACTGATCCGTTCTCGCGATAAACTGGAAATGCAAATCACTCACTCACTGACGCGTTCAGTTGGAGAACGGGAATTGCAATTCACGACTCGTCCGCGAACCGGAAGTTACATCATTTTCTTCTTCGTTTTGTTTTTCGGCGAGGTGGCACCAGCTTCAAATGCGCATTACCGACACCTACTGGTTGAAGTCATATGAACGGAACGGACTCTCGTTCACTGAAAAGATTCGTTCCTTTTTACGAATTGTTCACTCACGAGCCAACACTATACCTCGGTGGTGAAGCGTGCTCGTGAACTCTTATAAAAAGTGACTTCTGGTAAGTAAAATTAGCTTATTCAAAATAATGACCAAAGTGAAGCAAATTTATTTCCAAGCTTAAATGTGTTTTTCCACACTTTTTTTCCTTACTTTTGTAAGGTAACTGTATTTGGTGGTCTGATAAAAACACAGTGACGCACGCACGCCCGCATGTATGACCACGTGTTGGGTTACCCTGATGCTTCAATGACAACTTTCTCAACCTGGTTTTCATCTGCAAAGATCACGCAGTTTTTGTGGTCCCATTACGACAAACGTAGGACAACATCAGGTCGACCATGTTCTTGATAATCGGCCGAGGAGGGTGAAGGTTGTGAGGCTCGTGGTGTGCCACGCACATCTGCCAGGCATCGACCAGCAAAACATCCAGACCCTTGAACATGGAGCGCAGCGGGGTGTCCAGCTGCAGGGAAAACCAGTCGCTGTTGTACAGGCTGATATCATTTCTCTGAATCTGAGGGTTGCCCGTGCGGACAATCACCGCCGTTCCCGGCGACCGGTTCAGGAGCCGCACCACTGCCTTGCGGATTTGCCTCAGGCGTCGTATGTAAACCTCCGCGGGAAAGGTGCTGAAGTGGGACCAGATGCTGATGGCTACCACCGTGTCCGGACCGCCGGTCAGGCCGTCCAGCTCGTTGGCGATGTAGCGCAACTCGCTGGTCATGAGAGTGGCGAAGCGGATGGGTGGGCCGTGGCAGCGGTAGTGGACCAGAATGTTGTGGGTGCTGTCCACCGCCATTAAGGGCCCCACGCTTTTTGGTTTGTACATGTCAAATTCTTTCAATTCTGCGAGGTAGAATACAATAGCAGAAAGTGTCATCTATTTTGACAGTGATTACTTTTGCACCTCTTTCTCTCCATCATTCAAATCAAACGATCACCTGGAAGCACGGAGATGAGGTAGTCGTACCACTGGCGCATGGTGGAGTCCCCGTACAAGTAGACCAGCTTGTTGGTCAAACACTGAGTGATGGCAGACGCCTGATTGAACGGGCGCATGGGGACGTCGCTAAAAGGTCTCCACAAACCTTGGTAGTAGTACCCAGACGTCACGGGATCTTCTTTTCGTTCTATACCTGAATGACAGATGCAATGACGTGAATATATCGCAGTGCCTAAAAGAGTCAATCTTTAGACTGAGTCGGTCGGCAGTACTTGTCTTGGAAGGCAGCACGTTGATGGTGTCTGTTGTGGATGGGTTGATGCGAACTTTGATGTTGACACCGCTGAGGTCCAAAAGTGGTTGCATAGCATACATTTCATTCGTACAGAGATCAAATTAGTTCTACCCAGACAATTTTGTAGGTGACCAACCAACCATATCAGAAACATTCTTTAAAGCTAACTGCCATCCTTCTGACACCACATCTAAAATGTGACAGACAGTAAAGTAGTTTGAATTCCATCCATCCATCCATCCATCCATCCATCCATCCATCCATCCATCCATCCATCCATCCATCCATCCATCCATCCATCCATCCATCCATCCATCCATCCATCCATCCATCCATCCATCCATCCATCCATCCATCCATCCATCCATCCATCCATCCATCCATCCATCCATCCATCCATCCATCCATCCATCCATCCATCCATCCATCCATCCATCCATCCATCCATCCATCCATCCATCCATCCATCCATCCATCCATCCATCCATCCATCCATCCATCCATCCATCCATCCATCCATCCATCCATCCATCCATCCATCCATCCATCCATCCATCCATCCATCCATCCAAACTTATCACTGAGCATTCAAACCTCTGCAAGAGCAAAGCTTCCTTGCTGGTGATGATGCCTTTGAGGTAGCCTCCCTTGGCATGGCTGATTCTATCTTCGCAGCTGAGCTTTTTGGGCATGTAGCAGTACCACGGCTCTCCGGTGTGAAGGTCTGTGAAGTTGCACCGCGGTCCCTTGTCTTGTAGCAAGCACATGTTGCAAACCGTGGTCTCGGAAAGACGGCCTCGGCGAAAGTCGGCGGTGAAATACACCCGATCGGGCCGTTTCTCCCTCAGTCGCCACAGTACGGCGATAGCCTCGCTCGAGTGGACCATCATGACCTCGACTCGAGTCGAGCCCTCCCACAGCAGCGGGAATCGAGCAGAATAAACTCCGTTCTTGTGGTCCAGCACCTGGCCGACCACACCCGCTTTGCAGTGTGGGGACTGCAACCGAGCCAAGAGAAAATCGCCACCGTAACGCTTGGGTCGGCCTTCATAGTCGTGCAGGTGGACCTGCACTTCCAGCTGGTCGCCCACGTACCATTGCTGGTCTTTTTGGGAACGGACGATCGTGAACAGGCTGTGGGCCGGGTCACTGGTCTGGGACAGGTTGAGTAGTTCAGAGCCAGAGGGTGGATACGGCCAGATGATGGAGTCCAACAGGTTACGTTCCTCCAGCTGTTCCTCAAGTGACATCGGCAGACCCTCACGTGGACAGTAGCTGTGATTGGGATAAAACGCTGGGAGGCTTCTCGTGAGATTTGATGACCGGTTCCGATACTGGACCTTGTCCAATGCCGACACCACGGAGTACTTCCAGTTCTGAAAAGACATAATATGCTTACGTATGTGGTCACCATTTAACTATGGCTTATCGTACGGAACAAGGAAGCTTCATTTTCGTTTCCTTGAAAATAGAATGTCTTTTCCCTGAACATTTGTGTTTAGGAGTACAGTATCCAAAAAACAGACAAAGAAGACTCATCCAGTCTCACAGGTTTGACCACTGCTCTTCATGCCACTTCGAATGTGCTTCCATTCCCGCATTGGCCCGCCAGACATGGAATGCCAGCGAGCAGTAGAATGTGATCAAATGGAAAGAGGAAATTATTGCACTCTTGTAAGAAAATTTCCCTACTGTGGGATGAATAAAGTTCTATAAAAAAAAAAAAAAAAAAAAGGTAAAGACCCAATGATGGTCACACACACACACATCTGGGTGTGGTGAAATTTGTCTTTGCATTTAACCCATCCCGGAAGGGAGCAGTGAGCAGCAGCGGTGCCACGTCCGGGAATCATTTGGTGATTTAATCTAATCTAAAATGCAAAAAAATTGTAGTTTGAAATGCAACATCCGAGTTTTGTGAAACTAGTTGCCTGGGTGCTTAACCAACACACACTCATACTCACACAACAGTTCAAGAACACTTATTCATTTTGCCTTTTGTCCTGTTATGCACATAAAATGAAAAAAAATTCCAGGTAAAATCAAAATAAATAATAATCAAATTAATCTTGCACTATATAAAATTTGAACAAATCTCTGTATTGTTGCAGCGTTTGTTGCATGCTTATGCCTTCTGTACACATCAAGTGGCAAAATTAAATATGTAAACATACATGCTTAGAATTCTTGGTGAAAATTGCTTCATTTTGACAAAACGACTTTAGCTTCCCTTTTATAACTTCCTGCAACAAACGTACACTTCACAAAAAAAAGAAAGGTTCACGATTTGATAATGATCATAAAAAAAACTTCTCTCACCTCCTGAGTGATGATGTTCCGCAGCAGAACAATGAGTCCAAACAGGGTTAGAACGATGAGGATCCACTTCCAGTTATTTAGGGACATGTTAACTCTGAGTTGCTGACAGGTTTACCTGTCACTGCTGTAGATCATCATGGCGTCTTTATTTCAATGACGCATTTTCACTGGCCCCACCCAGGAAGTTTTAAATGCAACCTTGTCACAGCCATCTAGTCTAAGGCTTTGGATATTCTAAATATGGTCTCTATGTGTCGTATAAGTTCCTATACGTTCCCAGAAACTGTTCATCTGTCACTCATGATTCCACCGCCGCGCTTCTCTCCGCCCCAGGTGACATTGGGTGAAACTTGAAAAACAGATTTGAAATGTGGTCGAACGACATGAAAGTGAAAAAAAAAAAAAAAAGATGTGAAACTGAAAAATAAAAGACTTTAATCTGAAAGTATTTCTAAATAAATAAATTGCTACATACTAAGAATACTGACCGTTTTATTTTATGGTGGTACTCTTAGACGATCAATCACAGCTACAATCGTAAAATCCTTACAGAGTCGTTGGAGTAACTTTAAATGTTGCTGAATCAAGTCGGCACAAAAACACATGGATAAATCAAAAAGGCGCGGGAAAAAAACAACAACAACAGTTAGCTGAACATAGTTCAGAGTATCGGATGTGTCGTAAGCACGATGCCACCAAGAGGCATTACTTTTGGCCCACCCTCAGGTGCCACACTGACACACGGTGCCAGCAGGCCCGAGTGAAGGCGCTTCATTGTTACACACATTTTTGGATTTGCTTCTATTCAACAGCATCCCGGGTCAGGTCAACCGGCTGCAAAAAAAAAAAAAATCTCAACCCTCCTCATTGGTCAAGAAAGACCGTGCTCACTCCGCAAATCTGGATTTCCTCATTTCATTTTGACACAGAGATGCTGCAAAAAAAAAAAAAAAGCAGTCCTGAACCAAACCTCCCCAAAGCAGCTCACAAACCTAAACAAAGTAGGCCCCAAACTGCCACAGGATTTTTTCCACGATAGCTGGAACATATTTACTACATCAAGAGTGTGACATGTTATCATACTGCAGCGACCTGATACAATTTGTATCAAACATGGCTCATTGGGGATTACGCTGGAAATCTGCTACAGATGACACCTTAAATATATTTACACGCTCGATATTTGGTCTGTAGCCGATTCCAGTCAACCCAAGAAAAAGGGCCACACTAGAGAAATGTTTGTGCGGTGTACTAGATGTATGAGCGAGAGAGTTCCCTTACTAAAACTAAGGTACACACCACAGGATCATCTTCACTTGTGTCATCTCGAACAAGATGACGAGCTGTCATCAGCGCACAAAAGGGCCCATCGACACACACACAGATTCATTTTGATCGGCAATGTTGATGAGCAATGCTTCAGTAGCCCATCTGAGCTTTCTCCACCAAAATGGCAGCTGCCAGTTGCTGGGGGTCCGTAACATGGGGGCTCCTGGCCATCACCCGACTCACCAGCTCAGGTGGAAAAATGTTGCACAGGTTGGTATACGCTTTCTCCCTGGCGTCCCCAAAGCGGCCGTGTTCGGGAGACTCGGGGAACATGTGTGAGGAAGGGGCCAGGTGAGGTGGGAGAGGAGATTGGGGCAGCGGGTGATTTAAATAGTGTGATGAGTGGAGAGTGGGATGAGGCAAGTGGCGTGGCGTGTAGCCATCTTGCGCCCACTGAGGCGAGTGCCACGATGCCGGACTTTGATAGGCGCCGGGCCCGTACAGAGGAAGAGCTGGCGGTTCCCTGTAGTGGCCACTATCCCAGGTGGGCAAAGCTTTCATGCGGTGGTGATGTTGGGATACGCACTGATGCTCGTAAAGATGACAATCGGATGCGCTCTCGGCTCTGGTCGGAGCTACACGCCGGCCGGTCGGAGAAGCGGGGGTGTTCGCCGTGTGGTAGTCGGCCGGGCAGCTGGAACGTGTTGCGAGCGGTTGGTGCTGGAAATGAAAGGGTAATGGGTAGAGAAGCGCTTTTGGACCCGTGTTGCCAGCCTGATTGTGATCCCAACTTTGCCCCGGTCCTGCGCATGTGTCGTACCCGTGCGCTCCCGGGTTGGTGATTTTACTGGCGTAATCGTGAAAGCTGCAGCGTTCGTGGCTTCCCGCTGCTTGCCGGAACTGCGGGCGACCGTGCGGGTTGCCGTATTGGCTGGCGTCGTCCACCGAAGCGTCCTGGCAAGCGTGACACGGCCGATCGCCGTACGAGTCGCAGCTGCTGCCGCAACTGGCGCTGCTTTCGCTGCCGCATTCGGAGCCGGCCGATCCGGTGGAGCCCAGCCGTAGGTCGGCGTCGTGCGGGAAGCGACTATCCGGGCTCTGCCTGGATGAGATGCGAAGACCGCTGTAGGCGTGCGCCACGGAGTAGTAGCTCACGTCTGGGGACTCGCAGTGCGGGTAGCGGTCATGACAGGGGGCCGGAGGGACACCCTGAGGGGTCAGCTGGCCGTGGCCTCCTGGAGCTGCTGCGATCCCGCTGCAATTAGCAGCGGATACGTCGGCGGCCCTCTGGCTTTCCGTCCTCTCTTTTGCCGCCAGTTTCTCCTCGGCGTCGCCGTACGAAAGAGCTCGAACGCCCGGGTCGGACTGGCGTTTTGCCACCCCTTTCTTCGCCTCCATCCTTCCGGCCGGCACGCTGTGGCTCTTCACCAGTCCGGCGTCGCCCTGGTTCTTGGTGGTGATACAGGTCTTGGCACTGGCCCGGAGCTCATCGGCCACAGCACGTTGCGGCTGAGCGCCTCGCTCCGGGTGGTAGTACTTACATTTGTGGCCGTAAGTGCACTTCTTCCCTGAAAATGGAGATATACGGATGTGGAGTCAACAACAAATGAATGATGACGACCCGACTCGGTTCTCACCGTAAGGACAAGGCTGTTTTTTCTGCTCAGGCATCATCGGTCTTTTCCTTAAGAAGTTGTCTAAGCTGGGACCGTGTCGGCCGAGTGGGTCATCTGGTGGCATGAATCTGACAGACGGGGAGGGAAGATTACCGGAAAGAATATTTCTGAGTTGATTATGTGACGCGATGAGAACAAAGTGTCTGATTTACGAAGATCCAAAATGGTGGCCATACCACAAAATAAATAAATTGGCACACAAAAGTACATCAAGTTGAATATCCCTCGTCTCCCAATCTTAAAATGTTATCGTCGGGTGATTGGGACCGATAAGACCTACTTGTCATTGACAAAGGAGTACATGAGTAGTCGCTCGTCGATGAACTTCTTCCACTCGGGTTTCTCATTCGCGAGGTCTCTGTAGTTGTCGTTGGACACGATGATGCCGTCCGACTCGTAAGCCAGCTTGACAATAAAGCGGTCGTCGTAACAGACCACGCGGCGACCTTGCACGCGGCGTGAGGGCGTGAACACGAGGATCTTCTCCTTCTCCAGACGCCGCAGGATTTCTTGGTCTGCGGAGGAGGACAATGGCGAGATACAGCCAGCGCCATTTCATCTCCTGTCTGGACTTTGGAGCTGACCTGTTATTGGGGCGTCGGGCCGAGACTGCTCCTTCCTCCACGCAGGGACGAAAACTGTCACATCCTGGTGGCCGCGTTCTAAGAACCACTCGACAGCCAGCTGAATGCCCTGGCAGGAGAACACCTCCTTGTTGCCGTGGCTACAGGCGTCACAAGAATACAACCAGTCTCCCCTTACAAAAAATGCTAACGACATATTTGCAATCACCACAAAGCCTGCTCACCTCATGGCGACATTACTGCCATCCACTACGACAGGGCGCAGGTTTCCCTGGTCACACGTCTGGTCCGACGGGCACGGTGAGTCCATTCCTGAAGCTGCCGGCAAATCAGAGGAACCGTAAGAGGAGCAAGAGGACGATGACGTTGAGGAAGATGACGCCACTGGTTGCTCGCCATCTGAACAGCCCCGTTTGACCAACTCTCCCAATATGTCGTTGATCAAGGTGCGTGGTCCCAACTTGGAGAGGACCAGCCGTACCGTCTCCTCAGAATAACCCAGTTTGAGCGCAAAACCCAGTTTGGCCTGATATTGCTCGTCGACGGGTGCCGGCTCAGATTTGGGGTTTTCCTGAGACACGGGTCGGCACTCCGATGAAGGTTCGACCGGCGACTCGGGCGGTCCTTCTGTCCCCAAGTCCACGCACTGGGTTCGACAGAGCGGCTGGTGGCCGCTCTTGCTGGGAGTGGAGCCGCTCTGTCCTCTGTTTGGGTTGAGGTCGGCGGTAAGTGCGGCAGTGGGAGATGCCGGCGGCTCGACTTCTTTGGCGCCGTCCTCTGCCACAGCAACAAGAGGGGCGTCGGTAGCGCCGGTGTCACTCTCCCTCTGCTCGTCCATGGCGAAAGGCTCGTCGGCAACGCCAGCCTGCCGGTCGGCCCCTGCTACGTGGAGGTACTCAAGTTCCAAGTGGAGGATGCGGCCAGCTCCTGCCTCCGCATGATTCTTCTGTCCCATGGAGCGCTCTCTGACATCCGGTCGATTGCAGCCACCTCACAATCCGGGAGTCATCAATGCCTGGAGAAGAAGAAGAACACAAAGAAGTAAAAAAACAGGGCAGCTGCACTCTCGCAATGAAAGTGGGCCTTTCTGAAGGCATTAGTTAATTGATTATTTGTCAAAATGAAGGGATAAAATAGAAAAGGATCACTTTTTTTATTTTCCTGCTTAAAAAAAAATACATAAACTGAATGCCATTGATATTTGCACTCATAATAATCATACACCATGCCGAATAGAATGAAAGAAAATTAAATAAGCCCGGTGCTTTAAATATATATTTTGAGCTTAATGTTGGGGCAGACTGAAATAATTCATCTCTGTGCTTGCACATTCAACATTTGAAAACTTAAATGCTTCTTGCATTTGCGATCGACTCACTGGTCGAAACAAAACACATCGTAAGGTGAAGGATGCAAAAGACATGCTAAGGATGGAAGAAAAAAAAAGATGACATTCATGCACACTATAGGCAAAAGAGAAAAAACAAAAGAGAAAGCATACCCCTGAAAAAAATCATGTGGATAAAACAGAACAACAAACCGGGAAAGGATCAGAGGAGGTGCCATAAAGCATTTAATAAAAAAGGGAGTTACATGACTAAGCCACGGTTGCTAAGCTGGAGCAGTTCAACACCCCCCCCCCCCCCCCCCCACACACACACACACAAAGTACCACACAAAGCCGCTCAAACCACCCAGACAGGAGCATTTGTTCAGACAGTGCGTGGGGGTGAAGGGAAGGAGGGAGGGAGGGGCTCTCAAAACGCCAGACAGTAACAATTCATTTCTTCCACCAGCACAAATTGATGGGAGCAAAAATAAAAAGAGCAATTCTGACTTTTCAATGAGGTCAACAATATTACTGTGGATGTATTGGGAAGAACGTGTAAATTCACATTTTCATTTATTTAAGTTTTTGAAACTCCGTGAGACATCACTTACCGTGGCGGAGGGGTTTGCGGGTCCCGATGACCCGAGCGGCTAAGTTGTCTGGAGCTTTATGCCCCTGGCAGGGACACCCATGGCAAACAGGTCCTAGGTGAGGGAGGGACCAGACAAAGACAAATTCATCGACTACTACTGATAATTGCAATAAATGGGCTCCGTTTTCTCTTGATTTACATTTCACGTATGTAAAATTGGAAGTAAATTAGTCCTGCTGTATCAGCATTGGAAAATTCCACTCCAAGAATGAATTTGTCTGAACAGAACAACACTGACTACCAATGTGCTTGCATCTTTCAAACTTGAGCGGGCCCCCCCCTCCCATATGGCGCAAATAATACAGCATGGAACATCCCGCTCGGCCGGCCGGGGGAGAGACTGGCGCTACTAGAGGACGCTGGAAATTCCCAACTGTCACTTATTCTCCACAGCCGATTGGATGAGTGCACACACACACACAAACACACACACACACACACACACACCCTTCCAAGTGACGCTCAGTTTGGGCAAATGCATACCCGCAAGATATTAAGTTGTCATTCAAGCTGTATTTACACCAATTCATATTTTTTGCTCAATTTGATTATGTGTCATGGCAACGTAGAGACAAAAACAAAACATGGATTTGTAGGAGGCCTCTTCCAAATGTGGAGAAAGGTCTAACTAGTATTGGATATCTGCAACGGACAAATCTGGACTACCTCAACCATGCTAGCTTGATGTGATTGGAGTGTAAAGATTAGCGATGTACGGAAATGTCGGCATCTGCCGAAATAACACAAAGCAAATATTTATATATACTATCTTAAGCATTTGAGATATGTCCATCAATTAAATGAGGAGTGAAGAGGTGTCCACTATAGCTAACCGCATTTGAGTCAGTGAAGCTAACTAAACACTGCTATGCATTTTTAATATTTGTGTTATTTCTGCACAATTCATTTATTTCTTGCGTTCCAGTAATGTAAAGCCAGTCACCGGATAATGAATCACTTGGAAAAAAAAATAAAATCCAACATAAAATTAAATTGAAATTGACCTGCAGTGTAAATCCAGCTTTGTGTCTTTGTTCGATTCATGCTGTATTACTTCACATCTCACATCAACTCCACTAGCACTCCGTCAATCATGAAGCCTCACGTTTGCACATTCAAATCACCTTGATCATCTCATTACTTGCACATACTCACAGAATCATCAGTGACTCAGCCAACAGTGATGAAAAAAACCCACAAAAAAAAACAAAAAAAAAACCACCAACCCAGTTTCCACATGTTAAACAGAAGCCTGCAGGTGAAAGTAAAGAAGAACTCTCGGATAAATCCGTGTTCCCCTACAGAAGCACGTTGGACAGTGAGAAGCAGAACAGATGGAGGAACAATGTTAACCGTGAGCGGCTGCGTTTCCACCAATCGCAGGGAGGCGCCGAGACAACGGCGGGAGGAGTCGGACGCCTGCGACAACCCGTTTCCCCAAGGCACGCGTAGTCAAAGCGCGCACACACACACAAACATCTGAATGAGTGTCCCCTGTGTGCTTGCACAATAGAAGCACACAATGGGAGGCCGGCCAGGGCAGCTGGAGGGTGAGGGATGGTGCCATTACGGCTCAGGGCGGCAATGGTGAACACCTGTCTCTCTCCTCTTTGTTTCGGGGTGGGGGCGGGCTCGGGGTCAAGCAGAAACAGAGGAGACCTTAAAGAAAGCGTACCCAAGAGGAGTGTGGTGGTAAGGAGAAAAGGCGGGCGTGTGGAGGGGGGAGGGTCTACGGATATCAATAAATTTTATCGCGGTGGCACACGTCAGATGACTCGGAAGGAGACATTGTTATTTTTTTTTGATTGATTAACAGGATTTAAAGGGGACATCTCTTAAGGAAATGACTTTTTAACTGCTTGTATACAAATAGTTGGATGTGTAGAATGCCTTACCAATCATCAAATGGGAACTTAACAAGTAAATTGTTTATTTTAGCATCTTTGAAATATGTCTTTTGTTCAGAATTTGGCTGAATTCTGACACCTCAACCACAAATTTATAGAACAATGGCTTCAAAATCCACCATTGACAAAAAAAAGATAAGTGTTTGACAAACTGTTAAGACTAGTGGGGGCACATACAACATATTATTATAAAGAATTTTTTTGGGGTTGACTAGTGCTTCAATTAAGGGGTCTGCTGTTAAGTCGACTAAATATAGCAACAATGTTTGAACACCATAGTTTTGTTGCATGTCCCAGACGTCATGGTAATGGAAGCTGTGCTCTCCATTTGCATGAGACACAACAGACTCGGAAATATTTCAACCAACGTATTATCAATTAAAATTGAGTGTACAGTCAAACCTCTACAAATTTCAAATTTAACCCTGCTTCGTGTATTGAAATGTTGGATCAAATATTTCCATTCGTTTAATCCGTTCCACAGCCAGAAAACCAACGAGAACTGCCGATAATTCCTGTAATTCCTTCTTTATTCTGCTTTTTGACAGGAGTACCAAATGCCTTTTATTGAGACATATAGGAACTGTTCAATTTTGGAGAGATGGGAAATGAGGAAAAAAAGCAAGCAAACATATCTAAGAGAGCCAAATTCAGAATATGGAAAATGCTTCATCGAATGAGATGGTGGGAAAAAAATATGGAACACAAAAACTTATTGACAGCTACTTGAGTTGCCCACACATCCCAGTGCAGCTTCATAGTTAAATTTTGATCATTTAATGACAAGTATGAAATACACACCACGGGGGTTGGCGAGTCAGCTGGAAACGCTCCCTCTCTACTCCCAAATTGATCCGATCCACCAGGACACCAGTAGGCACTGAGATGCTGCAAAGCATTAAACAGCACACAATCACCAAAAAAACAACAAATAAAAGCTGGGGCACCTTCAAAACAAACAAACTAACCTGAAACATATTTCAAATGCTTTAGAAAAACGAGCCTGTTGAGGAGCAAAGGTGCTGCTGATTGTTTGCGTGCACGCGCACTGCAAAGCAAAGCGTCCGTCACGACCTCCTTGCAGGTTTCCCCACACGACACCGCTTAGCATGCTATGCTAAGGCTCCAATTTGCCTCGCTCAGTGTGCAGCAGTCATGGTTTTCGTTTGGTCGTCAAGCGCCTCCCTCCATATCAAATCGACAGACGTTATTGTCACATTGTGGCGACGCACAGACAAGAGCAGTCCAGACCATCCGGCTTGCCTCGGAACGTGACCCAGCCTAAGTGATTCAAGTTCACAGTAGTAACAACACTCGAATTCAAGCTGTATTTCAAAATAAAGCACATTTCCGATTGCTTTTGTTAAACTACGGACTGTGTTAGAGGGATTCTTACCGTTAATACTCAACAAATATCTACCGAGTCTTTTAGTGCTCTTATTATGTACTTAATATTAGAGAGCGGTATCCTTTTGTAAACGTTAACAAAATTGTATGCATTTATTTTTCCCAAACCGGAAACGACGCATTCATGAAGAGTGAGCTTTGAAACCCGATTGGTCTTATGCATCGACAGGAGGCGTATGTATGTACGGAAGAGGTTTAGGGCTAGTGATGAAGAAAAAAATAGCTTGACAAGATTGTCACTTTTATCTCAAAATTCTGACTGATTAATTTTCAGAATTTTCATTTTAAACTCAGAATCCTATTTTATTTGCATAATTCTGACTTTAAAGTGATCGGTCTAAAATTGAAGCCCGAATACGGCCTCAGGCTGATGTGTCAAATCAAGCAGACTTCACCCAAAAAGTGGGCATCAGTAAGTGGACCGCCCTTCCGTTCCAAAATACCGTTTAATCTCTTCTGAGTTTTTTTTTTTTTTTTTTGCAGTACTGTAGCAACTTTGTATATAGTTGGAGTTCTGTCGTTTCCAATTGCCTAGGGAGGCCGTGAAGGCAGCAGACGGGAGGAGATAGACGGCTGAGAGAGCCGGGGCGCATTGGAAGACTGAGGCTCCACACACTTGTCTTGAATTCTTGTTTTGTGCAGTAAAGAGCCGGTTACGACACTTGCCTGGTACTTCGGTAACGCTACAGTGCTGACATCATATTTAATAAAGTGCCAATGTTTGCTCTGACAAAGACATGTGCACACAACCCAGGTCTCTGTAGTGTTTGGATCAAAATTCAATATGACAAAAGAGAACTCCACAATGTAAATTTCAGTTTATTCAATGGAGAGGGCCTTTCAAGAACTAAGAGAAGTACACACAATGGACATAAATTATAGAGGCAAATGAATGAAGTGTAGGAAAACAATGAATCCACACTGAGCAGGATGCAGAAGAGTCAGTTGTCTGGATTTGTCATTCAATGGTGTGAGCATTTTCATTTATCCTGTACATGAAATACTAAATGATAGTACAAAAAGGAATACAAAATACAAAAACCGTCAAACTGCCCTCAAATTATCCATAAATATTCATATTGACGCACATTGGTTTGACAAAACAATGACTTCTGTAAACATTTTCAACATGTGTGCATTACCATTTAAAAAAAAAACAGCAGTCGCATAGTAACTGAAAGGATTTCATGATCAAACCAAGCCCAGGGTAAAAATATATGACACTTTTTGGCCATCACCGTGGAATTCCTTTGCAACACTGCTGCAATTATGGCCTCATTTCTTTCACAGATGGACTGAACTTTCAGTGGGAGATGTGGAAATTGCTGTTTTGCTTTTTTGTACACGCAACTGTGATGTTAGGTGATAAATGACAGCAGCCTTGTCATACTGCACAAGATGGGAGGGGGGGGAAGACAAAAAAGACTTTCGCTTAAAGAAAAGTTAAAACAAGGTCCATTATGTCTCGGTCACTGATTCTAAGCTTTAAGCCTTCCTTCCACTTTTTTGCTTCATAGAACCGGCAAAGAACTTTCAGCAGTTGTATTGGAGTAGAGACGTTATTTAAGGCAAGCGGAACTCATATGAGCGACAGTGGCACTATGGCGCTCGCATCCTGTCAGCTCTCATGCACACAAGTTTTGTTCTTTTTTTTTTGCGGGCACTTGTAAATCGACTGCTGACCTGTCAATCAAATTCACAGTTTACCACTTGTTCCTAACAGCCCACCAATTGGTTAACACAAATTTGCGTCCCCCCCTTCACGATGACGGTGGATTCTCCCTCGATTTACGTGTAGCAATTAAATAAAAAATATACAGTGTATGAGAAGTCGGAGCTATTGGGCTGATGGAGCAACTTGCGTGATGTTATGCTTGGAAACTCGGATAATCGTACACCCTGTTGTTATCACCAAGATCCTTCAAAGTGTTTTTAAAGAAGGCATACAAGTGTTTACTGGGCCACTAAGTGGGAGGAGGAGGGGCTTGTGTCACCTGAACTAAAAAGAGCAATAAACTGACTTATCAACTAGTGGCATATGTGTACCTACGCATATGGTCGTGCACATGCTCAGTGCGTCCTGCATGGACCTTACACGCACAAGATGTGAGGTTGCTGAAGAGGTTGCCTCAAAAGGTTGGACACTCGCGGGATTTTCGGTCAGAATACAGTTTAACTAACACACACACACACACATGCCCCACCCCCCAAAAATGCAACACCCCACCCACCCCATCACTGGCAATTCATGACGACAAGTGTGGAGGAGAGCCTAAACAACTTCATCATCACAGTAGATCACCGTGTAATGGGATCTCGACTACCAGCTCATGAGAGAAGTACGACCCAGGGTCATGAAGTACACCTGGCTGGCACCTCCAGCCCGGACAGAGGCAAAGAAGACCTGCGGGACGAAGACCACAATATGAACTTCTCGGTTAAGTCATGACGAAATTGCATGGGGAGCGCAACGCACCTTGTCATTCCGCTCGCACAGGAACTTGAGTCTCTGGGCTCGTTTGTGCATAAAGACGCCGTCCAGGTGGCCGGTCTCCACTGAGCGGATCTCTATGGCCTTCTCACCCCAGCCCATGATTTGGTTCGACCTAATGTAGGCTGCACACAGAGAGACACAAGTGTTAACTCACGATTCTTGCGTCCATTTTGATTAGATGCATATTTCCATCTTAAGTCACTTACCCACTGAAGTTGGCATTTCCCCCCATTGTAGCACCACGTCCTTGGTGATGCGCCCGTACGTGTTCACGTAGACACCCTCGTCCTCGTAGCAGACGAGCAGCTCTATTCCGTCCGTGTTGGGCAGGATGATAATAGCGTGGCACTGAATGCTGGTCTGGATCTGAAGACGATTGAGGGACCATTTGAGGAGTGCGAGTCAAACAAAGCAGAAGGGAAGTTGAGCCGGGCATTTACGTGAGTGGGTAGATAGATATCGTAGACTGCGCACGAGTCCACATCCACAGCATGGAAGCCTGAGCAGGAGCCATAGATGACCTTTAACCTCTGACCTTCCTCTACGGTCAGGTCCACCAGCAGAGGTTTGTGCACCAAGTCGCCAAATGACTGAAAGCGAGCGAGGGTCAAATTATTACGCTGGCGTCAAACACAGCAAGAAACAAAACATCTAACTGGCTCCACCTTGAAGGCCATGAACTTGTGGTACGGTTTGGGCGCCCAAGCATAAACCTCCACCGAGTTCTTCAAGGCCAACACCAAAAATTTGATCCTCTCGTATTTGACTGGAACGCACATTGATTAATTACGATGAGAACATTTCTTTTCTGTGTGGCTTGTTGCCGACTGGGCCCACGCACCGACTTTGTAGTGGACGCAGCCTTCCAGGTCGCCCACATTAACCCAACCCTGCTTTTTTTCCACCTCTGGGTCATTATGCAAAATCTTGTTCCGCAGCCACGACAGGTAATACACTCGCAGCTTGTTCTTCTTGCCTGAGAGTAACATTCCTCGAGTTAATGCTTCGTTATTGACATGCAGTGGTTCAATGCAATGGTTTACCTGAAATGGTCACCAGAACGTTGAGACCCTCAAGGACATCCATCTGCTGGATACGCCGCCTGTTGATCAGCGGGTAGACCTTGCCCTGACCGCTGCGGTCCAGCAGCATCAGACCGCTCTCGGTCCCCACCAGCAGGTTGACCCCTGCATTCGCAAACGTGCCTTAGCAATTCTCGCCTTAGCGATGACATCACAGTACGGTATTAGAAAGTCTTACCCCAAAGGGCGGCGCAAAGAATCTCCGAGTTGAACCGCTTTTTGTATTTGCGAATCTCCGGCGTGTCACTCGGCGGACGCGTGTTGACGGGGTTGACGTTGACCACCGAGCCTTTGCGGGACGGGTCGGACCTCAGCGGGTCGGCGAGACGAACGTCTTGCCCAAACGCTGCTGCAGGAAGAGGGTAGAAGACATTTGACATTTGAACTATTCAAACAGAAGCCGTGCTTTCACCTACCCATGTTGTTGAGTGAGCTTCCACTGGATGGGGAAATCTGGAGTAGGCGAGGGTCGATGAAGGGAGTGAAGGACGACGACGACTTGTGTTTGGACATGGAATTACTCTCAGATTGGCTCTATCCGAGAAAACAAAAAGTAGGAGTTAACAGAGTGACAACAGCATCAGTGGAAGACAGATTGAAACTGATCAATTGGGAGAAAACATCAGAGTATGTTTTTTCGTTGCCTAAAAACGCCCAACTGTGAGGAGATATGCTCAGAAGATTGCAAAATGATGGTCAGTAAATATTTTTTTCAAAACTTTGAAAGCGCTTTAAAGTTTTCCAAAAATTTACTTTGTTGGTGCCTGGGGGGGGAGGATAATGGAATGGATCATACTCATGAGCCATTAGCCTTTTTTCACTTCCTTTATGATTAGATCCCATAGAAAAAGGATTAAAAAAAAAAAAAAACTGTGTACATAAGTATATACTGTATACTAAAAAACATTTTTGTTAAGGTTCATAACAGACAAAGCTGGAGTTAGTTTCAACAGAAAAAAGAAAGGGGAGTGGAAAGGTAGAAGTGGCAGCAATGCTGCGGTACAATGCAGGCAAAAGAGGATCCTAAATTCACCACCTTGATGCACCTGGTTTGAAGAAGTAGTAGTATTGACCAAAAAAAAAAAAAAACCATCAAGCACTTATAAGCACAACGCAAAGCAGAGATATCGGCTTGTTAGTTCACCCCGAGAAGCTCCAGTGGGGTTCACTTCATGCTATGACCATGTTCTGCTACCGGGAGGTGTCAGCCAGGCCATAAGAAGGAAGAGAGCCAGAGGAAAGGTCAGGAGGATGGAGCCAGAGAATGCAGATCTGCCAGACCCAACAACCAGAATGGTACTAGAGGTTTTGTACAGGCTCAGAGATTTGATTTCTTTTTTCTTTGTGTGTGCGGGGGGTGGGGGGGCATTAAATAAAATTAGCAAATACAGTGGAACCTCTAAAGTCAAAAAATTTGTGAGTGGGAATAAAATTAAAAAAAGGCTTTTAAAATCTTCCACTTCAGTTGGAAGTCAAAGAGTTAAAGGTTCCACTGTAGATCAGTTTAACCGGGAGCAAAAACGATCAGTTTAAAAGGCTCGGAAAACGTGTGGGGGGAAAAAAATAAATAAATAAAAAATAATCAACAGATTCAACTGTCAGTTGACCCAGATAGGTCGCCTGTGTCCGAGCCTGAACTCCCTGGAGTCCATTCTTGCAGGTGCTGGCCTCAGCCCGAGTGAGGGCAACGTACCTCGATGGCAACAAGCTTGTCCAGGGGATTCAGTGGGGACATGGCCAGACTGACATGGCTAGATGGTGATGAGAAGGAGGAGGAAAGCATGGATGTGGAAGAGGAAGGGGAGTGATGGCTTTGTTGGATAAGGTCTGGTAGGTGGTGAATGCAGCCAGTGAAGCCATTTTTCTCTTGTAGGCTCTGGCTGAGGGTTTGGGGCTGGCCGCGAGAGGCACCGGCCGGGGAAGAGGAGGAGAGATTGACCAACCGCTTAATGTCAGCGGTGTTCTGCAAGCAAGAACAGGCACACTTTTGGCTCTAGTGAACAGGAGAAAAGATGACGCGCTCGTGTGGTTTTCAAGATCCTCTTCTTCCAACAAACAACATATTCGGCTAATATTTACTTCATACAAAAAAAAAAATTGAGGGCCATGGCGATTGGATGGAAACCCTGAACCCTGTGTTCTTTCGTTTTGCCAAAAGATGAGGTTCCCGTTTCCTCTCCCTACCTGTCTGATGACCAGTGTGCCATCCTTTGACGGTGTGGTGGACTGGTTGCTTTCAGAATCGTCAACCAACATGGTTTTGGCAGATCCGGTCTCCCCGTTGCTCAGCCTCCTGCGGAGAAGATTCCATGTGCAGAATTAGAACCATTTCAAGAATATCTTTTAAAAAAAAGAGATGGGACAGGAAACAATCGTACAACAATCACTGACCCAGAACGGGAGTCCTCTGCTCCCGAGGTGGACTCGTCTCCCGCCTCCTGGTCGACTTCCTCATCATCCTCCTCGTCAGTTGTGCCGGAATCTTCACTTGAGGAAGAGTAGTCGGTCACCTTGTGGGGAGGCCGCACATCGTCCACTGCACGAAGCTCCTTAGCGAGGGCTGTCAGGTCCTAAACCAAAAAGCAGGGAACATGAAATCTGGTGGCAGTGGTCTTCACCGCAGAGTGAGGAAGGATATGCAGGAACACAATGTCACAACGCAAGAGGAACAAAAAAAATGACATCATCAGCCAAAGAAATCAAAGGGTCTAAGTTTTGATATTTTTGTACACAGCAATGACGAGTGGTGAGATGATGCCCTCCAAGCATTCCAAGTGAAGGTTGAAGGACTATCTCGTGAATAGGAAACACTTACAGCAGGTCGAGTAGGCCTGGCAAAATTCTTTTCATCCGCTTTTTTAGGAACATTCTCAGGACGCTGGAGAGGGGACCCTTCAGATTTGGAGGATGCTTTGAGGGTCAAAAGAGGAAAGTGGGTTAGAAGATGTTGGCTTTGATTTCATTTTGGCAAAGTTGGCAGACAGGCAGACAGAAATTGGCTGATGACTCACAGCGTGGTCTGAAGCGGTCTCCGGGACTGGCTTGGGCGCTTGAGTTGGACGAGCCGGATGAACTCCCACTTCCCGGCCGAGGCTGCAGCTTCTCGACGCGGTCCCACAGGGGGCGCTGCTCCACATTACTGCCCGACAGAAGAAATCTTCAATAAAACATTTTGAATGAACTGCACGCTTTTATCTACACCCTATGGAGCCCATATCGAACACTGGGTGAGGATCAAGTGGATCAATTTGGCTAGATCTTCTGGACTTACCCAGACGCATTCCTCTGGGCACCAGGCTGCAATGGCAGTGGAGACTCCCGGCGTGACAGCACCGGTGAACGGGACGTTGTTCTCACGGGTACCTGAACATGACGTACACAATGTTTGCTTGAGAGCGGTTAAACTCTCACCCCTCTACTTGACAAGCAAACATCTATTTCAGCAAAACATTCATCTCAAAACATCAAATCAATGACAGACAAAGACAGGAAGTGAATGGGGGAACACTGAAGGTACAAGGGGAAGAGGGCAACTCTTTACCTTGGGAGGCACTTCCTCACCAGGCTGGTGGTGAAGGGGAGGTTGGGGCTGGGGGTCAGTGCGTACAGGCGATGGGTGATGATGATGGGCGTCCTGGGCGCGCATGTGCAGTTGTGCAAAATTAGTCGTGACACCACCGGGCTCGCTAAAGGACTGCGAGCGAGCGACCGCAGGCAGAGAAGGAGGAGGAGGAGGAGGAGAGGGGGCAGCGCTGTTGCTGCTCTTGAGAGCAGCAATGTGGGACCACTGGACCTTCAGGGAGGGAGGGAGGAAGGGAGGAAGGAAGGAAGGGAGGGTGTGAAAAAACAGCAAAACACAAGGGAAGATGTGTGGTGTGCATGCACGCAGTCAATAACAAACATGCAAACAAGGGACGATACAAAATAAAGATAGCAATCACTGTCAGGACATATACACGTAGTGGCTCCAAGAGCTCGGACTCGCACCCGAAATCCGAGTTGGCTGTTTGTTTACCGCTAAACCGGTCAGTCCAGAATCAATTTAAATTGGTTCGTAGAGGAGCAGTTACCTGAGGCTCCATGGGCCGGTGCATGGCAGAGGCCTCGGATGTGCTGCTCCCGTTTGAGAAGGCTTCAGCAGAGCGAGGGGGAAGAGGAGGCTGCTTGGGAAGAGGGGCAGCCTGAGGAGAGCCCTGAATATTCTTACGGTATCGCTCGTCAGCCTGGGGTGAGGAGAAACAAGGTAAGTGTGGGGGAACAGGAATCCCCAAAAAAAAAAAAACTAGTAAGCATTTGTCTATTTCTTTTTTCTTGGGAGACCTCAACCTTTCTTCCGTCCTCTTAAATGTTTAAAAAAGATGCACACCTTAGTTAGTCGGTATAAATGAAGTGCTGTGACAGACTAAGGAATATACATTTAATGAAGGTCAACGTGATTGTGTGACTGACCAGTAACATGGCCTGTTCACGCAGCAACTGCTCCTGGAGCATCTCCAAATGTCTCTGCTCCTCCTCAAGTTTCCGCCGGATGTACTCCTGTCGAGCCAAAAAGATATTCAGAGTTAGAACAGTAGTATCAATGTTTCGTATTGTACATGTTATTGTTGCTTTAAGTACCCGTAATGGTGTCTTACTATATTTAGTTGGCAAAAATAAATCTAAACTATCGTTTTATTGTACCGGAGCCTGGGACTAAAAAAAAAAAAAATTGATGAAATACAAAGATAGAAGGAAAATGTGGCCCCACTTGGGCTACACGCATTTCCACAACCAGGCCAGTGGAAATTTATGATTATGATTTTTTGAAAGGTCTGTTTTTATTGGTCTGACCTGAATACAGCATTATGAACTGTTTAAAAAGAACAGACCTGCTCACGATCGTTCCTCCTTTTTTCATCCTCAGCACGTCGGCGCTCCTCCTCCTCTTTTCGCCTGCGATCCATCTCCTCGACGCGTCTCTTCTCCTCTTGCTCCCGCCGACGCTGATCGCGCTCCTGTTGCCGTCTCATTTCGCGTTCACGTCTTTGTTGCTGCAATTTTGAACACAAATATGTATTCGTTGACTTGATCAGTTGGCAGCTCTGGAACAAATCAGATGAGATGGTCAGCCAACCTCTTCTAGGCGCCGCCGCTGCTCCTTCTGCTGCTCAATACGCTTCTGCCTCTCGGCCAGTAGTTGGCGCTTGTATTCCTCCTGTTCGCGAAGTTGCTGCTCCTGCAACAGTTGCTGACGGCGAAGAGCTTCCGACCTCTCCTTGTTCTCCTGCTGCAGGCGAATGAAGTCTCGACGGAGCGTCGACTCACCCGGCACATTAACAATGGAGCTAGGAGATGACAATTAGACACGTTAAACTGTGCACATGCAGTGAGGAGTAAGTAGTGAGGCGAGCCGCAACCAAACCTTGGCTCTCCCTCCTGCTCTGCTGGATCTTCTTCCTCTTCTTCACTGCCACTGTACTCATACTCAGTCTCATCTGCGTGCAGAAGATATTCCAAGTGATGCAAATGTGACATAAAGGTGTGTTCCTCAGAATCGAGGAGACAAACGCACCTTTTTCGCCCCTCTTCTTCTTGGTGCGATCGATGTGGTCTTTCAGCTGAATCCGGACCTGCCTCTCGTTGGGCTGGTCACGAATGAAGGGGTGTTTGAGCAACTGCTCGGTTGGCGGCCTCTGCGTGTAGTTCTTCACGAGGCAACCTTCGATGAAACTGAAAAACTTTTTGGACCTGCACAGTCCATAAATAAAAGCAAGCAAAAGTGCCAAATTAATTCAATTCAGTTACAATGTAAGTTTTCCATCCATCCTATTTTCTATACCGCTTGTCATCGGGCAGATCATATTGAATGATACCTACTCAACTCACCATTTTTTGGATTTGAGTCTTGGAGGCGGGTTTCTTGGAATCAGGAAGAGTGCTCGCATGGGATGCATGTCACAAAGCGCTGCAAGTGCATGCGTCATAGTAGATCACAAAGAACCCCAAAAGTGCTTTCAAACGGCGAGAAACTTACGTGGAGCTCCTTCAGCCATCTCAATTGCTGTGATTCCACAAGACCACAGATCACTCTGCAAGAAATCAACAGTGTCAAGCACACACGAAAACGCACAATTCAAAAGAGGGTCTTACCCGGTAGTCGTATGTCGCGTCGGGGTTCTCGTCGCAGGCGATGACTTCAGGGGCCATCCAATAGGGGGTACCGATGAAAGTATTTCTCCTGCCCACGGTTCGATCAAGCTGGGCACTTACACCAAAGTCCACTGAGGGTTGGAAGAAAGTTTCAATGATTATTGTAAAATTACAGCTGCACATCATTTTTTTTTTTTTTTGACAACTACTACTTGCCTAATTTGACTTCAGCATTCTCTGTCAATAGGACATTCTGGCCCTTGATGTCACGGTGGATGACGTGGTGGGCGTGGAGGTGAGCCAGACCCTATCAAAGGTAGACAAAGAGCACATGGTCACGCTGAGATATTTCAAAAACGATCACCGGTAAAAGCATCCGACAGCTCAGCCCAAGGGCAACAAAGCCAATGTCCGAAAAGCGGTCAATCGTGAAAGTGGAAATTGACCACTAAAGAGGAACCATGAATTTTAGCTGACACCGACACAATAGCGTCATTTCCGAATATCATTTGATGATTGATTAGTTGCTGCTTAATTGATTAATCACTGCACCTCTCATAGAAACCAATCTGTGATTTCACTTAACGGGGTCCCACTTAAATGAAACTTTTTTTTTTTTTTAATCAGTTTCAATAAAAGATGAAAAGGGAATGGAAGAGGAGCACTTACTCGGAGTATTTCTCTGGAGATGTAGGCAATCCAATCTTCCTTTAGCTGGTTTCCCTTGGTGTTCTTCACTAGGTCTGTGATGGAACCAGCTCCGCAGAACTCCATCACCAACTGAACATCCAAAAATAGAGAAAAAAAGGGAAGAGAAACATTTTATGAAATGTGAAAAATATATATGGTGGTTGTAAAATTTTCAACAATCACCCAAATATAAGAATTTTTGTATGAATTTGAAGACTTACCCACAGCTGGTCGTCATGTCCGGGTGGACTCTTTTTAATAAAAGCGCCATAGTAGGTGGCAATGTTTCTGTGGTGGGAATACTTCTTAAGCATATTAATCTCCAATTTAATTTCCTCCTCTTCATCCTGCACACAAACAAATGAGTGATTAAGTTCAATGATTCAAGCTACTACCGGGACACCGTCTGGCATACTTACTAACATTCCCAAGAGACGCACAAATTCCAAAACTATCTCCCGCATGGTTCCCGATCAGTCATTAGTCGCCCTAATCTCGTGACGGAGTAAAACGTTCCCATTGTGGGAACTGGCTCGTGACAAGCATCTTTTCTCTTCCAAAAAAATAAATGCCCCAGCTGGTAGCTCTGAAACCCAGCGTCAATGTTCGAGTTGGATAAAAAAATAAAAAATAAATAAATATCTGATATTTTTCAGCCGATACCAATCAACCGAAAATAATAATCAGCCTTTTCCTATGTCATGATTAGATCGGGTCAAGTCTAAATACCAAGTGTTCCAAAATTGCATTCTATAAAAGGCACTGAACAAGAGAGTTTGTAATTATCCCAAAATATAACAAGAAAAAAAAGAAATATATCGCTCATTAGTAATTACCTTGCCGCTGTCGTAGTCGCGTGGACAATCCCTAACATAAGGGTATAAGCATAAAGTTGACAATTTCTTCTTTTATTTACTCATGTCAATAATCGTATGTCATTATGAGCTAAAAGAGGCTGGCAAGCTCTAGGATTTTGGTTGAAACGGACATTTTTTTCCTCATAAGAAAGAAAGAATCATGCTTCAAACCTCTGTGACATCCATGACCTTGATGGCAGCCAGCTGTCCGGTCTTGACATGACGTCCCTGAGAGAAATGGTTGGAAAATCTTACTAAATTATACAAACATTGCTTACATTAAATCTCAAATTCGACAAAGACTTTCAACTATAAAACACATTCACACATTCTTTATTTTCTCGAAGGTAAATCAAGGTTGACAACAACTGCCATATTAATTCATCATTAGAATTGTTGATGCTGTAACGATTGTACAGCAACATTTGAAGAGGTTTGTAATTATTTGAAATGTTAGTTTAGGGATTATAATTTGTGATAGTTTGCACATACATGAATCAATCCTGTGTTTCAACTGCAACACGTTTTGATAATGGACTGTCGGAGGATATGCACTTTGGGAAGAACACCCAAAGTTTTGTTGAAAAGGATCAGCCGTTCAGCGAACACTGCAAGTCTTGTGACTTGTGATTAGACTAAGGGTCATCATGGGGGGGGGGCAACAAAAGAGTTGTCATCTTGAGAGGCTGAGGAGCGAGTGTGTCAGTGTGTGTGTGTCACATTCTTGCATTCCGCTGAATGTAATGAAGAACTGCAAAAGCAAATGCCATCAGGTAGCTGGCGTCTACCATCTTACTTGTTTAAACCGACGGCGAACCAGGATAGCAACAGCATCTAGCGTTCGCCAACGTTTTGGCACAAATAGTGAACACCACATTGACATATCCAGATGAAAGCTCCAAGCAGACCAAGAGAAACCGACTGTGTTTGTAAATGTTTGGAGGAGTTGCTTCCTTGCTTGTGTGAAGCATATTGTGTTGCCTTTTTGCGTTATATAATTAAAGCTGACTTTCCTGGCCAGACAACCATCGCACGGGGAGAACATGCAAACTGGAGCCGGAATCGAACCCAAAACCTCTGAGATGCTAATGAGTCAACCACCATGAAAAGGATAATCAATTTATCCTTTTTTTTTTTTTTTTTTTTTAAACAACCCTATTTATCAGTAATAAAAACCGAGCGCTGGTTTTCTGAAATGTGCTAATTAGCATATTGAATGATAGGGGCAAGCCTAATTGCAATCCACTGCCTGTGTTACGATGAGTGGGAAAAGTCGGGAAAAATATTTATCGTTGCAACACCTGACACGTACGTCATGCTTCTATGGAGAAAATCAGTGCAGTGTCAAGTTTGCACCAAAAGAAGGTGCTAATATACTGTAGACTAGAAATGTCTGGGATTGTTGCATTTTATGAATCACAGAAACCTGATTACATTTTCAGATTTCCCCACGCTTTAATCAAATTATTTAAATTTAATTTAATCATGGCCAGCTCATGATCTCCAGTAATGCGCAGACTACAATTAACACACAACTTTATTGCACCCTGGTGAGCTTAAGTGATGGATAGCAAACATTGTCATTACAGACAAAATAGTTGGGCTGGGGAAAAAAAGTTGAGCACAAAAAATTGGTTGAAACAAAACATTTTTTTATCTGAACTTGACGCGTTAGACACAAAGTTCAATGTAATGCAATAGTTGAACATTATCAAGGTAAATTCCAATTAAATAGTGAGGGATACATTGAGCTTGCTTCTTTTTCAGCATGAAAAAAAATGTAAATCTTACATTAAATTTCATTGTAATTCTTTCATTATGTCATCTCTTTGGGTACATGTTAAATTTGGTGATAATTGATTGACCGGCAAAATTTACACTGTCCGGATCTGATTGTAAACTATCAAAAACATCTGAATTAATTTGGAATTAGGCAGAAATTGGACCTACAGTGCAAAATGTCAATTTTGATGTAACAACCACTCTTGATTCAAACATAAATCTCCCTTCTCATAACAGCCAGCAAAGTTCATTTTTAGAAGAGAAGTAAGACACCAGCAGCTGAACAATCCGTGAGAAGGATTCCCATGAACTGAACTGGACTTAGTTCTGAGCAGACATTAAAATTGCTCCGACTTCGAAGGAATGGAAGGCATGGAATAATATTAAATCAGGTCGCACTTCCTCATCTTCATATCAGTAAGGTATGACAGTGGATGAATCACACTGATTCATTCTTGAACTTTAAGATTACGTTTAGTAACATGAACAATCAGCAACCAGCTCCAAATCAGAGTGAGACAACTCAGGCGAGACAAAAGTGATGTCATGTTTCTGCAGCACATATGAGCACATCTGCAAAATTCCCATTTGCAAACGAGGTGGTTTAGTTTTCGCGGGGGGGGAGAATCAAGAGAAATAGATAAGAAAGAAAAAAATACCCCAACAACAACGATCTTGTGGTGATCATCTGTCTCCTGTAGGACAGAAGACGACCTGCCCCCCTCCAACCAACCTTGTATACTTGCCCGTAGGTGCCATTTCCAACCACCTCGACCAATTCAAATATGCCGGCTGGGTCCTAGAAGAGAAAAGATGGAGTGGATGTTAAGAAAAGAAGAAATCTCGTCTGATGTTGGGAGCATTATGCGCTATGAGCCAGCTGTTGCGCCCTGTTTAAGCCTCATGTGCCAAATAGATGTGGAACAAAGGAAAAGCAGACAGCGGCAACACCTCGCGGCGGCGGCGGAGGCTCAGCGCTCCTTTTCACTGCTTCCACCGAGACAAGGAGCCACATCTGTGCCTCGACTGAAGGCCACTCACGTTAGCCACGCGCTATGACGTGCGGTTTGTCGAGTTGCGTTAAATCCACGCAAAAGAAATCATTTGTAAACACGCGGTCTCGTGTCGGAAGAACTCACCCGCAGTGAAGCCAAGTCTATGTCTACTAGACTTTTAGCTGGGGAGTCGTTCGCCATCTTTCATATAAACGCCGTGTTTCCCTTTACAGCTGCTAACTTGTCAACGAATGGCTCATTTGCGAGGACCTCTGCGGGTATATTGAATTAATGGATGTGTCCTATTTGTCTTTGTAGGGTCCGCTTTTCAGGGGTGGACGCTGGGCTCTTCCTACTCCATGTTGAGGTGGCAGCGGCGGACTCCCTGTTAGCACTCTAGCCGCCCTAGCCACTGCCCTGAAGCAGGCTTAGTGACTTCCGCCAACGTTATTTCAAAATAAAAGACGTTCTTTTGGACAGGACGTTTTGTATTGAGTACGATCGGTATCTTTTTTTGTGAATACAAATAATCCATCTCAGTCAAATATTTAACCTTAGAGTGACGTTTCTTGTTCGTTTTATAAGTCTCAATGTTGGCCACTTTTCAAAATATTCTACACTGAAAGTATGTGCGGCCAATTTCCGTTGATTTTATTTATTTATTTTTTGTTTTTGCCGGTTAGCTTGCCGCAATTTTAAGAGAGCCGCACTAGCGGCAGAGCAGATCCACTCCGAATACTCAGTGGACAACTGGGCCTCTCTCTCTCTCTCTATAAAGCATAAACAAGTAGATTATTACCAATATTTTTTAGCCCACATAACACCGGAGCTGCCAGCCACTACACGCAGCGCAGTCCATCCGCACGCTTGTGGTCACGCGCACAAAGACTTCATTGTCAATATTGGTCGACAAGGGTGTGGCAAGCGAGCCACCTCAGAAGTGATGCTCATTGTATGCAGTCGTTCTCTAAGGCCCGCATGGGACATAGCTTTATTGTGTGAAGGCTGATGGCCTTCACACTTTTAACTTGATCATTGGTATTCCTCGGACGTTTTGGGGGTTCTATCTGTTACGAACTTCAACGTACGTATTCCATAAAATTCACGCTTGGGGTGCTTCCATTTTTTCCCCCCATCCCAAATATTTACAGGTTTCCCTAAATTGACAAATTTTCAACCCAAAATTCACCATTTATTTCTAATTGCATATTCAACGTTTCACATTTACATTGTTCTTATTTAAATAATAAGAATGAGAATGGGTTAACATATTTGCATGACGTGACTGCTGCTCTGCTGAGATGGTGATGATAAATACTGAGAGGTTCCCAGTTTCTTCAAACAGGTCAAAGCAATCAATAAAAAGTGTCAAACTCAAGACCACTCAGATTGGAACTGGGGAGACGGGAATATTACTAATACGCGCTGCAAACGACCGAACGCTGCAAATTCAGGAATGATGCAAACAAAAAAGACAAGCACACACAAACTAAAAAAAAAAAAAAAAACGCATAACAAAAAAAGTTGGATGTATAAAATTCTGCACATAGCCAAACGCTGCAAAACAGAAAACACAAAAATTACGCTTGCCTGGCCGGTTCACCAAAAAACCCCGCCCCTGCTGTACTCGAGGTCGACTTGAGTTGCGTTCAATAACCGCTCATAAAGTAGGACATCTTCAATTGACATCGTTTCTCAGTCACTTCACATATGTGAACTAAAAGTTGCAGCTGTGTTTTGAAATACGTTAAAGTTTGTGCAATGAGAAACGATGGGAAAATATGGAAGTAGAAGCACTTAAAAAAATACGAGCAAAATCATAATTGATGTCAATTTATCCCACATAGATCACCCTGGAATAAGAAATTTGTGGCTGGTCCCTAACACAGAGGCTATGAGCGAATATCAAACATCCGGCCAATATCGGAACACTTGACGTAACCAGCAGAAAAGATGAAACTAAGCCTTTTTTACGATAAACTACTGCACCGATTTCCATGTAACGTGGTATGCTGACTGACTTCGAGATGTATTCAGTACTAATGAGAAGCAATTATTCCGGCCAGTCCGTGCTGTTTTACCAGTTGGTTGGCTATTGACACCATCACGCCTTCCATAAACAAAAGATGCTGTTCCAACAGCCGTGTGTGGCAAACTTTCGGGGCGCAGACCTGGAGCTACTGTACTGCTCCTGGCTCCACGGCTAATTTTTTTTTTTTAGGGGGAGCTAACAGCTAGGCTAGTGTTGTCATTCTCTGGGCACTGACAAGAACGCCAATTGGATCGTGAATGGAGACGTTTCGGCATTAAACCGAGCGGGCCTCGTCGGTTCGTCCACAATGTTTATTTGCGCAGAACAGCTATAGCCCGAATTAGCTGTCAAAAGGCAGCGACGCCCAGAGAGCTTCTTTGGCCGCGGGCTGATGCAGCGATGCGGCACCGCTGGATGTTCCTCGGGGCTTGCGGCTGGGTGCTGCTCATCCTTATGTTTGCGACCAAGTTGATTGGCCACAGAAGTGTCGAAGGTGGGTTCTTCCAGGCATAATGTGTGTATCATGTGTGTGCGTAAAAGCACCCTCATTGATATGTTACAGAATATGAGGAGCGAGTTGGTAGTCAAAACTTGACTGTGTCGGGACAAACAGGAAAGGTTACCCTGTCCCCTGCAGAAAACCCGGTTTTGCAGGATCCAGATCAGGTAGTCAGCAAAACAAGGCGAGCCCATGACTAATGTCTTGTTTATTATGACTTACTTTGTGCGTGCGTTTTCAGATGTGGGCTCAGTCCTCAGCCGCTTCCAAGATGCACGAGTGGGACTCCATTGTTGAGAAGCGGCTACAACTGCTCTCCGTTGGATGTAAAAACAGAAGCCTCGAGAATTTGACTCACATCCCCATCAGCAAGTTTGTCCTGGACCGCATCTTCGTCTGTGACAAGCACAAGATCTTGTTCTGCCAGACACCTAAAGTAGGAAACACACAGTGGAAGAAGGTCTTAATCACCCTCAACGGTATGTCGGGTATGCTTTGAATTACGCGTCAACTCGTCATCTGACTTTTTGTGTTATCGTTGTCATTGGTAGGAGCTTTTTCGGGCGTGGAAGAGATTCCAGAGAACCTCGTCCATGACCATGAGAAGAACGGGCTGCCTCGCCTCTCATCGCTGACGCCGCAGGAAATTACACACAGGTCAGTCACAATGACATTTGTTTGATACATATCAAAAACATATTTTACCCCAAAATGGAGGAACATTATGATCCAAGATTTGCTACCACCATGGGAATTTTCTCGTGGGGTTCACTTCTTAATACACGTTTTGCATCCTGGAGAATATTCACTCGATAACTTGTGATTTGCAGGTTCAAGACTTATTTCAAGTTTTTCATCGTGAGAGATCCATTTGAGCGCCTCATCTCTGCCTTCAATGACAAATTTATAAAGAACCCCCGTTTTGAGCCTTGGTATCGTCACGACATCGCTCCCGTCATCATTCGCAAGTACCGCAGAAGCCACCGGGACAGTGACCAAACGGTGTCCGGCTTGCACTTTGAGGATTTTGTACGTTACCTGGGGGACGTGGAAGGCCGGCGCCGCTTGGATCATCAGTTTGGCGATCACATCATTCACTGGATGACCTATACGGATTTGTGCGCACCGTGCGACATCCACTACGACGTCATAGGCCATCACGAGACACTGGAGCGGGACGCCGCCTACATCCTGAGTCGAGCGGGCATCGAGCACTTGGTGTCCTACCCGGCCATCCCTCCTGGCATCACACGTTATAACAAGACAAAAATTACGCGCTACTTCTCAGGAATAAGCAAACGAGACATCAAGCACCTGTACGCACGCTTCCAGGGGGACTTTCACTTATTCGGATACTCAAAACCTGACTTTTTACTCAACTGACTCTCACACGGTTGACGTCGCTATAACGACATTTGTCGCTAACAAATGAAGTACGTGTCACTTATCGATTACAACAAATGCAACCGATTGTCGTTTTGTAGCACTGAGAAGATAGTTTCTCGACACTGTATGGATGGGAAGGTCTGTGCATAGCTATCAAAATTAACTTTTATACAGTTTTTTGTACACTTGAAGGATTGTGATTGAATGGTAATAAAGTGAAGAAGCAAAGAGACAGATCATTATTGAAATACTGATGCGTGTAAAACTTTCCTGCTCTATGATGGTGTCACTCTTCTGGTTGCAAAAGCTTCCTTCATTTACTTTCAGCTGCTAGTTACAAGGACCTGGCCAAGGTTTTTGGGATGATTAGAGGTGGCGTGTAAAAATGAAGGATTCAATACAGGTGGTGAGCCGCTCTACTGGTGTGCTTTTGTTTTTCTCTGTGCCAGAAGAATAAAAACACAACTAACGCGTATAGTGCTTGTCCTCATTAGAATCATGGCTGAACTTTGGCAAAAAAGTGAGGAACATCCTGAGATCGGTTCCAGCCAATTGCTGGAGGTCTGAGCCAAGATTCAAACGCTGAGCCTTGAACCTGTATAGAAAAATAAATGTTAGTAGAAGGGGAATTGAATCATAATTGCTAAAAAGAAAATTGGCTTCAACATTAGCTACTTTATAAAATCTGTGTGCTGGGAAATGTAAATTATATAACTGATGCTAATCACAACACAGCAACAAAATGTCTCCTGCATAACACCCTCTTTAGTTGCAAGTTTTATGCCGATGAAAAGTGCTGCTGATATTTTCAGGAGCGCCGTCTGTCCTATCACTTGAGTCATCCTGTTGAACAAGTTTTCCCTGATCTTTCTCATTAACGACATGCGGCGTTGCTTTCGTCCGTCTCACTCTACGCTGGGAGAAATAACTCAAGACAACTGAAGGTAAAATGCTAATATGCTGTCCTTTTGTTGCATCTCGTTATTTGGCCTTGTCCATCATGGTGGTCGACGTTCATTTTACAGGCCCGCGCAGATTAAAAAAAAAAGGGCGGGGGGGGGGGGGAATTCATGCATCAACGACTTTGATCTGTGTGTGACGGCGCTCGACAATCTCAACACAACACGACACACACAAATGACTCTGTTCCAGACAAACTATTGAGACAAGGAGGACCTGGACAAGAGAGAATTGGAGGGAGCTGATTGGGTAACACTATGTTGTGACTGGTCGCTTATCCAGTCGCTGGCCTGTTATGCTTTTTTCTTTTATTCGTCACCTTTATTCTATCATATAGGCCTGCCACCATTATTCTGTTATATCAGCCTGTGATGCTCAGTTTACTCTGACAAGTCGACGGTAAAGCTTTTTTCCAGGTAAAATATATTCATTTTTTTCCATGTCTTCTGCGTAAAGTTCTTACATTTAGTTTTCAACTCTGACTTTCACTTGACGAGACAGATATTATCCCTGAGGCCTCAAGTAAAACAAACAAAATTCTAAAGCAACTCAAAACCGGATCGTGACATTAAGTCCATGCTTTTTTTTTTTTTTTTATTTGCTCAAGTTAAGTAAAAAAGTTAGTAAAAAAAATTGACGTTTTTTACTGTAGTAATGTTTATATGGTGAATTTTTTTTTTTTACATAAAATATGGACATTTTATGAATCTAAAGTTGCAACAAATTACAAAGGAGCATAAGAGGAACACTTACCCAATCTTATTGTATGTTTTATGTTGGAACTTCAGGACTGTTATGAAAACAACCAGACTACAAACAAGTCGTTTTTTTTAACTACCTTTTTGCAACCCACACTAAAAGAGTCTTTTTGGGTCCCAATCCACGTGTTGACTGTTATTTCAAAAAAATCCAGAGGCTTTATGACAACAATTTTGTTCTCCGCACTATTAAGCTTATTCCAGAAAATTCAACAATGCAGTTCCGCTGGCGAATCTTGTTGGCTTGTGTCTGGGTGCTGATCCTCCTCACAGTGCTTGATAAGCTCATTCGCCTCAGAGATGCAAAAGGTGAGTGACCTTTTCATTTGAAAAGGAATTCCAATCCACAATTGCCAACTGTCTGCCCTCCTTTCTTTGTGTTTTTCCTTAGAAATTGAGATCATCATCCAAGACCATTCATTTGACCAGGTAGATTTGACTAATTTGACTGATTGGCATGTCCGCACTTGTTGGTTCAAGGAGTTTACATGTTGTCCTTGTACCTGCATGGGTTTCCTCTGGTTCCCTCCCGCGACCCCAAAACTTGCTTGGTAGGCCGATTGACTACTCCGAAATTGCCCGAGGGTGAGCGCGATTTGTTGTTCGTCTATATGTGTCTTGCGATTAGCTGGCAACCGGTTAAGGGTGTCCCCGCCTACTGCCTGAAGCCAGACGGTATAGGATCCACCCGCGGCACTCCTTAAGAAAAGCATGGATGGTTTGAGCATTGCATTTAGAAAGTGAACATACAACTCCTAAAAAAAAGAGTACCGTATTTTCTGGACTACAAGTGGCATTTTTTTTTTTTTTATAGTTTGGCCGGGGGTGCGACTTATACTCAGGAGCGACTCACGTGTGAAATTATTAACACATTATATCACTTCACATGTTATTTTCACACTAAACCACATGAGGGCGCTCTAGGCCTGTGGAACAATTGGAACTGCAACTGACGATGAGTCTGACGTAAGCCACATAGAAGAGGAAGCACTGCATTTTCTACTTCTGGGGTTAGCGGAGTTGTTTATAATTGACACAGAGGATGAAGATTTCATTGGATTTAATGATTTGGAATGACGCAAATGGCTTAATAAACTTGTTAGGGTGTTGTTTATGGTATAGTTATTTGAATAACTCTTAATATGTTACGTCAGGCACGTTCTCAGTTCCTTGTTTGTGTTTATGTAACGTTAGCATAGCTGTTGCCAGTTGTTGCCTATTCTATTTTTATTTTAAATTGCCTTTCAAGATGACATGTCTGTTTTTGGTGTTGGGTTTTATCAAATAAATTTCCCCTAAAAATGCGACTTATACTCCGGTGCGACTTGTATGTTTTTTTTCTTCTTTATTATGCATTTTATTATGGCTTGTACAACTAATACTCAGGAGCACTTTGTAGTCCAGAAAATACGGTACTTTTATTTATTCTTTAGTTTTATGTCTTAGTGTACAGGCAAACAGAACACAATGAATGTAAATGAAGTATATTTTGTCAAGTTCGCCTTCTTAGGTCCACTCTAGTGACAGTGACAATAATGGCACACAAATACTGAAATGAAAGGCAATTGCCATTCTTTGTTATGTTTGAGTCCGCAGGAGCAGATTGGAAGATGGTTGTTGACCAGAGGACTCAGTGGCTCTCCGACATGTGTAAGAGCAAGAAACTTTGGAATGACACCCACGTCTCCAACATGGCCTTAGACAACATCTTTGTGTTGGAGCGACACAGCATATTGTTTTGTCAGACACCTGATGGGGCCAACGATGAATGGAAGAAATTTCTCCTTGTTCTAAGTGGTAAGCAGTACTGCGTGACATCATTGTGGTCAGTCTAACAGTTAATTGTGGGAGATTATATTGAGCATTAACACCAATTATTATGTGGGTAACTTTCACGGTAAAAAGTGCCAGTTCCGATTAGTTTTTCTTTTTTTGCCAAGTGTGCCCATTTTTGGAAGTCCTGTCATAGCAGCCTACTAGGAAGTCAAGATGGAGATTTCTGCTTCTGGGTTAGAAGAAAAGTGAACCGCAACTCGACAAGATGTTGGGCCAATGTTGAGAAAGAAATTGCTCATTTGAAGAAGGAAAAGGAGGCCAGGAGCAGAATATAAAAAACCTCATGACTTGGAAGTTTAATCTCATTTGTGAGCTTCAGCTCCACCAAGACCACCTTGAGTTAAATTTCATGTTAAGCAAGGGAGAAGTGGATGTCATCTCTGATGGCTCCCAGATCTCGAGACACAGCAAACACCAAATTACTGCACCAGCTCTTCTCCAATGATTATCAATTGTTACAGTGACAGCTATTTAAAGCACAATCTTTTTTCAATGAGAGGCCTCCAGAATGTGCTGTCGTTGGCAGGAGCCTATTCCAGTATGGAGGAGGTCCCAGAGGACGTTGTCCATAATGAGACCAGCCTGCCCCGCCTCTCTTCACTGACGTCAGAGGAAATCACACACAGGTGAGTCAACGTATTTGTTCCAGATAACCAAGACAGTTTGACCCAGACGTCTACAAATGGTGGATTACAAAATATCAGAAAAAATATCGTAAATAAATTTCATCTTCAGTGTTTATCATATGAAATGACATGAGTCAATTAAGATGCTCCCTTGAGCTGACACTAACACCAAATAGTCAACGAGTTGAGTGTTAGAAAAATAAAAAACCACAACACTGCTGCCAGATAAGCTAACAGTTAGCCAAATTGTTCTTTTTTTCTTCTCCTTACAATTGTCAGTGTAGATTTTGGACGTCAAGAAAATGTAAGAGCAGCAAATGCTAAAACTTGCCCGTCATTCAAAACTTGCTCAAGATGGCTACACGTGGAGAACTTTGAAATATCATTCATAAACATGTGCTGTGTTCAACAGATTAAAAAATGACTTCAAGTTTTTCATCGTGAGGGATCCATTTGAGCGTCTCATTTCCACATTTGAGGACAAGTTCCTGTTTACCAAACCTTCTGAGCCTTGGTTCAAGTACACCATCGGACCTGCCATCGTCCGCAAATATCGCAAATACTTTCCTTATCGCAATGAATATGGTTTACACTTTGATGAGTTTGTTCAATACCTGGTGGATGAGGTTGGCCGGAAGTCCCTGGACTGGAGGTTTGGCCACCATGTCGCCCACTGGGCGTCCTACGTGGAACTATGCGCCCCGTGTGATATCCGATATGACGTCATAGGGCACCTGGAAACATTGAAGCAAGATGCCGACCTCATTTTGAGGGATGCGGGCATTGAGCAGCTCATCTTTCCTGGTATTGCACACTACAACAAGAGCGTAGTGGAGCGCTATTTGTCGGGTATCAGCAAGCGCGACCTCAGACGCTTATATAAACGCTACCAGGGGGACTTTCACTTATTTGGATATCGAACACCTGAGCTTCTATTAAACGGACATGCTGAATAATTTGTAATTTAAATATTTAAAGTACCAGCCAAGCACCAACATACCAACTCCCTTAGTTAATATTAAAATAATTTTGGGAGACATTTTCTTCGTTTTCATTTTTTTTTAATTTATTTTATTTTTGTGAGGGGGGTATCAATGATTTTCATTTTTGTTTTAGTCGAAAATCTTTTTTCATAGAAAATAAAATGTAAGTTAATATAAGCGGTTGTCCCTATCAAGCGATGGGTCCATTGTATCATTTTAAGTTGTAATATTACTATTCACCACGAGGTGGCATACATCGCTCAGTCGCACCACGTCTTGTATAATATATTATGCGAGTTGGCCTAATATTTTTCTTCCTGAATTGGAATGACATGCAGGACTCTCTGGACGACCAAAACGACGTTTTTTTTTTATTATTCAATTGTTGTTGAAAGCTGGATCTTGTGCAAAATTAACAAAAATGATATTAAAAAGGAAAAATAAAGCTACTGTAATCAACTATTCACGAGGTGGAGCTCACTTGCGCTTGTACAATATGTGAGTTGGCCTAATGTTTTTCTTCCTGAATTGGAATGACATGCGTAACTGTCTGGACGACAAAAAGTCATTTCCTGACTCTTAACAATAATTTTGTGTATTATAATTCATGTGCAGAGTAAGAACATTCCTATGCATTTATTAGGAAATGACACCTATTCTCAAGGAATATTTTAAATTTCAAAACAGTGACCATATTCAGGACTTGGGTGCAGAAGAAAATAAATGTCATGTAGCCCAAACAAGAACACCTTTTATTGAGGTTGATTCCACTCTTTAGTTTTCATCAACATTGACTGTCTGCAAACCTGTAGGAGAGATGACAAGCGCAGCGATTAAACTGTCAGCTCCAACGATGGGTAGATGAACAAAAAGGCTTGCTCACCTTTGCATGTCGTGACTGGAACGTATGTAACCAGGGTGTACAGTTTGTTGGGGGAATCCTCATCCTCGTTACGTTTCCTGGACAGTCGAACGCGTATCCTGTATGGAACGTTCCTGCACAAAAAAAAAAAAAAAGAAAAACATGCAACTACTCAGCCTTCTTTCCAAAATGTTGTTCTGGACATACAGCAATCCCTCGCCACTTCGCGTTTCGTTTGTCGCGGCTTCACTACATTTAAAAGTCAAAATAAAACCTAAATTGAGGAAACGTGTCTAACCTTCAGGACAATGTAGTATTGCTCCAAATGTTCGTTCGTGAATTAGCATCTTTCCGCTAACTTGTTAGCCTGCCCATTACTTCTTGTTGGTGACCGTACTTTGCGGATTTCACTTATCACGGGTGGTTTTTGGAACCAATTATCGGCGATAAACGAGGGACTACTGTATACCAAGAATATTTGTCAACTGTGGCCTTGTGAAACCCTTGAAGATGTTTTTGAGATTAAGGGCTATATAGATAAATTTGACTTAATTCTACCTGATGAAAACAACATTCAGATAAAGAACACAATAGAAGATTTCTCACCTGACCCCCTTGCTCCACACTGCCTTGTTAAGGCGAGTGTCAATACGGACATCAGGGGTTCCCATCTCCTTCATTGCAAACCTGCGGATTTCTTTGATGGCACGGGGAGCCCTCTTCTTGAAACCCCTGGATAAAGGGGGGAAAAAAGACAATAAATAACCACCAACATATTTATTCTATATAGTTTTTAAAACATGCATTTTCACGTTGCACTCACACGCCATGGATACGCTTGTGGACATTGATGGTGTACTCTCTGGTAACCACCTCGTTGATGGCAGAACGTCCTTTCTTTTTTTCACCTTTCTTGGTTGGGGCCATCTGTTAATGAATTAAGTTGAAATTAAATCACCATGATATTTGCTTAGCGTGTCAGTTCTGGAAGCAACATACACCACCACAGTGAACACATAGCGCCAAAGCGCTCGGTCAAGCAACAGCTACAAATCATCGCTTTAAAAGTTCTTTTAACATCAATTCAGCGCAATCAAATTCATCTCCGCAAAGTAATACGATACTTATATACACAGCTACAATCTACGTATGTACGTTCTTGTGTTTTAAACGCAGGATGGAAGCAGATTACTGAAATGTATTTTGCAGAAAATCACACTCACAGCGGTAAGTTGCTGAGGCGGAAGTCGGAAGGACGGAATAAGAGGGGTGTATTGTGGGTAAAGGAAATGGGTCCGTCTTCATAAGATGTTGTACGGAAACAAGCAGAGGAGAAAATGACCGCTTTAAAAAAATACTGCAAAACAACTTGTGTGCCTTTTTTCGTGAACATTTGAATTACTTTGATCAAGATAACGCAATTTGGTACAATAAAAAGAACAGCTGCATCCAAATTTGAAAAATGATTAAGGTCGGACCAAAATGTTCCTGTCAATGTTATAAGTTACACGGGAGGAAATTTTTGAATCTTTGCCATGCTTATGTATTGTATGTTCAGTTTTGGAAAGGCATATACATTTGTGAAAATCTTAAAATTGATTGATAAAGCTTCTATAATAGTGATTTACATGCGAATGTCCTGCCGTAGTACTCTTTAGCTACGGCCAGAGGGCAGCAGTTTGCCGGGTGGTCAGCAGCTCCCTCTTCAGGTTCTTCACGGAAAGTGAAGACAGTCTGATGCTTTTTGAACTGCAGAGATGTTCAACTTCCACGTGGAATCCAAGACTGATATTTCCAACGTTAGTACAGTCATGGGCAAAAGCACTGCTGCCTCCATGTTTCAGATACTGAGCTTGATTTACAGAACATTTTAAAAGAACCTTTGCAGCACTTGAAATCACGGTACAGTTTATCAAAAATTCAACGAGGCCTCAAAGACAGGACCGCTGTCCGTGTGATGAAACATGGTGGAGGGAGGTTCACTTAGGTTCAGAACTTGCATACCGGATGTCGTGATTGTGTGATTGGCGCCAGGAATTTTTGAGACTAACGAAAGAATTTGGGGTACCAGTGTCGGATTGTGTCGTTTTTATCAGAGGTCATGGGTCATACAGCAGGGCAATGGCTCAAAGCAGACTTCAAAACGCACCGAAAATGGCTTAGAAAACAACTGGAGAAGTTCAAAACAGCAATTGAAAAGAAGCACGCAAAGAATCTGAGGTCTGGAGCATCTGGCAAAAGAATACTGGGTCAAATTCCAGGAGAGAGAGGGGAAGGCGAATGCTACCAAATATTAAGTTATGGGGGCCAATAATTTGGGGTAGAGTATTTTTGGAGTTGTGTGGAATGATCAGATTTTGCTTATTCTATTTTTTGGTGTGTAATCCAAATGCAACCTTAAATCATTTACAATAAAATGCAAAAATATATTTAAAAAAACATTAAAAAGAATACAGTATTGTAAATTAAAAAAATGTTTTATAATTAAAAAATATAACTGAAAATAACAATTTAATCATAAAGGCATTTATCATAAGCTAACAAACCAAACAAAAAAACATGATTGGAGGGGAAAAAATAAAAATCAACCTCCACTTTGCGGATTTCACTTATTGCTGCAATATTTGGAAGTTCCAAGGGAAATTCCAAATTGGAATGTAAACCGTGTGACAACAATGGGTACCACTGTATAGTTTAAAGGTTAGAGTTGAAGAGCATAACCAAACGACCAAGTGAGGTGATTTACACATAAATAAAGTTTTTCAGAGGTGTAAGAGTGGTAGCTCTTCACATTAGTCAGTACCCAAGAGACATCCATCAGGTCCATCAAGGTTGGTGACTTCCGGTGTAAACTCCAAGGTTGCAATTACCAGTGTTAGTTTATAAGATGTTTTTTCTTCAGCAAAAATGCTCAATTACCTGCACAATTTGTAAATAAGGAAAACTTTTTTAAAATTGTGACACAGACAAAAATCAGAACAGTGTTTTCCCCCCAAATATTTGTTGTAACTTTTGAGTACAAGTACATATTCAATGGCACAGAACATGCAGGCGATGCAAAATATTTTCAACGTAAATAGTGATTCCCAACATCGCTTTATTTCCTACCAAAATGTACGTCTGCAATGAAATGGAATAAGGAGAAGTCATTCTGTTCATATGCTTCCTGACTAAAAGCCACCTCGTGCATCTCATGACACGCAAACCTCCGGCTGTCCCACAGGGAGCTTGCTGATACCGCCTGCCGGGGCATCTTCAGGAGTTGGCTCGGAACCACCGTTGGTTCTTTCTTGGACAGAAGTCTGACCAGTCACAGTTCTCCTAAAAAGCCGCATGCTCATTTGCAGCAGGTCGCTGTCCACCACAGGATTCATGGGATACTGTTTGGTGAGGCCCTAAAGGAGAGAAGGAATATCACCAGATGATAGCCCAAAACTACTAATAATATTGCTGGGATAAAAAAAATGAAAAGTCTTAAAACAATTCAGCATTTAAGTTGCCTATGAATGGCCCTTGAAATGACTGCCCTAAATTTACCTTATCATTTTTCAAAAGCTGCCTGCGGATGCTCAGGTCCCTGCGGGCACAAAGAGCCTTGCAGCAGGGTCCCAGGTTGCTGAGTAAGCTTGATCTCTCCACTCGTCTGTTCAGGGCTGCCATGTTCAAGGCCCCGAGGTCATGATCGAACAGCTTGTCCGCATCTGGAAAGGGTGCAAAACATGAACTTCCACCGACGGCCTTGCAAAAACAGGAATGCTCAGATGCAAAGTCTCACCTTTGGGGTCGTCCAGCTCTGCCTTGCACACTTCTCTGACCTTCTCCAGGAGTTCAGTCCCAGCAAGTCGCTTCGAGACGCCCGCCCTGAGGAGAACAGCCCCTGGGGTGAAACGCAGGAGAGCCGCACCGGCCGCTCGGGGCTCTGGCTTCTGTTTGGGCATCAGACTGGACCAGTCCACATCAATGACATCCAGAGGGCCTGAAGACACATGGAAGCAAAGATGCTCGGACGTCCGGACATAGAAAAGGTAGAGTGTGTACTGGTACCTGTAATTTTCTCCTCATCCTGCTGGTCCTCTTTTTTCTGACTGTCAGCCAGGATTTCATCAAGCTCATCGTCACTGATTGGTTCATACTCCTCTCCGACAGATGCCACTGACTGGCTGTCATCTTCTTTGGCCTCATCCTCTCCTGAAAACACAGCAACAGCAATTTTTTAATTTCTTTTTTTTCAATACAAACACTAACAAAAACACACTTGATTAGAACAATCCGTTTTGATTCAACCAATCCGAACCGAATCATTACATCCTAATACATTTCGTCCTTGAATTGGATTGTATCGATTTGTCCACTAGATTAGATATATGATGAGTGGAAATATATATCAATATTGAATTGTGTTTTCCTGGAGATCTTTTTACCATCAATGCTGTCCATCCTCTCCGTCTCAGACTGCTCAGCCACAGCGTGGTGGCTGTTGCTCGGTTTGTCCGCTTCGGCCGGGCTGAAAGCTTCTCTTGGCAGGAGGGGCTCATAGTCACCTCTGTCTTGCCGCAACGGATCACCTCGGACTGCGGGTCTGGAGTCACAGTGGGGGGGCAGGTCCAGCATCATCAATCGCTCCCGATCACCGCCTCGTTCACCCTTGGCGTCTCTGTCCCGTTCTTTGTCGCGCTCTCGCTCGTGCTGCTGAATGATTCCCTCGGGCAATAAGCGGTCTCTGTCCCGGGCGTCCCTCTCCCTCAGAAGGGGCTCACGACCGGGACGGATGGGCGGAGGCTCCCGTCCCCTGCCGGGCCAGTCCCTGGATTCGGGATCCCAGTCTCTCGGTTGTTGAAGAGGTTGCTGGAGAAGCAGGCCCGGCTGCTGTTGCCGGATGTCCTTTCGCTCACGCTCCCGATCAAATTGCTCCCGGTCACGCTCCCGCTCGCGACTGTCGTAGGAGCCGGCGCGAGATTGCGACCGGCCCTGCCTCTCGGAATCGGGAGAGCTACGCCTGGAGCTGTGGCTGCGGGAATCCTGGCGGTCTACAAAGTAAGCAAGATCCGGTTGAACATTCTGTCTTCCTTTTCAGACTTGATGGAAACAACTCACCTGAAGAGGTACTGCGACTCGGCTCGCCTCTCCTCAACTGGTCTATTCGTGATTTCCTCTCTGTCCCTGGCGGGTCACTCATTGCGAGCCTCTCTCGTTCTCTCTCCCTTTCCCGTTCATGTGTGCCGGTGGCCTGAAGCCGGCCCCTGCGGGCACGCGTGCCCGGCAGGTCATCTCGGTGGGCCGACTCGTTGGAGGGCGAGCGTGGGCGCCTGGACGAAGTGCGACTTTGATTGCTTCCCATGCTGCTGCTGCGCGTCTGCTCTGGGGGAGGCTTGCGGAGAAGGGGCTGGGACATCAGGGGCTGTGGAGTCAAAGTCTGCAGCAGCATCGGAGGATCCTGCAGAAGCAGAGGGGCGATCGGAGGCGGGTTGCAGCGGTCTCGACCCAACCTGGGGCCACCGCCTCTTCGGAGAGGCCCGGGTGGCGCGCGCTCAGCCGAATCCATTTGTCCTCCTCTATCCGAGACCTCCTCATCGGACCAGTCGCTGAAGTTGTCCATTTTCGACAGTTGGGCAGATTCGCCATTGCCTCCGGAGCCACGATGACCTGGCCTCATGGAGGGAGGCGGCGTCCGAGGACCTCGCTTCCTCTTGTTGTGGGGCTGAGGCACTGAAGAATCCTCCTCAGATGCCTCAGAATCTCCTCCGCGTTTCCTCTTGCGCTCAAGCACTTTCCTCTTTGCCCCCTTCCTTGGTGAAAGCAAAGATGGAGGACCTTCTGTCAAAGTAGCAGGCGGGGGCTCGGGGATGAAACGCTCTCCGGTTAGACCTTTGCCAGCAGCAGATGCGGCGGCGGCGGTGGCGTCGTCGTCTTTACGGCCTTTCTTTATGACCTTTCTCAGTGCTTTGGTTTTCTTTTTGCCTTCTTCTTGGGGCTGTGACACAGCGACATCTTTGACCTCGTTGTCAGCACCGGTAACGACGGAAACGGGAGGCGGTGTGGCGTCTCGCAGGTCTCTGCCTCGAGCGCGAGAGTCGGGGTGAGGATCTGCCAGCTGATCGGCTCGCCGGTCACCTCCCCTGCTGCGTTCGTTCCGGGGCTCCTGGTCTTCATGGCGACTGCGCGCTTCCCTCTTATCCGCAGCTCCTCTACGCTCCTCATCCTTCCAGTGGCTCGGCTTGTCATCAGATATGGCAGGCCTTGAGGGTGAACGCAACAGGGGCTCCAAGGGACGTACCACCTGGCTGAGCACACGATGCTTATCTGTACCTGCACAATATGTGACAAGACAAGTCAGACTTATTAAAGCAGCCACATATTTGAAGAATATGAAATCCTCATTCCCATAAATGATGTGTCCTCTCTAAAAGAATTTCCTACTGTCACTTGGAGGTGGACACACAGGGCTGGGGAGGAGGGGCTGTGGGTGGAGCTTGGCCAGTCCTCGGCCAATTGGACGCTCACTTTTCTCATCTGTACTGTTGTAGCCGTCGCTGTCTGCCGGACTGTGGTCACGCGTCCCGCGCTTGGGCGAAGGTCGGGGGCTGGGGCTGGTCTCCAACCTGGGTCGCTTGCGGCTGGAAGGCAAGAGGGAACTAGTTATGAAAGAAAGAAAAAAATAGATTCAAAACAAAAACTAACAAATGACCATCATTTCCAGACTTTTGAGCACACCTGAATAGAAATCGCATCTACCAAATTTAAAAAAAGGCAACAAAAACGTATACAAAGGCCGCATGCAGTACATGCCTTGTTTTGCGGTCGTCCCTTGTCTCTCGAACGGTACGGTCATCTCGGGCATCTTCTCTCCTCTCCCGCCTTTCCTCCCTTCCGCGCTCTCGTTCTTCCCATTCCCGCTGCCTCTCTCGCTCCCGTTGCTCCCGCTGCTCTCGTTCCCGTTCGCGCTCCTTCCTCTCCCTTTCCCGCTCTTCGCGCTCTCTTTCCCGCTCCCGTTCTCGCTCCCTCTCTCGTTCCCGCTCTCGCTCCCGGGTGCGCTCCCTCTCGGCTTCCCTCTCCTTTTCTCGCTCTTTTTCTCTCTCCCGCTCCCGCTCTCTATCTTTCTCCCGTTCCCTCTCCCGCTCCCTCTCTCGCTCCCGGTCTCTGGTACGGTCCTCGCGTCTTTCTTCCCCTCGGTCTGTTCTGCGCTCATCCCTTCGTTCGTCTCTCTCCGACTCCTCCGATCTTCTCTGATGTCTGTTTGGAGAAGCTGGGGAAACAAAAGTTACAATTGTTGAGTCCATCAAATGTATTTTTTTTTTTAAATCTCGTTTTAGAACCAAAGGTTTCACTTTAGGGTTTTACTTTATTTTAATACTTTTAAGTAAGCTGTTATTTCCGTACATTTTTTAAAATCATCATTCGTGTTTTTTTTTTTTTTTTTTTTTTTAAATTATATTCATGCACACTGGTCTTGTGTATGAAATGTGCTGAATAGTTTTTTTTAATTGTTGCAAAACAATACCATGCCATTTTCAAACTCCCACCTCTCTCGCGATTATCCCTGCGGTCTCTTTCACCGTGGCCGCCTCTCCTGTCGTAGGAAGAGTCTCGGACCTGGTCTCCTCTTCTGTCTCGATCGGAAATCCTTTCCGTGGCATTGCGTTCTGTGCTCCGCTCGCGTGCAGCGCTGCTTCGCGACTCCCAGTTATCGTGACTGCTGTCCAGCTGGCACCCTCTTGAGTTCCTGTTTGAGCCTGATGGAGGAACACGTTTTTAACACTGCAGAAGCCCTTGTTTTATCCACCGAGATCGTCGTAGCTTACCTTTGTCAGAGAAATCACGTCCCCTCCCACGGCTGTTTCGATCTGTTCTGGTCTCCGTCCGTCCTTCCCTTGCTCCTTCTTCACGCCCGTGAGCTCTTCCATAACTCCTGTCCTCCGAGGCCGTTTCCTCCTTTCTGAGGGTGTCCATCCTGTCCCTTTCTTTCTCCTTTTCCCGCTCTCTCTCCCGTTCCCTCTCTTTCTCACGCTCGCGATCTCGTCGTTCCAATGACTCTCGATTGGAGCGGGTTTCTGTCCGGCTTTCTCTGGTTTCCTTCACATCTCTGCGGTCACGAGGCTCTCTGGTCATTTCGCGTCCTCTATCTCGGCCATCCCGCCGCTCTCGGACATCCCTGGCCTCTCTGTCGTCGCGGCTGTCCCTCGACAAGACCTGCTCCGACTCAAAATCCCAGTCGTCGCGGTTATTGTCCTTATCCCCCTTCTTGCGGCTTTCTGTTTGAAAGAAAGTCAAAGGTCATCTACAGTAAATACAGCTTTAACTTGAAACATGCACGAAATAACCCCAAGATTGTCATCTCTATTTCTGAGTGAATTACAATGAGGAGGAACCCAAAATATTTGTACCATCTCTGCGCTCTTGTCTGCGCTCCAGAGTGTGCGGACTCCTCTCTCTATCACCACGGCTTCTCTCGCGCCCTCGCGAGTGGTGCAGAGCGGGGCTCGATTTGGCCGATCGACGGTGAGGGGAGGAGGCGTCTTGAGAGGTGGCAGGAGAGCGAGAGCGCTGGGACCTCTGCAGAGAAGAGGCCGCGACTGTGGAGCTGCGGTGGTAGGTGGGAGAGGATGAGCGGCGGCGGCGAGGTGAAGGCGAATGCCGCTGGGGGGAGGAGTCGGAGCGGGAGGAAGGAGAGCCTCGCCTGTGGGGCGGTGTGGGCGTGCGCTGGTGCCGTGGAGGTGTTGGAGACCTACGGACAGCGAGCGAGGTTAAGTGTGCAGCCTTGGTCCTGAGCCATCCGATTGCAGTGTGCTGACCTGCGTGGAGGAGATGGTAGTAGAGCGGCCTTATGTGAAGAAGCTTTGGGAGACGAGGACTTCTTCCTCACTGAGGGTGAAGGTGACACACTACCAGAACGGTCCTCTGAGGTCACCGAGCGCTTTGCCTTATGAGAACTGTCAGATCGGTCCCTATGGAATCAATCGACACTATGAGCGTGGGGCGGAAAAATAAATGTTATTGTGGTAGAGTGCCAAATGCAGTATTTACCTGCGTTTCTCTTTCTTCTCCTTGTGCTTTTCTGCATCACGCCCCCGGTCTTTGCCTTCTTTTTGCTTCTCTTCACACTTGTCTTTGTTCTTATGCTTGCCTTTGTGCTTCTTCACAGCGACAGGGATTTCCAGGGGCACCGGAGGTGGTGGACTGGGGGTACGAGGGCCTTTCTTTTTGCTGTGGGATCCTTTCGACGCTCTGGTGCAAAGGCAAGAATAAAAAGAGCAAAATTGTCATTATGTCCTCATATGTTTATTTTATTTTTTTACATCCTGTTGACACTTTCACTGCATTCCGCAAAATCTGTGTTTCATTGACTTTCACAGTACTACATGGTGTTAAGAGGTCTAAAGAACCCTACTTGGCAGTTTCTGCGACAGGTGAAGCTCCAGATGCCTTCTTCTCTTTCTTTCCTGACCCTTTAAGTCCACTTTTTTGTTTTGGGGAGCCACTGGACTTCCTGGGTGGAGGGGAGTCTCGGGATCGTAACGGCTCTGCGGAGGCCTGAGAATCAAAATCACCATTATTGGAAAAGTCATGTTAAAGCACTCGAGGAATTTGCTGTTACTCTTGCACTGAATCAAATTGCAAAAATATATATATCAAGACATTGTTTCAATCAAAATGCAATCTGTCCGAAGACAGATAAGCTGAGGAGGGAGCTACCCTTGCTTCTTCTTACTTTTTGTATGGCTGTGGATCTTGGTTTGGTGGGTGTCTCATCTTTCTTGATAACAATTTCCTCTCTCTTCTCTAAATTCTCCTGCTCCAGCTTCATCAGCTCCCGCTGAATCTTCTGCCGTTTCATCTCGAGTGACAACTCGTAGTCGTACTCACCAATATCAGAGTCTGTGAATCCACCAAGAATAGACTGAAAAAAAACTGAAAGCCTTCAAAAAATAAAATGTGATACAAAAAACAGGCCTCAATAATGAGAAGAAAAAAATAAGCTGCCAAACCTTCACGATTTGTTTCCCACTCTGCAGGCTCTTCTTCGCTAGCAGGAGTACGCTCCTTGGTAATTTTGATATCTTTCTCTCTATGTCGACCCCTGGAGGAGTCTCTCTGCTGTGATTTGAGACACAGACGCACACAACTTCATATCGACCTATTCCAAAAAAACTTTAATATAGCACTCACTCTTCCTGTGGGAGATACTGGCTCATCCAAATCACGCTTTACACTGTCTGGGTCATTGTCCTGTCTCTTATTCTTCATCCTCTCCCGCAAGTCGCCGGTGGGTCTCTCTGCTGACCTGCTCCAGAGATTCACATATTAAATTGCAATCACAACATTAAGCAGGGGGAAAAAAAAAAATTAGATTGTTTTCTACAGTAGCAATCATACCGGCTGAAATTAAATCCTTTGCCTCTTGGTTGAGTTCCATGTGTGTAGCGACAAGTGTTTCCGTAACTGCAGTTTCCCGTCTTCAGCCAATTTCTACAGTGACTCTGAAAGGCACAATGATTATAAAAAATTAACTCATCAGTGGATGATGACAGAGATAATGTTCAATCTGTGTGGTACATACATCAGCAGCATTACTACCCCCGGTGCTCGGGCCGAGTCTTTCAAACACGCTGGGCCGCCGCGAGGGGGCGGCAGGGTTGCTGGCGCTGCTGGATGCGGTGTTGCTGCTGCTATCAGATATTGTTTTTGAATTCTCCACTGTAACCTTCCGCCTGATCTTGGACATTCTGCAGGACTGACAAAAACAAGAAAAAAATCTCTTTTTTACACGATTGGAAAAATGCAACAATGTAACCCAGTCAGTGTGAGCTCTGTTACATTTAAGAAATTGACAATAAAGCAGACTTTGAACTTCATTCAAGAACACTCAGCTACTGCAACAGCACAAAATTTCCATAGAAAATAATTATAAGTAAGACCTATATAGCCCAATACAGTATAAGAATTACCTTAAAATTACATGAAATTAATGGCAATTCTTCTCAATTTTAGTTCCTGATTGTGAACTGGCAACAAGAAGTTGGCTAATACTGGTATTAACCGCCGTCACGAGTACTGATAAATTAAAATTAGACTGATATCACCCGCTCTTAGAAAAAAACAAACATAATACTGTGCTCATATAAATAAAATTAAATACGAAGAGCAGAGTTAAACTTGACTTTTGACTGCGTGTGAACTACACAAGGACGATTACTGTGGGCTACACAATGAATACTCGTGAATTATAATTATAATATATATTATTATGAGCAAAACAGTGCTTTGCTGGTCAAAACAAAAAACATAAAAGGCACGCCAGTGTGCGAGCCTCCTTACCTACGTAGTTCGTGACCTAAATTGCGCGGCGAAAAGGCTAAGGTCGATTTTAATCCTGACAACATAAAGTGATATTATGACGGGAAAATTGAATTGAGCCATTAGCAAAACTTCGGCATGCTCAGCGTTTGAGGCAAATAAACGAAAGAGGCTAAGCTAACTGTAAGACAGTGTTTTCATTGAGCGCGAGGCCTTTGTGGTTCTAAGGCTTTGTGCTGCACGATGAACGGACAACAAGACGACTTACCCAGGATTCTGAATCGGTGTCGCATCTAATGTTACTAAAAAGATTTACCAACGGAATAAATTACATTTATTCTTTAAAAGCAAATACTAATACTTCCCGGGGAGCCCGCATTTTGACGGAGGACTAGTGTCATAGCCTGAGGTCTTCTTTGGTAGGAATGAAAAGCAACGTGAGACCCATGTGTTATAACAGCGCCATCTAGTGGCGCTATTATACACTGCGCATTTTGAACATAACACTAAAATGTAATATAATGACAATTTCTCACTAAATTATTGTACTTTATTTAAATAACATCTTCTACCCTGTTTCGGGTATTTCTGTTAACACTTTTATTTATTTGTTTGATATTTCTTTTTTCATTTTATTGAATACATGAATGTACATTTGCTGTTGCACTTAAAACAAAACATAACAAAGCAGATTGTGTTTACAGTAAAAATTATTGTTTTCTTTTATTGCGTTTGAATTTATGGTCGGCCTTGATGACATTCAGCAACATTTCCAGGTTTCAACCAAATTCTTTTGGTACTTACACTCAAACCTTTGAAGAAGAATTTCTTCAAGCTTGTGTTTTTTCTATGACCCTTAGAGCAATGGTCTTCAGGGCAAGGAGGCCTTCATTGCACGCCTGGGAAATGTGAGACGGTGGTAGAAGAAAACCATAACGTCCACGGTCCTGGAGCTCAAATGTGAATGAGTACTTTATGCCAAGATTGTATGCCCAGTCATCAGAGCCACCCGGAGCCAGGTCTGTGGATCAGTTGGAGCTACGCATCAGAACTGTGAATGGATCAAATCAACTTGAAGGTCAAATAACTCACTCACATATGGTCTGTGCTCCTGCACCATATTTGTAGGTGTTTCTGTAATATCGTCTGATATTTTGTGAAGCTTCTTGGACCATCTGAAGCTTAAATAAGAGAGAAAATTTGACTTCCACAATAGGGGGAAAAAAGATGTTTGTGTGTTTTCATTATAAAAGCATCTTTTGATAAAACAGCACCACTTTCTCGGGCTGGGAGGAAGTTCTTACCAGCTCATTGTGGTTCTGTGCCTCATCCAAGGTGTAGGAGTATGGGAAGAGCAGCATCTGAGAGTAGGCATGGATGGTGAGGTAAAGCTGGATGGTCTCCTTCTTACTGCGTAGGAAGTTGGCTACGGCCTCCGATTCGGGTTCTGATTCAGGAAAGGTGCCACAGTAGATCTCACTGCAGGGATCTTTGGAGGCTCCCTCCGCTGGTGGTCAACACAGATTTCAAATAGCAGCGAATTCAAAGCATTTCAAAATACTGTACACATTTTTGCTACCCTTCCATTCAATAAATACAAAATATACAGGCCTGTCTTAAAAATGAAGAAAAATGAAGACTTGCCTCAAGTCTCTGTGAAAGTAACGAAAATGCTGGCTTGAAGTGGTTGTACAACAAAATATTAGCTGAGGCTAACATCCATTTTTGTCCAGTCTAGGCTATTATTATTATTATTATTATTATTATTATTATTATTATTATTATTATTATTATTATTATTATCATCATTATTATCATCATTTTTATTATTATATTCTCATTATTATTATCATCATCATTATTATTATATTATTATTATCATTATTATTATTATCATTATTATTATAACTATTATTATCATTATTATTATTAGTAGTAGTCGTAGTATCATTACTATCATTATCATTATTATTATTATTGCACAGATGATGTTTTTTTCTCTTTTTATGGGAAGTGTACACACAATTTTGTCCACATGTGTACAGTGTACGTATGAGGGAGACTTACTGCACCAGTTTGCGTCAAAGTTCCTGTTTAGATCAACACCAGCACAGTAGCTGCTTGTGGTGACTGACCGGCTCTTCCTCCACATCCGGTCCTGAGACACATAAATATATACACAATTAAATCAAACATCCTCTATAAATGAATGTGCACTTCATTTTTTACCGTCGTCCATGTGTATTGGTACCCATCAGGATTCATCACGGGTAGGACGTACACGTCCATGTTGTCAAAAATGTCAGTTATGTCTTGGTTTTGCTTGTAAAACACTAAAGACTGCGGAGAGGAAAATATTTTAGCCAAACCATTTGTGTACAAACCCACAAAACATACAAAGCGGATCTACTCACATATTGTACAAACCACAAGCAGAAAGCAGGAGAGATCCATTCTCTGGCGTGGATCCCACAGTCAATCCACAAGGCTTTCTTATTTTCTCTGTTAAACGACACCTGTGAGCAGTTCCCCAAATATTCCTGAGACAGTTTGTGATTTTTTTTTTTTTTTTGTCGGAGATGGATGAACGTGCAGACCTTCAGAGCATAGAGCGGTCGCTTCTCAAATGAAGAACCCAGAAGAATGGTTTCGACGGTGTTTGGGTTGTTCTGAGCAGTCTTGTTGATCCAATAATAGATCTGAAGAGGAGACCATAAGAAAAAAAGTAGCAGGTCATCTCTGAATAATGACAGAATCCAGCGTATGATGGAAGGCATATACATCCTCCAGGCTATGATATTGTTCATAGAAACTTGTGCTGCTTCTTGGGTCGGCCGAATCGTTCCTCGTCTGCATTTCAATCAGATCATTGGTGTTGTCCAGTAACACTCTGAAAAAAAAAAAAAAAAAAAAGAAGCTTTATAAACGTTAAAATACCCCAACATACATATGCAACTTGGTCATTGGACCACTTGTTATAAAAAAATAAATATATATGTATATATATATATAATTTCGTAATTCTGCGCACAGAATTAACAGTTAATTCAAATAGATGCAACTACTACATAAAAATGATTTTTAAAAAATTGTATGTATGTGTGAAGACAAGTAACATACTCATGTGTTATATCATATCGCTCCAGCAAGTCCTTGACCGTGGCTGAGCTGTTTGCAGGTACAAAGAGGTGAACTTGAGTTTCTTCTTTGATATACTGAGGATGGACCGGCTGCCACAATGTCGTCTGTGGAAATGTTGCATGGACACAATGTAAGAGCAGAAAGAAAAACAAAGCAAAATATCTGCCTGCCATTCTATTTGACCTCATATTGACTGGAGATATTCTTCACAATGCCCACTTGTTCTGGTGTTGTTGGTGTCATTGACAGAATTTGGTCGCTACCAAAAAAAAGAGTAATGCAAATAATTGGATTGACATTATTTTTCCTCAGGGCCTTAATCAGACACAAAAAAAATTAACTTACTGTGTTTCAGTGCAGTATCCCATCTTGGGAAGTTGGCCCATTAAAATAATCCAAAATACAAGTGTCTTCATGATGGAAAGGGTGAAAATGACAGACGTTCGCTCAGACTGTGAGGTTAGGGAGATGTTATTGATTTAAGTGTTTATTTAGAAGTTAAACTTTGGCTTTTTTTTTTTTTTTTTGCTCCAGAGAGCCGGGGGGCATAGATCAGTCTGTAAAGTTACGGGAAAACAGAAGGTAAAATCCTGCTCTAGAAAAAGGTATTTAATCAAATGTACAAGTCAAACATTTAGACAAATACAGTATAAAAGTACATAACTAAGATTATCTATTTTTTAAACGGTGACTCCTGGCCTCCATTATATTGCGATGTAGTTATACACCCTCACCTAAGGAGGGCGCTATCAAAATGAAGCCTCACTTAAAAAGTGGCAGGGTTGAAAGGTAACGCCTTCAGTTTAGTGTTTGCAGTTGGCAACATGTCGGCACACGACGAGCTCGTACTATGTCTAAGGTACCAGTCACTCTATAAACGTCTTTCCATGTAAAAATCGTAATAGACTTTGGAAACCGTTGTCATTTCGGACTATCGTTTATTTTATTTTATAAATAAAAGGCAAGCTAATCAGTGTACACAGAGTTTGTCGGTAATTGGAGTTGCGTACATATGATGACAACGTAACGCAATAGTAATAATATTTATTGTATTGACATAGGTTTCCGCTGAGAGGTTTTTTTTCAAAGATTATTCCAATACTTGGTTTTTGATTTGTCTGCACATATACTCACAAATTACACAAAATAACCAAACTAATCAGTGGTTTTCAGTTCTGCAGAACAATCCTGCATCACACTGAGAGCCGTTTCCAATATTGTTTACACTTTGTACATGACAGAGGCAACATTTTAAATACAGACCTCAGTGTGATCCAATGTCTCCACCACAATGTGTTTATGATGGACTGTTGTGTGTAAGTTTCCTGTGGCAGGTGCTGTTCCACTTGCTTTTTGTGTGTTTGCTCCTACTTGCCGTGCTGGTCCTGCTGATGCTGGCAGTACGTCTGTGGCTGAAAGGCAAAAGGAGCGCTCGACGTGCCAGGACCGGACGTCCCGCGGTGGCGTTCTTCCACCCCTATTGCAACGCTGGCGGTGGGGGAGAGAGGGTGCTCTGGTGTGCAATCAGGGCTCTGCAACGAAGGTGCGCTCGACGGATTACGCCGAATTTGTTTCGAGACTCAACTTAACAACACGTCCACGTGCCTATACAGTTACCCGGACATCGACGTTGTGGTCTACACCGGCGACCTGGACGTTTCGGCCAACGAGATCGTGGATAGAGCACGGCGCCGATTCAACATCGTGCTTCCACGGCCCGTTCACTTTGTCTTCCTGAGGCTGAGACTTCTCGTGGAGCCCAGTCTGTTTCCTCACTTCACCCTGCTCGGGCAAAGCATGGGCTCCATCTTTTTGGGATGGGAGGCGCTTACCGAATTTGTCCCTGACCTGTACATCGACTCAATGGGATACGCTTTCACCCTGCCGCTTTTCCGCTACCTGGGAGGATGCAGTGTATGTGCTTACGTGCACTACCCCACCATCAGCACTGACATGCTGTCGGTGGTAAGAGAAAGGAACCCCAGGTATGTTTTTTGCGAGCGTAATACCGATGACGCCGTGACCCTAATTATGAACTCTTCTCGTCTTAGGTTCAACAACCCTGATTACATTTCTGACAGTATGTTCCTGAGCATGTTCAAGGTGCTTTACTACTGCCTGTTTGCTGTGCTCTATGGCATGGCCGGCTCCTGCGGTGACCTCGTCATGGTCAACTCCTCCTGGACGCTCGAGCACATCTTGTCACTGTGGCACGCTTCCAACCGTACCAGCGTGGTCTACCCACCCTGCGACGTCAGCGCATTCCTGGATGTCCCGCTTGAAGAGGACGAAGAGAAAAAATGCCACTCCATCGTCTCCATCGGGCAGTTCCGCCCTGAGAAGGATCACCGATTGCAGATCAAAGCGTTCAAGAAGGTGCTGGATCGGCGGAGGGAGGCCGGCGAAGGCAGGGAGACTCTGAAGCTGATCCTGATCGGAGGATGCCGGAATCAGGAGGACGAGGATAGGGTACTGATGCTGAGGGGACTGTGCCAAGAGCTCGACGTGGCCGACAGGGTGGAGTTTAAACTGAACATCCCCTTTGGAGAGTTAAAACAAGAGTTGGGCAGCGCCACTATTGGACTGCACACCATGTGGAACGAGCACTTTGGGATCGGTAAATTGTGCATCACTGACCTGCTTGCTTGTTGGTTAGGTGTGTTGACTTCTCTGTCATCCCTTCTCCAGGTGTTGTGGAGTGCATGGCAGCAGGCAAAGTGATCCTCGCCCACAAGTCGGGCGGTCCCAAGCTGGACATCGTGGTGCCTTTCGAGGGAGGCCAGACGGGCTTCCTCGCCGACGACGAGGACAGCTACGCTAAGGCCATGGAGGAGATCTTAAACATGGCACCCGCGAACCGCCTGCAGATACGACGCAACGCCCGGCAGTCAGTTGCTCGCTTCTCAGATCAGGAGTTTGAAGTGTCTCTCCTGGGGGTTTTAGAACCTCTTATGGGGACACTTGAACGATGAGAAGGACTGCGTGTTTATATGTGCACATTATATATGCCATCTGTGACTGGACCCTTAAATTTTGCACTTGGGAGACATTCACAGTAAATTCCAACACTTCTTAAAACATCTTTTTATGAGTGTTTCTCTGGCGATGTAACCCATTGGGTTAGTTGGAATGTACCATTGGCTATCACTAAACATTGCCAATGCATAAAGTCACACTTAAATGAACTATTTACATAAAAAAAGACATTGTACATGAATATTATGTAAAAAAATAAGGAAAAACTGTTATGAGTGTCTTGTGACCATGTGTTGGTATTCATTTGCAAACTATTGCACTTCATTCGGAACCTGAAAATGACCATCTTAAATCAAGGTGGCCAATTGTAAACTGCAGGGCCTGTTTGTAACTTAAATGCGGAATAAACCAAAGGGGGACTCATATTTTGTAAACGAATACACTGTTGGACTGAATACTTTGCCAAGGACACATGATTTATGCAGTCCTTTTCAGATCAAGTGATCAATAATGATTCGTTTCGACTGGAATTGCACACAAACATTCGTGTTTAAAGAAAATTCAGACTGATGGTGTTGCAAATTGGTGACTTTGGTAGTCAAAAAAATATGAATCAGGTTGTTGAATAAACTTTGTCCAAATGAAGTGAGGTTCACCTATGGAAACAAAATGTTCTGCATGCTTAGTTGAATTGGCACAATCAATAATACTGGAACAAAGGTTGAAGAGTTGCAAGAGTTGCCAGAGGAGTTGCAAAGAGCTTAATCATACTCAAAAACACACAAATGCAATAGCTGAGAGAAATATTTTGGCTTTGGCAAGTTGAATTGAACCATGGCCTGGATGAAGTTATTGCCGAACACCGGGAATAATCATCAGATTGTTCAGGTTGAACAAATTCGGGACAAATTCTGGTTTGAATATTTATATTGTGAATTTCCATTTATAAGCAAAGACACATTTAATCAATTTGCAACCATTTAGGCCTCACATCAGTACGTCAATAACTTACACACAGAACTGTAGCAAATGTCCTGATAGGGACCGAGATTTTTTTTTTTTTTTTAAAAAGAAATATACCACAACCATGTTGGTTAGAATAAAGGTGTAGCACGTATGGAGTCAGTCACGAAGAAGGTTGTTGTGGGTTTTCAACTAGCCCAACCAGATGAATTAGTCTTTAGAATCCCTTCAACAAATTCCAATATTTCATCTTTACTAGTGATGAAAATATGAGGGGGGGGGGGCAAGCAATCTGGATGAAAATGAAGGCACTGCTGCAAGCAGTTAGGTTGAAAACTTGGCAACACAAACAACGCAGCTGCAAAATACCCAACGATACGAGAGCAACGTTCAAGTCTCTTGTCCTCGTCACATGATTTGATGTACTGTACAGTAAGTATCCTGGTGAAGCTTCCTTCGCCTGGATGAATCCAGCCTGCTTCCTGGATTGTTATGATGAGGGGGGGTGGGGGGGCAGCATGGAAGCAGCTGCTGCAGCAACTATACAAACGGATTTAAGAAATATGGGGGTGGTGGGGGCACTCCGTAACAATTGCCCTCCAATTTTCTTGACAAGTCCATGGAAAGTCTGTTGAGCATTCAGACCCCCCCCAACACACACACACACACTGTGCAAGACTTAAAGAATAAGGCCTCCTTCTTTGCTTTTGTCACGGGATAATAAGACACCACATTTAGAATATTTTAGCTGATTTGAAGCTCGACTGTATGTTGTGGATGTCGTTTGTAACTTCTGATATACATTCCGTAATCACCATCTTGACCAGACCTCCGTTGATCCAAACTAAAAAATACTTCAATTGATCATTTAAATAATTTGTCACAAAAAGCAAACAAGCCCTAATCCACATGGGCGTATCTTACTCATGCATGTAACTCATTGCTCAATGCATGTTTGTATGACACTCAATCACACAAATGCGCTGGCATTTACAAGAACAAGGTCTTTTTTTTTTTTTTGCCTTTTGCAATACGCAGCAACAGAAGATTTGGTTTGGGTCCAACCTGTAATCCTATTCACCAAATTCATTTGTAATTTAGTTCAAATGCTCAATGTACAAGATTTTGGTTTTCCGGCTTTTTGTGCTTGCGCCTGTTTGAGTCTGCAGATAGGATTTTATCTTAAAATGTTGGGCATTAATCAAATTTCCAGGAACTCTTTTTATTAACTATTTACATTATTCAAATGTCCAGAAACTCATTTTTTGCACAGTGTATTTACATGATTGCCTGGTCATGTAATACCCTGTAAAAAATAGCACATGGTGGCAAACTCGATACGGAGTTCCGAGATATTCGAATAATGCCCCAAATTTTATGATATAATCATATCTGCAGGGTCTGTGAGCACATAAATCAGACAGGCGTAAGCAGAAAAAAAGGGTAAGGTAAATTCAAAAGTACATGTTGAGTCCAAACGTTGAGAAGTAAAATCCTGAGCATTTGAAAAACCAAATTCAGAAATACTTTTGGTATATACAGTACGATAGCAATTTGTGATCCCAAACGTAGAGGCCAAAACTTTTTTCCATCACTACCCAGTAAGCTTGGTGGCATCACCCCGTTTCGGCGGTGCGGGTGGGGGTCCTCGTCGGAGCGTTGCATAGCCTGAGATGTTCCCGGACATGTAGCCGTCGTTTCCTCCGTTGCTTTGCTTTTCCTGTTCGAGGAGCAGCTCGGGGGGAGGCGGCGGCAGCGCCATGTCATCCATCGTCCCAGCAGGGTCCGTTTTGCCTTGCCTGCCCACAGATTTTCGCTTGAGGGTCCGGTTTAGATCGGCGAGGAAGTTGGGCTGGCCTGAGGTGCCCTTAGGTGAGGTGGGTGGAGGTAGCTGGGGCGGTGGTGACAGCGGTGGGGGTTCTGGTGTGGTGTTGCTACGGCGCACAAATGTTGGCGGAGGAGTCTTTTTCAGGGAGCTCTTACCCCAAGTGGAGTTGTTTATATTAGAAACTGGTGGGGGAGGGGGAGGAGGAGGGGCTTGAGGCTGGGGGTTCACCACAGCTACTTTTGGAGGTCCACTACTAGAATCATTCCCAGGAGGAGGTGGGAATAGCTCAGATGGTGGCGGTGGAGGAGGGAAGTTCACACACTCGGATGGCGGAGAGGGGAAGTCATCCTTCGCCTGGCTGACTTTGGCCTGAAGAGCCAAGGGCAGGTTGGCCAGGTTTAGCTTGCCGGGTTTTGGTGGTGCACGGGGTCCCCCTGAGGGATCCTTTGACGGAGACCCAGTTGCGGAAGGTAGGGAGGATGACGTCGTGTTGCTCTGCGGGGCAAACTTACTGAGGAGGTTCCTCCTGGATTCTTCATAGGACGCAGACGAGTTAGATTTGATGCTGGAGTTTCTCTGGGGGGTGGGAGGAGGTTGTTTACCTCCTAGAAAGGAGGGTGACGTCCTCGCAGGTGATCCCATGTTCCCAGAAGGAAGCGGCGGGGGTGGTGGCGCTGGACAAGAGGCAGGGGCCAAGGGTGGTGCTAATGGCGGAGCTGGAAAACCACTACTGTTGGCAATGTCCGGAGGGGGTGGGAACTCTGACGACTGCAGCTGCTGACTGCCAACAGGCTGCCATCTTGGTTTGGACTTGACCGCAGGTGGGGAGACGGGAACTTTGGTGTTCTCCGAGTGATTGGCGACTTGGGTGGAAGCCCCTGGAAACTGACTCGCCAGATGTTTCACCAAAGACGAGACAGGGGGGGTTCCCGTGGAAACAGGAGGAGGCTTTGACAGACTGTGCTGCTTGGGAAGAGTCGGCGGAGGTTGGTTGGAGGTGTAGCTTGTCTGGAGACTAAACTGCTTCTTGAGGGGTGCGGGTGGAGGAGGGGGCGGCGGGGGTGGTAGCCCACCCATGGTGGATGGTGGCGGGGCTGGTGGGAATGGTGAGACAGGTGACACGGGTTTGGGGGCAGTATGAGGAACAAATCCTGGGCTGAAGGATTTGGGTGCTGCCGCCGGTGGAGGCGGTGGGAACTGCGCCGCCGCCGGAAGCTGCTGGGGAGGAGGTGGTGGTGGCGGTGGAGGAGGTGGTGGTGGTGGAGGCGGCGGTGATGGATTAGGAGCAGGAAGCGGGGAGTCTTCAACTTCTCCATTTGCAGACAGGAGATCTCGTGGTGGGCTGGGAAACCTTTCTTTCAGTGTATGCTTGAGTGTGATCGGATACGTTGACTGGCTGATGGGGGCTGCCGTTGATGGGGGTGGGGGAGGAGGGGGTGGGAATGCTACTCCATTGCTCTGCGGACCCATGAAGGCAGCCAGGGCGTTTGGACTCGGAGGGCCGAACTTCAGTGCAGCCATGGCGGAGCCGGGGGTTGGCATCGACGGCGGCGGTGGAGGAGGAGGAGGGGGCGGGACGTTAGTCCTTGCTGCAATGTGATTGACATTTGGTTTGATGTGCACCTTTGCGGTGGGCGCTGTCTGCGATGGCGGAGGTTGCATCCTGTGGTGACTGCCAGCCTGGTTCTGGTTCTGCAGCCTGGTTATTGTACTGAACTTGTACATGTTGAGTGCTGGAGAGTAGTGTGACATGGGTTGGACTGGAGGTGGTGGAGGAGGTGGAGGAGGAGGTGGTGGTGGTGGTGGTGGAGGTGCTGTCTGTTGCTGTGGGGGACACTCGTGGCTTTGTGGTGGCTGTTGGGACGGCGCAACATTGTAGTTGTTTACTTTTTGTAGCGGCTGATTGTAGTTTGCGTGCGTCTGCTGCTGTTGTAGTGATGGTGGTGGAGGCATTTGGCTGTAGCTGTTCACAGGGTGTGGCGGTTGTTGGCTGGAGCTGCTCATGGTGAGGGGCTCCTGTGTTTGCTGCTGCTGCTGCAAGCGCTGAGGTGACTGTGGCTGCGAGACTTGTTGAGGAGACTGTAGCTTAGGAGGCAGGTGCTGCTCAACTGTCCGTGGCTGAAGTTGTTGCTGGGGATGAGCCGGAGGCTGAAGAGGTTGAGATGGAGGAGCCGTTGTGGAGTGATCGACTGAATGTTGGCTGTGGTGGCGGTGACTGTGGGAGGCGTGTGGCAACGTGGCGCCTCTGGAAGCCTCCATTCGCATCTGTTTCGAGCAGAACATGCGGTTATCATGTGTCGACTACCGAAATGGAATTTCTCCTTAAAAAATAAATAAAAATACCTTGGTATTTTCCTCTAATTGAGTGCCTCTCTTCCATGCCTCTGAGAAGATGGAACTCACAACACTCTGGGAGCGACCATGAGCAGACCCCGTGTCCACGCCACTGTCTGAATGATTCGATTGTGATTCTGGAGAAACAAATAAGAATGGGGAAATAGATTCTGAACTTGAAGTGGATAACATCCGAATGATTCCTATTTAAAATAGCGTACCGGGTATGCTTGCAGAACTGGATCCTGATCGGATGCTCGAGGTAGATAGAGAGGACCAATCATAGGCTGCCTCTGTTCTTTTCATGGCCTCCTGATAGTTCATGTAGAGCTGTTTCCCATACTAGACGCGGAAAAACAATCCCAGAGAGGTTTTGACACCAAAAAATAATTTGTTTTGGACAGAAATCCGATGTTTCGGGGGTTTACCTTTGCAATTCTAATTCCATTCACCCACTGGTGCAAGGTCCTGACATCATCGCAGCACAAATACTTAATATACTGTGATTTTTTTTGGATCTGTGGATGCTGTGGGACAACAACACATTTTGAAGAAGGATGAAAAGACACATTGTGAAGTACAATTTTTGAGTTTACCTTCAAAGCCAGGCAGTAGTCAGTCGGTGCTTTATATTTGCTGCGATAGTCTTGACCATAATAGACATTAACGTGGTCCAATTGCAGGAAGCACACGAGATCTCTGGACGCCTTCAGGAAAAAGAGATGATGTGCATAAGATCAACCTTGAAGGTGCGGAAACTGAAATCAATCTCCACAGAAATTGCAATGAGGTCCCACCTTAGCTTTGCCTTTGGGGACATAGTAGATTCCAGAAGCCCTGAGGAGAAAGTAGCGCTTCTTCCATGACTTCTTCCCATCGTCCTTCAGCCACAGCACACCTTCAATCTCAGGCACTGACACGGAACCACCACAGAAGCACTCCTGAAAATGGATGTTGAAAAAGTCTCGTTTATTCCCCTCGAAGGAAAACATCATGATGTGGTTGTTCATCTCACCTCTAATAAAGCTTCCTTGTTTCTGTCAGCCATTTCGGAAGTCTCCTTACGGCCCAACAAATAGTTCTGGATGGAGAAGGGGGGGGAGGAAGTAAATCTCAAAATGTTCTTTGTGATAAATAATATGTTCTGATGAATGCTTCGTTTGTGAAATATGAATTAAACACGCAAAATCAACTTGGTTTTATCCATTTCGGGGCAGCCATTTTGTCTCCGGTCACGACTAATTACGGCTCAACCGAAATGGATAAATATTTTTCTGCTTAAGTCATATTCATCAGAATGTGATTCGACTAGTGGAGGGAACCACAACAAATTATTGAAAAGACAATTTTGGGCTCGACTTCCCTTTTAAGCTAGGTAGCTCACATGTTGCAATAAATCATTTATTTCCATTTACTTTCGAGATTTGACCTACTTCTAATTCTCCAGCACAAACACACGCTCTTGTTTGCTCTTTACGTATGTATGAACTTTGTGTAGCCTGACAAGAGTATTTAGCATCCGAGCAATCTCCTTCCTGCTTGCATGGAGGTCAAGATACCTGTGGGTTCTTGAAGAGCGCGTATTTCTCGATGCGCTCGATGAACATGAGCTTGTTGTGACTGTCCCGCGTCCAGTTCAATAGATTTTCCACCAAGTTCTCGTGATCCTCGAAAATACGTTCTGACAAAAAGAGAGAAGACAAGATGTTTTTAGCAGGTTTTTGTTTTCCCGGTCAAGATTATGCATTTTAATGGGGGTACAGATAAATAAAGGACATTTTGAAAAATGTCGCTTTTATTTATTTATTTATTTATTTATTTTTAACAATTTGGATTTGATTCACTGAAGGCAGTCCTTCTCAATGACTTTCTTTCAGCTCCTCCCTTGGAAGAACATTTCCTCCCCCTTCCGATTTGAGAAGGACCGACTTGAAGGATCTTCTTACCCATCTGCAGCTCAGTAATGGTTTCCACCAGCGACCAATCTGGGCTGTAGCCACAGTGCGACTTGTCCAGCAGACTGTCCAACACCTGCCTGACCGTCTGCCTCTCGTCCACCATCATGGTCTTGGAACTCTCGTCCGACATGTGCACCCTGATCACCAGCTGGGGAGGTCAAAGATGGTTTGAGCATCTGTACCTCGATATATATTTTACGCGACCTACTTTTTGAATCCGGCGTGTTGCAAGCAAACGCTGAGGTATTAACGGGTCACAGTGTGACCATGAAAGACCAACTTCCAGTAATCTGGTTTTGCATCTAAATCACAGCAAAAGTCAAAGAAGATTAAACTCGACTTGAACGTGACGAGCACGTGAGCGGCTTGAGTAAAACGCTTGACATTTCCTCGAGCTGATCCCAGCGTTCAATCAATGTGTGGGTTGAGGAGAAATTTGGACGAATGACAACGCTGAGAAAGCCGCAGACATACATGGGGAGTTTAGCACGTCTGGCCAAGCCACTTAAAAACAGAAATGACCCTTTACTTTGAAAGCTTCGATGACGAACGGACGCGCAAAATTATGAAACATTTGCAAAACAATGGAGCATTATTCATTTCTCTTCCTAAGCTTTTTACTTTTAAATGATATCGCTCCTGGTTTCTTGAAGAACCCGGGGAAGCTTCAAATGTATGCACCCTATATCTCTTTTGCAACCCCTTGCAGATGCACGCTCACAATCAAATGCTGCAATGACCTACTTTCGGGGCTGTGAATGAAGTTCACAAAGGAATGCAGGATGCAGCCAATGTGACAAGACAGCCGTATCAACACGAGTCGGAGAAGCTTCTGATGACACACAAAAGGAAGGAGCGCTTTACCTTTTTGACCTGCGCCTCTTTGATTTTCTCCAGGGCCACTCGGATCTTCTCTGCCTTTATCTTGGCGGCGTGCTCCTCCTGAATGGTCGAAATAGCAGCGCGGTTAATCCACGCACGCGTTGGACTATTTGTAAACCTCCTCGCCATCCCCGTGAAGTCCCTTCACTTCCACCTTCAATGCAACAACATAATGGCGCCACCAAAACGATTTTACTTAACTCACCTGCCCCCTCCAACAAGCTGCCATCACCTCCATTCTGCGGGTCGCAAACAAAACACCTCCTTGTGTTCCCCGAGTGAATAATGGATCCGAAAACAAACGCCGTAAAGACAAATCTCATCAACATCGGTTCGCTGGAAAAGCCGATTTCCTTCCGGTATCTATCGGTTCCATCAAATATGGCGCTTCTCGATTCTTTCGGAGCAGCAGCAGCAGCAGTTCCCTTTGATCCCTTGTATGAAGGAAAAACGAGACAATACGAGGGGATCCCGGGGAGAGCGTTACGGGATTCTGATGAGCGTGGGATCACTTCACAAAGCCAAGGATAGGACCGAAACATCTAACTTACAAATGTAACACCATAAAATTCAAAATATCTCCAGTTAAGAAGCAGACGTGCCAAATGAAGACAATTAGACCGCTAACATGAGTAAAGAAGACTCGAGTCTCTCTCTCTGGTTTAAGTGTGTGCCCAAACGAGGGACACCCACAAAATAGCAGTTCTGCCAATCCGGTGAGCTCCATTTTCCACGACTGTCTCTTTTTGAACCAATCAGGTTACGGGGGTGGGCTACCGTGACCACGACTGACCTCAGCACTAACGCACCAAGACAAGGATGGAGAATTTGGGTAGAATGTTGAATATTTCAAGTGGTGTGCGTGGTGGGGGTATCGAGGAGCGCGCCTCAATCCTCTTACCTCCTTGACCCAGACTACTGTTTACACATGACTGACTCAAGCGGTGTTTGGCTGACACGGACTGAGCAGCGGCAAGCTTTTAGTCGTCCTTTGGTGTGTGAAACAAGGTCAAGAAGGTTCCACAGTCTCACTGTAGCTTTAATCCTCTTTCACATCTTTGTCTTTGCTGCTTCTCACACATGCACACGGACACACTTCATCTCATTCATATCCAAAAATGGAGCTGAATGCAAGCGGCAACACAAACTACACAATGAAAATCTTCTCCTGACTTTTTACTTCTTCTGGTTAGTTCATTCTAAAACGAGAACCCTTGAGAAAGGCATTGAGCCTGTGTTAAATTCAAGGTCAGACAGTCCGCCAATGCAAGAGAAAAGTGATTGTGATGGAGGTAGGCATCATTGTGAAATTGGTGACGTGCAGAAAAGCAGAGAGGGTGAAGCATTAACTCAATATAGACCAAAAAAAAAAATCACCTTAGTCAGGAGGTGAGAAGGCTTTCCAGCTATGCTTTTCAGAATAAGCGAGGTTTCTTGGTCCAGATACGAGTGCTTGGGGTGAGAAGAACAAAACATAGCAACCAAGAGGAAAGGAAAAATAAAGACGTCAATGTTTGGGTCATTAATAATTATTGAACACGAAAAAAAGTTAGGGACATTCGGCTTTGGGTGAAATTTCAGCGCGAGCCTCAAAGGCACTCAAAGCATTCCAGTGAGCTTCAGTTGAGATTTTCAGAACTTTTCAATTTCAAACTGTTCAGTGTTTCCATAGTTTTTGCTCTTCTCTAACAATTGCTTCATGAAAGGTTGGACATTCAAAAGTTTAACAAAGGTCAAGTTAAGGTCATACGGTACTCCATTCTGAAATTTGACCCCAAAGCCGACTGTCCTTAGCTTTCCGTGAGTGGTTGATACTTGGCTATGAAGCGTGGAAGTTAGATTCACAATATTGTGATAATCAATATGTGGTGTGGTCTTGATATTATTGATATTATATTAATCTCCTGTTTTTACAAAGAATGTTTATGAACATCACTGTCGGACATACTTGAATTGATCAATACTGTACGTCTGCGTTTACATGGACAAAATTTCTTCCATCCAATCAGAGTTTAGATTAAAATTATAACGGCTGTTTTCATGGACACTCAAAATATTGATCCGACTTTCAGACTGCACTTTGTTGGTGTTGATTTGTGTGGTATTGACATCAATAATACTAAATCTGAATAAGTGTTATCAAGCGTGCCGATCAGATTATCAATGAACATAAACCACCCCTCTCATTCGGAATCAAATCTTGATCGGAATGGGCTTGATCCGATTAAAAATATTCCGAATCGGGCGTGAAGCATTTCGATTCCGATCAGACTTTTAATCCCATTAAATGCGTCCATGTTGTAGTTTGAAATGACGCTACATCATACTGGCAGCTGGCTTTAAAAAAATGTCTGTAGGTGTTCCTAATATTGTAGCTGGCGCATGTAGCTTCATGCTAACAATATTAGGCAGTGTTATAGAAAAAAATATCAAAGTTAACACGCACAGAGAAACACACAAAGACACACACACACACATGCACTTACAGTGGCCCGATCCACTTCATCCTCCTGTGAGGTGAAGTCAAGGCGCCGCCTAGCCGTTTTACCGTCGGCCCACCGCGGTGTGACATGCTGCAAATGTGCATGTGTTGTTGATGAAGATAGAAGAAATGATGCAAAATATGAACACATGCAAGGTGGTCTGGGAGGTCACAGCGCATGCCAAAGGTCACGGAATGAATGGAAACGTATTTCCTTATGAACCTTGCCTTCAATAATTCATTCAGGAGCAGTCACGCTTAGAAGATTACAAGGCACTCATTAGCAAACCACACCATGCGGCATCTCACATGCTTTGTGGTTGAACGTACACAATAACAAGCAGATTGTGGTTTTCCAATCCGAGTGTTATTATAAATGCACACAGAAGCACAAGAGCCAAATGTTCATGCCGTACCTCTGTGCTGGTTTGGTTTTGTCTCTGGAGGGTGGGGCTGCTCCTTCCATCCGCTTCCCCGCCCGTGGTCACGCCTTTATCAATGTCCAGGGAGTCCATACTGGAGGCGGAAGCGCACGCCGAGTTGACGCTGGAGCGCTGGGACGGAGCCTCCTGTTCGCTGACCGCACCCACTGAACCCGTCCGCCGATGGTGCTGCCCGCCGCCGGATGAGCCGGACGAGGGACGTCTCATGGTGGTGGAGGAGAAGGAAGACGAGGACGAGGAGGACGACGAGGACGTCTGACGCGCCGCTTCGTCCATGCTGAGCGAGGCCTTCTCCAGCTGAGAGGTGATGTCATCCAGGGAAATGTTGGAAGCCACAGGGCGGGTGGTGACACCGCTGCCGCCTCGCACCGTGTTGGCTGGAGATGCCCGAGTGCTGCTACTGGCACTTCCTGTTTTTTTTTGGAACGCATTTCTTTACAAACGGTGTGAAGCACGCCATGCTAAAATGTCAATTTAAAAACAGGGCTCAGTTTGTACTTGAACTTAAATCCACCCCAACCCTGCAAGTCAAGGGGACTGACCTCCACTGCTGCTTCCACCTCCACTGGTGCCCGGCTGCTTGGTGCTGGCACCGCGTCCCCCTGGAGCACGCTTGCTCTGATTCCGAGAGTTTGGCTTGGAAATCGTACTGAGCTCCTGTTCTATGGTACACAAGTCAGCCATCAGAGCATCCAAGTCCACCGTGTCGCCCTGATTCAGTGCCTCTGCATGAAGAACAGAAAGGCGGCATTAGTTTTTTTTTGATAAAGCAAATTCTCCCATTAACGCAATGAAGGCTCTCACCATTTATGTTATACATTGAGAACCGGTAGGAGAAGTTGGCAATGTTTGTCTCTTGCCTGAGCGGAGGCTTCTGCAGTGCCTTCTGGGGCCTGCCATCATCCATGCTCTATCAAGAGGATAGAAACAATTCCGGTAAAACCAAAACAAGTGGCATTCATTTGCTTTGTAATCCCGCACAAGATTGCTCGTACACTTAACAAAATGGAGGTGGTAAAATAAAAAGGCGAGTTGCTAGGACACAGAGTGTGGCAAGTTGCTATAGTTGCAGCCTCAAGTATATTTGTGTGTTAACCTGTGTGAGCTTGTCCAATTCCCCCAGCCAGGCTCCAAACATTTTGTCCAGGTCTTGGTCCTCCTTGTCACTGTCCTCCTCGGCTCCATGATCCAACTCGTCATCTGATACCTGCTCCATCTAGCAGACACATCCAAAAGGCAAGTTAGTTGAGCATGCAAATGTTTTTTTTTTCTGCACACTGAAATGTGAATTTCAGCTGAGGTTTAAAGTCTGGGCAGGTTTTGGTGAAACTTTGAGTAGGCACCTACTACAAACCACAAGAATCACATGATGCTGCGTTACCATGGAGACAATGTCATGCAAAGCAGTCTGGCACACGCAAAGTGAAACCACTGCTGTGCGCTATCAAAAAATAATGACACAGCGCCCTCTTACGGGCTCATAGGGAAATAGTGAAACTGCAGCTGTGTGCCATTTCACCCATATATTCGAAACGTTGACTCATTAAGCTTGTTTTTTTAAATGAGCTGATTTGCATTTTGAAGTCTACTTTATATTTATTCAACAGAAGAGATTGATCCACCGATTATTTCTTAAGAATGAATAAATATGTTACAAATGTAACAAAAACACGAGGACTGATAAATACAAAGGGCTGCCAGTTTAGTAAACACTTGTAAAATAAAAAAATGGGCTACACACTGATCATGCTAATAGCTTTCATCAACAATAATGGACACACCTTAATAAGCGCTTGTGCAAGATGGTGTGCTGACATTGCTCATCACCTTCATCCTTATTTATTTAAAGAGTACTATGTGGAATGAACCGCCATGCCAGGTTGTACCGAACAATGTGCTTTAAACTACTAAGTCACAAGAGATCGACGTAGTGACATGATTGAATCACGCCGATTGTAAAATCCTTCACTACCAACACACAGTCAGCAAAACGTTACCAGTTGTCTTGATCCAGTACCCAAACGACCCCCTCCAGCCCTGCTCAACTAGCGGGGGACTACTTAGGATTATATACACACACCACATGGTCTTTTGATCTGCATAGAGGTTAATTTGGATTGTCTAGACTGGAGTGACGCCACCATTTCTGCAAATGAGTCAGCACATCCAATGTGTGCAAATAAGCGCCTCCGCCACCTTGATCAACAAACCAACGGAGTCAACCGCAGAAGAACTAAGGCGCACATCAAACACGTCAGACGTGACAATCGATTGTGTGTATTTGTGCAAAATTAGACTGCTTACACGTTGGCCTTGGGTGTAGGAGAACCAGGAGAGCAGAATGGCTTGAATCCAACTCTGTGCAAACACTTCCTTCTTACAACTGTGTTTGGAGAGCAATCAACCTGCAGTTCTTCCAGACTCATTTGCCAGTAGACACACATAGACTAACATCGATGAATATGCTAATACTTTCCAACTGAAAAAAAAAAATTAAGACTGACAGAATGGAAGGGAGCAAACGACAAAAACAGAAAGCGGGTTGCTGTCGTTCTAATGGAATTGCATCCTCGGTGTAGTTTTAAGTGAATTACCATCTGAGCCAGTGCTTTTAAGATTAGAGACTATGACCCGAGGGAGGTTCAGGGACGCTTGGAAAGCACGCATATGTCCTAAGGAATCATTTTCAACCAGACAGCATTGGCCTTTCATCTGCCGATACTGCAGAGGTCCTGCTCTTTGGTCTGAGCGTGACCCATACTAATCTGTCTCCTGTGACTAAGGGTGGCGAAGGGGTCAGGAGGTTGTGATGGTGGGGGGTTCAGAGATCGCCAGTCCCTTTGCTGCTGAAGGCTGAGCAGAGATGACAAAATGTCGCAATGCTCTTTTTAGACAGCCCTCAAGAACGTGAAGACACGAGCACATGATGAAAAGCAGGAGACTATTTCTATCTTTAGACACTCATCAGAGTGTTGGGACATCTGAAAATAAGAGCGGGGTGTGTCGTTTTTCCCTCAGTCTTTGCAAGAAGTTTTAAGTATGCCAACACTCACAATAGGAAACCTTCAACGACTTACATGTTCCTAATACATCTCAAATGTTCATACCTAGGGTCAATGAGAGTTGAAAAAAGAAACTTGCTGACTCGGCTCATTTTCAGGCACATGACATGGAATAAGTGATGCTGCCTGAAGACGACTTTGGCACCAAACAGAATGTGGATGCTTCCAACGGCAAGTAAGCTTTATTTTCCATGGGTCTTAAAGCATTCAGTTTTGTGTCGGCCAATGGCCCGTGATAGATGTTTATGATGGAATTGAACATTAAAATTGAAATGTGAAATAAAAAATGAGTGGTACTCCCTTTGAAGGAGGGGGGAAAAAAAAAACAGAGCACTGAAATTTTTTTTCATATTCGTATCTACCAGGTTACTTTGCGGCTCACGAACATCGAAAGTCTCTCAAAGCTGACTTCTGTGCAGACAATCCTAAACATGTCCATCACAAAAATAAAAATGAATATACCACCACAATGTAGATAACCGTTAGCTTAGTCTTTCCTATTCTTCTACTACTACTCCAGAAATATGACTTACGCTAGCATGTCGTAGCAGCCCGGCTAATCAACGTGCACATGTGGCGGCCATGTTGGAAGGGACAACGTTGGCATAAAAAAATATTGTGTATTACTTAACCATATGCTGCACAATGTGCCGGCATCCTTTGTTTTTGATTTACTTGCCATATGAAAAGGCCTTTGCCCCTACTAGCTTATTGACGTCACCACCTATGCTAACATCTGTGGTCTTGATGCCTTGTCACCATGCTGACTCTCACCGATCAGTCTTAGGACTGTGACTTTCAAACTTACCAATGAATCCTTTCCTGGCTTAGTCACTCAGGAAACAGGGTGGTTGGCAAGAGAATGAAAAACACTATTGTAGTGAAATACCCCTATGATGACTAAGTTTGAGACAAGCCCTGGACCTGATTACATCCTTCCACATGCAGAAGAGAGCCAGACTGAGCTTGTTTCTCCTAGGCAGACTGCAGACATGGCTAATGCCTGACCAATTGTCCAATCATTCCTTTCATGCAAAACAAGAGGAATGCAACTATGACTCATCCTCTGGCCGTCAACGTGTTGAATTACTGCCATTATGCCTGCAAAAAAAAAAAACACATTTTCATCAATGGTCAAGACAAGCTAGTCAGGATGAGACAAGGTTAAATTGTTTGGAATCTCCCAAATTTGTGGTGGTTCAATTAAATCGAGATTTTCGAATTTGATTGTAAATGGACCCCGCACACAAGCAAAATGAAAAATGAGGAGAAGCTATCTCGAAAAGAATTCTCAATTGACACAATGTGACACATGCCATAAATAAGGAGCGACGACGACGGAAGGTCGCAACTGATGGCAGATGAGATGGAGGACGGAAGGGAGGGAACGAGGGAGTCGCCTCCATCTGAATAGAGAGGAGAGTGCAACGGGGGCAACCGAGTCCAATGTCATTAGTCAACTGTGACTGACAATGTGCAAGCAAAGCAGAAGACGCACATTTAGTACCCAGCCACACTTTGTTAAATTAGCCCACCCAAGCGTAGCATGACACAGTCAACCGCTCGGGCTTACACACCCAATTACCAAGGAGGGGCACGGAAATGGTCACCGAGAGGGAAAGAGGGGAGGAAGGTGGAGACGAGGCCGACAGATGGACAGCGAAATGAGATTGGTCAGCAGATGCAATGAACAACAGCTCCCCGAGATCAACCGGAGAACGTTTGTTTCCATGGTGACCGCTCTCACTCTGCAGACACGTAACACAGAGCACTGCGAGTATTGCCAGTCACCACTGCGGCGGCGACATCGCATGATTCATTCGCTTGGTCATATCAGCAAAAGAGTGGTGGGCAATTTTCTTAATGATGTCGAGCGGCCCGGGCACCCATCCGCCATTGTCGGCCAAACCAAACCGCAATTCTGTCATGGAGTCATGATATTTTTACTGCACCTCCCTCATCACACACATAGTCATCATAGTCCGACAGAAGAAAAAAAATGCAATTTAATTAAAATGATAAATGGCTTGCAGTAAATATCGGTGTGATTAAATTTATCCTGGATTTTCATTTGTGACCAAGGTAAAGGTTTGTGAGTTTGATTCATAGAATAATTAATAATAATTAAACATTTACACATAAACAGCCAGCTTCATTAGTAGTGATTTTTTTTTTTTGCCTTAGTAATGCGGTTAGCCACCGAGTATGATGCTCTCAAGGTTTGTTGACAAATAGGCTTTATTGAAGAGCCGCTCGCTGCATAATGGACTTTGTGCATGATAAATCATTTGTCCCCATAAATCTATATTTCAAGTGGGTCTTAGGTATTGTCTGTGAAATGCACCTTATTTTTCTTATTGGGCTCAAGTGAAGCTTTTCCCCTTTCAAAGAAATGTTTCAACTATTTAGTCATGATGCTTGAGGATTTAATATTAGTGTCAAGGTGACTCGCGTTAAGAGTCAGACGAATGAAATGGAGAAAAGCGGTCACTTTTCAAAATAAAATATTTTCATCCTCGGTTGGAAAATAATCCTGAAGTTTTTTGATTGTTTATTTTGTACCGTTGGTTATATGTTGAAGTCCTGCTTGTATATTAGGATAGGTTCAAACAACACAATGACGCCGACATTCTCAGCACTTTTGTCAAATAAAACCTGAATCGAATTCTAACTGTCAATGCAAAGTGATTCCACTCCATACTAACTAAATCTAGACAAGCACTAAGCCAATTCTCTGCTATTATTTGCACGACAGGAAAAAAAAAATGGCTTCAGTCCCAGACGCTATAAGGTTTCATAATGCTTTGAGAAGGGGCTGAATGTCTGCTACCTATTTGATAAAAATGTTGCTGCATAAACAACACACCCCTCCTTAACCTCAGCAAAATAATCGGAATCTCTCGAAATACATTTCTGCATCTGAAAACATGAATACGCTGCTGAGGTCAGCACAAAATAACCCGTTCGGCCTCTTGTGTCAAAGTCTGTCACGGTTGGTGCTCACATGGTTTCACTTAAAAATGGAATTATCTCCTGAGGCTTGGCTCCTCTTTATTTCGAGGACGCTTTGAAATAAGCAATAATATGTGAAATTTCCGTGGCTGTAACTTCATCACAGTAACTCGTCCATTTGTTTTTAAATTTGCTGACTGACAGGCACTTTTGAATTTATCGCCACCATCCATTAGTCACCCCCAGTTTACAGGAACTCTTACTTCTGAAGTGGCTTGGCCCTCTTCCTACTCGAGGTTGGAGGTCAGTCGAAACCACCGCTCCACTCTGACGGGGGCCTTTAATCCGCTGAGAACGAGACAAAAGGACAAGCAAAGACATCAGTCACGGAAATTCCCCCGAACTCAAAGATCGCGGCAGAGGAACGGAACAAGCTGGCAGCTGGAGGAGAGCAGACTGATCCTTCGAGAACGCAACAGATTAACTCCAGAGAGTTGCTACTTGAGCTTGGAAGCATTAAATTGACTCCGATGCTTCTCTCTCACACCATGTGACCATGTTAATTTACGACCATGATTGTCTCCAAGCCTTTCAATCCAGCCGCAAATGCAATTTAAGTAGAGGGAAAAGTGAAGAGAGAGAAATCAGCTGCTGAGAAGTTTCAGAAAGCACTTCGCATTAGCCTCAGCTGTTCCTTGATTTTTTTTTTTTTTTTTCAACAACTGCTATTCACACCACAGCCTCCTTGCACAGAAAGAAACAGTGTGACTGCATATTTCCATAGCAAACACACGGCAGGCGCCGAGTTTGCGTGTGTTGTTAGCACACACACGTCACCCGATGCCCCGCCTCCTTCCAGCTGCCTGATACAAAGTGTGCAATGTGTAATAACACTCCATCAGCGAGCGTGGGAGCAGGTGGGGCAATGACACATGGAGCAGTGCAGTTGCTGAAGCCACAACAGGGGTCAACTGGCAGCTGCTCTCGGGCACAAGACAAAGAAAGCGTGGCGTGAAAAGGAACTGAGAAGCAGACATATATATCGATTTTTTTTTTTGGAAAGACTTTTAAAGTACCACTGTGATTTGTATAAATTAATTGATCGGACATCACGCAACACCCGACGACTTCACCGTTTGGTTTCACCTCATTTAAAAATCAATACTCGGGATGTCACCTCCCAATCTCTCCTCGCTCCTAAGGTCCAGTAATTTTATTAAATTCACCATACCCAAAGTACGTACAGTTTTTGTTTCGAAACTCCTTCCATTTCTCTGCAGCTTATGATTGGAATATTACGCAAGTTTTAACCGACTCTTGCAGCTGTTAATTTAAATATGTTGTTATATTGTATCGTTTTATTGTTCTTGGTTGTCGTTCTTTATTTTTGATTGTGTATGTATATAACAAGGGGTAGAGTCAGATAAGCTTAGGCTTCCTTCTACTTCCTTTTGAACAAATATGAATTTACTATAAAGGGAAAATTATAATGCAATATCATTTTTTCTTTTTTTTATGTTCTAGTATACTATGGAGTTATGATTTTCTGTATTTTTTTACTTTTTTCTTGTATTTCTTTTAATGTTCGAAACAAACAAAAAATAATGGTTAAATCAAATCAAATAAACATTTAGAATCATTCAAGTACAATCCTAAATGCATGAAAGCCAGAAGCGACATAAATGCACAGTCGAGACTTTTCAAAAAGAGAGGACGCCTTGTTTTGGGGGGGGGGGGGGGGGGGGGGTAACAACAACATGCGGCCGTTAAGACGCCACTTGAACAACAGAACAACTGTAGATGTGAGAACAGGTGTGTCCTTGTTCGCCCACGCTTCACAACCATTAGCCGCACTCCTCATTTCCTGTTGGGCCAGGAAGTCCAAAAGGGGGACGGACGACAGCCACGATGATGTCATCGGATCGGAAAAGAGAAAGACGGGACTGTTGTCGGAAAGGACAGTCAATGACCGCACTGGCTTGAATGCAAACACAGAGATGGACTTCCTCTTGAGGAGAAACGAGCACAAACCAGTGGCCATTCTTGTCGGTCGGCTGATGGATGGTCGAGAAGATGCATTAGTATTGATCAGCGCGTTGCTTTTAGTACAGATGACAATCGAAACAAGTCGAGGCTTTCTCTTGGTCCGCCCAACACGCAGAAACCAGTTTGAGTGCAAATAATATCTTATTACGCCCAACAGCACGGAGACAAAGTGCCTGTAGCGCACATCACAAGGCTAGCTTGAATTGTAAAGGAGGTCACGTCTGGTTGCCATTACGAGAGGGGCTGATCTCCCTTCCTCAGCGGGATTCTCCACGCTTCGTGCAGAGAATGCTCTGCGAGGGCGAGAACACACATGGTGAGAATTATGGAATAATGCTGCGTCAGGAATGTTCTCACGGTGGCCCGTGGGGTCTGATGGAGCGTCCCATTGGCTGGCTAGCTGCCAGTAGGGTTTGGAGAGAAGAGAACACACACATTACAAAGTTCTGTCATACACGGCCTCTTGCTGTGGACCGAATTATGACTCGTTGGTAGGTCCCAAACATCGATCTCGTTTGAATCATCTTTGCGTGGAATGGCAGAGACGAAACTGCACGTCTGTCACGTGCAAGAACAGTAGGGGTCGAATCAAAATATCGATAAATAGAAGCCTAGAGATATGAATAAAAATCATACTGTATTGATATTAGTTCAGAGTATCAATACTCCTCAATGACGCTAGGGGGCGCAGTAGTGCCAGCTACTAACATGAGAAGCAAGCCCCTGAACGAGGGAAGTTTTCAACAAATTAATTCTCGATATACTAATGATGGGCAAATGAAGCTTCAAGATGATTCATGAACCCGTTGTTGTGTTTACTTAGACCTCTAGATGGCACTGTCTGTTCACCAAAGAGCTGACTTGCCGTTTCTTAAAACCCTCATGTTAAACCAACATTGCCATCTAGAGGAGCCAAAGAATACAACAACTGGTTCATGAAGCTTCATTTTGCCATCACTATTATGTATGTACATTTCTACTTTGCTAAGTATACGGACGTGTTCAAAATAAACAAAGGAGCAGTAAAGCCATATTGAGTAAAAATTTTATCGAATCTTATCGAAGTGCGTATAGTATCGGACCACGTATCATCTCGGCAGGTTCACAAACAGCCCGAGAGAAGAGCAGAACAAAACGGGATTAGAAAGCTACTCAGTCAATCCAGACTATTCGTGGACAACATCCTTACAGACGGATTACGCCTACACGTTTGAGTGACTGTCAAGCGACTTTTCGTTTTGCACCAAAAATGCGTCAATCTGCTGCATCTGCTTATTTTCTTACATTCTAGGTCACGGCTATTACAAAGAGTCCTAAATGAAACCTCATGTCAAAAAAGAAGATCAGCGGGTCTTGCTTGCCTCCATAAAGTCAACGACGTGAACGACTTCTACGAGCTGCCAAGCAAAACCACCAGTGACCTAAACGTCCTGAACCCATTTCCACTTTTCACCCCGTTGCTTCCAGATGCTTTGAGGGCAGGCTGCCATGCGTGCACATCCTCTGGTTTCCCCACAAACTTGGCACTCAGCATCACCACCACGTTCTCTCGCAAATATTAGACTGATTGCAAGAGATCTGATGGAGGGGGGGGGGGCATGTTTCATGGAAAAACAAGCCACAGAAAGTATCTGCAGCATTTTTCAAATCAAATCCAAAAAGCACTTGAGGGAAAGTAAACAACGTTGACCAGCACAAGACCTGGTTGACCTGGCGATGTTTTAATTACGGCAATGGGATGATGAGGAATAAATCCTTCTCCCATATCGACATGTGACACATAATAAGCCTAAAGCCAGACACGTAAAAGGATTCCGGCGAGACCATGTGAGGACATTTTTGGAAAAAACTCAAATGAATCACCTCTGATAGAATGTTCTCCCCCGATGAACTAGGATGTCAAGATCCCTCTGGTTTCTTGACTTAATGGCAGCCACAAACATCTCTCAGCTGTGTGACAGTTCAACGACCAGAGCAGCATTTCCTGTCACATGCATCATTGGGTTGAATGACTGACCTAAGATATTATTGGAGAGGGGAGGGGGAGGGAGGGAGGGGGTGGTTGGAATGAGCTGCAGCCCTGCAGTAAGAAAAAAATAGTAACCCATGAAGCTACTTTAATAGAGTGCTAAAAGATGATGCTCACACAGGAGACAATCAAATAGATCCGCCCTACAGACTTCCGTTACGCTAACAGAGAGACGAGTCCTGCAGAAAATGGATGGATAGTTTTGTGGTTTATTGTGTAAAGTGTGTTTTGGGTCCGTGGAGGAAAAAAAAAATTCGGGGAATTTTACAGGGGTCCGGCAAAATGATCTGACATATTTGTAGTTTTAATAAAATGCAAATAAATTGAAGAAATAAAAAAGTTGTTTATTTTAATTTCGAAAAGTACATTTTGTTTAGTTTCATTTCATTTTCAAATGTTTCAGTTGCTAACATGAATTGGATCGCGCTTTCGTTGTGGAAACGTTTATTAAGAACGAAATCTGTAACTGCAACACAACCAGCGTTCAGACTTGGTAGACGTGATCCCGTACGAACTGCAGAAAATGTGGCAAGACCAAAATAATATAATTCGAAAACGAAACAAAACGTCATTTTCGAAAATTTAAAAAAATCTTTAATTTATTTGCATTATATTAAACCTTCAAATGTGTCAGATCATTTTGCCGGACCCTGTACAACCCTTTTTTTTTGTGTGTGTATAAATGGGTAACTTTTTTCCTGGTAAAGTAGCACGAAGCCAATTGTAGGTCAATGGCAACCCTTGGCCAGACTCTGCCCCCTTATCACGGAACACGAATGAGTGGAGATCCGCGGGTAGTGTGCCCTCCTTGTGCCTGCTCCCATCAACAAAGTCGCTGGTGATGGGTTCATTGGCAGTTATTCTCCCTCTGCAGCATTTTGGAAGACTTTGGAGTATCTAACTATGTTTGTCCATTCATTCAGAAGAACATTTCTGAGGTCTTTTTCTTAGCTCACTGTCGAGGTCTGCATTAAGTTCTACGGAGTTCACATGTAGCAGTTTGGAAAGATCTGAACTAAAGCTAGGCTAACTGTTAGCTTATCTGGTAACGTTAACGCCATATGTTATATTTTTAAATAAAACACCAGGTTTTATATTAAATTTGAGGTGTTACGGCAACTCCATTCGAACCAGAACTGGACCAGTAGTATGAATCATGGGAGAAAAATGCTCAAAAATCGCCTGATTATCTTGAGGACCCCACCTAAGAGGTGCGACCAAATAGGTCAAGCTTTCTTTGTCAAGGTTTATCTAAGCGCCACTGAATGTGCTGATATATCTGTGGATGAAAAGGCCAACAGGAAGACCAACAAGTTTGTGAAGCAAGAGAGATTTGAGGCTCCGCTCACGTCAACTGACTACGGCCTTTGTTTCCAAATGCTACGGGGCAGCTGCTGTCAAAGGTCAGCAAAATGTTAACAGACCTTTTCATGTACAAGCGAGTGACCGTGTGCGGGGGGACACACCTAGGCAACACACAAATTTGCAGCTGATGATACTTTCCTTGTGTCTATGGGGCAGGATCAGGTTACACTTTGGCCTCTGGTGCACCATCAGAGTGCACCCAAGTGGACGTTTGAAGCTGCATCTGCCGGTTACAACAAAACCTGAGGAAATGTACACTGCTGCCACCCCGCCGCCTTGTCTTTTGTACGGGGAATTTTATGCCCAAGGACACGGGTGGCTTGCCGTTTGCTCGAATGCTTGCTTGGGTAGTCACGCACGGCCCGTCACGCGACACACTTGAAGCGGTTACAAAATGAGTATTACATGGCTCACGAATTTCACGTTATTTCGATTCAATCAACTATGTGCCCGCAAGGTCTCCCAAAAACAGTTGGAAAAGCTTTACTAGAAATGTGAAAAACATGTTACTAGCTCTTCTTTCCAACTATGTGGAGAGGAAAAATGATGACAAAGCATTCATGTGCTTTTAAACAGAAGCCGTGAAATGACTAACTCCCTTCCAACATATTTTACCTCTGTGCCTGGAAATCTAATCCGTGTCTGCGTTTTTTTTTTTTTTTTTTTTTTATGGCTGAGCTGTACAGCAAGAGCCCAAACATTGCGCCCTGGGGCAGTTAAGTCTGCCGACAAAATGTTTGCCCAATCCTGTTACATATCACACGTGTGTATAGTTTAGATTGACTGATTGCAACTGGGTCAACGAATCCAAACATTAGATGACAAATTTGTCAACACCATTAAGCAGCACAAATATTTCAGCGTATAATGCAAAGCCAAATGCCCAGAGGGATAAAAACTCGACAGTAAAAATAAGTTGTCCAGATTCTTCTCATGTCGTGTGAAATGTGAATCCTGCAAAAATAATTAGAAAAAAGCTGAAAGGCATCTCACTACAGGGATCAACCAGAACACGACCAACTCCGCTGGAAGCAAACGTTGCCACCACACTGTGAAGAATGCAAATCATGAATGCTTTAGGACATAAACGGTCCTGTCTGGGGAATAAAGGTCTGGGCCAAAAAGGGCTCTCCTGTCATATTAACTCCCATGCAGCATATTTTTGAAAGAGACCTTATCTTGGATAACTTTTGCAGTACAAATGACACACATTTGCAGTCTTGGGAGCCGGCCAGACGCTGGCATGACATGAAAAACCTTTGAACCCTACATGGTGTGTGTTTGGTTGAGGTTGGGGGTCATTTTAGACAGTTTTAGCAAATGTGTTCAAAGATTTTACAATTAGCTGAAACGACACTAGACAACAGTTAGTTACCTTTGAATGGATGCTAACTCATGTGAACATAGCCGATACCCAATCCCGGGCGGTGACGTCAACAAACAATGGAGATTACAGCGGTGTTAGTATTTTATAGTGATGAACTACAAAAAGAGATTCAATTTGTTTCAACAGAGCCCTCAGTCATAAAATTGGCATTTTCATGAGGCCGTACGCGAGACAACACCATCGGCCATGAGCAGAAGCTGCTGGCCGGCCTCCCCTCGCTCGCCAGGGTGGAGACAGCTACGCTTCCACAAGTCCATTAAACGCTTGAATAAATAAGATATAAAGAAATAAGAGAAATCAGCCATTTTCCTGGCGGCCCAAACACCACGTACACCCCTTGTCCCCAAGAAAGGAGTCATTCAATGGCCGCATTAGAAGAGGGGGGTGGGGGGGCTCCCACATCCCGTCCACACATCCTTTTCTTAGGGCCGGAGGATTTACGGATGCTCCCTTTAGAAATTAAAATAGAGTTTGAGGAAATGCGGCAGACTGGTGCTTTTCTTTCCACTGTCAACGGCGTGCGGCTCAGCGACCAAATATATGGATGAATTAAACAACGGTCTTACCCATCAAGGGCGTTCCCGAACACCACAGGGAAAGTTAAAAAGGAGAATAGAACGCATACACGATCAGGCAGGTAATAATAATAAGAAAAATAAGGCTTACAGTGAAATTGGACTCACAAAGAGGGTCCTGTCCTCTGGTTGTCTCCTTTCCAGCGGGGGAATATAACAGTCGTGTGGGAACGATGCGTCACGCTTCTTGGGTCTCGGGTGGTGAGCCGTTTTGGAAAATAGATCAAAACTACTTTAAAGTATCCGTCATCGTCATGTTTTCACGCTCAGTCTCATCTACATGAATTCCAGACCATGAGCCATTCTTCTCCCCGACCGCGTAGGGGACACGCTGCGCGCTGCGCGTCTGTCGTTTCCTGTCCAACCCAGACCAAACGTTGCCTTCACGTCCTACGCAGAGTCGGACATATAAGTGTCGTATCCAATTGTCGCTAATGTATCGTCGCGTCGGAATACATAATTAGCAGTTTCGCAGTTGGTTCTGTTCGAAAGTCGATTAAATGAACGCATCGTGTTATGTGAACAAAAAACCTACAAACCTTTAAAAAAAATCGCGATGTGTACGCATTTAACTAGCTACGTTGAACCCCACAATGGAACACTGCTTGTGCTCGATCCTGTTAAAGCTGTCACTTCAAGACAATAAATAGGGCAATAAATTAGAAATACTAGATTGTTATCCACTTGGGCTACCCTCGACCATTTCAGCAAGTAATGACAATTTTTTTTAAAATTCTATAATATTATTCATTCTACCATCTCTAGACCGTGATGGGTAGATGAGGCCTCATCAAGCAAAACTGTATTGATTTTGTATTGGCACCGAGTTATTCTATTGTTCAGTAGGTCACCTGTTGGGTCATTGCAATCCAGGCAACCTACGTACAGTACAACGTTTTGCATTACTTTATTTTTTAATCGAAGATCTTTGAAATCTATAGTCAATCAACGTGAACGTGTCAAATCAGAGTCAGTGTTGTGAATGTAAATTAATGTTGCATTTTTTTTCCTTTTTATTAACTGCCCGACACTGTTCTTCAAATTATGTTTTTTTTTAACAAAACTAATAATTCAACAATTTAACCATAATTCATAATACATTTCATAAACTTCCCCTGGATCGTGCATTTTCAGGATTGAATGCCTCGCAATATGATTTGATCAATAGTGACGCGTATCAAAGTCAAAGTCAGCTTGATTGTTTATTAACCGCGTCGATCCCATTAATATTGCAAACTTAATACTATCCACTCCTCCTTCTAAATGAAATGCAACTTAAACAATGGTATAGGAAATGAATGGATGGCATTAATTTTAACAAAATTTCCCTTTTTCCTGGTTTGTTGCAATGAATGTCAACAGGTCTCTCAGAACACAAGGCTGTGTTGCCACCTAGTGGCTCATCGAAGTACAACAAGTTAGCAAAGTTCATGTAGCCATCTTTTTATATATTAGTTATTTTGGAAAGACACAAAGTTTTACCTTTCCAAATTTATATTGGTGAATATAAAATGGTACACGTAAAATATGATTAATTTGAGGCTTCTCAATCGAGAGAAGACACCAAATCAAAAAGCCTTTGCGTGTTTCGGCTACCAGTACTAAAGTGAAATGTGAACTTTTACTTATTCACCTATCTCATGTAATGTGTGAAGTTGCAAAAGTCAGAATCCTGACAACCTTTTCCTTAGCAAGTGACTTTCCCAAAACAAAACAAAAAGCTGGGGCAGGAGTCACTGTGTTACATCACCTTTCTTTTTAACGATACTCAATAAGCATTTGGGAACAGCTTGGTCATTTCATGTGTATTTTCTCCATTCCTCACCGATATTGGGCTTTGTACAAATGCGCTCATGCAGGTCTTCTGGTTTGTGGTTTCAAACATTCAACCTCTGTGATGACGGGACGGATCATTAGGTGCTGATTGTCCTTTCCGGAAAGATTTCTTGTGTTAGGAGTTGTGTTGCCTTCTCTTCAGACTTCAGCACTTGTTCCGTTATCTGGCGAGTGAAGACAATGGGATCATTAAGTAGAATCGCATATTTGAGTGAAGGATCTGATTGTGATTCGGAAACAGAAAAAACTCTTACCGTAATTGGAATATAGCCTAAAAGCTTAAGATGGCGAAGCTTGACGGCCAGCGGACCTCGGGGTTGAGACGTACCGAAGCAGAAAGCTGAAGGAGCCGGACAAAGAACTGCCATTCTGCAACAGTGACAAGAAGCTTCTGTAGCTTAAGGGTTGTTTTTTTTTTCAAGAAGGGGAGTCACCAGAACATTACGAAATTGAGATCCACCTGGCGTTCCTAAAAATTACGGACGGTGTGGGGAACTCCATTGACAGATCTTACCTTTGGAGTTGCGTTTCTTCACTTAAGGTTTGCTTTGCCACGGCTTTGCTTATCACGGCATCTAAAAATCAAATAAATAAAAAAAAAACTGTTATTTGAAACTGAAGAATATTTAAAGCAGGTACTTTCTTTCAGTGGTTATACGATTTATCATAAGAGAAAATATCGATCATAATAGCGCATCTTTTATTACCTATGAAGTAGACGTTCTCCACCGTCACCATTTCTTGAAGCACTACATCAGCTTGGTCAGCCAAGAAATTTCGCAGGAGCTGCGAGAGACTCGGATTGACCGACGAAACGATGGATGTTCCTTCTCCCAGCATGGTTGCAGGAACACTTAGTGGCTTCGGGAGGACAGGCTGGTCAAGATGGAGGCACAGGTGGAGCGTCTGAAACATTTGCTCCTGTTTCTTGACGTACGTCGCTGCTGTGAAGACAATTCAGATGAATAAGAAAGGGTAATATTCTTATTTAACAAGTGCGGTCCAGACCTTCTCTCCTCAGCACCTCCAAGTTGGTGGCACCCTGTAGGAGTTTCTCCAGAGGTGCGAATGGGAAGTGGCCAAGAAGGCAGAGACAATAACAAGCCTTTAACAGTTGGGAACTTGACATGCTGTGCAGGTAAAAGTCCAGAGTCTTGCTGAGGCTCTGCAGAAACCTAGAGCAACACCAGAACATCAGCTGGTTGCACCAATTGGCTGAGAAATCCAAAAGAACATACTGCTCTCTGTCCAGCTGCAAGCAATAGTTGAGGGACGAGTACACCTTGAGGACACACAGAAGGTCTTTAAGCGTCAGAGTGTCTGGGTTGGCGATGACTCTTTGGGCAAATGCTGCCATCAACGAGGCGGGACAAAAGGCGAGGTTCTCAAACATCGACAGGAAGAGGACAACCTGGAGTGAAGTGAGAAAGTTAGACTGATAATAATGCCATGAATCATCTAGAAGGGCTTTACCTCCTTTTGGCTCCATATGTCTATCGTGGAGGCAATGTAGTCGGAGATGCCGGTGAGCAGGGTCAAATCTCTGTAGCGAAGCTCCCGGCACGAAAGCAGCACTTTTAACAGTCGGTTAAACGGGACTCCGTGGAGATTTTCTGCGCAGATCCAGAGCAACGATAGCGAGTTGATCCAAAGCCAGAAGTTTGATCGATTATTGTCATCATACCTGTAATTCTCTGACTGCAGAAATCCAGCAGTGGTTTGGAATAGAAGCCCATTTTGGCCATGGTGGAGATCATGTGATGTGTATTGGGAACGGTGAACTGCTCTGTCATTGAGAAAGCCTTTCGCTGAAAGTTGAAATGATTCGGGTCAATGAAGAATGAATGAATGAAGCAGAAATTAGGAATTCCTTTTAGTCGATCGCATGAGTACAGCCAGACCTGTTCGATCAAGAAATCACTTCAATACATCTTTTTTTTTTCTAGTTTAGTTTTGGATCTTAGAACAGGGGAACGTACCTCAAGTTTCCGTTTGAGGTCTAGCGGCATATCTTTACCCAAGAGACGCATCACAGTTTGGAGCGCCACGATATTCTTTATCCTGGGAAGGAGCGCTTCAACTGCCGACCTGGAACAGCAAACAACAAAAAATAATTTACTATGCGGCATGATTGGGAAAACTTTTTTTTTTTTACCTCAAACCCTGTTTCAGTGCAACAGCATTGGGGGTGCTCTCCATATTTTCCAGACAGGAGGCTAAAATGGACAAACTCTTCTCATCAAAGCCATTCAACTTCTCCTGTCAGTGAGAAAAAAAAAATATTAAATAGAAAAAAAAAAAATCAATCATTTGCATCAGGTGTATTTACCTGGCAAGCACGGAGATACAGCTGGACCACACGGCTCCTTTGGGGCACACCTAAATTCACCATAGCCAGAAGAGAGTAAGCCAAGTCTTCATTTTGCATGGAGCCCACATTGGTCATGGCGTTTCCCAGCAGTTGTTCAAATGCAGAATGCTCAAACATCAGCTGCACCTCACAACGCCGCTGCTCATCTGACATCTTCTTGATGCTGGACCACATATATGTCAAGCAGTTGCTGATTTGACGAGGGGTGGCCGCATATTTTTGGCTGAGGTCAAGCACATCTGATGGGGAGCTGCATTGCTGTAGGAGTTTAAAGAAAATGGACCTTCCCTGTCTCTGGTCGGTGGGATGCTGGATCTCATCCAGAACCAAAGACCCCTCCACAGAGGGAGAGACAACCTTCTCTGGTTCCAAACTGGCATCCAGCGAATAGAACCTCACGGGATTCTTGAAACTAGTAGCCCGCCACGAATGGATTTGTCTCGTGCCATAAATATGTGATAATTGTTGTTTGGAAGAACATGAGTTCTTGCCTGCTACTGTGGAGCTGCAGTATTTGACCGAATAGATGCAGGAGCGCAGAGAACATCTCACGACGACTTGTGTAAACCACAGTGACATTCTTCACCAAGATGCGTTCAAATAAATGAAGACTCTTTAACTAATGATTACATATTTTGTCGGGCTAATTAATGTCGGAAGGTCTTAAAATTAACGCAAGGTCAAAAACGAACCAACACGCTCAGTCCACCATCAAACTGCATTACGCTCAAAGTTATATTAATATAAATTAAATAAATAATTATTTAAGCGAGAAAACTGTCAATGCCCTTAATGTTGTTTTACTTGTTATTTTTACAACTTGCATTCGCATATGGCGCATCGAGGTGTGTGCACCACTTTAAGCAGCCCCTCTAGAAACATGATAAGTTGCTGCCCAAACGTAACAAAAAAATATATATATTTGTAGCAACCTAAAAAAACATTTTCATTGCAAATAACATATAATTAATTAATTATAAAATTTTAAATTCACTATAAATCCACTTTCTCTGTCTTAACGTAAATGTATATTTTTCTTTTTTTCTGTGTCGTTTCGGTCGGACTCTTACGCTGTTGAACGTTGTGTTACCTAGCAACTCGGAGCACAATCGAAAACAAAGAGCTTTGGAAATCATTCCGTTATGCTCAACGTTGCTCCGCCATTTCGTCGTTAAGACCCTGCAACCAGAGTCTTCTCATAAAATGGCAAAGTTTGTACTGGCTGGTAAGTTTACGAATGTAGCTTGCAAGTTTCAACCGCTGACGTTCATATATTTTACTGACATTTCATGTCCACTAGGGGTCAGCAACCTCAAAACTTCAAATAAAATAGTTAATATATAATTGAGCTCTTCATGTGCAAGTCCAACTTTTAAATAATAATAATAATAATAATAATAATAATAATAATAATAATAATAATAATAATAATAATAATAATGTTATAGGAGCACCATGATCTTCAAATTGTTAGTTATTTTTCAAAGTCAGGGTGAACCACAGCAGAATCATAGTGTGCAGAAGTGTATTAATTCCCCTCTAATATTTTTTTTATAAAATCCGATGTAATCTCATGAACACGTAGATCAAATTTGATGTTTTCCAACAGGCCAAACGGACTGTCCATATTATGCCAAAGCGGAACTTTTGGCTGACAGATTGCAGCGTTCTTTGCCAAATTTCCAAATTCACAAGATCTCAATCCTTCCAGATGAATGGACGGTAACCTTGGTCACTATTCATATTGAATATTGAGTTTTGGGCATCTCGTTAATAACTCGCTGGTCTCCAGGACTGGCTACAAGACACATGCAAAAGAAATGACTGGAAACACGAAGAGTCCCCGCTGGTGTGGAGAGAATTGGTGCATCAAGGAGGCAAAGGGATGTTCTTAGGTGGCTTCAATGACTTTCTGGAGCACTGTCAGGTTGGCCTTCTATTTAACTTGTCACGTCGTAGAGCATGTTTGTAATATACGTGGCCATGTACCTTCATATCAGAACTACTACAACATCACATCAGACATGGCTGAAGAATTGATGGAAAGTATTGCTCAAGAAAACCTTGAAACCAAGATCAGTCTCATTAAGGAGGCGCAGTATCATGCCAGTCTCATCCAACCCCTCCACATATGGATCAGCAGGTGAAGAAACTCAAAAAGTTTCCACAAGAAATAATTTGGTGCGTCTAACTTACGATGACTCGACCTGCTTTGTGCTTTGCCAGCGCTCTGAACCCAACGTGCAATATGCTGATCCCCAGTCTGCTCTCTGCTGAGGGCTTGTCCCAAGCCTCTGCCATCAGCCTCCATCTTTTGGATCTGAAAGGCAATGAAGAAGAACTACAATCGCTGAAGATGGAGACAGAAGATCTGGCGATGCCTTTGCTTCATCAGGCAGATCATTTGAATATAATTAATTCATTTTTTGTGACCTCACCAATAAAAGCAGCTATCTGGCTTCAGGTGACCATTCACACTGATCTGGAAGAAGCTTTCCACAAAGCGGAGATCATCCTCCTGCTGGATGACTGCTTGTCTGAAGACAATGATACAGAAGATGTGCAGCAAGGACAGAAAATAAAAGCAGTGGCAGACCTGTACACTGAATATGGACGATTGATTGACACAAGGGCCAAAAAGGACGTGAAGGTGATCGTGTCGGGCCGCAAGCTTCTGAACCTCAGATGTTCCTTTCTACTGAAAGCCTGCTCAATTGACAGCCGTCGCTTCGTCGCTGTTGCAACTCAGTTGGAGAATGAAGCTAGAGCTGCCATCGCTAAAAAGCTCAAAGTGAGGACTTCAGGTAATTAAAGTATTTTCGTTTTAATGTGCTCACTCATCAATATTGCTAGCAACTTTGCCGTGTTCTGCGCTTAGAGGTGACAGACATCATTGTTTGGGGAGATGTTGGAGACATCTTCTACGTAGATCTCCAGAGGGCAAAGGTTTTTAATTATGACGGACCAATCAAAGGGCCCCCTTTCTTTTTTCACCCAGTGCTGGAGATTATCTACGACAGGTCAGTAAGCACAAAACATACATACATAAAAAAAAAAAAATCCAAACGTTAAATTAATAGTTAATTGTGTTTGTATGTTTTTTTTTTAATTTATTTCTGGATTTACTTTATATTGTAAATCTTTTTTGTATTTATTTTGCGGCAGGTTTTGACAAGAATATGACTAGACTGGGGTATGTTTTTTTTTTTTTTTTTGAGAATTACATTTTGCCATGAGTTAAGGTAGCCCATAAGTGATTAAACGCAGAGACTCACACTGATTGAGAGAGCAAAGAACATAACATGAAATTTTAATGGTAAGAAATGGCCCCCAGACTGCAGGTTTGAGAACCCTGCTCGAGATGGCTAGAAAAGTTTTCGTAACAGGGCTGTTATGTTTAACTTCAAAGTGGAGTTACACTTAAAAATGTGATTTTTTTTTTTTAACATTTACAATGAAGATATCAACAAAAACTTACCCCCTAAAAATTGAAATAGAACTTATTCAATCGTACATTTAATTAAGATGTCATCGGAGAGAAAAAAAGACAAAAGTGAACTCGGTGCCATTTGACAGAATAAATTTGTGTTTGCATTAACACAATTTTTTTCTGTATTGACAGATTATTTGAAATCTCTTCAGATGAACCCAAAACAAACTCCAGTCATGAAATAACTTTTTTTTTTATTGATGCACTTGTCATTTGCAGTGGCATTAAACTGCTCTTTCCCATTGGCCAGGGTGGGCAACAATGATCAACAAATTACATAACGCACTTTCTATACTATTTACATTTTCTTTTTCTAGGGAATGGCTTGACAACGATTTCCAAGACATTGTGCGTGGTCAGCAGGCAGCTGTCGTCTCAAAGACCTGCCACGGAGCAGACATGTCAACTGCCAACGGGATCCTCACTGTCCTAAAGGCATGGAACAGGACCTCTACTCCCAGTCAGGTGTTCTCTGTGGGGGTCTTGTGCACAGGTGAAACTTAAAAAAGTAGGGGGCTATAGTTTGCTCACTTCATTAACTTTTGGGGCAACTTGCAGACCATTCCGACATCCCCGGCGACGTGGTCCTATCAGTGCCAGTGACCTTCAAAGATGGCCACTGGTCAGTAGCGTCCGACGTGTCTGTTGGAGATGATCTGAAGCAGAGACTTGATCTTTCTGCAAGTAAACTCAGGCAAGGAATTTTTTTTTGTGCTTCTTAAAAAACAGCACCCCCCCTAACATCAACATTCCTAATAATGTAAAATAAATTTCCTTCACAGGGAAAAGATGTCCGATGCCACAACAGGTGAATGAAATGCTTGCTCAACAAATACATTTTAGAGCATCATGCTTTTCAGTTTGTTCTTTTATTCTCTCACGTGACAATACAATAAAAATCCTTGCCTGGCCAAACGTATATTTTGCTTTTGATAGTCTCAAGATGTAAAAGACCAAACTGATTAGTTTATGGAAAAACCAGAGCTTAGAAAATAGATTTCTTTTTTTAGCAATCTTGTAAGCACACTACCACCAAACACAAATTAGTCTGCTAATATGTTACCATTTTTTTTTCGTTGACAGTTGGCTTGTATTGAAAATGTATTCCTCTCATTCGATCAATTTAAAGAAATGGACTTTTACCTGAAACATTCACATGTATTTCCCCCCCCCCCCCCCCCACCACAAGATTGTGCAGCAGTGTTGTTTTACATGCAGAATATTGCGGAATACTGTATACAAATTCCGTTTTTTTTTTTTTTTTTTTAATATATATATCATTTCTACAATATACACAGGGAGGCTGGTAGACTGGGAAGTTAGTACAAATACAGTTCACAAGGACAAGTCTGGAAAATGAACACAACGCTGAGAGCAAATTTGAGATTTGGATGCTGAGTGGTTAAATGCAAAAACCTTTTGACCTTTGAACCTGACAATGGAACATGGTTAGTACATGTGTAATGCGTGGCATGCAATGTACTCGTCGTGGTGAGTTGGTGAATATGAATGACTAGAACTTGTAGTAATGAGAATTTTCATCAACTGAGATTTGACCTGCCGAGCAAAGCTACTTAAATTCACTTACTTGTGCGGGTAGAAATTTTTTCCAACACAAAGTTTCTGTTTCCAGGCAACAAGTGAAAGCCACTCAATGTGCCCAATGAAAACTTTGTCACCAGTCAAAATCTGAATTCCCAATCTAATAGTTAATTGAAATAATTTCCAGGGCATACTCACTGCATTGTAGTCCTAATCTCTGTAAGAACATCTGGACAGACATCTGCTTCTGACAGCAGGTTTACTCAACGAGGGGGGGGGGGGAAGGGGGGCATTTGCTTACAAAGCAATTTCACCGCGGAGATGCCAGATGGGAAATGCTGACAGCTCATGCTGCCGTCAGGCACGGACAAATTGATGAACCTTTTTGGATGTGCTGGTGTGTATGATGTTATTGTCATGGACACATTAAAAGCAAAACACATTGGATTAGACAGGGGGGGGGGGGGGGGAGGGGCCAAACAGGAAGCTATGACTGATGCTGCGGAGGTCCTGAGGCTTCCCCTACCAACAGTCTTTCAGGGCTAAAGTCCAGCTCCTCATCCGCTTGCTCGAGTTCACTTTGGTCCAGAAGCTCAAAATCCTCTTCCTCGGTAGCAACCAGTGTATCGTCGCGTACGTCATCACCGGTGGCGCTCTCTGTGGTTATCGTCTCCAAGTCCTCGTCGGGTACCGTCGCGGGGGTAGTGGCGTCAGTGGGTTGGGCGAAGGTCTCCATAATGCCTGGGGGGGATTCATGAGGGAGGAACTCAGCCAGGAGGGGCTCCTCGCTGGCCTCACTGGAGCGTAGCAGCGCTGACAAAGTGTTCTGCACCACAGTGGAGATGGCTGTGCTCACAATTTGCTCACTTAGGGCCTCGAGTGAGCGATGTGCACCCTGGTTAACGGCAGCGCCCTTCTCCTCTCCTCCCTGACCCGACGCTCCTTCCCCTGTGGCCACGTCACCTCCAGGTGGTCTCCCGTGGCCGTTGAAGTGAGTGTTCACAAAGTGCAGCGGGGATGCCAGGTGCTGGATGAGGAGGCTGGCGGGGCTCAAGGCTTCAGCCTCGGCGGGGGCGCTCGCCTGCGACCTTTCACCTTGGCCCGAGCCTTGTAACGGAAAGCGGAGGAGGTTGTGCTCCAAGGACGGAAACTCTTCGACAGAGGGAAACTCGGGCAGATCTCGAAGATAGGACTCTTCTGGGTCACTGTGTAAACTCTGCTGATCCAGGTCTGAACAGAGGTGACAAGTCATGATCATTTAAGGGCATTGCTGTGTTTCCAGAAGATCACACCGCAACCAACCTAGTTTTTGTCTCCATATCAAGAACCTTCAAATTGACAAGCCACGCATAAGAGCCACATTCCCCATTCTCCCATCATTCCTGTTCATTTCTCCTCCGCTAAGCCCCACCTGATCCAAGAAAACGTTCCTCACATGTCCAGTTTCTCAGAGCAGCTGTCCCTGCGACTGTTCTGATTTTGTTGCATCAAAGAAACGATTCAATGTTTCCGTGTGACCTCTTCAACGTACGAGTCATTCCTGTTTGCTGCATTAAATGAGCTTTATTCCATGTAATTACGAGATGTCCAATTTTGTGAGCGGTCACTGAACGCACCTCGAGTCTACCAACAAACGTATGCGAGAGAAGTCATTAGACCGCTATTGACCGATTTGAACCCGGCCAGCTATTTCTACACTGGTGGAATTCCAAGATTCTCTTTGACGCAAGTAATGTTTACCTTCAGAGACATCCGTCAGTTGGGGGGTCGTGGCTCTGGACACGGAGAACCCGCCGCTCTCCAATATAGAAGCCTCCTCGTCAGACAACTCCGAGTCAGTGATGGCCATCGCCAGGGCCGTCGTCTTGACATCCACCTGAGCAAGACGACCACAGTGATAAATTGATACATACCGTATCTCCCGCGGGATACGTTACGGAACATCTCAGTGATAAGGATGGATCGGCAGATATTTTGAATTTTATGCCAATGCTGTGATTGGTTGTAAGTCTACAATAAAATTGTTCTCGATTTGTTGCTAGTTGCTTTTTGGAAAAATAGTCACCGCCGTTTGATTGACACTATGGAGCCGATGGAGGGAGGCCCATACCGTTGGGGCAAAACAGGAGAGCTCCTCCTCACTTTCGCTCTCCGTTTCGGCTCGTGGCTCGTCACCCTCCTCCGCCTCTTTCTTCACCTCTGGGGAGCGTTTCCAAAGGTCATTTTTAAGACACACAAAAGCCACAACCAGGCAAAAATAGAATGGCGCTCACTCCTCTTGTCGTGCTTGCGGTGCTCGGTCTGTCCCTTCATGCTGTAGTCCAGTTTCATCAGAATGGGCTCCAGGCCGGTGTACATCCGTTGGATCAGTTCGTGGTACACCACAAGTGGCCACAAAATCACACTAAGACCTGAAGGAATTCAAAATGGAGGGGAAATGAGAACTGCGACCGGCTTAGAAAATCCAACGGCATCACAAAAGACAAAAGTCGACTCACCTAAAATATAAAAGATCATGATTCCTGGCACGTAATGTCCGACAACTGCCAGTACAAAACAGCTGCTGCACATCATGGCGCAGAACTAAGAAATAAAATTGCATGGAAGAGATAACGCGACTGACTGTCTCTGAGAAAATCAAATGAAACTGAAAAGTGTTTTTTACCTTTCCGTGATTCTGTCGTTTGTACTGTAGAGTCTCGTGCAGGAACAGGCAGCACGTCAGGTAACTTTCCGCTAGGTGGTGACTGAGCTCAGGAACGCTGAGCAAACGCTGCTTTGTGCTCATCGATTCGCTGTGCGCACACACACACCAAAAATAATATTTGTTTTCTCTCCAGGTGGTGCTTTAAATGCTTTTTGTTATTCCATGAAAACACACATAAGGGTATTCAATGACAATCTTTCCAACTGCATAATATGCATACCTTTGAACGGGAGAAACCTCAACCCGTGGAACTAGAATAACAAGAAAAATACAAGTTGATGTTTAAATTGCAATAAAATAATATCAACTGAAAATAATACAGTATTAAAATAGTTTCTTTGTAATAATATGTTGGGATTCATGTTTGGTTTGTGGAATAGGAATTAATTTATCTATCTCAGGGGCGGCCATTTTGATACTTGCTATCTACTGAAACCTGTTAAGTAACATTTGATGAAAATAAAGATTCATTCATTCAAAATCGAAAAAGTATCATGTAAAGATACTGTTAACACACCCTGAAGAGATATGTTGGTTGCATTTTATTAATACAGTGTGATTGCATTTGCCATTAATCTGCGCTTTATAATCCGGTGCGCCTTATAGTGCGGAAAATACGGTAATATAATTCTTGAATGTAATCCGTTACTGCCAAATTGTGATACAAACTGATTTATAGTTAAATAATGATCAAGATGTCGTACGCAAATACAAGTCTTATTTTGCTGTGACTTTACACCTACTGGACAAATATGGTTGGCATTTAAATGTTGTTTTCCACGTTCATGACATTTTGAGGCTGGAACTCAATCAAAAGGAAGACTTTTTCTTACTAGGGACATTGAGGAATTTGGGCTTCCATCTCTCCAGCAGCATCAGCCCGAGGAGGGAGACACTCAATAGGAAGAGCGGGCGCAGGGAAGTGTACGATAGGAGCCTGGGAAGGGCATACAATCAACACAACTTCCATGAGATTATTTACAGAGGTATCCTGAGCATCATCGCAGTGACACAAGGCCCAATTTTCGAGTTGAAACCCCGTACAGAGCAATAAAATGGAGCATCGGGACAGATGATTTGATTCATGTCGAAGCAGTTCACGAATCGATGTGGAGTCGCCACTTGAAACAAGCGTGCTGCTAGCATTCGGCTAAAGATCGGATTAGCCGTCTTATCCTAATATTCATACATTGACGGTAAAATCGTACATTTCTGCAACATGAAGGAGCCAGCAAGGTTGACAGTCGTCTCGGCTTGGATAGTCTCGATGAGGCCTTACCAGAATAACGTGTTTAGCGTGAGCGCGACCGAGATGCTGTACAGCGGCCTCTCCCACACCAGCAGCCGCTGAAGCCACAGCAGCACAGGCTCGTACGGCAAAAGCCAGTCTTGAAGGAGCTCCCGCAGTTGCTCGAGCTCCGGGTTCCCTTCGCCGCAAGGGTGCTCCGATGTGCCGCTGGGAAACAGGGACTCCAGGCCTACCGAAGAAGGTGTGACGGAGGGGCTTCTTCGTGACTCCTCGGCGCTCGCCATGTTTCTTTGCGCCACTTTGTTGTGTTGTTTTGGAGATCACGGGGTGTATGGCGAGAGCAGGGTCAAGTAAAACATTGCAAACAAACACAACCTCTCAGTGCACCTTCAAAATAAAATGAAATTTAACCCCCTTTTGTATGTTCGTTTTTTAACAGCAATATAACCCGCTCTAATTTTCAAACGTAAAAAAATCACATCAATACAATGCAGTTTTGAAAAAAAAAAAGAAAATGAAAAACGTAGGCCAACAAATAATGAAATTGATTATTTTATAGATTTTCCAAACAGGTCCATTTTAATCAGAACAATAAAAGGAGAGCGAATCAGCCCTCAGCAATAACAAAGTCGAGACAATCAAAGAACTTCATTAAATCGTGTAAGAAAAAACATTACAGCCATCTCAAATAAAAAAAACTTCCGGTAAAATCCTGGCAGACAGGACTCGTCATGCGCACGCGTAATTTAGAGTAAAAAGTCACGTGATTCCTTGTTTACTATCTGGATAAAACCAAGTCTACCACCCTATGGACAAATATATTTCGGCATGAATTAACTGATTTGATATTGGTGACATACACTCCCGAACTAGATGTAACAAAATGTTATTTATGTATTTCCTCTTTTTTTTTCATTTTTCAATGAACATATAAAAGATCTGCTATCCTTTTTGCATTCAAATAAAAGGACAGCACAAAACTGTTGAACAAGAAGCCAACATAGTGCAAGAACTCATTCTGTACATTTTTACATAAAAAAAAAAAAACATGAGCAACACATACTGATCAAATTGATTAGATGTCGTCAAAAGAAGACACGTTGTTTTGAAACAACTGCACAGCAGCTGCATTCATCATCTCATTCACACTGATTTCTGAAAGACATCAAATGTTCAGAAGAAAATCCAGACACTTTGTGTATGCCTGAGGCTTCAACTCGATAGTCACTAGTTTACGATGGGAGGATGGGCCTACCTGCCTGGGAAGAAGGTGGCATCCTCCACAAACAATATGCTGCTAGGATAAAAGGGTCTCGATACCCGCTGGTGTTAAGACCATAGCCTGAAGGAGGTCGGATAGTGAGATGATGCCCCTCACCACATCAGCTCTGTCCACGAGCACCAGGCGGTGGACCTGCCACGTGCAGAAAAAGATGGTTTTCTAGTCGTCATGCAGTGGAAGGACACACCCACCTCAGCTGTGACAATACGGTCTATGATGGTCTCCAAGGTTTCATCTGGATAGCACTTGATAACACCCTCCACGAAACACGTGCGCCTATTGACAGCTTCCAGCATGGTCACGTCCAGATTGTTGTACGTCTTCTGGGCTGCCAGGTTCTTCCGCCCGACGGTGCGGCAACATGGAGTGCACGCACAATCAGAGTGTAACAGAAAGTAGCAGAGGACTTTTGCTTTTTCAGGGATGAAACGTCTTGGATGTACCGTATTTTCCGCACTATAAGGCGCACCTAAAAACCTCCAATTTTCTCAAAAGCCGACAGTGCGCCTTATAATCCGGTGCGCCTTATCTATGGACCAATATGGATTCGTGGATGAGGACTAATTTATTAAAGTAAGCTTTACGTGTTTATTTTTTGTGTGTTGTGTGATATTAACATTTGAGCAACGTTATTGTTATTGTTTTCACTATTTCGAGTGTTACTATATTGTGATTGCATTAACGTTTGAGCAAGGTTGAGTTATTTATTCTATGCGCTTTATAATCCGGACAAAGTTTTAAAATGGGCCGTTCATTGAAGGTGCGCCTTATAATCCGGTGCGCCTTATAGTGCGGAAAATACGGTACTTACAATAACATCAAATCGGGAGTAGAGTGCCACCACTTTGCCTGGTTAAAAAAAAATAAAAATAAATACTCCCTGGCATATTTCATCATATCATTTGAAATATACAGTAGACCAAAAAACATACCGTTTTCATCTACCACCGGAAGAGCCGACACCCTCCTGTCCACAAATATGTCGAGAGCGTCGTAAAGTGTTGCTGTTTGCTGAACGGTGGCAATATTCCGGAACGTTCCGATTCCAATCTCCTGAACCTGCTTCTGAACGAACGCAGGCTTTGGAACCTTATCTCCCTGGAAACATAGCTCAATTAAATCACGAGGTAAATATTAAAGATGAAATATTCACTGATGCTCACAAATATATGGAGGAATTTTAGTATCCTCTTGTGCGTAAGAATGTGCAGAACATTGCCGGATATTGGCTCGATGACAGGCAGCCTGTGGATCTTGTGTTTGAGTAAGGAATAGATGGCATCGAAGAGACTTGGAGAAGAGAAAAGCGTTATCGGGCATGGTGCAAAGTGAGATGAATCTCAACATTAAGCAATCTTCTCACCTGGCATCTGGCGAAACACTAATCATAAATGGATAGGAGCACTTTAAATAGACATCTAAACAAGAGGAAGCAAAAGCAATCTTAACAAATGGACACATAAAATCATGAATAGAAACTTTTATGGGTCTCCGGTGCGATATGTTGTTTCCGCTTGTGTTGCAATGACTCACCTCTCCAGGTCTCAATCTTGTGATTTTCCAGCTCATACATCTGCACCTTGGAAAGTGGTTATTTAATCGTGTAAATGATGTCATTATTACCATATAAAAAAAAGGAATTTCCAAAAATGAGGCTAATTCCTGGAAATAAAAGCTATTTATCTGATTATATTCTCCATTTTTAACAAATTAAAATGTTTTCAGTCAAAAATGAAGGAACTATTCAGTACTAATTAAAATGATTTCAAATCTCACCAAAGGGGATTTGTAGTAGCAATGAATGATGTTGATGAAATCTGTAATAGTCAGCATACCTGTGAGCGAAGAAAACAAGTTAATTCAATGTATATAGATTTTTAAAAATTGTTTTAACCACCTTACCCACAAATCTTTTCAACTTGCTGTCCCATAAAGGAGCCGCCCTCAAGTTGTTTGCCACCAGTGCAAAAAAGGCCTTTTGCACCTTGAAGACAAATAAATGCAGTATACTGACATTTTCTGGTGCTTGCAATTAAATAAATGAACAAGTACTCACTTGTAGCTTGGTATCAAAAATGATCAATTTACAACTAATTGGAATGGCATCGTAGCAGCAGTGACTCTTCATGAAATCCAAGTAGACTGTGGAATTAGCCTCTGGTAGACACATCTTGCTTATTCTTCTCGCTTGCGTTCGAACAAATCTGTCCCCGAGTCAAATACTTACCATGCTTTGGTATCAGCCCCTTTGTTTGGACCGAACCCTAAAACACAGATATTGTAAAAATGGAAAGAAAGTTCCAACGCACAAAACATGTTGTCTACCTGCGACGAAGCCTCCATAATTCCGTCGCGTCCATTGAGAAAGAAGTTCTTCAAAGCCAACAAATGCACGACGCTCCGAAGTCCTCGCTCGTTCGCTCTTTCGCAGGAAGAGGTTGGAACTATTTTAGGACTTGTGCTTTGGCTAGATGTCAAGCACAAGGGGGGAGGGAAGGGAGGCCTCCACTCCAGGAAAATCATTCCCCCGTACGATACTGTGGCATATACATTCCAAATATAAATTACATTTCTTTGAGCGGTACAACAGCGGTTTATCAAATTGTCAGGAAACATATCTGGATGTTATCGTAAAAAAGAACCTCGCTCGGGTCAACTTTCGCGAGTAACTACAATAATTAAAAATTGCGTGGTCACGTATCCAATTTGCCCAAATTTCTGATGTTGGAATAGAACAACTGAAAAGATTGATCCCGCAGATAGAAGTCTAAATCTGTTTGGGTGTAGGTGATAAAATAGTTTAATTATATTATATATATTATAATTATCCGTGCTGAGGATATGCAGTAGAGTGGATGGATGGCTAGCTTGTCTGAAAAATAAAAGCTTGAGGACAGAATTATTATTCAAAAATTGATGCTGATGAAAGTTAAAACTTCACCCAAAAAGTCATTCTTTATTAATCTAGCTGACTTGCTTTACAATATTTGCATTTTACATGCATATAGAAAATTAAGGACATTGTGCTTCCAAGTATGTCAAAATAAAATATCCAATTTTAAATTCCTGGGGGACCACTTTGGCTTTGTCAGAAACACAAAAAAGTCTAACTTCAACTGTCCAAAAAGAGACATTTTGCAGTACCCGGTACATCTGGAGTGATGCGCGTTATTACAAAAAAAATGGTAGTGAATGTGGAACTTCAATAGCACATCAGCAAAGGGGAAATAGCAGCTTGTGTGTTAGCATGCTAAATTTGGTAGCCTTATGTACGAAAACACAACCCCCAGAAAATAAGAAACTACTAAATAGTAATGTATCATATTACCCTGTTGTAGAAAGGTGGTCATAGCCTCAGAAGGAGCTTTTTTTTTTTTTTTTTTTACAATTCAAGAGTCGCAGCGTACGAACATGACCTGTTTGTTAAAGCATCAACATAATCGGAAAGCGCTTATGTTTCTTACGTCTCGCCAAGCACCATCGTTTAATCTCAACATACTTCAAACTTTCCCAGCTATCACTCCGAACATACGGATCAAGACCATCCACCTCCAAACAAATAACTGGTTGTAGCAAAAAAATATATAATAATAATAAAATAGCCTGCAAAACTACAGAAATCCTCAAAATTCTCTCAAAATAAGTCGATTTCTGTGGTCAAATAAAGTGACTATACTGAGCATCTCATGTTTGAGATGTACTTGTGTACTATTTCGCTTGTGTGTCGGTGATTAAAAGCAGTGCTGTTTTATTTTTTCTTTCCTTCCAGAGTACATGACGATCAGAAGCGGAGTCTGCGACGTGCTAGCCGGCCATGAGGAGCGCTTGCGTCTTGTCTACAGGTAACATAAACTTTGGATGACAAGCGGCCGACTGCCCGAGCGGAAACGCTTTGAGGTGAGAGATTTGATTTGCTTCAGCTCCTCCGGTCAAGACGGAGGCCAACCACGACGCCTGACTGGTGAATACCGTTGAGGTGTTGCTCAGCGTGCAATCAGATAGAGAGAAGGTGCTACGATAGCCCGGACAAAAGATGGAAGTGTGCCGGGTTTCGGGAGACTCCAATTGTGTTTGAAGCTGTATGGAGCCCACGGAGGAAAGCAATGAGCCCCAGAGACACAATATTGATGGCTGCGGGGTGGCGTGAAGTGAAGCCGCTCCGAGCGAACGGGTGTGACTGTTCAGACTCTCGTTAGACAGAGTGCAACAAGGGAGTCGCTGGGATTGAGCAGGGGAGTCGGGGCTGGATAGCGCCGGGGCGACTTGGCTTGGTAACGTTGACGGCGTCCGGCCACTTGGACACAGACTCAGCTGGTGGAGCACAGTGCTTGTCGCAATGAGACCCGCCACGCTCGTCAGATACAAAAATCCGAGCATGCAGGAAACCTAGGTGGGGAAGAAAAAGAAAACAAAAATAATTCCAATTGTTATGTCAAACAGTAAAAGCACTTCAATGCTCCCGATGAGCCTCCCTGCTCACCTTGATAAAGTGCTGGTAGATAGCTGCAAGTGTTTGGCTCCACGCCGATTGCTCCAGCAGCACGCAGAGGTCAGTGTAGGAAAACCAGCCTCGCATCATCCCCTGATGCACAGCAATTCTGAGAACACAAAAATCACGTGAAAAAATAAATAAATCACAGAAAACTTCTCATTTGCCATACCTGCTTTCTAGTTGGCTCAGTGCATCCAAGAATTCTTTGGACCCAGTGAAGAGACTCCAATCCTGCAAGAATGAACAAATATTGGGACAAAGAACAAGCGGGCACAGGCTACATGCGGGCGACCACTCACAAACTTACAATAGCCTTCAGGAAATTCATTTCCAGTTTATTCACTGTCTCAACATCCAGCTTTCCAGCTGCTCCCCACTCATCATTGAAGACCTCCTCTTCTTCTCCTTCGTCGTACAAGTACTTGCTGGCAACCATCTAAGAGGAGCAGATACGGGCAATCAAGACATAAAGTTGATATCACGATAGCGGCCTATCCAATACGCGTATCACAAAGACATGCAATCATTTATCTATTCTAAATGATCAATCGATTTCAGTTTTGGACATAAAAAATCTGCTGAATTCCAGTCCAGTCAGCATGTTGAGCAAGCACTAGCTCTCCGTTTTTGGTGCACTCTGAACTTCCAAACGATTCGGGACAAATTCATGAATATGATCAAATGACCCTTGACCCCCAGACACATACCATGGAGATCAGAAAGAGGTCAGAGGAGGAAATCTTTTGTAAGTATTCAGGGTTTCTATTTCGAAGCCTTTCAATGTAGACCAGCGCCAGCATCATTGCACATGGTGAAATACAAGCTTCCCTGGATCAAAAACAAAAAAAAATCCTGTGAATATGAACTTTTCTCATTTTTTAAATTCTGTGAAAATGCACCACAATTGTGTTGCACACCTGGACACATGAACGGCATAGTTCTTGTGGAGTTTCCTTATTGGGCTTGGTGCAGATTTCTGGAAGAGTTCAACGGCGATGTCTGAAGAAGATGACAGTGAAGATTTAAAGCGTACATTTTAAGTTCGTCCTCAAATTTCACCCCACAGGCCAACATTGCTGTGGTTCATGTGAAGGAAAGACCATCACCTGTCACAGGGGAAGAGAGTACTTCAAGTGACGTCACATCTCGATCCAATCCATAATACAGTCGCTTTCTCACTCGTTCAGACAACCTTTGGTGTCCTGGAAGAAACTGCAAACACAAAATGCACTTAACAGGCTTCACCTTTGACCCTTGGAGCAGAACGCTATCATTAAAAGTTTCTAATCGTTGCATTACAATATTTTTGGAAGCCGCTATTACCTTGTGCGCATTTGTACTACGTGAAGACTCGAGTCCGCCAAAATACAAACTAAACGTGGTCAGGTTCCAGATAAAACTTGATACAATGTGTTTATTTAATCAGTAATTTTGCGAGTAAGGTAACCTTGTTTTCTTTTTACCCATTTAAAAAACAGAACGAAGTGACAAACCATTAAAAACATTCACGGACTCTGAAGTAGCAAGCTAACGTTAGCGCCTCGAGTTAGCTTAGCTTTGATAGTTTAAAGGCAAACCTACCGTGAACTCGCGAAAGTCCGAAAATTGGATCGCTGTATCGTTAAATAAAAAGTCGAAGTCCATAGCTCCGTTTAGTGAACGATCAGCATTTACCCAGGCTGAAGTTAGTAGGATAAGTTACTAACTAGCTTGGCCTGGTGACTCGCCTCGCTCCGCCAGAAATAGGAAACACGCCCTTGCTTTGCGCTGTGACGTCATATACATTCTTGCAGCTGTTCTCTCAATGACTGTCCAGCAGGGGGCGCGCTGTCTCCAATGACCGGAATACAATACCTGAAATGTGTTTTTACGGCAACTCCAAGCCATGCACATGATCACAAAGCCTCAAACTCAGTGGCATAATGTATGGATTTATTATTACCTACATATAAATATGAAAAACGTTCACATCATTATTATTTCCCTTACACCTATCACATGGATAGTAACAGTGAACCCCTGCATCCATACGGTCTGGAATCCCTTCCCAATACTTAAACCAAAAAATGGGGCAGGGGATCAAAAGTGCAATTATAATGGGCATGAATTTTATGTGGATTTCTGCGATCCGCAAGCAGCTCTGGTCCCTATGCTGTGCGAATAGCGAGATGGCGAGGGTCTACTGTATTTAGTAAGCTCTAGAATTAAAATGTAGTGAGTCGTAATCTTGATACAATTCTGAGAACTGAACCCTGACATAGATGGACAAACTAGTGCTTGTTACATGGCACCAGTTAAAAAAAACAACAACCCATTACATTCAGAAACGCAAACACAATTTTAAATTTAAAAAAATAAATAAGCATGATACATTCTACCAAATTCAAATATAATGTAAACTCCAACCAAGCTATTCAATGTCCATGATGGTGGCCTGAGTCGGTGGAAGGCGGCTGCAGTTTCTCAGACGTGCGGTCTTTAGCTTCGGTGTCTGATGAAGAATCAGAATCCTGAGCCTGCTGTTGATTCGCCCACATGTCTGCATACAGGCCTTGCTTTTGCAGTAGCTCCTCGTGTCTTAAATACAAAAATAGGCACTTATTATTACTACGTCAACAAATCTGAACTTTCCCATCACTGGAAAAACAGGGCGTACCGTCCTCGCTCAGCAATCCGACCCTCGTTGACGACAAGAATCTGGTCGGCTCCGATGATTGTGGACAACCTACGAAGACATCTTATTAGCGACAATAAAAGTCAACGGGATACCTGTGAAGGTAACGTTTACCTGTGCGCTACGACAACTGTCGTATGATTAGCGCAGACTTTGGCGAGTGAAGCCTGAATGTTGCGTTCCGTTTGGGTATCGAGTGCTGACGTGGCCTGCGGAGACAACCACGTGAGGTCAAATACTGCAGATTGAGGAGTTGGATGAGCTGAGTGATCACAATGATCACCTCATCCAGCAGGATAATCTGTGGTGACTTGAGGATGGTCCTCGCTATGGCCACCCTCTGCTTCTCTCCTCCACTCAGCTTCAGGCCTCGTTCCCCTACTTGAGTGTCATAACCTACCAGAGACAAACATGACAGTGTCCGTTTGTCGACCCAAAAAGGACGATCAGAACGGACGATTCCTCTCAATCACCTTCTGGGAACTCCATGATTCTGTCATGGATATCGCCGGCGATGGCGGCCTCTTTAACCTCCTGGTCGCTTGCGGAGACGCGACCGTAGCGGATGTTCTCCAGTATGGTGTCGTTGAAGAGCACCGTGTCCTGCGGGACCACTCCGATGTGCGCTCGCAGCGATGTCTGCGTCACCTGGACGCGAAGAAAATGAGCTTTCCCTCTCGACAGAAACGCACACCCTTAAACAAACTCTTACTTTGGATATGTCCTGATCGTCAATGTAAATACAACCCCCTCGAATATCGTAGAAGCGGAAGAGGAGTCGAATGATGGTGCTCTTCCCGGACCCTGACGGCCCTACCTATGGAAGGTTCTACAAAAATATCCATTCTTTTTTTTCATAGAGATGACTTTTCCGCAGGTTTTGACATACCAGGGCCAGAGTCTGTCCAGGTAATACTGTAAAGGAGACATCCTTGAGAACCTCCTTGCTGCAAAACAGGAACGAATACTGAGTGCAACTGCTTGTCATCCATGCTAGATGTTTCCACGACCAAGCAAAAGGGAACCCACCCGTCGGTGTAACTGAAGTGAACATTTTGAAACTCAACTTTTCCCAGCTTGTAGTGAAAACTGGCGGCATTCAAAGCATCTTTCACCTGCGCAGAATAAAGAATTGTTTTAGGAACGTGGACGTGATATGACATCGGAGAACCTGTTCGACTCAAACGTACCTCCTCCTCCTCCTCAAACAGCTCGATCATGCTTTCCATGTCAATGAATGAATTTTGGATCATTCTGAAACAATCATAGAAACAAATAAATAAACCCGTCCATCCATTTTCTATACTGCTTGTCCCTGAACCGGTCACCGGCCAATCCCAGGGCACCAATCAATAAATATGCTGCCTTGTTCTTTACCTGTAGTAGGTACCAAACCAGTTGAGAGGGGTATACAGTTGGATGATGTACGTTCCAAACAGGACAAAATCACCAACCTGGGATAGATAACACGTAAAACAATTCAAGCATGTATTGTTGAGACATCAAGTCAGAAAACTTTAAATCCCACGTGAATGCCAGCACCTTGAATTTTCCTTCGGTCACAAAATAGGCACAGAGCAGAGAGCCGGCCAGGAGACCTGCTCCGATGATCAGGTTCTGGGTTTGGTTGAGGAACGCCAAGGAGGCCTGTGCCTTCCATTCTGACGACTGCAGTGGTAGATACACTAATTGTTAGACACTCAAACACTTCATTATTCACTGAAATAGTTCTTTAAAAGAAACCTGGATTTGTTTCATTAATATACGGTTACACACCTGGTATTTCAAGATGGCGTCCTCAAAGCGTCTGACTTCATAGTTCTCTGCGTTGTAGTATTTCACCGTCTCAAAGTTCAGCAAGGAGTCGACGGCCTTCGTCTTAGCAGCGTTGTCCTGCAGATTCATGGCCCGTCTATATTTTGTCCTCCACTCGGTGATAATGATGGTCAAAGCTGGTGGGCAAAGAGACAGAATATATATATATATATATTTTTTTTTCTACTAGGAGTGACAGCTGAGGATCTTTGAAGCACCAAGCGATCTTACTCACTGAGGTAGAGGGTCATGCACACAAAGACAATAAGGCCAAACCACGCGTTGAAATAGGTGATAAAGTAAATGATGGCGATGACGATGTCAACGATCGTTGGGACGATGCTGAACACAATGTAGCTGTGGAGGGAAAAATAAAATCTTTTAATTCTCCCGCTCTGGCATAAAAAAAAAAAATTGACCAAATTGATTCACCTGAGCAAGTTGTTGACGGATGAGGTGCCACGATCGATGCTTCTCAGCACGTCGCCGGTTTTGCGACCCAGGTGCCAGCGCAGCGAGAGGGCGTGCAGGTGACCAAACAGGCGCACTTGCACCATCCGGTTGGTGAACTGCTGCACTCGGATCCACAGGAAAGCCCGCAAGTTGCTGACAAAACCTGTAGCTCCTGCGAGACAGTTTACACACGGTCACTTGCCAAGCTTCCACTTTGGATCCATTCATAAAATAATCCGATTGTCCTACCTGCTCCCCCGCCCTGCAAGAACTTGAGCAGGACATAAATACACACAGTGGTGGTCAGAGTGTTCCAGCTGCTGCCATCAGTCAGTTCATTGACTGAATAAAGAAGAAGACAAAAATCCATGATTAAAAACATGAAGCATCAGGTGAGATGAACCGGTTGCTTATACTCACCTATATTTTTGTAGTAAATGGGAACAAAGACATTAATTGCCCTCTCTGTTCCCAGCAGCCCCAGACAGAAAAGGACAAGCAGCTGGAGCCAGATATTGCCCCGAGGCCACAAGGAAGGTAGCAGCAACCTGGCCTTCTTGGCGAAGCCCTGCCAGGTCGACTGGTTCTCATTTGGTGCACCCAAAAGACTCTGAGATAGACGGTAGTCAAAGTTACCAAATGGTAGCGAGAAAGTTTTCGGTTTCGTTCATTATTACCTGTCTGCTTTGCTCGACATCTCGCTCGTCTTCATTTATAAGCACTATGTATGGTTTCTTTGGCAACCCTGGGGCCTTAAGACCAAGAAAGAAGAGCAGTCCCGTGCCCACATAGCGCATCAGCCATAAGCCAAACTGCACCTAAAAGATTTCAAGAACAGTCAACATGTGCCAGATAAGTTGATGCATGTCACTTTAAGTTGCGTGGGAGGGGCAAGACGCGGCGGCCTCTTGCTGACAGTTTTTCGGAGCTGACACAGTGACTCAGCAAAAAGAAAGGTGCATCTCGCCGTCTTAAGTACATTCCGAGACAATCTAGTATTACTGGAAACAAGACTTGACAACGTGCAGTTTGAAGGAATGACACACCTTTAGTAAATAATTAGCTTCTAAACCACTCAATTGTACAGCAAGTCCACAGTATTAAATATTAACTCGACGTTAATTCATGTATCATAGTTTGACCCACAACAATCGGAAATAAACGGACAACTGGGGAGACTACAAGAAAAAAATATATATATTATAATAATTATAATATTATAGCTCTCTATGCTGCAGAGCAATTTTACACTCCTGCAAAAATAGTGTTTTTCTGGTGTACCTGCTATTGTGCCCAATATTTCAGTACCTGTTGCCGATTGTCTTCCAGACCCCACCACCAGTGAGGACTGAACCAGGAGACGAACGCCAGGTTCTCCCCTGCGAACGCCGTCGCCCAGAACAGTAGGAGAGCCGTGCTGTGGCCCCGTGTTCGATCCATGACCAGAGCCCTACGTCTCTCCACAATAAGCAAGGAAAGCCCCCAAACCCAGGCTAGGATGGAGAAGCAGCCATAGAGCACCACATAGCCTGGGAGCTGGTCTCCTAGGGTGGCTCGCCACACCATCCCACCCAGAAACTGAACCAAGACAATGCTGGAAATGGCCAGTTGGAGTGTGTAGAGACGAGAGCGGGGAATGAACTTTGGCTCCATTGCTGTGCCATACTTCTGGTAGAAGATGAAGTGGATGGTGCCGAGGAAGAAAGAAATGGTGAGGAGGACAGCAGGGACCACAGTGAAGTAAAAGCAGGGAGCGATTCCTTCATCCACCCACGTATGGGAAATGGGAAATCCGGATTCACAATAGGTGTGCAGCATGACTCCTGCCAGGGAAAAAAAATCAAACGAGTCAACTTCAGCACGTACTTTTCTAACTTTACAAAAGTCACATAAATGTTAATCGTACAACCAACTTACCTTGTTTCAGCTTAACTTTGACGATGCACACGCTCGAACTGGTTATTATAAAGAAGCTAGCAGGTGTGCTAGCCTTGTTCGTTCCACAACAACACCTCGGGCTTGAAGAAAAGTGACCAACATTAGAGCGTGTTTCGTTTCGTGCGTCATCAGCTCCGTCCGTGCTTGTTTTTGGGGCTGCTCGGTGACGTCGCGCATGTTAGACAACCGACTAACCTTGCCAAAAGACGTCGGTTACACAAACGACAGTACGGATGTAGTTTAGCGTTTGGCGCCCCCCAGAGGACATGGAGATAACGTCTTCTAATGTGTTAGTTGGTGCATATTAGGCATTACCGCCACCAATGGGACTGGAGTGGAACGAGAACGTGAAGGTAAAAAAAAGTAGTACAGTAGTCACAATTTGTATTTATTTATTTATTTATTTATTTATTTATTTATTTATTTATTTATTTATTCATTGTATGTGCCTTCTTGTTTTTGCTTTTTGTATTGTTTACTTGAATGTTTTGTTTGTCCGTGGACCAATATAATATAAAAAAATAAAATTAAATAAAAAAAACAAAAACAAAAAAATACCCAAATATATATATATATATATATATATATATTTAATATGTAATATGTTTTGTCACCGTGGGATAGTAGGAAACGCAATTTTGATCTCTTTGTGTGTCTTGACATGCGGAGAAATTGACAATAAAGCAGACTTTGACTTTGATATCAGAAAGGTGTCAACCCCAAAGTGGAGGCAGACACGATGACTTCCAGTGGGGGAACGTGGGGGGCAAGACTGGCATGGTGACGTCAAAGCAGGCATGAAAAGACTTTTTTTAGGACACATGACATATGTGAGAAAAACCACGCAGGCACGGGGAGAACATGCAAACTGTGGAATTAAACCTGCACCCTCTGAACTGTGAGGCGAACATGCGTGCCAGAATAATGTATGTGCATATACTAAATATTTTTCAAAGCTACCAGGCCCTGTATGAAAATCTTAATTTTATGCTGTTTTTACTCTTGTTAACTTTGCAAATTGTATGTTTACATATGGGCCATTGGAATAAGTCAATTTTCACACACGAATCTCCTTAACACATCGCAATATAATGACCAAACCACCCACGGGCACATCTAATTAGCTCTCTGATAACATTAATCTTTAAAAAAAATACTATAACAGTACCGAGGCCAGCTTCAATCGTTGTTCAAATATTGTTCACTATTCAATACAAACCATTTTATTTTGCTTTTGTACAGTAATTTTCTCCTGGGATGTGATCATAAGGAACCCAAAGTCTATTTGCTCAAAACAAGCATTGAAACATCAATTTACCTCAACCAATATTTGTCCTTATGCAATATTTGTCTTCCATCTTGTATGCCTTTGATCATGCTTACATATAAACACGATTCGCCACTGTCTCGCCATCTCTCACTTCAACCGGCAAGATGTTCATCGCCAAGTTGACCGCCGTGTCTCGTGAGTATACTCAGGCAAGTCGGAGGGAATGTCCTTCCAATGTCAACACGTGTATTTTTTTCTATCTTGCAGTTCTGCTCGCAGCATGCTATCAAACATCTGATGCAGGTTTGTATGGAAAACCTCAGTAAGGATGTAAAGGTCAAGGGTTTAACTCAAATGTCCCTCCAGAGCCTTTCTTCGACGTGGCCTGCCCGGGAGTTAACTCGGTGCTGCAGTGTCGTACGTACGGCCGACGTTCAAGCACTTGCGGCATTTGTTTGAGTCTTCACGTGTGCGTTGCGATTTTTCAGCCACCGGACACAGAATCCGCATCACGGGTGTAGACTACGGTTTGCAGGAGAACGCTGACTGCTCCAATCGCCAGCAGCCTGCTCAAGTCTCCACGGAAGACGGCATTCACCCACAATACTTCACTTGGATGAAAACCATGTAAGGCATGTTACTGGGAATATATTAAAGCAAGATGGTTGGAATCATAAGGACTTCTTAATCCTACAGCTGTGATGGAGAGCCGCGGTGCCGCCTGCCAAAGCCTGACCCAGCTGTTTTCACAGAAAACTGGTCACCTGACAACTTCATCCAAATCACCTACGGTTGTGAGGAAGAATGCGAAGGTACGACTTTTTGGAGCTTCCACTGGTCACACAATCGATTCATTTTGACACTTCCAGACTTTTTTTTAAAATCTTGTGCTGGTTGAAATAAAGCTGACCGTGAAATTTTCTGTGCATAAAAACACTTCTATTAAAACTTGCAAATGCTTCCCTAGGCTCAATAAGAAAGTATGTGTGTGAAGGAGAAACTGAAACTATCTCATGTGGTGAGTAAACAACATTTTTTTTCCCTTTCATTTGAAAACACAAACATGTTTTTGAAACCGCTCACGCTTTCCACGTCATCATCAGATAGTGGAAAACTGAGCGTCCTGAATGCCAAGTACGGCCGGCTGGATGAGAACATCTGCACTGATGAGCCCTCAGTGATGACTTTCTGCAACAGTCCCAATACTCCGCTTAGAATTTACTCTCTGTACGTATCATCCAAAAGAAATTCTGTTCAATGTTGGTGTTTCTTTTATTTGAACTGTCATTTCAATGTCTTCGTAGGTGCAACGGAGATGGAGTTCGTACCGATTCGTGCACCGTGACACCAAACGACGACACTCTGGGAGTTCCCTCTCCATGCGATGACCTTCCAAAGTATCTCACTCTGGATTATTACTGTGCCGATATGTAATACGGCAAGATATCAACATTGAAATGTGGTTCGGCTGAAGCATTGAATCTACATCAAGACCTAAAGTTGAAATGATGTTCTTTCAAGCATCATGGAAATGCGAAGATGCATGCTTCAGTTGATTTTACAGCGAATCAATGTTAAGAATCAATGTCTATTCAACTGTTATTAAATTAGAACTTGCATTCACATTTTAGTTTGGTTTTAATTGAATCAATGTTAAAGGGACACAAAAGTGACCATTTTTTCCCATAATTAGCCTAATTTATGTATTCTTTGATTAAGAAAATGAAAAGAATTATTCTATTTTATCCAACAAATGCCTTTAATAACGCCCACTTTTAATGAGGCCACGCCCCTTCCCGCCATGTCTGGTTGATGACGTCACGGAAGGAATCGATCGATAGTTTATGTATTTTTTTAATTAGGAAAATGAAAAAAGTTCGCAAATTCTATTTCATCCAACAAATGATGACATCATGAAAGGAATCGATCACAATTTCCCCATTAAAATCATTGTACAGACGTCGCTTGAAATATCAAAATAACGGGAATCAACCAGCCTCTAAATCATGGGTAGCAATAATAATAAAAATGGCTTCATTTAAACTTACATTTCCTCTGAAGTCCACGTATGTGGTGCCACCTTCGCCGTCTATCCCAAAAGGAGGTGCTTTAAACGGCCACACTCGCTTACGCTACCTGTGTAAAAAGTTGACATCACTTTTAATTTGACGCCATGTTTTTCTTCTTGTTTATCTTTTGGGTGTTTACATGTGTCTCTTGGAATAAGTCAATGTTGACACACCAATCTCCATAATGCACATAATGACGATGTAAATCCAAAGCACCCACAGGCACATCTATTCATCTCTCTGATAAACACAATCTTTTAAAAAAAAAAAAAAAAAACACTATTCCACTATCCCCCTCAAGAAGAAAGCCTGTCACAAGTCAAGCTTGAAATGTCTGTGAGTCTCAAAACAAGCTATTTGCAACGTCAAGTCGATTTACCTACCTACTCTTCGATCGTAAGTGGCTTTATAAATCCAAATCTACCTGTGTGAGCTGCTTGGTGTCTCTAATTTGACATTTTTCTTTGATAGGTGATAAAAGCAGCCACCAGAGGTCAGTGTTGAGCAACCTCCGATCACTGGCTCTCTGCTAACTAGAAAGTAGATGTTGAATGAAAATAAATAAATCGAGCAGCTAATGAGTGATGTATGATGTTTTTGATAACAAATAATATTTTTCAAAGGTATCAGGACCTGTGTAAAAAATTTGAACACTTATATCGTTTTTTTTAATTCATGGTCCTGTAAGTTTTTAATTTAATTGTGGCACGGTCTTTTCTGATTATTCCGATTTGCCCAATTATTGCTTCAGCTTTTGTTTGATTTAATACAACAGTTTGGTTTTCTTAAGTGCTATTTAGCTGTTTGATGAGCCACGTGGGAAATCTTTTCTCCAATTCCATTTGTCAACACTAGATGACAGTAAAACATTTTTTTTTCCTTTTTGTAAGCCTCCAATAAAACCAGTACAACTCTGTTCAAATATATTTACTCTCTAGAAAAACAATATCAACAACTAGAAAATCAATTGCATCATTTGGAATATACCGTAAATCTTAAAGACAAAGCACTTGAAATGAGAAACAATGCAATGTAACATTTTCTGGGCGTCATCTTTTCAAGTCAGACCAAAAAAAAAAAAAATGCGATGGCAGTCTGAGATTGTGTTGACCCTCCACACTGCTGACACCAATGTGAGGTTGGGCCGGCCGGTAAACATCCGGAAGTATGAACATGGGCCATGCGTGTCAGCGATGGAAAAGTATGTCTCACCTAAGAGGAATGCATTTCAGCAGGATGGAGTTGGCATCACTGCTTACCACACAGCTCAATGAGCTTTAGCCCAAAAGGAAAAAAAAAGTCATCATTTGCCAAACCTTCCGCAGTGACAAAGGTGAATCATTTCATCAAGAATAAAACAAACAAAAAAACTCAATTACCTATCTTATCTGAGCCCTGTTCTTCTGAGTTTTACGGTCGACAAAGATCTGAATGAAATGTAGTGAGTCAGTTTTTGGCAATCCTTAGGAATGTTTTTGGCGCATAAAGAATTCAAGCATTTTCCAGTCCAGCATTTTGGGCCAACAAATGATATATATATAAGCTTTAGATAAACAACACCACTGAGCCCTGCTTTGGAATCATCTAGCATCAATGAACATTACACACCCACACAAAAAAAATATTTTGTGAGAAGGACAAAAAAAAAAAAAAAACTGGGGTAACAGAAATGGACAGGAGGAACTTTAAGGCCAATTAAGTCAGCTTGCAAGAGTGGCGTGGCTGCCCTGGACACTTGCTTCAAAATGAATCGATGATGTTCATAATACTGCATTCTTTTTTTTCTTTTCACACAAAGACACACATTAAACATACACATCCTCTCTCAGTGGTCCAACTGCTTTTCCAGATAAGGCTGGTAGGAATGACAAGACAGAAAACAGCCAGAAAGCAGGTTCAGGCATGTATTCCTACAAAGGGAGACAAAAAGAAAAACACTTAAATCTTCAGAAATTCACTTTAGATTCGTCAAACCGCAGGAAAATTCTGTTAAAAAAAAATGTTTATTTTAAAGTCCTTGTAAAGTAACAACCCTGCCAAATCTAAATGACTTAAAAGGGTGGTGGGGGGGTAATAATTCCACTTCATCACACACATTCCTAAATGTTTCAGGAGCAAAAATATGTTTAAAGCCTTTAGGGGGTTGTAATATATCCCAGCAGTTTCTTGTGGGGCTTTCAACAAAACCGTGGAAGTTGCTAGCATACAGCTAGCGCAAGAGCTAATTAGCGCCGATCTTCCTGTGTTGACATTGCATCATCTCCCTCATCTTAAGCGGCTTTTTCTCCAATATTCATTCAGATTGGGTGTATTGAAAACAAAAAAGTTTGATTTGGTGAATATAATAATATGATAAATAATGTCAACGTGATTCCCAAATACCTTTTTGGCTCACATCCGCCTGCTTCTCTTGAGCAAAATTGAGCCGGTTCTGCTCGGCCGGCGTTTGCGCCACGCCGTGGACTTCGGGGCTGCTGCTGCGTGAAGGACTTCCCTCCTCTGTGTGGTAGGCCAGGTCCAAGTGCTGCTGTGCCAGCTTCAAGTGCCTGCGCAACCGCTCCACGTCGCGGGCCGAGTTGCCAAAACCGTCCAGGCCAGTCGGCGAGATCCTGAGCTCTTCTTTGGCTCCTTTTTTCACAGCGGCGTGATACCCCGGCGGCGCCGAGGCTATGGCGTGAAGGGACGAGGGCCCTCGTGATCGCAGGGTGGCCCGCTTGCGGAAGCTGTCACGGATACCGCCGATGCCCAAGTGGAGGATTTCGAACATGGTGAGGATCAGGCAGAGGAAAGACACCACGTACATGATGAGCAGGAAGATGGTCTTTTCGGTGGGCCGAGACACGAAGCAGTCCACCGTGTGCGGGCACGGAGAGCGAGTGCACGTGTAGAAGGGCATAACCTCGAAGCCGTACAGAATGAACTGGCCGCAAAGGAAGCCCACTTCGAAGGCCGAGCGCCACAGGAGCTGGCAGATGTAAACTTTCATCAGACCGTCTCGCAGGATCCTTCGTCGTCCATCGTGCTTCTTCTCTTGTGAGCCTTGAGTGATGACAAAAAAAGCAACAATGGTTGGACCTCAAAGAGCCTGATTACTAAGACAACGTTAGCAAAGCTATGGGAAGTTTTTGCTTGGAGAACATCAAAGCCTGAGGCCACAACAGCTTTTTTTTTTTTTTTTTTTTAAAAAAAGCATTCTTGAGTACCATGTCTTCCAAATGCAGATTATACATAATTCACATTGATTTTTTAGTTTGCTTTCTTTGAGCTAGTCCTTTGACACAAACATCTACTTAAGTCAAGTACGTGCGCTTTTTGTGACCTCAGCGAACAAGCGCCAGTGGGAAAACTGCCCTGCATTTCATCCACAGCTCAGGAATGTTTTTTCAAACCTTGAAGAGCTAACAATGAACTTCAAACATTGAAGAATTCCAAGCAGCTCCTGAGAACCTTCAAAAGAGGCGAGCTGTAAAATTTTGCACATTGGTTTGTAGTAAAATGACGAGATGCCGCTAATAAACAATACGGAAACTATGACTCTTTCTTTCCTTTACAATCATATCTTGTATGCGCCCCCACTAATCAAAATCAACATTCTGCTTAAAACTGTGTTTGTGGTATATTAAAGGCAACAAAATTCATGTTAAGATCCATCTTAGGGGGCGGCCATTTTGCCAATTGCTGTGACATCACAGTTGCCGGGTCACAACCAATCACAGCTCACCAGTTGTTTGAAGCTGAGTTGTGATTGGCTGAAAAAATGTCATTTTCAGTTGACTAAGTAGCAAAATGGCCGCCCCCGAGACAGTGGATATTAGCTTTTTTGGGTTCACTTCCTCTTTAACAGTGAGAAAGAAAGTTTGATTCTTATGTTTGGTGTGGCTTTATTGAGCTGTGACCTCCCGTTAAAAGCTAGCGCCGACATCTTACTTTTGTCCGCCTTGTCTGGCTTCTCCGGTTCAATCTCCTCGGCGACCATGGGGTCTTCTTCCCCGTTGTCCTCGGCCTCCTCATAGTCGCGAACGGCACCCCGGTTCACGATGGGCATCCTCTTCTTTCGTCGCGGACGGTAGTCCGTGTCCTCCATGCGGGCGATCTTATGCATGGCGAATCCCAGGTACATAATGGTGGGAGTGGTGATCATAATTACCTGCAGCAGATATGATTTCACTTCAGTCACACATTTGATGCGAGCCAAATCACGTCATGTAAAACTTACCTGAAAGATCCAGAATCGCACGTGCGAGAGCGGCGCAAAGGCGTCGTAGCACACGTTCTCACAACCCGGCTGCTGCGTGTTGCAGACAAATTTGCTCTGCTCATCGTAGTAGATGGTCTCCCCGCCGACCGCCGTCAGGACGATGCGGAAGATGATGAGCACCGTCAGCCAGATCTTCCCCACGAAGGTGGAGTGGTTGGAAATCTCGTCTAGCAGACGAGTCAGGAAACTCCAACTCATTGTGCCGAGGTGAGCAAGGAGCTAAATGAGCTTTAGGGAAGCATAGAAAATGACAATGAGATAATTTCACAATGCTATAGACGAGGTTTTTTTTTTTAGTGGCATTTTATATGGGGTAAATTATACTAAGCATTAGGCTGGTGGAATTTTTTTGATGTTTGCATATATTGGGTTGGTTTTGTTTCGCGTCAGTCCGCTTTAAAGTGAACTTGAACTGGAAGTAATAAGTAGGCACATTGCGTTATTTGGAGAACTGAGAAAACCCGAACTGTGTTTTAAAAATTTGCTGATCAAACGGGGATTCACGCAAGTAGAGCGGGAGCCATTTTCCGAAAGAAGGATCAGGATGTGGCAAGACCAAGCGACGGCAGCAAAAAGCAAATAAGCTACTGCTGCAGGGTGACATCTGTTTTCACCCTACAATTACCAAACACCACCTTCAGACTCCAAGACAAGTTGGGGGAGCAGTTTTAGAGCTGCAGTGTGAAAGCGGAGAGTTGGGGATGGGGGGGGTGCAGAGAGGTGACTGTCCCTTTAAGTACCACTTCACTGTGACTGATGGGATTTGCAGCCGTGGCAGAAACTCGGGCAAATTAAAGGCCGCTCAATTCGGTCTTAGTTTGTCCACTAATGCTCTCGAAAATACTTTGATTTCACGTCCGACGTCTCAGTGCAACTCAAGACGTGGCAGCAAAATTTAAATACAGTATGTCACGATATACTTGTACCATATTTGTGCGATAAAAAAACGACGCCATGGGAAGATGTCCGAGACCAAGATAGATAGATAGATAGATAGATAGATAGATAGATAGATAGATAGATAGATAGATAGATAGATAGAAAAGGCTGCCTCTCACAAAAGAAAACCAATAAGTGCGACAAGTGAGAAATCAAAGAAACAAAGACAAGGGAAAAACAACAAGGGGGAAAAAAATAGCGCTACGGATATTATTAAACAATGTTTAAAAGTGAAGTTTAAAAAAACCTTGCAGAGCAGATTAAAAAAAAGTTTAAAAGGCAAAATACACTTTTAAAAAGATCAATATTGGGTCCTTTTTGAAGGTCTCTCAACTTTGAGGAGCTTTCAAGGACTCTGGGACAAGCTTTTTAATTTTGGGGAATTTTTATATATATTTTTTATACATCTAAAGATGAAAAGTACTCTGCACTTATGTAGTATAAACAACACTTGGGCTTACTCCTCGACGTGGACGCCAAAGGTCAAATGCCTCTTTACAGGTTTGACAAACGTGCCGCCAGCTGACCCAAAAAAAAAAAGGCCCGTTTTAACCTCCACTGCTGCAGAATTTGGGGTAGGAGGGGGGGTTGACTGGTCTGGAAAGTGTGTGCAAAGAATCCGGACAAAGCGGAGGCGTTTTAACATTCCTGGCTAACCCAAAGCAGAAAGCTGGATTTTAGGGGTTCCAGGAGAACTGACGCGGAGGCCACGCTTCGCACGACGCACGAACGCAAACACGCGGAGTCGACACAGACGCCATCAAACTTTGCACCTAGCTAAAATAAGACGTCAAAATGCGGTGGAATACATCGAACCAATGATTTGGTTTACTGCGCTCTAACTGGTTTTGGTGGTAATCTAAATATGGCTATGACGCGCGTCACCGAGGTAATGTCTGAGTGCGTGGGTTTTTACAAATAGTCTGGACATTATTTCATTCAGTGGGGTGCCCACTTACCGACTCCAGCAACCAAACGTCGGAACGAACCGTACTCGACAGACGATCTGACGTTTAAAAGCAAACTTTCAGCATGGCCAACTTAAGCTCCACAGTTGGCCGGCCACCGAAAAAGAAAAGCAGCCGAGCGCGCTCCAACAAAGTGATTCCAGAGACAAAAAAAAGGAAACCTTGCGCGCTTAATTGCGTCAGCAGGTTTTCCCAATTAGCGTGCGTGGCTGCCGTCAGTGTGTGTCCATTCAGCCCACCGTGACCCCCGCGCGCCGGGGTGCTCCAAAGTAAAGTGTTGGCTTCCGTGGGCTCCTAACTCTTCTTCCTCCTCCTCTTTGTCGTCTCCGACGTACCGCGTAAGTGGCCCCAGCATTAAGCAACCCCCCCGCCCCGCATGAAACCCGAGAACACTACCACCGACTATTTTTTTTTTTTTTGTCCCTGAACACAAAAGTTGTTTTTTAAAACGATGATGTTGTGCAAGTGTCCGACATATTGTTGCACATTGCCCACGTAGCCTTTCAGATTCAATTTGCACGCGCTAAAAAGTATAAAAGATGCTCATTTTTTTACCAGAATATAAAATGAGCATAAAATCGGATTTTTAAAATTTTAAATGAACAAAAGTAGATAACGTGGTGTTTAAAAAAATGAAAATAAAACATCTTTTAAAATCAATTTCCCCCCAGCAGATGAAAAGAAGGTAAAAAGTCAGCCATACATCTTCAAATGCCAAGAAATATTCACCAAAACCACAATCCAACAACTCATCCAGTTGTGGTGTGCTGTTTTTGTCACAAAATGTTTCCCTCGCCACAATTTTATATTGTGCCATTATTTGTAAAAGAACACATTCTTCGGGAGACTCAAGGGTCAAATAATTTGGATGAGAGGCACAAGGGGGGGTTGGAGCTCACAATTCCTTTCTGCCACCAGATGCGCCAACATTGAAGAATCCACAATTTCCACCGATACTAATTTGCACATCCTTTGCACATGACAATGACCTTTCACCCCTAGCTCCACCACAAACAGGCAATTGTCAAACAACGCAAACGATGGCTTCTCAAAGCCCCGTTTTCTGTCGGGTTCAGCGGAAGGTGATCCGTGACTTTCACCGTCATGTGCACAACACATGTGGCGTACTGGTGGCAAGAAGAAATATTTACCCAATGGCGTTTTGTTAGCAAAGGCTTCACACGACTCTGACGGGATACGGAATTTGGCTGGAGCGGGGCGGGCTGAGCTTGCGGTCAAACAGCCTGGGAGAAGCCAAAACTTGGGTGTCCAACCTACAGCCCGGGGGCCATTTGTGGCAAAGCAAGAAAAAAAATGGATCGTCTTTCTCACTTCCTTGTTTTCCACCAATCACTCATCCTTCAGGAAGTTACGCATCAGACCTGCATGATGTTCTGGTTGGGAATGTTGAAATGCTCAGTACGGGAGGATCAATTCAGAAGAGCAGCTGGCACCCATCTATCCATTTCCTTCTGCTTCCGTTGTGGGATTTGAAGCTTAAGCAGGGAAGCCCAGAGGTCCCCTTCCGTGGCCACTCGGTCCAACTCTTCTGATTGATTGTCGTGGGAAAGCTCACCAACCCAAAATTGGATTGTCGTCAGAAATATAACCGATAAAGTGCATTTGTTTGAACGTATTTATACACACAGTTTGCAAACAAATTTGCTGTCGTAGAAAACATAAAATAAAAAGACATTAGTAAAGAAATAAATTATTACATGAACGCTCACAGCTGCAGGATGTTGGGAGGAACTCAAATATGTGCGTGATGACAGCTTCACATGTGCAAGAGGTCATGCCATTGCTCAGAAGAAAAAAAAAAAAAATTCCCAATTCTCCCCGGCCCATCTTCTGCATTGAAGGGGCACGTACCAAAAAAAATTACCATTGTTACGTTTCTGTGTCGTACTTTGTCGTGTGTAGCTTAACGCCAAACATGGCTTCCCACTGTGTTCGAACCCACGCCAGCAGAGTCTGGAGGAGCTCAGAACTCTCCGAGCGCACGTGCCAGGTCTTTTCCTCTTGCTGTGTCTGGAAGACAAAAATGACGAGGGCTTCAATCAAAACCACGAGGCGCCGATTTATCAGCTCACCTCGTCGTAGAGCTTGATGTCCATCCGTCGCTGCTCGTCGGGCCACAGGTGAACGGAGCTCACGCAACTGATGGGAAGCGTCTCCAGGACTGCGAAGCTCCCGCTGCTCGGCTCCTGGGTGCCGTCGACCGCCGCCGATTGCTTTGTGCTCTTCGCCCACTGGTGGTCCTCGTTCAGCAGGTACAGAGTCTCTCGGGTCGCCAGCACCGTCGTCGGGGCCCACGTGTTGTCTGGGAAGACACAGGAGACAACCTTTGACCTCCTCAAAAATCTTCTCCCTGAACCAGTTGCCAGCCACTCACAGGATAGTTTGTCCTTAGTTGACCTACCAACGTGTTTTTGGAATGTGGGAGGAAAGCAGCCACAGGGAGAACATGCAAACTCCACTTACAATAAAATCTCTGAATCGTGAGGCGACGTGCCAGTCCGCCTCCGTGCCGCCCGCCCGAGGCAGATCGAGACACGCTCAAATGCCAGAGCAATTCCGCTGATATGTGCAGCTGTTGCGTATAATCTCAAAATCGCCCGAGGAAAAAATTTGACAGAGCGGCACGAATGAACGTAACCTGTGACTCCATCGAGATGCTAGCCGAGAGAGACGAGAAGTCATGGCTAACCTTGTAGCAAAAAGGCTAAAATGTAGCAAAACTGCAGCTGGCCATCCTCCACATCTGCCTGGATGTCTTCACACACAAGAGGCCTGGCGTAAAACAAAAAACAAAACATGAACACAAAAAGAACACGCAGTACTCGGAGGAAAAGAATCGGCAATGTAGCATTTTAGCATATCTTGCTCCGACTTTATTGCCCAGACCGCGTTTCGTGCGGGTTTCTTATTTGAAATCAAACGGTTACGTTAGCGGTGCTTTTCCGCTTCAGAGGACGAAAACATACAAATAAAAGGTGGCGAACAACAACATAACGCAAGTCTCGCCGCGGAACACATGGTCCTAATCAAGGTGCGGTTTACCAGCTAATTTAACACAGCAATGCTACAAGATGAAGGAAAAAAAAAAAAATCTTGATTGTAATGGAGAGAAGATGTGCGTCCGGATCAAAATGAATTCATCGGTACGATTCTTTTCTCGCTGCTTGTGTTGAAATACCAAAGATGGTGTTGAGGGTTGAGTCTGGCGGTTGAGATTGACCTCAGTTTGCTGTCGGAGCGGTGTGCCATCTCACGTACGATGCCTACACAAAGATGACATGAAAAAATATTTGAAGCCAATGTCCGCGTACAAACACCTGAAAACGTATTGGTGCGAAAAATCTCTGCAAACACAATGAAAGCGAACGGCGTCCCGATTTAGAGACAATAAAAAAGGTCACACCCAAAGCTTCATGGAAAATTTAGGAAGTTAATCCCAGACTATGTTGCAACAGTGCGTCCTGTGCTTTGGGGTGTCCGATTGCAACAACAAAGAGGCGATGGGTGACAAAATGTCCGCGGCACAATGCAGCTTTTAAGAATGGTGGCATAGCAATAGCTAGGAGGGGCAGGATAGATTTCAAGAGCACAGCTTTATGCTCAATTTTGAACAAAATCCTCAACTTAAGTTCCCAGAGACTAAGTTTATAAGTCAAAACATGTTAAATTTAGTTTTACAATTCAATTGGATTAAATTACAAAATCAATTCAAAATTTTAAATATATGAAATAAATTAAATGATGAAGCCTTAACAAAAAAATAAATTAAAAAGGTAAAGTTGAATGATAATTTTATAATTTATATTTTAAATTATTCAGAAAATGCTAAATTTGGGGGAAAATCTGAAAACGCCACAAAGTCTGGCACCAGGAGGGTTCAAATATATTTTGGTGTGGGTGGGGAAAGTGCCCTTGCGGCCCCCCTTCTAGCTCCGCCACTGCTTAATTTGTACCTACAAATGTTTGCAAGTCAAACGTTCGTAAATTGACGACTGTCTGCGTGAACAATTATTTGAATCCAAGTTCCGACTGGTTCACGCAACTTTCCCCTCGTAAATGACGCCGCGGCGTCTTGCATCTTTTCCACCTGAACACGGTCAACCGAAGCAGTCTTAGGTGGCGTTTATGCACGCCCATCAAAACGTTTGTTTGAGAGACTGTGAATTATCCTGTTCCATCATTCCTGTGGCCTCCAGTGGCCTAATCAAGGGTTTTCCTTCCGGGTGCTGGTCTGACAAGCAGACGAGTTGGGCTGGAACAGATCTTTGCCTCGTTTTAGCTTGATACCCGCTACGGCGTCGACGTTGAGATTTTGTTGAGTTAAAAGCAGGCGAAACAACAAGCGGAGCAGGACAGGGTCGGTGAGTTTCTTTCTCACGCAACACGAGTTGTCCTTTTATGTGTTTTCCACATGTTGGACGGGAAGTGGGTTTCTGCTCGCGTTTGGACCGAGCTCCTTCTTACCTGTCAACAGGCCAAAGAAGCTTTTGCAGCGTGAAGTGTCCCGCACCAGGAGGGTGTAGGCCCCGCCCCTTAGTTCCCCATCTTCAAATGCCATGTGGATGCTCTGAGAGCCAAGCCCCACCTCCAAATAGCTGAGCTCCAGGATTGGGTGGCAGTCACGCTTTTGGAGCCAATCGGAGAGCTGCTTTTTGCTGGGGAGGGAATGCACTTAGTAAACAGTAAACGACATTTTTCGTCCAAAACACAGAATTTAAGAAATCAAAGTTGCTCAGCCACTCACCTGGCTCCCAATGTGACTTCAAGCACATAAATCCTCTTGTCGGACACCACCACCAGAGACGGAAACTCTTCCGGCTCCCCAAATCTCACAAGTGACGTCTGAAAGCGAAATGGACATTCAGCCGGTAGAAATGGAAGTGGAATGCGAGCGGCGACGGTGACTCACCTTCAGGAAACAACGGAGCTCCTCTTCCTCCACAAAGACATCTACATCCAAGAAAAGCTTCAACCGATGGTCGACCGCCTCAAAAGCCTCGTTCAGCAGGTCTAAGTCACCCGAGGGAAAGCCGCTCAGATTTAAGTCGGGATTTTTGCTTGCTGAAGATGACATTTCATCAGAAAATAAGAAACACGCCACATTTTCAATTTGCTATTGCGAGCACACACACCAGTGGAGTTGGCCATTCCTGAAGACTGCATAGCTGGCGGCGTGGAACTGACGGCGTTGTAGCTGTAGCTGTAGCTGCCAGCCAGATCCTCCTCGCTTTGGCATTCAGCATTGTAGGACAGCGAGAAAGAGTCGAGCCCGCCGTCCCCGATGGTGAAGGAACCCCCTTGCGCGGTGGAAAAATCGAGGTCCTCCGTGGCGGCTGTGGCAGTTTCCTCCGAATCACTGCTACGGTTCAACTGTGGCAGAGTGCGACGTTGACTGCTTTTCAAAGTACGGGGAGAAACATTTCCAGTGACGATGAACGACACCTTGATGTCTTCATTGATGGTCCTTGATGGACGTTGGATTGGTGTACTGCTGTAAGGGAACGACTGGCCAGCTAGCTGGATCAAGTGGTCACTTCCACATTCAGGACAGTTCTCACAATGTCCTGAAAAAAAAAAAAAAAAAAAAAAGATTTTGAAAAAATTAAAACCCATCATCAACTGTCACGCCCTGGGATATGTTACGAGTCAATTGCAGGGCAGATGAAGTATAAGCAAACAATCTTGAGGCAATTTCGTGAGCAAACTAGTCTCAGCCGGTGCTGAGGAATCATCAAAACATCTTCTAGGGCAAAGTGGAGATTGCGTGCCGGTGCAGGTTTTACGATATCAACAGTGGTCAAATCATGTCGGTCTGTCTAAATCTTATCTGTCAGCTGTTGATTATGAAATCCAAAAAAAAGATTAAGGGGAAGATAAGCGATTGGATGATTTGTCCTCAAACACGCCTCCATTCATTTAGGAAGAAAAGTTGTTTTGACAAAATGACTCACTGCCTCTGCATGACCTAGCTTGCTCACCTTTGTCGCCGCCATCGCATTCCATCGTTCCGTCGTGCTCATCCGCGCCCTCCGGCATCATCACGCCCCTTGTACTCCTCGCTCGACCTCCGGCCTCCGTGAACTCTGACCCGCAGCGAAGGCACTGCAAATGAAGACGGCCTGGAAGGAGCCTAACGTCACGACGGCGGTTGGCCGCTGCCACGGGTGACAGCACGTCGACGAGATCCTGCTCGAGAAGGGTTACGGTAAGACTTCGGGGTCGTGTCGTTGGTCCCGACCAGAACTGTGTTTGTGACGCAACCTTAAGGGCCTGCTGCGGGTCATCATCTAGAAGAACGTAACATCTCCGCCTCTTTTCCTTCATGATGTAGTCAAACTGGATCTCCACAGCAGGTAACATTACTTTGCTCTCCTGAAAGAAAAAAAATATTTTCCAGTTAATTCAAGCAAAAAAAAAAGTTCATACAGAACTACATCTTCACCTTGCGGGTCCAAGCTGCCTGCGTGGCCTCCACCTTGGCCAGGCAGTCCAGTTCCAGACAGCACCTTTCCTGGCCGGACTGCATGTCGACCTCGAGCAAATGGCTCTGTTTGACACGCAGAAACACCTCCTTCCTCCCCTCATCCTGACTCTGGTCATCTTCCTCTTCTTTGTCAGGTAAGACACCCACCAGGAGCGGCAGACACTGGTCCACTGCACTCCAAAATAAAGTTCCGCTTGATAACATATACCAAACGTGTTTTTTTGCTTTGGTTATAACTACCTCCCAGGTTTCCCTCGCGTTCTCCTTCCTTGGAATGGCCGCTCTCCTGCCTCGCTGACTTGAGGGAGTCCAAACTGTGTCTGGTGGAAGGGACCTGAGTTTCTTCCAAAGTAGACTCAGAATGCTGAGTGTTTTGACTGGGCCACTGTAATGTGGACTCTGTTTCTGTCTCTTGCTCTGCCTCCACCTCTGCCTCCGGCACCCTGGGCTCAGATGTGAGACGTGGCGGAGGAAGAACCTCCAGAGGTGGATGCAGAGGGGCCTCCAGGCTGTTGGAGAGCGTTTCTAAGCCGTGAAGAGTTTTGGAAGGAGGCGGAGCTGCATCTACGTCTAAGTGGTGTTGGTACCGCAACCAGTCTTCACCCAGCTGCTCTCTGAAACTGGACATGCGCTCAATCTCCTCTTGGTGTGGAAGAACAATGTCTAGAGAGGAAGCACACAGTGCTTAGATGGGCACCATAGCTTAACAAATTGAAAAATACACAGGATCAGATTCAGGGCCGAAAGAAAATGACAAAATAATAACAATAAAATTAAATAAAATGAATACATAAATAGATAAAACAACAACAATACTAATACTACTAATAATGATGCTTACATTAAATTAGTTTCTATTTTATGGATGGATGGAAATAAATAAATAAATAAATAAATAAATAAATAAATAAATAAATAAATAAGCCTACATTAAATTAGTTTCTATTTTAGTTATGTCCGTGCTTTAAATTGATTTTCTTTTGGGAAAAAAAATAACGCAAAATTCTATTTGAACTTTAACTGAAAGATGTTTCAAATAGGATCAAAATTAAAATACACTTCTATTTTGGGTTCATATGCGACTCCAGAGTATTCGGCGTGTCACCAGTCATGAACCTCAGGGCACGTCACTGATCTGATTTTGAAAGAAGCACAAACAAAAGGTATCAAGAACCCACCTTGTGAGGAGGACACAACCCGGTAGTCGGTATCACTTGGCTCTGAGATACTTGCTCGGCGCACTTTAACCTTGGCGTGCAAAACAGAATTATTTCAAATATATACAAACTACCCCAGCAGCCAACTCATAAGGATTGAATGAGCATCTTCCATCGTACCCGGGACTTCTTTTTGCGTCCGCGTGAGCCTCGCACCTCCCCCACTGAGAGACTATCGCTGAGCTCCCCGGCTCCACTCGACACGTCTGCGTGACTTTGCTCTAACTCTGCCGGAGGGGACGACTGGACCCGGACAATCAGTTGCTCGACTTTCGGCAGAGCCTGGTGAAAAGAATATTTTCCTCTTTAGACTGCTGCAGATCTTCGCGAGCATCTCAAACTGAAGAACACTTACAGATAACTCGGAAGAAGAGAGCGGGACGCCGTCGAGTTTAAGCTGGAAGAAACCGACATGCGTGAATGGGATTTAAAATCTCACGTTTAAGTCACCAGCATTTTTTTTACCCACTCTGAGGCTGACGGCTTTAGGCGAGAGGTGTCGGACGGTATACGTGCGATGAGTCTTCTGGAAGTACAGCGGGTTGCCCTCCAGGTTCAACTTCATGAAGGGGACATGGGCATGTTAAAATAACGCTCTGCAGCATGACTTGCGTGGATAGATTCACGTGTGCCTCCTCACCGTGTTTAGGCAGTGGAGCAAGGAGAGAGGAGCCAGTTGGGAATGCTCCACCAGGAGATTATAGGCCAGGTCCAAGTGTTGGAGTGATGCCAACTGCTCCACACCTGTTTGAGAGCCAAATGCATTAAGAGAAACGTATCATGTGCGAGTCGATGTGTGCTGTGTACCATTGATAGTCTCCAATTCATTGTTCCTGAGGATGAGCGTGACAAGTTTGACCCTGGCGCTTATGCTAAGTGTTGGCGCCCTCTGCAGGCAGTTGTAGCCGAGGTTCAAATGTTCCAGCTCACTCAAAGGCTGAAAGGACAGAGAAGCAGCATAATCATTACGGTTCAAAAACCAGGAGGCAAACGTGTCTGACCTTTAGAAATTCTGCACACTCCTGAATCTTGTTGTGGCTTAGATCCAAAGACTTCAGGACGTTCAAGAGACTCTAAGATAAGAGTGTAGTGTCAGGGGGGGAAAGATTGATAAGGTAGAATGCTAAATGATTCCTCGGGTCATTAGACTCACTAAAGACTGGTCAAGGCAGACAATGAAGTTGTAGCTGAAGTTGAGGGTGTGGAGCTCCAACCATGGCAGTGCAGAGCTGAGGTCACCGCCGCACAGGGAGAGCAACTCCTGCAGGAACAGGGTCGCAAAAGCGGTGTCACCGAAGCTACAAGTGTCAGATGCAGGAACGGCCATTTTGAGAGCACCTCCAGGGAGCTCAGGCTCTTTGAGCAGATGAAGACCTCCAACTGGGAGTAAACGCCTCGGAGACCCTCAAGACAATGCGGGGGGATGTTCTTCAGCTGGCAAGAGAAATACCAAAGGATGCTTTTTTTTTATCCCCATCTTAATCTACTCAGCATAGCATTCAACATTGAATTGTGGTAAATAAATGTAATAATAATTTTTGTTTATATTTAGTACCTCCAAACACTTTAGAGACTTGAAAGGGAAAACCTTCACCCCAGACTCCAGTCTTGAACTTGATGGGTTGATGAGCTGCATAATGCACGCACATAGTTTTCAAATAACGAATATTCCATTAGTTATTTATTAGTTGACAACTGAAAATCACCTTTAGGGAAATGGTCTTCTGCAGGATGTCGAAGAGGAACTGCAGCTGCAGCAAGGATGCAGTGTCAGCTGGATGGGATGGCAGGGCCAGGAAGCCATGCTGCTGGTTCCTGGACAGCAAGTGTTGCTCAAAGAGTCGGGTGAGTTGCTGCAAGCTCGTCGCTGGCAGGGTCAGCGTGCTGCTGCCTCCCAGCACTAACTCACCTGCATATGGAGGCGGGTGAGATGCCAATATTGTATACATGCACATCTTTATCAATCTGAAATTTGAGGAAAACTTCATTTTTGTTTCAGTCGATCAATTAAAATTAAGATTCTCTGTAATTGTTTTGGTTAGAGTTCATTTATTTTGGTTGTCATGATTTTGCTCTATTTTTGGATTTCTTATTCTGTTTTGTTCTTTTAATCCTGTAAGGGCGGTATGCTAAATGAGTGGTTGGCATTTATGCCTTAACATTCTGACTAAATTAACCCCATATCGAGTTTTTAATTGAATTAGAGGAATAATTGAACTACAAAATTCACATTTAATGCCCCTGTTTATAATATTTCAGACTAGACTGAAAGAGGAGATGAGAATCAAGCAGCACTAACATGAATCCTGTTTAGGGTTGAAGACTCACCATTATTTCGGAGAAGTGTTGCCAAGCTAGTGACAAGAGACGACTGGCCAGTCCCACCGTAAGAACGAGACATGCTTAGCCGGCGTTGTAGCACCTAGCTGCTGTCTAAAGTGACAAGCCTCTGGGTTTTAAATACACCATTACAATCTTAACAAACAAACAGCCATGTGTCAACGACCACCTGTCAGCTGACATTCCGAACTCAGCTAGCTAGCCGGCTAACCTAGCTAAAACACTTCCTGGTCACAAGCTAAAACGTGTCATGCTGACAGGAGATATTCACGCAATTAAAGCCCAACTAGTAACGTAACCGTAACGTGTAGTAACTTGTCACAAATGCAGAATTTTCCTGCGCTGCACGGTACAGTACTCGAAAGTGATGTTTTTCATGGTGTTGACAACTTTGTGTCACGTGACAAGGAAGCGGCTACGGTGGCCGTGACGCACCAAATTTAAATGTCACTAATGGGTTTTATATTACGTATTTAAATTCTGTAACATGACATTGAGCAACATAAAATGTGTGAAAATTTAACTTGAGTTAAAATTTGAATCAACGCTATTTCTGTACTTTTTTTGTTATTTATGTGCATAATTGAAATTCTCATTGTTTTTTGTTGATACTGTGGCATTGATGTATTGATTTAATTTCGTTTATTATTGTATTTGCATTTTCCGGAAGAGTTGAAGTGCACGCATCTACACTTTTTAGTTAAGTAGTGTCACAGAAATATTACTAACGCCTCAAAACTCCTCTCAAGACCAGTTAAAATGTACACAAAAACTACTAAACTATTACCCAATAAGGCAGGATATTGTCATTATAAAGCTTTTATATTAGATACTGTATGGTACTTCTTTCAACTCTGTCACACTTTAATTCAATCCAGTATTTTTTTTCTTTAAATGTGCAGAATATTAAAAAAAAAACTTCTAATTGACATTAAAATACAGTGCAGCACATTCGTATGAATGACTGTTTTGAAACAGTAATTCAATCATTCAAATGCACAATGTCTGCCAATGTTATTTAAATTGGGAATAAAATTCTGCTTTGGTTTTTGATAATCGACAACACAGATTTCTTATCGGGACATGACTATTTTTCCTCTAAAATACCGCAATGCCTGCCATTTTAAATTCTGTAGCCTTGACATTAAGAGGAGAAATGTCTCCCCTGCAAAAGTCAGGTCCAGTTCTCAACGATGAGAATTGTAGGACCCAGCAGACCACCGCACGCACCCCCTTGCTTCACCTGTTCGCGTGCGCACGAGCAGCGCCCCCCCTCGCTCTTCCTCCTTCCCTCTCTCTCTCTCTCTCTCTCTCTCTCTCTCTCTCTCTCTCTCTCTCTCTCTCTCTCCCCCAAACTTGGTAATTCCTTCCACCAGCCCACAATAATGCCACAAAAGCCAAGACAAATCACAATGCTCAAGCTCTACAGCTTGCTGGTCATCACCGCGGCCGTCACCGGCGGCTCTCTGGCCGAGATGGTCTTCCGCTGTCCGGCGTGCACCGCGGAGCGCTTGGCTCTCTGTCCGCAGTTCAACGAGCCTTGCGCAGAAATCGTGCGCGAGCCAGGCTGCGGCTGCTGCCCGGTGTGCGCCCGGCAGGAGGGCGAGACGTGCGGCGTGTACACCCCGAGGTGTGCCGCTGGCTTGCGATGCTACCCGACGCCCGATTCGGAGCTTCCCCTGGAGCAACTGATGCAGGGTATGGGTCTGTGCCGGCACACGGTCGACACCGACACCGCCAGCCTGGAGCACCGGGAGCAGACCAGCGGTCAGTTCAATTATCGGAATCAAATAACGGGAAATATTAGAACACTCATGTGATATATTTCAAAAAATCGCATAAAAGGATAATTGAGGCACTCATGCTTGTTGTTAATTTACATTTTGTTTGACCACAAATGTCCAAAATAACAATCCTCCACTCTTCCACCCAAAGCTGCCTTCAAACTAAGGTAGTGACCAGAATTGTCAAAAACGGCACTCCTTGGATGGCGTTAAAAAAAAAAAAAAAGACTCCCAATGTTGATGTTGATGATTCTTTGAGGGATTGGAGAGAGCTGGGAGACAGCGGGAGGAATGTTGCATTGTTTGGAAAAGCTGGACTTTAGGCTTTGACCTGCAGTAAGCATACACTGGGGTTTACCTAGAAAACGGGCCGACTGTGTGTGCAGGAGGAGTCCAGTGAGGCTCATGTGCTTTGTGTTTGTACAAGGACGGGTCACTGCGAAGAAGAAAAGTAAACAGCCTCATTATTTGGATGATTCCGAGGCCCTCAGTGAAGCTGGACCATTGCAGCTTCACTGCAATGGTCCAGTTCACTGACCAGTTCACGAACAGCGAACCAGTTCACTGGTTCACTGTTCGTGAACGCTTTGCCCCGAAGAAACGTTCATTTCGGAGCCGGCGGCGAGATCGTCATTTTCTCCGTTTCGTTAATCAGAACCTCACACGGTGTTGCTGGGTCAAAGGCCACGGAGCAGTAAGGCCTTACATCATCACTACTGCTGGTTGTTATACAAGAACAATATTAGGATGAATCGTGGAGGAATGTGGAGGAAGTAACAATGTCAAGTACATTTTTGTAGGTGCTCCTGGAAGTGAGAGGCAGAGCGGGAAGAAACAGCAGTACCATCTGAAATAACACGCTTGGCTAACAAGAGCAAGCATTCCTGTCCAGTTGAAGCCTGACAGACTGAAATAGCCCAGAGATAATCCTCCTCAAAAAAATCCACCACCCACCAATGCAGACTTTCTTCAAAAAACCTCGTCGTTCCAACTTCTGCCAATCAAGACGGCAACCGCACGTTTAGTCGCTGTGCCCAGAATCTTCTCGCGCTTGTTCCAAGAAGTAGAATATCTTTTTAGAAGACTTATTTTAAGACAATTGAAACATAACAAATCATTTTAACCGGTCCTCCGTTTCCTATACGCTTGTCCGTCTCAGGTGAGCTGCAGCCGATACCGAGAATCGAACTCCCCCGAGCTTAAAAACGAAGAAGGTAGTCGGTAGTGGAAATTATTTATCACTGTTTTCCAAATTTTATTTTATTTTGTGTAAATGGGATATTATTGCCTTTGATTTTAAGCATTTGGACACTTTAAAATCGATTGTCAAAAATAATGATCGATTACTCTTGATTAATCGTCGCACCTCGAGTTTGCAATCATTTGCTGGCAAGTGAGATGAATTATAGAAGCAGGCATGTGTGTGTGTGTGTGTGTGTGTGTGTGTAAGCATGTCAGAACGTGTCAAAAAGGCGCTCTGAGATAAAAAGGTAAACACATCTGCCTTCTGCAGATTCTACAAAACCAGTTCCAGCACTTTAAGGTTGATGGACAGACAAATATCATTTTTAAATTTTTTAAAAATCCTGATTTATACTCGGAGCCCGTTTTTGAAAACAATATTTGGATATACACTGAAGTGAATGAGCCAGTCCACGCTTGGCTGATCCGAATCTTGACGCTGCACCTCTGGCTTGTGTGCATTCTGGGAATCTGTCATGGATCACTTTTAGAAAGGAACTCATTGTCTGGGGATTAATTAAAGCAGTAGACTGGACAGTTGGCCTGCTCCTCTGTTTAGACTGCTGATCCCGACCGGCCCACCGAGGCCTGACTCCCTCATAAAGGGAAGGAGGGCTCCGGTGGTGTGGTCCTCTGTGCTTGGCTGCATGTACATACAGTGAAAGCGATTGTGCCCTTTGACCCTTTACAAATGGTGCGTTCATGTGTGGGGCTGCAGAGACTTTGGACCTCCATACAGTATGGAAGGTTTTGTCAGAGACAGTTGTTACGTAAGGGCACATTTGAACAAAACAGTTTCTAGCTGGGAAAAAATATATATTTTGGAGCTAAAAATAATACAAATGATAATAAAAATTATTTTATATATTTATTTATAAATGATAAAATGTCAAAAGAGTGGCCATGTGTATCTCAAAGTGATTATGATAATATATAAACTAATAATAAAGAACAACCTTGCTGTTAAGGAAATCAAATCTAAAATGCTTTGACAAGAATGAAAAGTAACTGAAACTACGTTTTACGTTCATTAAATGAACTAAAAGTAGTATATACTTTGTTTTCATCTTTGTCAATCATCAAATAATTCTTGTTTACTGTTACGAAATAGTTAGTGAACTTTTTTTGATCTTGCACTAAACAAACACTCTATATATGGAAAAAAAGTACAACTAATAAAAAAAACTAGTGAAAAGAAAAAAACAAGTGAAACAAAGCATACTGGAAAAAACAAATTTAAAAAAGTCAAAATGAATTAAATTATATTAAAAAAAAATGCAAACAATTATAACCCTGGTGTATCTTTTTAGGGGAGAGAAAAAAATGTGCAAAAAAAATGAGGATTATTGCTTGTGTACATTTTAGCTAGCTTTGCTCTTTCTCATACATGTACCTAACAATCAATAAATATACGACACCATAAATGTATACCCGATCAACTTTCTGACTGTGCATCATCGCTCCTCCCCTTCCAGGTGAGACCTTTGAATTGTTGTCCGAGTCCAGCCTGACCTTAAGTAAGGACACCACTTGGATGGGACCCAAGGAGACGGCGATACGACAACATCGTCAAGAGATCCTGACCAAGATGAAGACCAACAAGGTGGAAGAGCTTAAACCTACACGACCCAGACAGGTGAGCGTTGGAGGGAGGAGGAAAATAAGTCAGTAAATCATGTACTGCTTGGAAAAAATTTCAAAACATTTTGAAGTTACATCAAGTTAAAACTTTCCACTTCACCCGCAATGACTCTGTGCCTCGCTTCGGGTTTTCAGACGCCATGTCAGCAGGAGTTGGACCAGGTTCTGGAGAGGATCTCCAAGATGCCCTTCAGAGATAATCGAGGTCCACTGGAGGACCTCTATGCCCTGCACATCCCGAACTGTGACAAGAGAGGGCAGTATAACCTCAAACAGGTGAATAATAAGCATAATAATGCAGAATTATATATATATATATAAATAAATAAATAAAATAAAAAGAAAATATATATACTAAATATATAAAATAAAAATACATATAAATATATATAAAATATATATACTAAATATATCAAATAAATAGAAAAATAAATAAATATATATATCAAATTTAATTTCTAATATCTCTAATATTTTAAGAAATTCGATTGTTACTGACTCCCCTGTAATGAATGTCGTTTCAGTGCAAGATGTCTCTTTATGGTCAGAGGGGTGAGTGCTGGTGTGTAAGCCCCCACACGGGGCGACCCATCCTAGCAGCCCCCACTGTGCGGGGCAACCCCAACTGCAGCCAGTACCTTCCAGAGCTGGAGCTGGAGATGGCCAACATGGAGCAGATACAATAATAAAACAAACAAAAAAGCTACTGTGAAGCATCTGGGAACAAACAACAATGAATAAGTGAGGTGCAACTTGCAAGCTTCAGAAAGCGCATATTGTTAAACTTAACATGTTAAAAAAAAAAAGATTTATAGATGCAAAGGGTGCTTTGGTTTATTTTATGTCTGTAATGGTGCATTGAGATACTAGTTTATTGTGTTTTGTGACTACATGTAACTCAAAACACTTGATATCATCTTAACCCATTGAAATAAATAAAACACTCTAATAATGTACTTCATGAAAACGTACTGTTATGGAATAATTATACAGAATAAAAATAATTAAATGGACGACTTGTTACTCCTATGTACACTTTGGCCACTTGGGGGCAGTGTAATACAGACATTGAATATACATGGAGCCTCTCTATGGCGTTTTGCATTGTTCGTTAGCATGAAGCTAAACCAACAAAAACAAAAAAAAACAAAAATGTCGAAAAACTGCTGACTCGTATCTCAAAGCAAAACGTAGGCTACTATTTTGAAAATTTGAATCTGGGTTAATAAAAAATAAAACAGGAAATTAAAATCTAACATTCTTGGTGAAGGGTAATATGGCTTTAAAATCATTTTAAAAATAACACATTTAAAATTTGCAATCAAAAGGTCCAAGCTTGCTCTTCCAGAGTACACGTTCTTTAATTAAATAGTGATTTGTCTTACAAAAACCGAGTACATGAACGACACAAGTGATAAATATTTTTACTATGTCCACATCATAGTCAATTTCTTTTATTTGCCACATTGTACGCACGCCTGAATCGATGGACGGGAGCGGGACAGGCTTCAAATTATAAACCCATCAATTGACTTTTGCAAGGCATGATGCATTATCATAAAATAAACACAAAGAAGGTGATGGAACAAAAAAAAAAAAACATCAAATCAAACCCAGGATCAGCAACTCCAGGATTATTTCTCTCCCCGATATGAGAAAATAATGTATCAATACATGAATCAGATAAACTGCTTGGCAGGCTTTGTGATGGTGTAGCGCCATCTCTGATCAAATCGTTCACCATCTATCAATCTCCACCTACCCCAAGCGCCATGCAAATTGCCATGTGGCCAAAGGCACTTAGATTTCCATACGAACTCAGTGACCGTCCGTACACATGCAGCCAGGTGGATTTGCTTCAACTCTGACGCTCCGAAACGAATGCATACATAGCACACCAGGCCTTTACATATCATTTGCATGCAGGTCCCAAAAGATAATCTTTTTTTTGAAGGGCACGGCACAGACACACAAAATACACCACCTGCGCCGCAAATTGGACCTGCTTTTAGCTGGTCTAAGGTCCACTTTCCTTTCTGCCACCACATTTTACTGTAACATATTAATCTATCTTTATAATTCGTGATTATATTTTTGGTATTTTTGCTTGGAAATAGCAACGTATAATTTTGATTGATCGTAGTAAGGGTGGTTGGTGCATATGCAGGATTGTCTCCGAAAATTAGAATATTGCGATAAAGTTTTTTATTTTCTGTAATGCAATTAAAAAAAAATTAAATTTTTGTTTTTTAATTGCATTACAGAAAATAAAGAACTTTATCACAATATTCTAATTTTCTGAGACAGTCCTGTAAGCAAGTACAACAAAAAAAAAACATTAAAAACCCAAAAATAAAGAAATCATGGAAATCATCCCTCTTATGTTTGCTAATGGTGAGCACATCAAGGAGTTATCACGCACACACACACACACGCACACACACAGTCCGTTTAAAACCACAGTTACGGTATGTACAAGCAGTTTGTTTCCCTTTAAAAACCAGAACAGTCCATCACCACCACACAGTGACAAATCAGACTGCGAGTTGGCACTCATCACGTGTGACGGCGAAACTTCCACCTCACTCGTTCCTGTTGCTGCTGCTGTCCAAGTCTTTGCACTGCAAGTCACCGCCGGCGTAGTTTATGCCTGGGATCTTGGCACCGAAGCGATCCACGCACCAACATATCCCCCTCCTGCGGCCGCGGGATGGTTTGCACTGCGGGTTGAGACGTGACGGCTTAACACGTTGCGTTCTCTGCCGAATCGTGATAAGTAAACACCGAGGTGGAAGGATTCCAGTCTACCTGTTTGCGCTTGAAGAAACCTTTTTTGTCGCAGTTGGGGATGTACAAAGATAGAGCCAAGACCCGAGAGGTGTCCTTCATGCTTTGAACGAGGTGATCCAGACGTCTCCTGCAGGGCCCCTACGTAGGAAGCGACACGGTTGCTCGTATTTTTATTTACAATCAACAGTTTACGATTATGCTACCGATTGCGATATGATGAAAGCTGCGGTTTGCCTTTTTTTTTTTTTGTCAGTATGTGAATTAGTAAAGCAGTTCAGGTTTGCACACTGTACGGAAATAAATGAGATTTTTTTTCCTGGAATGCAAACTTTTTTTCTGGATTTTTTTTTCCAACGTGCATTTAGAATAGCAAAATAATATTGAAAAAAAAACTAAAGGTGAAGTGAAAAGATTGCAATTAAAAGCCTGTCGCAGTGAGTGAGTGCCGATTACGTACAAACTGAGGCTCCAATTTCTCCAGGCCGTGCAGAGGGAAGTCCAAGTTGCTATTGGGTCCCACCCTGGCTAGCTGCTTTTTGCGATCCTTAGCCTGCTTCATCGCCTGGGCCTTCCGACTGCTGATGTGATCTCGTCCATAAATGGGCACCTTGGTTTGGGGCATCATGGAATCTGGGAGAGATAACAAGACATCATTGTGAGATGGTCACGTGTCCAGATGAGTCTTTGCTTCTGGTCAAAGTGATTTGTATGTGACAACAGAATTTTAGGATCTGCATAAGAAGGCAGATATGGGAGATTCATTTCTGCAAAATGACTCTGTCCTCTCCTGCACCCACAGACAAATTACTGTGTGAATTTGAATGTGGACACAAGCCAGTGTACACAGGGAAAACATGCGAGCATGGTGAAGAACATTCCACAAAGTAACCACATCAGGCCAGGTTTCCATTGTGTGAAAGGTAATCAAATATCATAGCTAAAAGCTCAGTTGGAAGGATCTGAAAGCATATGTAACCAATAACCATCCATGGAATCTCTATTTTCTCCCCACTAGAACAGGTGTGCATGATCCTATCTTCAAAAAAAGTAAAAATAAATCGTACATACGATATATGATAAATAACTTGGGCCCTACCATCGACCCTTGTGGAACGCCACTCATTGCGTCCATGCAAGTTGATTAGGTTGCCCTCATTTTTACAAATAGAGCTTGTGCTCTTGCTTGATTGCTTCTAAATCTAAATAATAAATAAAACTATGCTTTTCTATGAAGTCATCAAACCTGACTAAAACGTGTTTTGTTCCTTTAAGCCACTGCTGGCTCATTTCCATTGATATGTAGCCTTTCCTCCATTTTATTGGTACATGAATCTATGTGGCTGCTCGCTAAGCTATTAAGCTAACGTAATGAAACAAGGTCACCCCCCCACCACCAAAGCTCTCGCGATGACGATGCTGTAGATCACCGTGATGTCATACATAATGACTTCTTGGAAACGGTTTCCTGCTGACACAGTTATTTTCTCCCCCCCCCCCCCCTCCTTTGGAGGAAAAAAACCAGAAGCAGGATCCGCATTATATGTCCATCAAGTCTTTGCTTGCTAATCCTCACCCAATCTGGCCTGTGCTGACGAATCATGTTGCAAACTTTTGCACGATGATCGTCTTCTTTAAATCGTCACCGTGTAACATCTCATGACATCAGGTGAACTCGATCCAAAGATGACATGCAGACAATGCGCGAAGATCTGAAATATGACATCATCTCGTTTGAACAAGCTAGCAAAATGCGCAGCTTCTGATTGGCTGTTGATTGAGCGAATTGCAAGTTGCACGAAACAGCAAGAAACAAACAAAAGGAGGCGGGAAATTCTTCTGCTTGGGGGGGTGGACTGAATATCTTCACATGTAACGTCATCTATGTTACTTTAAACACCTGGAATCGAATCTTGCTGAATAAAATCGTTTCTCGTATGTCTTGGCCTCGGGCGATGTCACTTCACAAATAAGGCGAGTTCATTTATGCCAGGCAATGAAAAAAATACAGACACAGGCGTAACCAGGTCCCACCTGTAATTTTCTTGTTTCATGTGGGTCAGCACCTGATCCGCACCCCCGCCCCCACCCCACTCACACAAAGCCGACTGATTTATGCCTTTCGGGGTTAAGATGGCAGGTTGATTGGCGCCCATTGTTGGGTTCACTGGGAAATCGGGCATTGGATGTGGTGTCGGGGGGGAATCGGGCAATGGGATATTTGGGGGGGATTTTGAATCATATGTTAGGCTATCTTTAAAGTTTTTTTGACGCGAGCCGCATCGTCGTCATAGTTTCCTTCTGAGGGCCATTATGACTGTCAACAAATGATAACTAGTTTTGAAATCACAGACTAGTAAAAACTGTTCAAATATTTTAAAAAGATGAAGGTAATAAACATTGCTAGAAATACCTATTTTTCAAAAGTGAAGACAATCTGTAATTTTAGTTTTGACAAATGAAATCTATTCACAATTTGTCTTTGCAGGCCACTTAAAATAATGTGGCGGGCCACATCTGCCCCCCGGGCCTTGAGTTTGACACCTATGCTTTAAAAGGTGATTGGAGACAAAGTCTCGCTGGTTCCAAGAGGTCAACACCTCAAGTCACTGGTGGAATTTCGGAAGAGCCATCTTATCATCAGCGTATATTACACATGCGGACTGTGAGAGCAAATTCACATTGTGCCAAAATAAACCCGTTGAACTCAGAGCTTCAGTGATTCACCCAAGACACGCGAGAGTGGCATGAGAAATCATTCAGTCTCACTTCAATTGCCTTACAATTCTTATTTATTATTAACAAATAGGCTATTTATTTTGCTCATCTCTTTGAATGCTTTTCCATTAGAATAGCAATATGGGTTCCTGCCAGTAGACTTCAATTCTTGCCAATTAAGAGTTGATCTATTTTGAAAAACACCACCGTGACGCCACTGGCCTACCTTTGGAAGGCTGCAGCAGTTTGTACAACTTCTCGTTTCTGCAAACGCCGCGGCCGTGCAGGAGGGCGTGCAGAGGCTTCTCCTCGCCGTTTTTGGGAAGGCATCGCAGCCCGCGAGTACACGGCCCCGTGTACACGCCGCAAGACTGGCCGTCCTCGAGCGCGCACGTCAGGCAGCATCCGCAGCCGGGCTCCTTCACGGGTTGACAGCCCACCGGCACCGGCGGGCACATGGAACGGGCCTTCTGGTCGCACGGCTCGCACGGCACGTACGACGCAACGCAGCTTGGGACGAAGAGAAGCACCAGGAGAGCTACACTCGGTAGCATGGTGCAGACGTGGGATGGATGACTGGATATCAACTGAAGAAGCGGCGATGTATCAACGACTGGAGTCCGAGCATCAAGCAGGGGTTTGCGGCTTCCACAGGTGCGCAAAGTTATCACCGCAGACGACCAGTGACGCGACTGATAACCAAGGGAGTCTTCAACTTTGCAGTGGAGAAGAAAAAAAAAAAATGCTTCAATGAGCACGAATAGATCCAGCAGTCTCCTCGTCTTCTGCCTGGCGCCGATTGCGCGCAAAATCTTTCGTGTGCGCGTCTGTTTCCCCCTGCGTCTCTCCTTTCTGCTTCCGTGCCTGCGTGTGAGCAGAATGTGTAATCTGTGGCTGGCGTTGAGCTGTGGCCTTAAAAAAAAAGAAGAAAAAAAAGCCAGAGGCGAAGCCTATGACGATGGGGATGTCAAACAAGGCACGGAGGGGGGAGGCGCACTTGTCAAGCGTGCAGGCTGTGATGCTGATTCTGCAGGGCGGGTACTGGCATGCCTTCAGATAGGAGACGGTGGCTGATGTGACTGAGGACCGACCACTCACCACCCCCCACCCATTGCACTCAAGTTGAACAGGGAATCCAGAGAATATGAAGTAAAGTCAGTGTGATTTTTTTTTTTTTAAAGTGGGGGTGGAATTAAAATTTTTGTAATTTTTTTAATTACATTTGCACATTTTATTTTTAAATTCAATATATAATAAAAATAATTACTTTATCTTGTTGCATTTTTTTATGGGACGATTTTACATCATATTAATGTTAATTTCACAGATTTTTTTTACAGTGTGTCTAGTACGATCTGTGAATCTAATTTGATCCTAATGATTTTTATTATATGCTTCCCTCGCTTCCAGGCAATCCAGAGAATATGAAGAAAAGTCAGTGTGATTTTTAAAAAAAAAGGGGGGGGGGGTGAATACATTTTTTTGTTAATTTTTTTTAAAATTACATTTGTACATTTTTTGTTAATTTTTTAAAAATTCAATATACAATACATAATCACTTTTTTTTCTTGTTACAATTTTTATGGCACAATTTTACAGCATATTAATTTCACAGATTTTTTTGATTTACATTATATGCTTCCCTCGCTTCCTTGTACTCCTCCCAGATGCATTTATTTCCAGGGTGCCTCCTCTGACCAACATCCTGCTCATCGTGAGGCCCCCGGAACAGAAACTGACCTTTCAAAGCTTTTCTTCCTCGCAGCATAGGTCAGGTTTCACATTGCCAGCAGTCTCTCGTCACATGTCCTTTTTAGCAAGTAGAAGAGGAAGTTCATCTTTATTTGGATGCCAATTCGTTCATATAAACGCTTTACAATTGGTGACTCAAAGATTCATGCCTCGTTTCCCGTGTCGTTCAACTGGTTTATCCTTCATCTCAACTCTTTGCCACAACTTGCACCCATGTATGGTAGCATGACTTTTCTCGCTAATGCTCACTCAGCTGAACTCTAACTCGATGTGTGACATCATGCCGCCATGACAGTATTCCTTGCAAATTCGTTGATAAAAACGAAGATGACCGTGGAACAAAAAGAGGATTCTTTTTTTTGTCAAATGAGTCAGAAGCGATTTATTCATTGTGCTCTCATCAAGGTTTTCTCTCCTATTGTTTGGCCGTGTCTATCCGAGGCTCGGCTTTCACGTCCTGACCTACTTTACGATGTGCTAAAAGGACGCTTGCAGCTGCCTTGTGGAAGAGCTCCTGGAGTCAGCTTCAAAAAAAGGACTCAAAAGATTTAACCTGGATTCGTTTGAGATCAAGTTTGAGATTCGAATCTTGATCTTTGAGATGGTGAAATAAAATGCATTAGCCCATGTGGCCTTTTGCATCTCTCAGCACTCCCGATTCACGTCGATGCCACATGGCCCGGCTTACGGCCGATGATGCAGCGTCCTCGCCGCGTGTTTAATGAGCGCCGAATCAATGTGAAATCCAAGTTGAGTGTGAAGTACAGATGGTGCCGGCGCGTTTGCTTCCCACCATGTATGTTAGCATGAAATTCAACGGGAAACCAATGTGTTGCACCTGTTTCGCATGACTAATGCTGGATTAAGCGGAGATTTATTTATTTATTTTTTGCACAGACGCTGTCTATGAAAATGAAATGAAAGCTTCGTGTTTCCAGTTGCTGGTTTGCTTGGTTCTAATGAGGGACAACTGATGGTAATGTATAAGCAAAGCCACCTGCAACTAAGTCTTGAAAATATGACACGTTCCCAGAAGTACATAAGATGACAGATTGTTGCAAATCCTTTCGGAACATCTGCGGGTCCAGATGTTCGATGTTATACACTGCTATTCAAGGAAACCAAAGAATGATTCTAATGGACTTTGAGGGATCTGAATATCCAAGACAACAAAGCTGGGGGGGAAATTTGCATACAGATTTTTTTCTGTTACATACCAATGGGGCTTGTGTGTGTGTGTGTGTGTGTGCATATATATTTTTTTAATGTATATATATATATATACTTTTTAATGTATATATATATATATATATATATATATATGTATTTTTATGTATATATATATATATATGTATTTTTATGTATATATATATACTATGTATTTTTATGTATATATATGTATGTATTTTTATGTATATATATATATATGTGTATTTTTATGTGTATATATATATATATATATATATATATATATATATATATATATATACATACACACAAAAATACCACAAATAATACAATAAAAGCCCAAAATAAAGAAATCATAGAAATCATCCCTCTCATGTTTGCTAAAGTAGAGCACATCAAGGCGTTATCAAAATAATAATAATAATAATTTTTATCATGTACTGAATACGAATCATTATAGCCACTGGATTAACACAAATGTGCAAGATTTTGTCCCAGCATTCCACCAACATCCACGCATTGTGTGTGTCTTATCACAAACATCTTATGTATCCTCCAGGGTGCTGGTGTAACCTTACCAAAGCTTCGGACACTCATAAAATAAATTCTCCAATTTCACAGGTTCTAAATATCATTTGGTTTCTGTTTGGCCCGCAGTCGGTCTCAGAGGAGTCATTCCAACATCCCGCTGTGACCTCCCCGGCCGGCCGGCTTGCCTGAGCAGTTGCTTCTGAGCAAAATAGCGCGCTGAGTGACGACTGCGGTTTCCCACATTCGCATTCCACCTGCAACCTCGTAAGGGTCAGCGCGTCTCCAACGCTATCCGCTCTCACACGACAAAGAGGCGTTAAACGACATCGCAACTGCGTCTAAATTAGACGAGTCACCGTGGAGTGAACCGGAATGGTTTTGCTGGCGACGGATTTTTTGCTGCTGCAAGCCTCCAATCATATAGTAAATGTGTCAAGCGTGATGCTCGTAAAAAGCGCAAGAGCTTATTTCGTCGGCTGGCAACTTGACAACTCAGCAGGAAAAAACCTGCCTGAAATTAAAAGATGGCAATATTACAAATAATTGTCTTTACAATACTTGAAATGTGTGTGTCTATCTTTGTTTACACCTTGTGAGAACATAATTGTTAGCTTTCAGAAGAAAAAAAAAATGGGTGTAAGTCACCTCAGAGTTTTTTTTTTGTCCTCTGTGTCCTTGGGGCTCTCGCATATCAACGCAAAACAAGCGGCCAAAGAAACCGGCTTGGGGACATGACTTGGTTATTTTCCACGAGCTCTGCAGATCTTTATCAGATGTGCTGAGCTCGTCCGTTCCAGATTCTTGGGAGCGGCGATGCCGAGATTACTCCACATGAGAATCGTCATTATACGCACGATGAACGGGGGCTGTTTTTCGTTCTCGGCACGGAGCCACCGCCTTTCCCCACCCCTCCATTTGTCACATTTCAGATCCGAGTCAGCTGGATGGAACGGCTCGTTCCCAGACTTTGTTCTCTGGGAACCGCCGCCAGAACTGCGTGTCTTCCCCGAGACACGAGATACTGCAATGAGAGCGTATTGCCGGGCCAGGGGTGAGTCAGAGGCTGCTCCAGACAATTAAAGGAAGACAAGATAAAGGGACAAGAGTAACGGAGAAGGGGTCTGGTTGTCATTGGACTTGGAGCTACTGGTGCCTGGAGCTGCAAGTCCCCACAGCTCAAGAAATTTCCCCCAAAATCTCAATTACATGACGTGGTCCCCTCCTCGCCTCGCTCACCCCAAAAGTAAATCAAAGCTTTGTCTAAACTGTCACGGCCACGTTAAAGGTTGCCTGACTCACTTGCGGTCAAAAATTCAATCCGACTGAAAGTGACGTCATCACTTCCTGAACAAAAAAACTCATGTTAGCGCTTTAGCATACCACTAGCTAGCGGGTGAGAACTTTGCGGACAAACTTGCAACGTGTAGAGCAGATGGTCGTGTGGGAGGCGGCGAGTTCCTAAACATGCATCGATGGAATTGAGATGATAAAATGCTGTCGATCTAAAATCACCTCCAAATAAAACTTTCAGATTATAGGCTGATTGATGGAATTTATTCCAAGAATCCTTGTGCGTGTCAGATCATGCTAAAGAAGTCCTGCTTCACTTCAACTATCATGCTGTAACTCAAATCAGACGAATAAAAACTGGTCAAATATTAAAAAAGATATTAAAAGTGAAAACAATTTGCAATTCTAGTAATGACACACGAATTTGATGCACAATTTGTCTACGCGGGCCGCATAAAATGATATGGCGGGCCGCATCTGGCCCCCGGGCCTTAAGTTTGACACCTGTGTCATAAAGCGTCAAAGCACACGGGCCATTTGTCTTCTTTCGAGACTGATTCACCATTTGTCATTCGCCAACGGGTGCCACCACCGCAGCCGGTCTTTACATTCTTGTGCTCCTCAGCACTGGCATGTATGCTGCAGGCTAAGACCAAGTCTGTGCTCGTATGACTCAAAGCTCACACGCATCTATCTCTACATTGTCTACTTTGTAAATGTGACTTGTTTTGTATTTTACGGATCATTAAATGCACCGTATTCATTAATAGGTGCAGTATCAATTAACGGGTACATTTAAAAAAAAAGATATTTAATAGATTTAGCAGTATCATGCTAGGTTAGCACCAGTTCAAAACATCGGGTAGTCCTACGTTTTTTACTAGCTTTTTTTTTGCAAGTACACATGGTTGGGAGGCAGATGGTAAAAAAATTGTTTGATCATTAATAGTCAATCCGGTGACCAGTGGTGGCGTTAATACTTTGGCTAATGCTAATGCTAGCTCAGTAACAGTTCAACACTCAACATTGGATCAAGTGCACACCGTTCAAAAGTTTGGGCTCATTTAGAAATGTCCTTATTTTTAAAATAAAATAAATAAGTATATAAATAATAAATAAATAAAATGGCTGTTTTTTCAATTTGGATGACATTAAACTAATTAGGAATACTCTCGACATTGTTAATGCGGTAAATGACTATTTTAGCTGGTTTTGAATTTTTAATATCTACATCAGTGTATCAAGGTCATTCCAGTGTTGTAATGGTCCATTGTGTTTGCTAAAGGTTGATTTGAAAACCCTTGAAAATCCTTGAAAATCCTTGTGCAATTATGTTAGTTTTCATTGAATACACTGGTTCATTATGTTTTCTAATTCTGTTTAGAAGGCTAATGGTTGGTTTGAAAACCCTTGAAAATCCTTGAAAACCCTTGTGCAATTATGTTAGTTTTCATGGAATACACTAAATTGTCTGGGTGACCCCAAACTTTTGAACGATAGTGTAAGGTATCGGGACATACTTTAACAGTTGACGGAAAGAAAATAAATTGTAGCAACATAAAGATTCATGCTGGGGGATTTTTCTTTGCATGGTGGTGCAATAATTCGGGCCGACAGTATTAATATTGATTGATTGATTATTTCTTTATTTCGAACATCCAAAACAAAAAATTAAAAAAATTAAAAAATAACACATAAGTCCATAAAACAAACAAACAAAAAATAAACCAACAAACATAAATAAATAAATTAATTAATAATAATAATACATAAGTAAATAAATCAATAAAGAATGTAATAATATAATATACAGTAAATAAAAAAAATAAAAACATTTGTGAGACAGACTTTGGTTGCGAGTTGACGTGGACATGAAACGGGAAGAAGATGGCTGTTGGCCTTCTTTTGATGGGAGAACAGCTGGAGCATTCATGAAGCTTGCGGATGTCTGTCTGTCTGTCCGTCTGTCTGCTTCTTCCCGGCCAACATGTGGACGTGAGGAAAAGCCAAGTCTAGACTTTCCATTTCCCAATTAGCCCCGACTGCTATCACAAAGAAAACTCCAGGTGCTCAAATGGCAGATACGTTTTTCCACTACTTAGAAATCAATTTTGCTATTGTCTCTCTGCCATCGGCCATTTGAGAGCGTCAATATTTCACTGATATTTAGAAGAATTTTTTTTTGGTCTCACTTCATGCACCTGCGGGCGATTTAAGCTCCGAAAAAAATGGCCGGAGAAACTGGAGTGCAAAGCAAAACAAACGGGTTGATTTTTCCATTTGATAAGCACAAAATGGGAACTTGCCCCTTTGTTTGAGTATTTACAGTCCGGCACAATGTTCAATTGCTCCTCTCAGCTTTTTCCAACATATGGGAAGGTCATGTTTCCACCTTGTGCATATCGCATCAAATCCAAGATGGCAGTTTATTAACTCATTCGGTGCCATTGACGGTTATAGACGTCAAAGATTCGGCAGTTTATTAACTCATTCAATGCCATTGACGGTTATAGACGTCAAAGATATCTTTGGATGAACATGATGATTTATTTATCTTCTTGGCATAACATGAAATTATGTGAAAATGTGAAAAAAAATGATTGTGTTTGGTTGATCTCATGTTCAAAAATAAATCAACATAAAAAAAAAATTAACTGGGTTGGCAGTGACTGAGTTAATATAACTAGTTTTATGGGATGTAATTTTATTTTGATTGAATGCAAAAGAAATAGTTTGGTGTCAGTTTGAAGCAAGGGGGCTTTAGTCACCTCCCAAAAATAAAAATAAAAAAAAAGGCCATGTTATGCTTCGACTTGTTATCGATTATGCAAGTCCTACAAAGATTTATGGGGAGGAGTCCAAAAGTGAGACTGCCTTTATCAAGTTCTGATTATTCTGTTTGGGATTTGGTCGCCATGGATACAATTGTCAGCAGGGCTAATTGACACGTCTTTATTCTTTGTGGTTGTCGCAAAGGCGCAGGTCACATAACTATGATGTCACAAAGATTCTTCTTTACTTCTGGTTTTTGCCTTAGATGACTATTTCTCGTATTATTTTGATCCGTTTTAGGTTTGAATTGTTAAATGTCTTTAATATATGTCTATTTGACTTTTAAAACATCTCACTTGAGCAAATGTTCAAGTGACTTGACAGGTAAGCGTGTTTGTTAAATAGAAATATTGTTAACGCCTTTGTTGGAACTTCCACTGACCTTTTAGCAAGTCATCAGAACCGTGTTGAAAGTTTCCAAGCAAATTTGACAACTATGCTCCAGGTTCGACGGTGCACCAACGGTCAGAGCCATGGATCGAGCACGTTCCGAGCTCCTCTCAGTGTGAGGAACCCGAGGATGGAGTGTTCCAACTTCCCGGTGACCGTGGAGTGCCAGATCTCCTCTCCCACCTGCAGCTACATGATGGAGGAACTTTTAGGGGCCGGGTCGTTTGGCGAGGTGGTCCAGTGCAGGAAGATGTCATCGGGCGAGACGGTGGCTTTGAAGGTGATCAAGGACAGTAGCAAGATGGAGGACGCCAAGGATGAGGTGGGTGTCACAAGGTTAGCCTGACTTGACTGCATGTGACTTGAAATTTGCATTCCAGGAGCGGGTTCTGATCGAGCTGAAGGAACACGGCTCGGACCGGTTCAACATCGTCTGCTGGAATGACTCCTTCACCTTCCAGGGGCAGTTTTGCTTGGAGTTTGAGAAGCTCGACATGAGTTTGCATCAACTTCTCAAGTGGCGCCTCCCGTTGTCGCTGATGGAGATCCGGCCCGTTCTGCAGCAGGTTTGACACTTACAGATATAAACAAATTCTGTTCTGATGCAGGCAGTGATGTCGCTAATCTTTGAAGAAGCAATATAAAAGCAAAGTGTGACGTCGTTGAAACTATTCACGGGGTATGTTCTACCAACGGGTTGGCGTGGCGGCGCAGGAGGCGGGGTTCGGCCACGGTCTTCTTGACATAGCCCCACTGAGATGTCAGATGTTGCTTCCAGTGATGGCGTCCCAGTCCACAGATGCAACAAGTAGATCTTTCCCGGCTGTCTTCTTCACCTCCAACTAAATGGCAGAATGTACCAGGCTACTTCCTGTTTGGTTACTTAGCAACCAGCGACACATGACTTATTGGCCGCGGTGAACGCTGGTCCAAACAAATGCAGTGTGGAAGTAGTAGTAGATTCTATTGATTTGGACCCACACCAAATTTGATGGGTGCTTCCTCAAGCCTTCACTCACAGCAAGAAGTTCTGGCCTGGTTCCTGCCACAGCCAGTGTTAGCTTCACTGAAAACCAGGCATGACGTTTGATCCAGTTTGACCTCCCATCCACTATGTGGCAGCATTGAGCATCACCTTTTGGAGAACCAATCTAAATTTTCCACTTACGTGTGATCTAATATCATCTGATGTTCTAGTTGACAACGGCGCTGCAGTTCCTGAAGAGTGTGGGCATCGTCCATTGCGATCTGAAGCCAGACAACATCATGGTGGTGGACCACTTGCAATTGCCGCTGAAGGTGAAGGTGATCGACTTTGGTTTGGCTCTGCACGCTTCGGAGTTATCGCGTGGAATGACAGTGCAGAGCATGTGGTACCGGTGAGTCCTTTTGGATCCGGGAGTTCTGCTTCAACACACTAAAGTGTGACATCTCTTTTTCCAAGATGCCCCGAGGTGCTGCTCGGACACGAGTGCACGGAAGCCATCGACGTTTGGTCTCTAGGCTGCGTCGCCGTGGAGCTTCTGCTCGGTCGAGCTCTGTTTGCCGGCTCGGATGAGTACAGCATGGTAAGCGTGACACGGCTTCACGAAGAGCTTCGGATCACCAATATAACCATCGACGTCACTTCCACAGCTGTCGCAGATCAGCACCACACTCGGAAAACTACCGGCCAGCCTCCTTGACGCCGGAATATTCACTTCCTGCTTCTTCCGCAAGAAAGCCAAGAAATGGAGGTTGAAGGTAGCTCCTATGATGTTCTTGCTCAACTTTGGTGCTCCGATTTTGACACGAGTGTTTCCCGGGTTCAGAACAGAGCGGAAATGGTCACAACGTACGACGGAACTCAATCTTTGAACAAACTGTCAGATCTGCTGGAGGTTCGTTCATCCCCACCGTGCGTTTTTACAGCTTCAGGTTGAGAGTAACGTTTTTCCTTCTTAGGTTCATTTCGTGCGACCTATCAACTGCAGCGACGAGGACTGGCGGGCCATGCAGTGCGACCTGGAGAGCTTCGTGAACGTTGTCGCCACAATGCTTCAGATGGACCCGAGCAAAAGGTCTAGGCCGTGCCAAATTCTGGAGCACCCCTTTGTGACCATGAGCCACTTTGATGGAAAATTCCCAAACAGTGCTTAGTAAGAGCAACCGTGTTTCTCGTGTTTCTCCGCGACAATGTCCGACTTCCCGCTTGCTTCTCCTCCAGCGTCAAACTCTGGCGTGACTGCATGGAGATGGGTCGAACGTGTCAGAATAAAGACCTTTGGAGCACGTCGAGCTTCACCTGTGGGGATCACGCTACCGGGCCCAGGATGTTGGACCAGTCGGTCATCACCATCAGCAGCCTCGGTTCCTTACCGAAAACCAATGTTGGGTTCGGGAAAAGGAAACGAGATGAGGATGATGACGAAACCGTCAGCTAGTAGGTGGTCACGTTGGCAAAAAAGTCATCTTTGAGATAAAAACATTTGGATGCTTACAGTGCGTCATCTGCAAGTAAGAGAAGCAGCAGGGAGGCAGAAGTCTTCTACATGTCCTCAATTGACAGCTCCAGGAAGGGCGGAGGGGAAATGAAACACCCGGCGCATAAACGTAAGCTTGTTTTGGTCTGACGCCAGAGCGGGAAACTTTTTGGATAACCAATCAAACTTTTCCTCTTTCTCAGGATTTCTCCACTTGGAATGCGGCGATGCCACAATTCAGTGGAAGAACAACAGGGCGTCCACGCAGGCTGCAAAAGAACCCGAGGGGACGATCTGTGAATTGTAATTATTATTCATTTTTTTTAAATTGTGATTTTTTTTATTTATTTTTTTCCCAATCATGTTTGCTGTGAAGTGAAGTATATTTTATGTATTTTTTTCTTATTGATTGCTGTGAAGTGAAGTATATTTTATGTATTTTTTTCTTATTTGGATATTTTTTTATTTAGTATTTCCCCCTCATCATGTTTGCTGTTAAGTTTAGTATATTTTACGTATTTATTTTTTTTTTTAATTGAGATATTATATTTTTAATTTATTTTTTTCCCCCATCACTTTTGCCGTGAAGTGTATTTTATGATGGTCGGTCTCTCACTTTCCATTTTCAAATGTTTTTTTTATTTATCAGATCCTAGAAATATCTGCTTAGATTGAGGCTCATGTTTCCAGTATCAATTTTATTCATTTATTTTTGTATCTCAATTCTACAGTGTTCATTTTGGTCTTGTACAGGAATTTTAAATGTTTATATTTTTCTATCGAGCTACGCTTTCAAATTGTTTGGAATGCTTAAAAAAATGTATAGCTGTTAAAATAGATCTATTATCCAATATAAAGAGGTGTATTTTTTAATGAACCTTTTTCATGTCATCCTGGAAGCTTGTGAAGGCAAACAGAAGGGAGACAAAAAAAAAATTGATCATTGGATCATTTGGATTACGCTTGTGAATTGCTTACTCAATAAAATTACAGTATATCACACACAATCTCTTAGTCGTTAATGAACTACAAATAAATTAAAAATGGCGGGGGGGGGGATTCAGGGACTTCTGGAAATTTGAGAATTTGTTTCATTACTGTGACGTGCTAGGGCGATAGGCAGAGAAGGTCCTACCTGGACAGAGAACGAAGCAAACACGAGCAGGTGCTGGTCAGGTGTAGCCAAATCTCAAAGCCGGAAGTCACACGCGAGTCGAGCAACAGGTAAACAGGCTCGGTCGGCAACGTGGGTCACTTAAAGGGGAGGGGCAGGAAAGAAGCGCTGTCCAGGGTGCTGCTCATGCAAATGCATTATAATTACAATTTACGCGATGATGTTCATCCATACATTACATCTTTTTATATTTAACTCAATATGATTTGAGATGTTTTTTTTTACAAGCACAGAATAAACATCCATTGTATTTTGACTTTTTTTTTTAAATTCCTTAGAAATGTAAGAACTGGTTAAATTTGACCAGAAAATTGTATTGTGCAAGACTGTCAGTGTGAAGTTGATTTTTGCGTGTATGGAAAGTAGCAACACATCAGCTGCAAGTCTTTCCAGTGCTGCTGAGTAATTTATTTGCAGCAGGTGTCCTCCATCAAGCCAAAAGCGCCGACTAGACGGCGCCCCCAATTGGAGACCAAAACAAATAACGACACACATGCATATACAGACATGTAACAGACTTGTATTGCTTTAATGTGTTTTTTTTGTTTGTTTTTTTTTTATCCTCCTTTAGGTAAGCCGTAATGATAAAAATGAAGATGATAAGCGCAAACACAATCCGAGTGTCTTTTTTCACATTAATACAGCTGAAATGACTTTATGGACGCTTTCTAGGACTTTTATAAAAATGATTTGTTGGATAGGAGCCAACTGCACGGCTCTGTTTCCTTAGAACACAATGGAACAAGATGTCTGTCTGGGGGGAAACAAATAAAAATAAGAAAAATAAATGAGTGGCGTCCGGGAGGTCTGATGATGAAGCCTTGGAAGAGCATTTTGCATGTTGCTTCTCTGCTGCTCTGTCAAGTTAAGTGCTTCATGTACGCAGCAGGCATCTTTTTTTTTTTTTTTTTCTTTCCCCTCCGGGCATATGTTTAAAAGAAGACGTCAAAAAATGTCTCAGTGCATAAACGTAAAGCTCCCTGTGTAATATTTTGCATGTAAAATGGAAGCAAGACGAAAAAAAAGCAGCTCGTGTGACTCTTTGGCAAAAATCATAACTGTCATGGGCACACAGTTTTTGTATTGCATTTGAGCTTGGCCTCTTTTTCCCTTGCACATCTTTTTTTTTTTTTTAAATCTGTAATGTTCTATCAACTACAATCTGTTCTAAATTATTTTCCCATCAGCAAACTCGTTCGGTCCATGCAAGTCCGCTACACGGCTTTTTTTTTTTTTTTTTTTTTTTTTGCCAAGATGACAAACGAGACGAGCCGAAACAAATACAAAGAAATGTACACCATATATTCAAACATGTCAAAATCCGCAGACTTTGAAATCATTAGCCAAAATAAGTAGATTTTTTTTTCCTGAACCCATTTCTTTATCTAGACTGTACAATATATGCATAATGAGTACTCATGAGGGACCAAAGCAACAAAAATAAATACTTTTCGCTAAGTCACCTTTCAAAGTAGTTCATCTATGTACATATGTAAGCTATCCTCTCGCGCTTGTGCAACTGCGCACAGTGTGAATACTCCCGTTGTGTTTTTTTTCTCCGCTAAAAATATCCAAACGTGTTTCGTGACAGCACAGTGGGGAACGAAAGGGAGACAAGTCCATCGGGCCAACAATTAAAAATAAAAATATAGCGTATCACCATCGTTTGACTACTTCAAAAATGGGTTGTCTATATTTCGTTGAGGGCATGAGCAAAAAAATTCTACTTCATGCGGTTTTTCCACGAGTCAGATGGCCTCGATGTCTACGAGGTCTTCGAATTTTTTCGTCGCCTCGAAGGAGAAAGAGCATGCAGGAGGAACAGTGCATAGGTCCGGGTTCGGCGTCCTGGAGGGGCTTTCCGGAATCATTCCGTGACGAGCGTCCTACCCTGTGGACAATCTGTCAAAGTCACCAGTCAAGCGTCTTGCACGAAAAAGGGAGGGGTGGGGAGTTGAGGGTGTGGTCGGTGAAAATGCACGGAACTTGATGTGTGTGCCGTTTTTCTTTTTTTTGGAGGGGGGGGGGGGGTTCTGGTCTGCAATGTGCAGTTTAGATCAGTCGCCGTTCACCGAAGAGCCCTTTCAAACACACAGCAGAACCAGAAAAGTTCACGCTAAGAAGTCCACAAAGCCGCGTGGAAGGTAGAAGAACCGAGCTTAAAGGTCAAGCTAACATGCATAAGGTCTTCAGACAATATTTTGCCAAAAGCCATCAAGGCCAACATTTTTTTTTTCTTTTTTCCTGAAGACAATGTCAAGAAGAAACGACTTCTTTTCTTTTTTTTTTTGTGTGTCCATCGGTACATCTTTTAAAGACGGAAAGAATAAGAATGGCTTCATCGCTACATCATTCTCGCGCTTGTATTGCGTCTACCTTTGGTAAATCAATCGAGAAAAACGTGAAAACACCCTGAAACATCCGAGCCTCGCGTATCTTCACACCCAACTTCCCTGGTTTCATTCGCTCTCGTGTCCGCGTTTCAGTCAAGCGGCCTCCGCGTTTGTCACATTTGCACGCTCACATTGGCACATCCTCGCACAAGTTCATAAAACCTCTCGCAAAAAAAAAAAAAAAAAAAAGAAAAAAAGACGCTTCCAACACACCAAACCGGAAAGGCAGAAAGTACAGATATATAAATTAATTAAATTAAAAAAAAGAAGAGGAGATCGTCGAATCCCAGAGACAAAAAGACACCAAAATGATGGATTTTCAAAATGGCCGCCATCCGGGCGTGTGTTTCACCGCCTCATCATTTTGGAGACAAAGCTGACGATAGCCGAGGCCGGCTGATCAGGGTCCAGCTCGGCAAACAGGTGGCTGACATTGTCTGTTGTGCTTCCTTGTTTCCTCGCCACGAAGCCAAAAAGCCTGAGAGAAAACACACGTCTACATTTTTGCTTGTGCACAAAATGGACGCCAGTCACGAGAACGCTGAGAATACTTACTTTAGTGAGCAGCCACTCTCTTGGCCCCACCTGTGCAAATAAATGACTGAATTACTCTCCCAAGCCAAATTCTTTTGCAACATTTTCCATTTAAAAAAAATAATAAAAAATTGCGCCTCTGTATGTAATTGGGAAATAGCGAGTTAGCAAATTAGCCTGGCTTGATTACAATTGATTACGGCTCGCGCTGTAGCTACTGGCTAACACTCAAAAATGTAAAAATGTTCTTTTTAGTTTCAAAAAATATAAACCAATATTATTATTGACCTTTAGATTATTTTTTAGATTTGTTATTATCATTACATATATGATTTATGATGATTTTTGATGATTATATATATATATATATATAAATTAATTTATATTTATTTATTTATATTTATATTTATATTATTTATTTTACTTCATTTATTAGTAGCGTAATTTTTCCCGTGGTACTAAATAAGATTTTCTGAATTGCAATCTACAAATGTAGACATTTTACTATTGTGACGGCACGTCAATTTGATTGACGTTGCTATGAGGTCATACCTTCTGTCCTGTGGGTCGACGTCACAGTAGGTTATGGTGCTTAGTGGATAATGCCGCCTGAAGAAAATCCTGCAGAAAGGAAAAACGTTGGCTTTTCTATTTTTGCAAATATTTGCAGACTTCCTACACTTACTTCCTGTGACTGTCTGTGAGCATGATCCCCTGCGAGGACACTTTACAGTGGACGACGGTAGCGGCGGGCAGAGGATTGGTCGCCAGCGTCTGACTGATGGCCTTGGCGATGGCTTGAGGGCCGGTCAAGGACTCCATGTCCACAGAGTTGATGTAGAGCACGTTGGACGCTGGAAGCCAAAAAAGCGGAGCTCACCGTCAGCTTATCTGCTGCAAGCCAACAGGCGCTAGCGCCAAAAATGGAAGCGGTGCGGTAATTACCGTGAGCCTCCTCCGGAACCTTCTGAACTGTAAAGTAGAGGTGACACTGTGAGACAAGGTGGATGACCATATCGATGGAGCTCCACCTTCCCTCATTCTGTTTATACCCGAAAGGAGGAGGTTACCTGTTCCTTGTTTCAAAAGCTCCACGACGGGGTCGGTAGGCGTGGCCAGCTCCAGCGCTTCTTCGTTCGGGTCTGGACAAGGCGAGCACACTTGAAGCATCTCATGCAGCTGAGGAAAGATTATTTATGTCTGCAATTTTACCTTTGGTGGGGATCATGAGCTTGCAGGGCAGCGCCAAAGGGGTCATGGAGTGTTGGTAAACCAGCGCAGAGAGACAACCTGGGGTGGAAGCGCGTGTGAGTCGGGTCCGTGGCGAGACGCTAAAGTCGCTACGGGGGAACTCACCAAAGTAAGGCTCATTGGGACAACCCTTCAGACGGACACCTTTGGGGCTCGTCTCAATCAGGAAATGTCTCACCAGCTCGGTGGTCAGATCAGCAGCTAGATGTACAAGACAGCATGTTAAAGCTCTGCGCTATGTTTGTACCGGGATTTATTTATTTATTATTTTATTTATTTATTTACCTGTATTTATATTTATTTATTTATTTGTATGTTAATTAAGTTATTTATTTGAAATTATGTAATTCATTCATTTATCTTATTTAAATTAATTATATAAATTTGTATTTATTTATTCATTTAATCGTTCGTTCGTTCGTTCGTTCGTTCATTCAGGAAGCCAGATTGTACCTTTTTTGCTTTGTTGTACCGTCGGTGGTGGGCAGGCCACCTTCAAGGCAAGACCGTAAGCCCCACGGAAGGAGTGGCTGTCCCTGATGACGAAGGCGCCGGGCTCGCGGTCCTTCAGCACGTTAATGGCTGAAAGGAAAAAAAAAACGAGAGTCAAGTCTGTGACACGGCACTGACGGGAATGCGCGCAGAACTCCCGGTGTCACCTTGATCTCGGGAGATGTCGGGTTTGTACCAGAACTTGGATGTGTCTTGGACAAACTTAACGTTCATCTTGATGTCCGGATAACCATCTGTTGTTGACAAAAGTGAAATTATGATCATTGTCAGGGACAAAGAAAAAAAAAAACACTGTGTCTCACCATAGATGGACTTGGACGTGTCTGGGTAAGTCCCGGCCAAGTTGGACCCAGCCTCGGCCGCTAGGTTCTTGCCGTCCGTCCTGTCTGCGTCCCCGCTGCTTGCGTGCCTCTTCACCGGCAGCTGAGGGGAGACGGGGAAGGCGGGCGTGGACGGAGGCTGAGCTTGACGAGACGTGGCCCCCAATTCATCTGGGGTACCGTGGCCCCCCGCCGCCGTTCGCCGGCCTATCAGGGGGCTGGCGGGCGGCACGCTCGAACCGCTTGTTTTGGGGTTTCGCCCGATTAACGGACTGGATGGGATGCTGCCGCCGGCTGGAGGGGTGCGTCTGACCGTCGCAGGACTGGCTTGGCCGAGGCGTCTTTGGAGGGCGGGGCTCGGGGGGGTGTTGGTGGCCACTGTGCGGTGGAGGGTGTTGGGGCTGCCGGGGACGGTGTGGACGCCCATGATGTTGACCTGGGAGCCATCAGGGGAGGCGTGCGTGTGCGGGTAAAATGCTGCTGTGCTGTGGTCCGGTGAGCCGTATCTCCTTTTGATGGAGAAAAACAACAAGAAGATTGGATGGCTACACAGATGAATACAAATATATCAACATAAAAAATAAACACCACAAGTCATCCCCATCCATCCCTCAGCCTATTATTTATATTGATTAAATATATGAATTGAAGAATGAATGTGTATTTGTGGCCAGATTTGAATCATTCATAGTTCAGGAAGATTTTATGATGTTCTTGTATCTGTTTTCAAATCAGAGGCTTGGACATTTCTGCTACTTTCTGCATGTGAGTTTTACGTCGATACGCACCCGTCGGGGCTGTGGACAGGACTTCCGGAGATCAGTGGAGCGCTGAATTGTTGTGCTCTAAATTCCACAAAACCACGATTCTCTGCATTGGATGAAAAATGTATTAATTCGTGTACAAAAAAAAAAAATGAACAATGTGATTACCGTATTTGCCGGTGTACAGGTCGACTCGGTGTATAAGTCGACCCCCTAAAATTCGACGGAAATTTACGATTTTATGATATATCCTTTGTATAAGTCGAGCTCAATTGTTGCATTATATTAAACTTCAAAATTCAATATGCGAAATTTATTGACGAAATGTGTTCAAATTCCGGGAGGCCGTGCGCATGCGGCTGTTTATAAGCACCGCGCAGGAGATCGCGGCCGGCGAGCTCGCGCACGCCGCCCGGCACCAACGGGAGGTCGGAAATAGCTCCAAGCCGAGCGGATCGGCACTTTATAAGCACCGCGGAGGAGATCGCGGCCGGCGAGCTCGCGCACGCCGCCCGGCACCAACGGGAGGTCGGAAATAGCTCCAAGCCGAGCGGATCGGCACTTTATAAGCACCGCGGAGGAGATCGCGGCCGGCGAGCTCGCGCACGCCGCCCGGCACCAACGGGAGGTCGGAAATAGCTCCAAGCCGAGCGGATCGGCACTTTATAAGCACCGCGCAGGAGATCGCGACCGGCGAGCTCGCGCACGCCGCCCGGCACCAACGGGAGGTCGGAAATAGCTCCAAGCCGAGCGGATCGGCACTTTATAAGCACCGCGCAGGAGATCGCGGCCGGCGAGCTCGCGCACGCCGCCCGGCACCAACGGGAGGTCGGAAATAGCTCCAAGCCGAGCGGATCGGCACTTTATAAGCACCGCGCAGGAGATCGCGGCCGGCGAGCTCGCGCACGCCGCCCGGCACCAACGGGAGGTCGGAAATAGCTCCAAGCCGAGCGGATCGGCACTTTATAAGCACCGCGCAGGAGATCGCGGCGCCTCATTGGACTTCCAGCGGGCCGCGCACTCGCGCACACCGCACGGTTCAAATTTTCTAAGTGCAACGCACAATGAGATGCATGAGAAACGGCCTTGGTTACCATCACATTTGAAGCGATGAATACGAAGTTAAATTTTATGACTCGGTGTATAAGTCGAGGTCGATTTTTTTCGGTCGATTTTGGATCGAAAAAGGTCGACCAATACACCGGCAAATACGGTAATAGTTTTGCACAAGACACAAATCACATTCTAAGAAGAAAAACTGGGGGAAAACAAAATAACTTTACCTTGTTCTCCATGACTGGAAGCAGAGTCTGATTAGGGGAAAGTAACACAAGGAACCATTTAGAAAACACAAGTCGATGCACAAAAGCAAGGAATAATAAAAAAAGCCCATTAGCTGAGGAGAAGCAGTAACTATTTTAAACACCAGAGGGCAGCAGAGATGCAGAATACTTGCGAAATGCTCTGAAACTTTTACCAAAGCCAACTTTGCCTTACCTGCTGCACATTTTTGATTTATTCCTGCTGCTGGCATCCAGCCTGCTGGCGAACGAGCTGCAGAGAGACACAAAGAGCAAAGTTACAGGTATCTTCTGTCAAAACACTTTTACTCAAGTAGGTGCTTTGTACATTTGCGTGTTCCTTTTACATAATCCCAAATGTATGCAAATCCCGTGAAGGTAACCAAAACTGTTCAGCATCTCGAAAGCTCATCTCCAAGTAGGACTGAGAAGATGACTGCGACGGTGCAAGTACGTGTCTCCATCTTGCTCCTCCAGGCGTGGTGCACCACTCTGGGCAAATACGTCTACGTGAACGAGCGCATGACATGGGACGACGCTCAGAGTTACTGCCGTGAGTTTCACACAGATCTGGCTCCGGTTGTGAACCGCGAGGAAATCAGGAAACTGCGTGAAATCAGCGGCGACGTGTTTAGTTTCTGGACGGGACTGGTGAGGAATGATGGAGATGAATGGATGTGGTCAGGGGGCGGCGCGGCATGGGAAATTCTCTGGGGAACCGGGCAGCCGAATGGTCTTCAAATAGAAGACGCCGGCTTGATGATCAACTATTGGATTCACGACGCAAAGCGAGACGCACAGAATCCCTTTTTTTGCTTCGATGCCATTGTCGTAAGGGAGGAAGCGTGCTGGGAGGAAGCTTTGGGGCACTGCCGGGAGCGACATAGCGACTTGGCCAGCGTGACATCACATACAGAGATGCTTTTGATCCAGAAACAGCTGGAGAAGAATCTCTCGACCGAGCATGTCTGGCTGGGTCTGCGTTTCTTCCCAGGGGGCTGGCGCTGGGTGGACAAGGAGCGCTTGACATACGAGGCCTGGAATGAGCACGGCAGACCTTCATGTCCAGCAGCAAGACAGAAGTGTGGAAGCTTCAAGGTGACGGGATGGAGGCCAAGCGAAGGTGGAATTTTGGGAACCAATAACACGCTAGTTGGGGTTAGCTTGGGGGAAAGTGATTTGGGGGAAGGATCCGTGTGGGAGGCTCACGACTGTGAGCAGAAGCTTTATTTTGTTTGCTACTAAAATTGCTGACTAAGTAAGTAGCTCGAGGCTAATTATACGTTATGTACGTTTGACCTGTTTGACTGTTATTGTGTGTTTACGTTTGAAATATGTCAAATTGGCTTTTAATAAAAGTGCTGCTGTCTTTGCTACTTGTCTTTTTCTCAGTATTATTTTTTTTTGCAATAAGAGAGAAAAAAGAACGAAAGATAGCTAGCTAGACAGACAGAGACAGACAGACAGCTCGACAGACATATATATATATATATAGAGAGAGAGAGAGAGAGAGAGAGAGAGAGAAAAAGAGAGAGAGAGAAAGAATGAGAGCTAACTAGGTAGCTAGATAGCTAGATAGCTATAGATAGCTATAGATAGATAGATAGATAGATAGATAGATAGATAGATAGATAGATAGATAGATAGATAGATAGATAGATAGATAGATAGATAGATAGATAGATACTCTTTTGATCCCCAGGAGGGAAAATGTCTGAAGGTAATTCTCACCATAGCCTCCCAAAGCAGGAGCGTTGCCGACAAGCCTATCAATATCGTTGTCCTCAAATGCTTCCCGGTAGCTGTGCACGGTGCCCTGACAGAAAAAAAGAGTCAAGCAATTAAAATTTGAAAAAAAAAAAAAAAAATGCATACTGAATAATCATGAATGATTTTTGTCTGCTAAGCTTTGAAATTGATCAATGTACCTCTCTGGGTCTTTCTCCCGCATTGTGGGGCAGAGTGTTGCTGAAATCTGTTGCTGGCCTGTTGTCATGGCCACTATGGTACTGACCCTCGCTGGTGGTCCGACGCCGACCCGTACCTTGGCTCACTTCCGGGGTCATTCCCCTGGAGCGCACCCCTGAAACCCCCCGCACACAATATTAAATAACGTGCGCAACCAGAACCGCTGATTATAAAAACAATTTGGAAGCAATGTTCATCAAATGAGGTGTGAGGAAAAAAGAAAAATGGAAGCAACTCAAAGTGAGTGGCGGTGGACAAACCAGAGAAGGAATAGGAGCGATGGCGGTCAGATTGTTGCGGTGTTATGCTTTCACTGATGCCTTGGATACGAGCGTTGTACTCTGATGCCGGGGGGGCGGGAAGTCGGGGTGGTGGATAGTGGACAGGAAGGAAGGAAGGAAGGTAGAGGAGGAACAAGGTGAGAAGACGTGCAGAGGAAGAAGCAATGGTGGGAAAGGGGTTGTCCGACCAGCGTGCCATTCAACAGAAACAGAATAAAATAAAAAAAGTAACTGACTGAAAAGGAAATGTTCAACAGAAATGAGCGAAACAAGATTTAAAAGGTGTATGTGCAACTTGAATCCACCAGGAGGCAGCGTTGAGCTTCCATTCACATTACCTTAACATGAACTCGTGAAAACTGGGACCTCCAAAACCGCTCCGCTATTATTACCTCACACTCGCAGGCTTGATTTTTTTTTATTTTCATTTTAGCTTCGGAGCTAATTATACGTCTACGTCTCATTCCTCCGGTGTAACCGGATCTGCTATAATCTGCTCCACCACGTGCTGCTCGTAGTCCCACATGGGGAACTTGAGGTGGAACTTTACAGATTAAACTCTGACTCCAGTGAGACATTTAAAACACAGAGCTTCGTATCGGTGACGTGATTACGTTACAGTTTGGCCTTACCGGCAATGCGGTGAGCTACCAGGCCCTCCAGGTTCAACGCCCCCTCCTCGGCATCCTGCTCTCGAGCCAGAGAGGAAGAGGAGGTGTCCTTAGGTTGAGGGGTGAGAGCGGGAAGCGGGGAGGACGACTCGCTGCAGCCCGGAAAGGGAGACGACCCCTGTAGGTCCGGAGAGTGACACACCGTCGTTCCCGCCATGTACGTGTTGACGGGTTTGAACGGCGGGTGGACGTTTGGATCCGGGGGGAACTGGTGCTGTGCTGGACGTGTGTGCGCGTAGGGCTCGGGCGTGTGTGTCGGGGTGTTGTTCTGATTTTGCAAAGCGGGGATGGGCCTTTGAGGGGAGTGTACCGGAGACTCCAAAAGGGGGCTCTGGTTAGCAAAAGTTCTCCCGGTCGCGCGTAGCGGCTGATGGAACGTATTGTTGAATGACCCCGAGGAGCTGTAGCCGTGGATGGCCGAGTCGGCTTGGTACGATGGCCTGGTGAGTGTCTGGGAGAAGGGCACGGGGGATGAACTGAGGGTGTGTTCCCCAGGGGGGGCGCTGTTTGACTTGGACATGTGCGAGTTAATGGGGTCCAGGTCGAGCATGAGCATGTTGAGCGCTTCGATGGATTGCTCGATGTCCCGTTGAGACGCCGAGGAGGGAAAATGCGGCAAGCTATGTGTGGACTGGAGGGGCGGGCCGAAAGGATCGTCGGGGAGGCTGTACTGGTGCCAAGCGCTCAGTCCCCTTTGAACAGCGTCCCGGCTACTGGTGCTCCTCTCGGGGGCCCTGGGCATTCGTTTGGGGTTGGACTCGGGACTGCTCGTCGGCTGGTTCCCGAAGGACTGCGAGCGATACATTCCGCTTTCGTTCTGGAAATTGTTATAGCCCCCCGACGGCGAAGCGGAGGCGCTGCGCTCCTGCATGGTAACGGCCGTTTGTATTCCGTGCACCGGCATCTCGGTCAACTTATCAGCTCGTTCGAGGTAGGGGCCGTCGGTTTGACTTCTGACGGGGGCTTGCGACTGGTAGTAGAGGTCACCTGGGGTGGCTTGACCCTCTAAGGACGAGAGTGTGCCCAAACTGTCCACGCTGTTGCCCTCTTGGCTATTAGGAAGCTCGTCATCAAGAATATCGGTCTCGCGCTCTTCTGCCGAAGGGGCGGCAATTAGTCTGGGGTGACCCCCGTTGACATGCACCTGCGCAGGGACCAGGTGGCGGACGCCGCCTCCCGGACTGGTCGAAGTGGACAAATAAGCTTGCCGCTGATGAACAGGCGCCTCAAGTCCGCTCAGAAGCTGATCGAGTTCTCGTTTCTCCTGGGGGCTGAGGGACGGGCGGCCGAGCGCCGGGTTGCCCTGGCTGGATCCCACCTGCAGGGACTGACTGTGTTCCTCGGTGCGGTCTGTCTTGACGGAGGCGGTGGAGTTTCCCGAGTCGCTGCTCACAGATAGAGTGTGGTCGACGGCGGGGAGAGAGGCGTGGCCTATTACAGGAAGAGTTTGCTCCGACGGTTGAAGGGGATGGTTTGGGTGTTGCGAAGCGTTCTCCGGGGCGCTCAAGGGGTCTCCGTGGACTGGGAGACCGTTGATGGTGACCACTCCTCCCTCCAGGGAGTTTTTCTTTCGGATCTGCGCATACAGGCTTCCGTCAAGTGGACCTTGACTGTGAACAACATCTGAAAGAAAGAAAAAGAGGGATCAAACCTAAAACTAGTGCACCACCGCTCAACTTGCGAAGGAGTCAATAACCCTCCGTACAAGCACAGGGAAACTCGGGAAGGCTTTTTTTAAAAGCTTAGCCCAGCAACCAGCAACACCGGCCCCACGCGCTATTAATAGACACTTTACAAGGCTAAAGGCGGGGCTAGCATTGCGTCACTGAGGAAAGCAGGGTGGACATTGACCAACAAACACAACGTCGACAAAATGCTGTCTCCAACTATCCTTCGGCTTGGCCGTGAAGTTTGTCAGTAGAACTTCTGGTATGGGCCAAAGACGCACCGCAAAGTCAATGTGGTGGTGGTACACATGGAAAGAACAGCTGACCTCAAAGCGCTGTTCAAATCCAAACTCTCACACTTAAACCTCATCCACATTCCCAAGTAGTCTCCACAAAGCCACGACAAGTACGCCGACAACAGCTGACCACGATATGCTGGATGGGGTTCTTTCAAAACAGGAAGCAAGAAATACAACTCGCTTCATAAATTAAGAAATGGAACCACCAAAAAAAATCCTCCTCACCTGCAGATGTAATTTTCCTTGGTTCTCCTAAAAACCTGTCCAAATAATCTTTTACTTGCACATAATTGACGCGAGAACCTTCTCCTGTTGCTCCCCTCTCTGTGTCCTCCCATCACTAGAAATGTGTTTGACGCCAGTGAGGCGGGGCTACACCAACATTTGATTCTTCCCAGCAGCAGGGGAGTGGCTACACTTTGGATAGAACTCCCAGATGGTGGCGGATGGAGCCCTTCCTTCAAAGCCACCTTGAATGTCCATAGTCTTCATTTCTAATCAACTTTAGGTTGGTGCAGTTCATTGTAGAATCAGAAAAACAAACAAACTCAATGCGCCAAACAACTCCAGGAACAGGAAAAACTCTCTCTCTCTCTCTCTCTCTCCACTGAAATTAATTGAAATAACATTAATCTGCTCCAGGCCCAACATTGCATTGAATTAAGCTAATTAATTAATTATTCAAACCTGCTAAAATGTAATGATAAAAATATTATTCCAAAAATATTGTTACAATTTCACCCTATATGTGCTGCATCACCGTTTGTGTTCAAATAGTATCTTAACTTTGAACACCATCGCAAATTTGGATTGTTTTAAATACACAAGATGTCAAAATTTGCTGGAATTATCTTGGGCTCTTATCTTGGATTTTTGCTTGCAAATAAAAAATATAAAAAAATCATCCAAGCGATGGCTCACAATCAACAAGTCATTGAATGTTATCAATATGAGCTATAAACAAATTCAGTGGTTCCATTTAAAATTCCTTTTGCAATTTATAAGTGCGGTGAATATCCAAGATGTCTGCCACCTCTCTCCCCTAAATCAACTGGAATCAACTCCAGCTTCCCCGTGACCCTGAACAGAAGACGCGGTTGTAGAAAATGGATGGATGGATGCCGGAGTAATGCCAGTCACGCGGCTTAAAGTAAAACAGAAACAATGCGCTTTTGAAACACGAACACATGCCCTGCGTCCGACTGTGACCGCAAAAAGATCGAATGGCGCTGCCAGGCACCTAACATGCAGTTATCACTCACATTAATGTCAAAGTGCCTCAAATCTCTGCGGCGGCACTCTAGCCGGGTATTAACTATGGCCACCGGGATTTTCCAACCCAAATGGAACACACAAAACCTTCCCTGGGCGCCATTAAATAGCGGCAGCAGACCTCAAATTAGATCAGGTGAGTCACCCGGGCTCGTTGGTTGGCCTTGACGTTTGTTTTAATGCCAGCACACTTCACTTCCCAAACGCTAGCTTGGGTGTCTCATCGGCACGTCACGGACTTGGCAGCCTTTAAAAAGCCCTTTTCGCAAATGTGGCTAATGGTTTGTTATAAATAGAAGCAGTTGGGCGCCCATTGCTGTGTCAATAGCCCAGCTGGGAAGTGGACTACATAGAAAGTCATGCGTGCACTTTGGTCCGGAAATATTTGGAAAGTCACTTTTTGGTGAATTTTGCCTTTACACAACACCACCATAAATCGGAAAATGAAAAATATATCAGTAGCTATTGTTTGCTATCATAAAGTCTTGAATTGATTTTCGCAGTAACTCGGAATTCTCTTATTATTTTACTGGTTCTTTTATCACAAACAATTAAATGTAATCATTAATTTTAAATTAATAATAATAATTGTAATAAATATTTAACTATAATTCAAATTTCAAATCACTGCTAGTATTCAAGTCAGGCAGCCATGATCACTATTCAACATTAAAAATTTTCTCGCTTCTTCTCAAGATCTCAATGGGCTTACAAATAAAATTATAAAAAAAAGCTTCCGTCAAAAACACAAAGGTAGCTACTGTCCCGGTTAAAGTCACCATTTTTTTTCAACATATTTTAAACGGCACAATGACCGGCTCAGGCAGGAATGTGAGGACAAGCAATGATGTCATCTCACGACTGGATGTCACATTGGGCTTTGATATCGCCGTGACGACAACCCGTCTGCATGCCGGCCGAGTTTGACAGACAGATAGGTGACGGGAAAATCTTCAACTCATAATACGTCACAAATCTTTTTTTGATTTGAAGACGTTTGCGGCGTGACATATGACTGACAGCGTCTGCTTTTACATGAGCCACGTCTGCCAGGCGTCCCATCCGTCACTCGCTCCTGAGAGGTAACGAGATGTGAGCGTCGGCGGTGTCACGTAGACCGAAACGACAGTCGGGGTGATGTCATGTGAAAGACACGGCATCCCACTTCCCGTTTCTCTCCATGCCGGGACAGTTAGGTGGACTCTAAAATAGCCATTGAGAGGAGAAAGATGGCTTCAAGAGCAGAAGAGCATCACAGCGGGGTTCCCAGGACCGCTGCGACGGCAACCTGCTGCCGCGGCTCACCGCGCTGTCAGCGGCACGTCCGGGGGCTCAAAGCATTTTGTTCTCGTGTGACACGTCCAAGCGCGCATTTCGAATAGTTCACCGCTCTCCATTTCTGCAGACTTAGTTGACTTCGGTATATTTAGTTTCTTTAGTCGCTCAAGTACAGGTAGATATCGGCTACGTTTCGTATGTTAGAAGATACTATTCCAAAGAATAGCAAGAGTCTGGAATGGACTGCGCTGTATGGAATGGAGACCGATATAAACCGAAACTGGTTTTCCCTGGCTGATTTCGGACCGATATCCGATCGCAATATCGGATCAGGACGCCTGGATATTTTTTGCACTGATTCCAAAATGGCACTATATTTTATTTATTTTTCTCTTGCACATCAAGTTATAATAATAATAATAATAATAATAATAATAATAATAATAATAATAATATTAATAATAAAGTCAAATAACAATAATAAAAAATAATAATAATAAAAATAATAAAGTCAAATAATAATAATAATGATAATAATGATAAAGTCAAACTTAAAAATGAAAAAATAAAAAAATAAAAAATTAAAACACCTCAATAACCTGCACTTTTTGCAACCTGTGTCACATTTACGTACTGATTCAAATTTGCTGTTGACCAGTGTTATTATCAGCTACACGTCAACAAAGATAATGCATGTAATGAAATGCGAGCGTTCACATCAACAAAGACTCAACTCTCACCTGATTCCAAACGCACAACTTTTCCTTCAATCAGTCCTCGCAAAAGTCCAAGTGACTTGTGAGGCTCTGCGCATAAAACCGGTGGCGGTGTCTGCCTCAACACCCCCGCCCCCCCCGCCCGTGTCCCTTTCTGTCACTGTCCAGCTATTCTAGACATGTTTCACGACTCGGCCCGGCCAAATAGGGGAGGGGTTGTAAACAAGGGAGTCGGCCTTCAAGCCTTCTGAACAAATTCCACTGCTTCATCGTAACGTCACCAAAGAGGTGCTCGTTCGTATTCACGTTTGCTTCCAACGATTTATTCTCGTGTTGAACAATCAGATGTTTGCATCGAGTTTCTGTTTACAAAAAGAGCACATGACAATTTGAAAGTAACTCTTTTGCCCGTTCGGCAGGGCCTTCTGACTCACCGTGGCAGCGAGGTCGACAGCTGCCGAGGGGGGGGGCGGGGTTATTAGCGGAGCAAAGTCACACTGACACACACGCGTGCGTAAAAACTGCAATGCACTCAACGTGTAAATGAACTCGCGTGCGATACGCGCAGGTGAACGCTAACGAGGCGCGCTGACAATATACGAAACATGTTGCCCGGGGCTGCTGACTTCAATTGAACGCGACAAGGATTCCAAAATACACCATTTTTTTTCCGTACCGGGCTCTTTCAAGTCCGTAGACAAGGTCGGTGTTAAACACGACGCCAGGAGGCCTAAGCGACGTGGATTCGCTCATCGACCCCTTGATGAGTGATGTTTGAATCTATTCTCTGCCATTGTCAGGGAATCCCAACATCATCATAAAGTTCTCAGATAGTATCCTCGGAGTCAAAATATTTTTAGAGCAGGTAAAAAAACAAAGTCTTTCACTTCACTGGATAGCCGAGAGGCTTAAATTACAGGACGAGAGGTTTCCTGTCGAGTGGGATGCAATTTGCAATTCGGGCGATTCCCGCTGACCTTCTTGAAACGCTGCAATTACCACGACGTCTCTCCGAGGACGTTCATAAAAATAAGACGGGTCGTTGCGACGTAGTAAGGTGGATGAGATGACGACGGACACGACGTGTTGTGCGCGTACCGTGCTGGTCATCCTCGGCTCCCTCAGAACGAGGACTGAAGTTCTCGTACGAGTCCCAACGGATCAGAGGATCTTGAGTGTTGTAGTCCACGCAGACGCTAGGCCCATTCTCCAGATGGCCCAGACCTGAGGAACGCATGTCGTCAAATATTTAGGAACGGTAATTATTGGCGGTTAGAAAAAAAAAAACATGCTACCTTTGATTTTTTGTGGAGCGTAGGAAAAGACAAACTCCACCTTGCCATACTCGGGAAATCTATCATCTGTACAAAGAAAAAAGTACTTTAAAAGACGGAACATCCAGCTTGCCCCCCAAGTAAAACTATACCCCCATGCATACATGAACTCACAAATAGTTGTAATTACCGCTAGGTGCCACTAGGTGGGAGCAAAACGCTTTTATTTAAATTGACTATTGAAGCTTATGCCCTTCGGTGGACCTTAGATGCTTGATGCCACCAGATGGCGCCAAATAGTTTTACATTAGACATGGTTTTGGTCAGCACAAAAAGATGAGTTTCTCAGTGCCTGATGGGCTCCAAAATCTTGGACCCTTTTTTTGTTTTAATACAGTCAATAAGTCTTGTGCTGTTATATAAGTAAAGATGAATAAATTTCCAAATCTATTTTGGCTGTAATTCTATTATTGACCACCAGATGGTGGCACACAACACACAACTCCAAAGTTCTTGGACCCTTTTTAGTTTTAATACAGTTAATAAGTCTTATGCTGTTATATAAATAAAGATGAGTACATTTCCAAATCTATTTTGGCTGTAATTCTATTATTGACCACCAGATGGTGACACACAAGACACAACTCCGAGGCGGTGTTACCTTTGAATGTCTCATCTAATTCGCTCTTCCCAAACACCACTCCCAGATCGTGGATGGCGCACGTGTGGAACTGCACCCTGAACATAACGTCCCTGGTGGGGTTTCGGTAGCGCTTGTGGTAACACTTGAGCTGTGTGGCAGGTGAGCGGAGAAAGTGAGGCAACACAAAGATCAAACAGGAACAAGGTTAAACCAGGAGGAAAGGCTCACCAGGATGTCGCCCTTTAGCAGGAGGCCCGGTTCGATGGTGATGCAGATGCTGGTGTTGCTGTCTCCCTGCACGTTGCTGTGGAACAACAACGACATCATCTCGTAAGAACAAAGGGGTTCAAGGATGCGCCGCACCGACGAGGTACTACTAATTGCGTACTATATTCCCGACGTGTAGACGGGCTGCATCGCTTGGTAAATCTTCAGAAATGGACGACAGCCTGGGCAGGGCAAAAAAGCCAGAGGATCTTTTAGCTTCGTATTACTTCTCACGGTTCCAAATATTGGCAAGGCGCATCCTCACCTCCTTTGGACTCAAAGTTGGGAATTCCGTGCATGATGACGTGGTGCAGGAACAGGGGCTTGTTGTTGATTTTGATGTGGCCCGACAACAGGCCGTTGAAGTAGCGCACATACCTGAAGAGCAAAGAGAACAACCGAGGTGAGCCCACTTATCCATTTTGTATTCCGCTTTTCCTCATGGGCCACTGACAGGTATCGATTAACTTATTTTTTTTTTTATGTGGCAGGAAAACCCCACGCAAGTACGGGGCAAACATGGAAACGTGAGGCAGACGTGCTAACGTGCTAACACTGCTTCCTGATGCTACTTCCCTCCAAGTTAGCAAAACAAATAATCGTATAAAATCAAAATAATCAAATGCGAGCATGTTTCTCCCCTGCTGCTCCTGCTTCCTGAGATTATTTCCACGATGGAAAGTGCAACAGTGAGTTGTTGTGTTCAGAGGACAATCGGGTTTCTGGTGAGTTAGTGCGGCCTGGTTGTTAAACATCATTGTGAGGAGGCTACCTGACATGACCTTGACCATGACGAGGCCGAATGCCGTGCTCTGCTGATGGAGGCCAGATGGTTGAGTTAGCAGGGATCTCACATGAGGTGCAAGCAAGTGAGGAAGGAAGGAAGGTAAGAAGGAAGGATGGAAGGAAGGAAGGAAAGAAGGAAGGAAGGTAAGAAGGAAGGAAGGAAGGAAGGTAAGAAGGAAAGAAGGAAAGAAGGAAGGAAGGAAGGTAAGAAGAAAAGAAGGAAAGAAGAAAGGAAGGAAGGTAAGAAGGAAAGAAGGAAAGAAGGAAAGAAGAAAGGAAGGAAGGTAAGAAGGCAAGAAGGAAAGAAGGAAAGAAGAAAGGAAGGAAAGAAGAAAGGAAGGAAGGTAAGAAGGAAAGAAGGAAAGAAGGAAAGAAGAAAGGAAGGAAGGTAAGAAGGCAAGAAGGAAAGAAGAAAGGAAGGAAAGAAGGGAGGAAGGAAGGAAGAAAGGAAGGAAAGAAAGAAGCGAGGAAGGAAGGAAGGAAAGAAAGAAAGAAAGAAAGAAAGAAAGAAAGAAGGAAAGTAGGAAGGAAGGAATGAAAGTGATGCAAAGTTGAGAAATAAATTTGTCATGTCTTATTTTTACGTGTTGAAAGTTTCTTTGGATTTTGGATCATATTTTTTTTGGGAGAGAAAAAAAAAGCAAATTATTGCTCGGATTTGATCAACTTGTCCAAGCACTTCTCCATCCACAAGTGAGGTCAGTCCAGTTTGAATGGCTCACATTCACCACCATAATAACAGACGGCTGAGGGCGGAGATAATCAAACGGGAAATAGCAACTTGGCTGAGGATGAGTCAGTCCCCCGATTTCTTTGTTGATTCTCTGCCACCTTCATCTTATCTCCCTCCTCTGAAGTTCAGCGATTCCACAACATGCTTGATGACATCATCAACTCTGGTGGAAAACAGACGCTCTCTCGGGAGCTCTCTTGGCACGAGTGGAATCTCTTAAACAAGCAGAGTGGACGCCGTGACATTTTCACACAATTATCCCAATTCCAGCTAAATTGCAAAACGTTCTTCCTGTGTACGGGAAGGAACCGCATTTGGACCGCTCGTTGGAAATTTGGGTGGTTTGGAAACACGCTGCGCATAGTTTGTAGTGCGCGATAAGCTAGCAGAACGTTTCCAAACAGGGAGCGAGGTAACGACTGACCTTCTCTGCGAGGGCTGGCCCATGGGAAGCGCCTTGTCCTCGTAAAAACGCCTCATGGCGAAGCGGTCCAGGGCCTGGTCAGCGCTGCAAATGTAGACCGACATCAATTGTTGACATTAACGGGAAGCTTTGGAAGATTTATCCTGCGGGCTTTTCAAAAGTATCTCCAAAGTTTGAACAACATCTGGCGGCATTAAAGAACGATGACTCTCCCGAGCTGCTTGTTCTCAGAGAAGCACAACTATAAAGCAGCTTGTTTTGCTACATGAATCATGCACACACACACACTCACACACACACACCAAGATGTTTGTATCTACCTTGCTGAAATGTTGCTGTAGTGCATGTAGGCTGCCACCACCACCCCGGTCCGACCTCGGTTTCCCTGCAAAAGTCATATGGTGACCCACAAGTTCTCCACGTTCATGAGATGGTGGAGTTTACTTTGTTGTGAAGCACCACGACGTTGTGCGGGTCGCCGTTGAGCCAGGTGTCGATGGCCTTGCACATGCTGCAGATCTTGTCCAGCGGCGGCGCGTGGTGGTCTGGCCAGCCGAACTCCAGCACCTGCATCGGACCAGCGAGCGTGAACCTTCTCAACCTTCTCAAATATCTTTTTTTTTTTTTTTACCTTAGGGTTTAATGTTGCGAGGTCGTTCCTCAACTCACTCAGGTTGAGCACCTGAAATTCAGAAGAAGAGGAATGAAGCAGAAGCCACCAGCGGGTGACTTCATTCGTGGCATGTTCCTCACCAGGTAGTTTTCGCCGTGTTTGGAACGCAACATGTCCGCCACCTCCTTGAGGTGTGCGATGTAGCTGCGCTCCTCGGCAGTGGCGGGGAAAGAGAAGGAGATGATCCTCTCCGTGATGTAGACCAGGTCTACTTCGTAGCTCTCCTCCATGTCTTGGACCATACTCTGACTCCTGGTGAGGGCAAGTAAGTCACCGTTTGACCAGATTGGAATTTTTGGTCCAATTTTGGTTGAATCTTACCGTGACTGCTTGCGCTTTATTTCTGCACTCTTGCAGGACCTGGCTGAGCCCTGAAGGGAAGTCAAGTGATCAATCAGAAGCATGTTAATCAATCACTAGATGTAAATGAATAAAAAAAAGTGCGGCGCCCAGAGTCAAAATGGAGATGTTTTTGGTGCACCAGATGTGAGACAGGCCTGATGTAGACACTGCGAAACGTGTGTGACATCACAACAGTTTGCGGTCTTGTAGCAACATGCGGGGAAGCTGTTAAAACTTCAGGAGGAGGCAAGCTAGATCCAATGTTGTTTTTACCAGCTATTGCGGCTCGGCTCAAAATGAATCGACCAATCAAATTTGTTTACTGGAACTGAAAATGACAAAAAAGTTGACGCTGTACAGCTACATGATAAAAATTTGGGGTGTTTTTTCATTGCCTTGAGAAAAACTAATGTGAGGAACCTCCGGATAAGAAGGATGTCACAAATCCTTCAGCTCCCAAGACTTTCCAGACGCTGAGTAGCCACTTCAAAAGGGACTGACTGTCTGGAAACCAAAGCGCCATTATTTGCACTTGTGAAGACATGGCTGAGTTGTTGTTTTGAGAAAGCTAGCAAATCTTAATGGCTAGCTGGTTAGCTAAAGTCAGCTCCATCGCACTTTATCCATTTCCCTCCGAATTTTTTTTTTTTGTTGAATTTACCCAATTTTATTTCACCAAAGTGGTTGAACAAAATAAAACCATCTGGTTTCAAATACAATTTGACGTAGTCTTCTTTTTAAAAAGGATTGAAATGTGGGCGTGGCCTACCTTGCAGCCCAGGTAACCTGTGCTCCACCTCCAAGTTAAGCTCAAGAAGGGAAAACATCTCTTCAAAGAGCCGCCGAGAGGCATGGCTGAGCAAGCTGACGGCTCGTTTCTCTCCAGAATATCAAAATAAGTGCGAAAAGAAAGTCGGCGAGGCTGCATTCCACTCGGCGCGGGTTCCCATGATGCCAAAAGATGCTGGATGCCAACTGATGTTTTCCCCTCCTTTGCAGCTGCTCCTCCCTCCATCCGTCCATCTCATGATCTCAACTCCCCCGCTACAATTTCTCCCTGTGTTGATGAGCGCTTCCTTTGCGCTGCAAAAATGCGCCGCTTACTGTAATTACCCTTCAGAATGAAGTTCCTGAGCTCAAAATAGTTTCGGCCCCGCGGCTAGCTAGCTAGCTAGCTAGCGTTATCTCGGTTGATTCTGCTCCAGCTGTGGGCTGAAATGAAACTAAAAATGTTCTCAGCCCTGTTGTCCAGATATTTACGACGAGTTAGTCATTGTCTTCAGAGTCAGAAAGTGGTTTTTAAAAATTTGTCAGCTGATATCAAGACCGGACTGTGTGCTTACCGGAGTATCTACGTGCTTTAATGGCAGCTGAGGAGTTGGAGGCTGTGGAGAGAAACCAGACAGCCGAGTGGTGAGTCGCAAAATGTTTGCATACTTATCTTTTGAAGAGCATGATTTAGACGGGGCTAAAATCCGAATTACAAGTACGTGACAAAGGAACTGTACAGACAAAATATAAACATGAAGCCAATCATCTTCATCCAGGAAAAATAGTTGAGTGGTGTGCTTAGTTGAGCTCTGTAAACAAAACTCCAGACTGTTTATAAACTGCATTGGTCATCTTAAAGGGCCCCGACCAAAGTCAAGAAGTGACTGATTGGAATGCTCCTAATTTGTTCAGCTCTTCAAATATGAGAAAGAATTTAGAAAGCAGTAAAATGGTCAAAGGCAAGGCCCGAAAGCCAGATAGGGATCAACGCGTCATTTTATGTGGCCTTTGAGAATTTGAAGCTTTTTTTTTTTTTTTTTGTCCTCAAAGGCCTTTTCAAAATATATTTAAATAATTCATAGTCGAACAACCTGTCTTTTCTTGACTTTTAATTTAAAATCCTTTTATGCATATCTCATTGGCACACCGTTGGCAAGGCAAGGAAACTTTATTTATATAAGGCTTTTTACAATTTAAAGTAAAATAATTCCAAATAGCAAAATTAAAAAAAAATCAAATAAAAAGTAAAAAAATGTCATATATAATATATAAGGCTAGGCGCTTTTCAGAATTTAAAGTAAAAAAATTAGAAGAATTTAAAACAAAATAATTACAAATCAAATACTAAAAAAAATAAGTAAAAAAATATGATTTTTTTAAAAAAATAATTAAAAGGGAGAAATCAAAAATAGCTTACTACAATTACTATATGGAAACCCTAACTACAACCAATTACTACGAGTTTGACATCCCTGCTTTAGAGCCTGACCTTTGACCTCGATCAGCATCTCGCAGCTTTGCCCACAATTCCAGGAAGGATCAATATATTGAAAAGGGGATTTGAGCAGGGTCAATAAAGGTTTCTCATGCGCGACGAGTGCTACTCACCAGCTCATAGTTGGTTCCCGTTTGACACGTCGCGGTGACCTGCAAGAGGAGAAACAGTATGAGAAGAACTGCGATTCTCTTTTCACTTCAGCCCTGACGAAATAATAACAAGCGAGGATACGCCGATCCTCCGATTGCTTCACGACGAGATCGGCTTTCGTTACATTTTCTGATGTCTTTAAATAGTAGGAAGGCCACCAGCGCGTGTTCCAAGTATCAAGTGCTCCGAGAGCGGCTCCTGATAGTCTGTGTGAGCATCTCGCAGTCTCGCCGCATGTTTGCTGGCAGCGAGACGGACGCGGGGGCTATCAGCGGCCGGCAGGCTCCGCCGGGAAGGAAGCCACCATAATGAGTTTGCACAGTGAGAACAAAAGCCTGGCTGGCATTTGCAAGGCTGTCATGGAGCATATCGGGAGACGGGATCTGGAGCGCTTTTGTTGACATGCCACGCGGTGGCAACGCTGGCAAACATCATCGATGAAAGTTTTGCACTTTGCTTGGCTTCCCGCCGTCTGGACCGACATTAGCGTAACCGTCTTGGCGCGCGGCGGTTGAATCGTTACAGTGCGGTCACTTCATTTACAACTTGGGGTTACGTCAGGACGATTTTCCCACGGGCAACTGAAGAAAAAGAGCCAATGAGTGAATATCACAACGGCAAAATGTTAATGAGTTACAAGAATGACCCCCCTCGAAAAAAAACAATGCATATGAATTATTAACAAGACAGGCATTCACGGCATGTTTCTCGATCCAAAGGTCAAAAGGCGTCGGCGATGAGCGGAATGGGACTCGAGAGAAGCTTGACGACAGAGCTTCACTGTTAACATTCCCAAGTGCAACTACTCCATCCTTATAAGGCGGCCGAGGTGGGAAGCAAATGCAATCTTCAAGTGGTTTGCGCACATAAAAGTACAGGAATAACTTGAAGGCTTTGCCATGTGCCAGAATTAAATCGAAGTTTAAAAAAAAAAAAAAAAAAGGCATGCATCTGAGTTATGGTTAAAAATTCTTTCAAGACTTTTTTTGCTCCTTCAAAGAAAAGCCAATGATGAAGAACAATTCAAATAATTCCAAAATAATTTTTGTGCTTATGCAGTTCAGAGTACCGACTTTTACCCCCAGGTGGTGTTCTATCATTGGAAGATTTTTTTTTTTTTGGAATGAATCTGCCAATTAATCAATTATCACAATTTTTTTTTTCCTATCAGGCAGGCCCGATTCTATTTCACAGAAGTGCATTGCTTCCAAACTCACAATTGCCTCCGCAATCCTACTGAGCTCGACAATGGCTGCTTGCCTGAGAAACTGAATTCCATGCTCACCAAGCTACGGCCAAATAAGGACCGAAGCTCCAAAAAAAAAAAAAAAAAAAACTCTTGGGATGGATTTAAACATGCTGGCTCTCTGATTTCCTCCGAGAGGGTGGAAATCCACAGAGCGCCATAATGTGTGTTCATCATTGATTTGACATGAGGAGGTGGTGATGGTGTACATTCAGAAAGGTGACAAATCAAGGAAAGACTGAAATGAATGACCAACACGGGGGCAACTAATATTTTCCCGGATGGGGCGCCTGAGGGTCATTTGTGAGCATAAACACAAGACAAGATGGCGGTTGGTTTCAAAGTCCTCTAAAACAGGGGTGTCATCTTCGGAAGGCCAACCCAAATAAATCTCGTATTACCGTAATTTCCGGACTATAAGTCGCGCTTTTTTTCATAGTTTGGGTGGGGGGGCGACTTATACTCAGGAGCGACTTATATATGTTTTTTTTCACAAATTTTTACTTGATCATTAAGACATCACTTACTTACAAGTATAGTTGACCACTTCCCATGTTATTTTTAGTATAGTTGATCACTTCACATGCTTTTATATCTTTATCTTGAACATATTCAAAACATAAAAAATAGAGAAAACATCAAATAAAGCAATTAACACTTTAAAGCACCATATCCAAGTCCACTGTCTGCTGCATGTACACTTGCTCTATTTTTGCTCCTCTTATATTTATTATTATTATTTATTATTATTTGGCCCGTTCTCAGCTCTTTGTTTGTGTTTGTCACGTTAGCATACCTATTGTTTAGCCTTTTGTTGCTATTTAATGAATTGGAGTGACACCGATGGTTTTATAAACATGTTATTCATGTAATAGTTGTGCTTAATCACTCTATATGTTACGTCAGGCCCGTTCTCAGCTCTTTGTTTGTATTTGTCACATTAGCATACCTATCGTTTAGCCTGTTGTTGCTATTGTTTAGCCTGTTGTTGCTATTTCATGACTGTTTTTGGTGTGGGATTTTGTCCTATAAATTGCCCCCCAAAATGCGACTTATACTCCGGAGCGACTTATATATGGCTTTTTCACTTTTTGGGGCATTTTATGGCTGGTGCGACTTATACTCCGGAGCGACTTATAGTCCGGAAAATACGGTATATATATACAGTATAGGCTACGCAACAAATTGATGAATAACTACTTTTGAAATCAGAGACGAGTAAAATACTTTAAATTTAAAAAAAATATGAATAATAAAAGATAAATTAGCCTCTATTTTTTAAAAGTGAAGACAATTTGCAATTTTAGGGGCCAAATATAATTACACTGCGGGCCAAATTCGGCCCGCGGGCCAGAGTTTGACACCCAAAAACACAGGTAATAAATTTTAGGTGGCAACAGCGTGGAAAAAAAACGAAAAAAAAACTTCCTGGCCCGAAATCCGCTCACTCGAATGATGTCATTGCATTATTTCCTCCCCTGCTCCCAAACGTTGATATAAAATGTTCTTTTTTACAACCGTGGTTTTCAACAAGACATAAAATGTCGGCTGCCCAGACCACAGCGTGATGATCTATAGGACGAGCTCTCCTCCCACCCCGCCGCAATTACGTGACGGCTTTGCGGTCCAAAAAGGAACTTCAGTGGAAGATGCTTAGAAGACTGGATGAGAGGGGAAAGTAGCTTTTGGACCACCATCAGGCCGCAGTGAGCGGCAAGGGGCCAATCACGACGACTGCTACAAAATCGACATTTAATGAGCAGCTGATGAAGATCAGATGTGCAATGGCAGCTCACTTTGGACAAAAAAAAAAAAACTTCTGTAAACAAATTTCACGCAAGAGCGGAGCCGTCTCCCGACGCAGCCGCTCGATTTCATGACTCACGCTTGTTTAACATTAGGGAGGACCGAGTATGTGGGTACACGACATTTCCCTCGGGGTTCCTCTCCGACATGTCACCTTCCCCGAGGGGAACCCGCTTCTATAAGAAGAGACAAACAGCTGTTCTATTAACATCGGTCTTCACCTCATCGCGCTCGAGGGACACGCTCTTGTTACGGGCAAGGTGAGGGAAAAACGGTGGAATGTTTTCTCTGGAGGTTCAGAAGCAAATTAAGAACATTGGCAGGCTGTGCCGTACCCAAGGGCGCTACAATAAAAAAGTCAATTGCTGTGTTTTGTCTCAGCGTTAGAGGACACGTGACCTCCTGACCGCTCGTCTCGCTGAAGGTCAGAGAGGAGAACGACATCAACGTCGGCAAAAGTGCGCAAACTTTTCAGCTTGACTTCATCTCCTGCACTTTGAAGGAAGCGGCCAACTTGCCAAGCCTCAAATGCCTCTCACATGACGTAACACGAAGAAAAAAAAAAAAAAAAAAAAATCCTGCATACCAGGAAAAATATTTCTAGGCTTCTTACCTGTCCGCTGGAGCGCTCTCTCCTCTCTCCTTCTCTGCTCGCTTTCTAACGTTGCATTTCCACAAAGCCAGCCTCGCCCCCTCCCGAGAGGAGCAGAACCAAATACAGACACTTTTTGACTACCTCCTCCGACAAGCCCTCCACCCTCACTCAAAACACCGTCGGTAATCCCGGACGCGTGCCAAGAGAGCTACTGAAGTCGACTATGTTCAGCCGGGGGACTGAACCAGGATGCACTTTTGGTGCTGCTGGCTCAGACTCGTCCCTTTGCTGCCAAGTCATCTTGCAACGCTCTATATAAGGCCAAGAAAGCAGCTTGGGGCTTCTCGGTGCCCGAAGCGAGACAGTACAACTGCAGCCCTCCCTCCCACTCTGTCCAATTCCCCTGTCCGCACTCCTTCTGTCTGCACTTTGCTCAAAGCGGCTGTTGAAAGAGAATAACTATCATTGCATCAACAACGTGGGGGGGAAGGGGGAGTAAAAGCAACCTGGATGGATGGATGGATGGATGGATGGATGGAAAAATAACAACAACACAAGTACAAGGAGTACGACAAGAGTGATAAAAAGATAATTGTTCATTTAGATACGTTGCACATTATGCCATGCCACATGTTGGCAAACCTTCTTGACACCCCCGTTCAAATCATGATAGGCCCCATTAAAGCGCCATAAAGTGTATAAAAGCATTTGCGTGCACCCTTAATGATGTCAACAATGTGACATTAAAATTAGCATAAAGAATAAAATCATTGAGACTACTGACATGTTTACTGTTACAAGGTCAGCGGCTGGAGATAAGATCGTAGTTTCGATACATTTGAGGATTTCAATCTTGTTCTCCTTCAAAAGATTTATAATTTTATTTTTCCAGTTTGAGGTGTGTTTTATTTTATTGTTTTAACACGCCGGTTGACACAATTGAGCAAGCAACGTCTTAATTGAGACTGGGGGGGTGATGACTTTTACAACATGGCTTCAAACAACACAAACCCGCTAAGAACAGCCTCGTTGGGCTCTAATCATCGTTGTGTCCTCGGTTCTGTATTCCATTGCACACCGGGATCATGCGGTGACATTAAAAAGGCCGAAGTGGGGGAACGGACGGCGACAGACGGACGGACCCCAGCGGGCCCGCTGGAGGAAACGTGCCGCCAATTAAGGGCAACGAACACATGGCTTCACATCATTCGTTTCATCCTGCACGCAGACAACAAAGTGTCACATGAAAACAACTCTGGGGGCGGAATTTATAAGTTAGGAGGTTACTCCAGAGGTCAGACATTTTGTTTGTTGTATATTTGATTATTTTCACTGGCGGAGTTTGAGGGGGGGTGCGAGGGCACTGCCCCCCTCCAAAAAAAAAAATCCTTGAATGTCCCAGTGCCATACCAGATAATTGATTTGGCCATTTCCCACATTTTATGGGCCATGTAGGGAACATATAATTAATATTAGAATTTTTGACAACCCTAACCCTCGACTCCCAGATGGCACAGTGAAATAGTTCATCGAACAACCAGGGAAGTAAAATGTCTTACCTTCACTTCACATTTCTTATGGCAGGACAGTTGACAAGCTGCAAAGAAGAAAGACACGTGTTACTTGTTGCGCAAAGGTGGACGTCGGCGAAACAAAACACATGCAGAGTTGCACACACTGTGATGCTTTCTGTCACGCTCACTGCCCAGTCGCTGAGTTGGAAAACTGCACCAAGGTCAGCCTGCTGCTGCTGCATGATTAAGTGTGGGGCTGCCCCCTAGTGGCTAAACTGCAAACAGCCACCATAGCGCATGACAAGGGAATTCTTTTATTTCAGGGGTGTCCAAACTTTTAAGTTGGCATTTCCTGATATCATTATACATTGAGCCTCTGGGACAAATAAAGCGTTTTTTAAATGATTAAAGTCTTTAAATAATATTTTAATGATAATAATACATTTTATTTCGCTTTTCTTAAAAGAATCTCAAAGTGCTACAAAAATAAGACTAGCAATAAAAACACACAAAAAAACAGAATAAAGGCATAAAAGCACAGAGGCGGAAAAAAATAAAAAATAAATAAAAGATGGGTTTTAGGGGCAAATGTTTTAGAGGTGCATCTATGAGTGGCACAGCTGTTTTAAAAAGACAAAAATAAGAAAAAAGACAAAAAAAGGCAAAAAATGATCTTATGAAATCATCTCTGCTGGATGTATTTTATTCCAATTATTTAAGAAATATTAATTGCAAACGCCGATATTGTAATGTTGAGGTTTGGAGTCGTTTGGACGTGATTGGAAATTTGCAGAGAGGAACAAAAGAGAGCTGAAGACAAATCTCATGCCCTCCCCTCCCCATTTCCCCATTTCCCCATTCTGCCTCTGTCTACCACCCCACTTTGCGTCTTATCTAGGCTAATTCAGCAGCAGCTGCAGCAGCCGTGCTAATTTTAACAGCAAATCCTTCGCCAAAGCCCCAAACCGGCTTGATCTCCTACTGCCGCTGAAGCTTTTCAGCTCGGCTTTGCCTGCAGTTAGCGCAGCCATTGGCACCGCAGCCACAAAAGAATAACCACGTATGTTTGCACCAAAAACGAGACCGAAGAGAAAAAAAAAAAAAGCGCCACGTGAAGGGAACTGGATCACAAGTCAACAACGCAGCGACGGAGGACAAGGATTTCCTGAACATCATCGGCCTCGGCTCGCTGAGGCGTGGTAATGTTTCTGGCAGGCGTGATGGCAATTTGCTGAACTAAACGGACAAAGTAGGTCGTCAGCAGCCGCAGCCTTTCCCAGTGCGGCGAAGGGAAAGAAACACCTACAATTGATTATCCGGGAGAGTGGGGGAAAATAAAAGCAGGATTGGTCGCTCACCTTTGCAGATGAGACCCTCCTTTGTGATGGCCTGCTTGCATATATCACAGCTCTTGGCCTTCTTGAATGGCTTCAGTTTGAAGGTGTGCGTGTGGACCCCCTCCAGTTCGTCGGGCTGAGGAGAAGCGGAAAAGAGGAAATTGGCGTCGCGCAAAGCGAGCACCTCGACGTTTGTCATCTTAGCATCTTGCCTAGCTGGCTAAAAGAAGAGAAAAAGTCTCGCAGAGAAAAATAATGTCATAAAGTTGGTACCAGTCCTTTAAAGAAAAGCCTTGAAACTGACAAAAGTGATACAAATAAAAAAATATGCAAAAATGTGGAATTAACTAACGTATATTTTTTAAATTAAAAGAATTACACTTTAATTAATTTAATTAATTTCAAAAGACTTAAAAATATGAACAATCCGGCCTGTACAGCTCTGTTTGCAGACACACAAACGAAGCATACCAAAAAATGGACCTACTCTGAAAGCTACGTTAAGTTCTAAATGCTGATTTGTGTCAATGAATTGTCAAAGAAAGTCAAAGTTCTCTGCAGTGAAATATGATGCCCAAGGTCAAAGGTCATCCAGCTGCACCAAGAAGCAAAACATACCAAAAAGTCAAAATAGAAGGAGAAACAAAACACAAAAGCGTGTGTGTCCACGTGTGTGTGTTCAGGGTGTTTCCCTCGAACAATTCCGTCATCTTTCCAATTAGAAAGAAGCCGAGCAAGAACCCTCCTGTCATATTCTCATCATCCTCGCTCCCTGGTGACCTTTCGTGAGTCATAGCATCAATGTCATTTCCTTTGCGTATTTGTGCAGGCCGAATAAGAAAGGCAACTTTTTACACGCGTTTTCCGATTGGCTGCCACGGCAACGTGTCAGTAGATACACTTCAAACTTGAATATTTTCCAAAATTTGTAAACAACCCTCAAAATGATAGTACTTGAAGAAGTCCAAGAGAGAGAATTAAGATTTATCTTGAGGGACAGAAAATGGATGAAGATGAAAGCCAAAAAAAAAAAGAGTGGACGGTCCAAGATCCGAAGACGTACAACAAGGCGAGGAGGTGTTCCTCTGAGGATTATGGACAGCTAGGATAGTAAATCAAGTACTGGTGCTCCTCTCCCGGAGGTGCACTTAGCTAATGAAAAGCAGCAGAACAATACCTCGGCTTCACTTGGAGTGGAGACGCGCTACCACGAGGAAGGCGAGACAGAGGCGGGGCGAGGCGGGGCGGGGCGACACACCCAAAGACACCAACGTGTCCTTCGGCACCCCATGAATGCAAATTATTATTGCCGTGTATGAATAGTATGAAAGATTGCCAGATTGACTTTGTCTTGTGTTGCAATAAAAATGCTGATGTCATTTTCCTGCAGTCCATTAACTCTTTAATAATAAAAAAAAGTTGAAATTTCCTTAGGAAAACAAAAATCAATCATTTTTTTTAATAAAATATAAAAAATACACAGCTTAGAGCTGCATTTTTCTTTTATTTTTGTAACTCTTTTTTCCTAATCTGTAGATGAAGCAAATATGAAATATTTTATCTACACAGAATGAATACTAACGGCATCTGTGGCGCTAACGATCAAATAATTATTGAAATGTAAAATCCCGCAGGAATGATGACCGAGTCCAGGTAGAGAATCGAAATGGAACTCGTCCGGCACATGACTCCATCCATCCATCCATCCATCCATCCATCCATCCATCCATCCATCCATCCATCCATCCATCCATCCATCCATCCATCCATCCATCCATCCATCCATCCATCCATCCATCCATCCATCCATCCATCCATCCATCCATCCATCCATCCATCCATCCATCCATCCATCCATCCATCCATCCATCCATCCATCCATCCATCCATCCATCCATCCATCCATCCATCCAACCAACCAACCAACCAACCAACCAACCAACCAACCAACCAACCAACCAACCAACCAACCAACCAACCAACCAACCAAGCGAGCGAGCGTGAGGAGCAGCGAGCTCCACAGAAACAAACACGGCCCGAAGCAGGAGAAGTCCCGTACGCCCCTCAGGATTAAGAAAGAAAGCAGTCACACCTGCTTTCCATTTCCACCATCTTGAAATTCTGCCCGGAACAAAGAGTGCCTTTGTGGGCCGGGCCGGGCCAACGAGGAGGGCAAACCCTACCAGATGCGATGCGTTCACTGTTACAAAAAAAAACTTGTAATTCCCTCCAATTCCAACTCAGCACATTTGATGATCTTCCTACAAATCAAGATGCTCCATGAAAAGAAAGCAAATATTCACCAAAAGGCCTGCACGGAGAAGAAAGAAAAAACTGCGTTGCCAGATGTTTAATTGCTTGATTGTTGCGCAATCACACTTTGCCAATATGTTTCTCCCCTTTTTTCCTGCAACGATGGATCAGTGTAGGAGAACGTAGATATGAGTTGCTGATGTTTTATTAATGACAACGAATCCAGTCGATCCCAGTGGAGCAACTCTCCGGGCACGTGGCCAGATTGGCGCAGAGGAAGAAAGGCTGCGCGGTGACAGCTTTGGGCTGCTCGTATTAGCATGAGAAATTGGAACGAGGGTGTCACATGATCGATATCAGGTACGGATCAATGCGCCGCCATCACTAATGGAGTGACGGCGCCACGCATGCGCAACAGGTGTGTTCGTGAGCCGTGCGATTTTAGGTCATGTGACCCGGAGCCAGACATGATTAGCGAATATGTCAAATGAAAACAGTTTTTCATGTCACTTCAAAGATGCTTTGAGGTTTCTTAAAAGGGTTGACAAGCGTTTTTCGGGATTTTTTTTTTTTCTCAGATCTGAATCTGACTGAGCAAGCATCTTAAAACTCTTCCAACACTGTTCACCTGACTAGGAAGTAAATGCTCTTGAATTAAAGCTAAAAGTCTGCAGTGAATTTGTGGAGGGATGAAAAAATGCCAAAAAAATGAGAATCGTGTCCCAATATTTATGGATCTGCCAGTATCGCCTTAATTTAATACTTTCGGAGTCTGTAAAGTCTGCCACCTTCCCGCTAACATCAAACCTTCAAAACTCCAGCCATCTGGACCATCCAAAGTAGCACAGCATCAGTGGGGAGAAAAAAAAAAAAACAGTCTAAATTTATTTTTGGGCTCACTGCAATTGTTTCTTGTTAGATTACTGAAATGAAAAAAAGAAAAAAAGTCTCCAAAGTCCAAACTAGAGCGTTCCAAGCTCCACGCATAGAGTCACAATATATTGATCCCACACACTCAGCATATCTCCCGGGAGCTCCGTTTAATGGGCGTCAAAGAATTAACTTTGCCGCGCTCGATACGATTTAATTTAAGGAGGACGATTCAATCCGCACATCCACTCGTCAAGTTAACGCGCTGCCTCGTATACATTTCTATTTTTAGAATTTGCTATGGGATATATTATCAAATCAGAAATGGACCAATAGACAGGCTGAATGAGCAGCACATTAATTGCACACGAAGGAAAAAAAAAAAAAAATCACATCGTCGGAGGTGTGGCACGGCTGTTAAAGTCCAATCAAAGGCGGATTGATTTCCACGGCTCTGCTGGGATTTGTTTAAGTCAATAAGGGGACTCTGTTAGACAACATGACAGATGTGGCATACATGCATGTTTCCACTAAATGCAGCAAAGATGATTTTTTTTTTTTGTCTATGTGGAGAAAAAAAAAAAAAATCATTTGCTTGCTAGCAATGAGCACATTCATGCTACTGTGGGAGCACTGCCCGTGTCAGCGCGTCACATCCAATATTCACTCCCTGTGCACGGGCCTGATAAATGATTAATAGCGTGTATTTGGGGAGCTTTCTTCGAACCAGCCTCTCGCACGTCACCCGTGCGTGTTACACCTCGCGGCCTTTGAGGTTTTTTCTTCTTCTGCCGCTGATGATGTCGCCTTTAAAAGTCTCACTGCATGGGAAGCTCCATTTGTCAAGACTCAAAAGTAGGGCAGAAGCCTCGCTGGATGGTGACACGTACATCGTCACTAATCCATGTTAGAAGTTGATCACAAAGTGGATCAAAAAGCGGGTGGGGTCTTGGTGTTCCGCATGTTCTTGTCCAACATGGACACTCATCGCGTGTCCCGCTTGCCGACATGCTCGCTCAGTCCCACATAGGAGGGGAAAAGCAAGCAGATTAAATTATACAGGAGTGAACAGAAATAGCTTCGGTGCAGCGGCCGCCTGGACACACCGGTGAGAGGCAACGACCGAATTAGTAAGATGGAGAATAAACACAAGGGTTACAAAAAATTACAACTAATATCCAAGTTGCCTTGTAAACTGCAATCCAAATCCCATAACTCCCCACGCTTTGAGAAGATTCCTCCTCCATCAAGCAATAGAAGAAAGAAATGTCTCACCCAAAACATGCAGGAGAGGCAGACCCATGTCCGAGCTCGCCCGGCCAGAGAGAGAGACACAGAAGGCATCCCGACCCGAGAAAAGAGGGCGTTCCAGATCACGAGATAAATCCGTAATATTCCCAAATATTCCCATGAAGGCTCCGATGGTAATTGTGAGGAGCATCGATGCTGGAAGGATCAGTTAGCTTAAGCGCACAGGAGCTCCGTTCTTCTGGCGCTCTCCGCGTCTCGGCCACTTCTGCTGGCCGTTCCTGTCAACTCGTGCGACTTCATTCTATGAAGGGGGAAAAACGGGGGTGGGGGAAGGTGGCCCAGGAGATGGTGTGTTTCTCCACTGCCTCCTCCTCCTCCTCTACTCCCCTCATCACCTCAACTGGTTCCCTCCAAAATGGTACAAATGACTGTGGCAGACAGATGTTTCATTTACAAGCTCATATGAAACCCCGCCCCCATCCTAGCTGCGATGGAGGTACAACCAAATTTTCTCCAGACACTGTTGGCAAAGTGAGCAAATCTTTCAACCTTGTGCCATTCCATGCGGTGTGTGTGTGTGTGTGCGTGTGTGTGCAAACTTTGCGTGAGCGAGCCAGCCTCTTCCTCGTGAACGTCAATGAAAATCCAAGTCATGAATCAACATTGTATCAGCGGGCGCATTACATCACCGTTAGATCCATAAAGGGCTAAGAGCCGATTCATTTCCAGAAAACACCCGCTATTGATCCCTGCTGCACTTCATCACTTGCGCTGGAACGCCGACGTCGGTTCACAGGTTAACCTGACATGGGATCTGCCGAGAGTACAAGATGGCAACTAGAAAAAAAAATTGACAAAGCTAATGATTTGGATGGATGGATGGATGGATGGATGGATGGATGGATGGATGGATGGATGGATGGATGGATGGATGGATGGATGGATGGATGACTGGATGGATGGAAGCCGGATGGATGGATGACAGATGAATGGATGGATGATGGATGGAGGACAGATGAATGGATGGACGGATGGATGGATGGATGGATGACAGATCAATGGATGGATGGATGGAGGACAGATGAATGGATGGATGGATGGATGGATGGATGGATGGATGGATGGATGGAGGACGGATGACTGGATGGATGGAAGCCGGATGGATGGACGACAGATGAATGGATGGATGATGGATGGAGGACAGATGAATGGATGGACGGATGGATGGATGACAGATCAATGGATGGATGGATGGAGGACAGATGAATGGATGGATGGATGGATGGATGGATGGATGGATGGAGGACAGATGAAAGGATGGATGGATGGATGGATGGATGGATGGATGGATGGATGGATGGATGGATGGATGGATGGATGGATGGATGGATGGATGGATGGATGGATGGATGGATGGATGGATGGATGGATGGATGGATGGATGGATGGACAGACAGATGATTTGGGACTCAAGAGATTCCACTGTATTTTTCAGCAGTTAAAGATTCTATTCAGGCAAGCTCGCCACCTCTAGTAGACCCCAATAAACGTTAAGATGATCACCACAGATTGGTCAACTTCATTTTAATACATTGAAATGCAGCAGTTTTCCTCTAATTTGATTTTAGCATTGAGCTCCAGTGGCTCACTACTATGCGAGAGTCAAACAGTTGTATGGTGAGGTCAGACCACAAGTCGCATGCCAAATATTAGGCACGCCCAAGATCCCATGTGCAAACATTTGAAACAATAAAACAAGAGGAGCAAAGTTGCCCTTCCTTATCGCTGGCTGAGGAATCCATTCCATGAAAGCTTTAATGGAAGAATAACAACGCATCTATCATAAGGAGGGCCGGCCCAGAATACCGCAAGGGGACATTAGTCATTGCGCTGGGCACCAAGTTAGGAATACAGGCGAGGACGTATTATGGAGGGGGGGGGGGGGGATACACGGATGGCCTCGGAAGGACTTTAATAGAATGAAATGAGATCAGAGGATGAAACCGAAAGCAGAATTAAGGCAGGTGGAAATGATTCAAAGGTGACAGAAAAAAAAAAACATGAGAGAGAGAAGAGAGGCGGAAGGTCTGGAGAAACCAACACGAGCAGATGAGGGGGAAAATGAATAGAAAGAAAAGGATCCACATGTATGCGCTGCCATGGCGTCGCCATAGCAACGGAAAAACCTCTGCACATCATCACCCCCCCCCCCCCCCTCGTGTTACGCCATCTCCTGCCATAACCCAGGCCTGGGACCGTGTGAGCTTGGTTGCCATGGAAACTGAACAGCTCACAGCAGCCCTCGGAGGGGAAGACGCCAAGCCTTTTACCTCTCCACTTTCACCTCCCAGTCAGTCACATGATGAGCTCTGGCACTGCAGCCATCAAAGCAGACTAGAGGGAGGGGGCTAAGCGTGTTACATCATTGCACCCGTTTTTTTATTATTTTTTATTATTGCACTCCCAAAATGCACGGGAGCGTTTAGGTTTGATGAAATCAAACACCTCCATGCCAATTTGAACCAACGCAGGAGCCGCTCAGCGAGCCAGTGAAGTGTTCATGCAAAACGTTGACACACACAAACACACACACACACACACACACACACAGGCGCGCGGGGATTGAGCGCGGGAGTAGAGATAAGGAGCTGCGGCAATTGAGTGTGGCGGGTGAGGGGGGGTGGGGGGGGGAGATTGGGGAAGGTTGGATTTTGGTGCTAGTAGGAGGTGGTGGGGGGGGGTGATGGGCGGCTGCAGCACAGGATCCCTCCAAATTCCATTTTCTTGCACATCATTGAAGTTGGAAAGCTTCAAGATGATGTCAAAGGACTGAAGATGGTGTCTTCTCACAAGAGGAGACATTCTTCAGTTTTCTTTAGCTCCCGGCCATTTTACGGACGCTTTCCCCGCGAGATGGTTAACCAAGACGTAATTTCCTAAAAACGGCCAGAACTTGTGTGGCAAAACATGGCAAAGGACTAAAAGTCCCCCCCCCCCCCCTCCCCTTGTCAACGCAGATGGAAAGGTGACCCTGTTCATCCAGAACATCCCCTTGTCCAGATGATGGCGCTGAGTACAGAGCCCGAGTGGTTAACCCCAAATGTGAGTCCGGCTATATATGGAGCAGCTGCCTGGAGACCATGTTCAGATGTAACACTGACCTTGAATCAGCACTTAGAAGAAGCACCCAGGTCCCAAAAGCGTTCACACCATCCACATGGTTTGCTACGCATGCAATGCTTGCTTGGGTCATTCCCAATGTTCTCTCTTCCGACTCCCTCAAAATTGGAGTCCCCTCAAATCCCCGTTTCAACCTCGGAGGAGTCTTACCTTGTCTCGCTTGGACCCCCGCAGTGGGAAGAAGCAGGCGAAGAGGAACTTGCCCCAGCTGATGACGGCAGCTAGGCACCAGTTGAGGCGGGCCATGCCTGCGTTTCTTTCCTCTTGTCCGCGAGCCCCTTATTTCCTGCTCGGCCCCCGGGTAGGATCCTGCAACGCCCCCCCGCACCAGAGCCGAAAAAGAACAACGTCAAAACGGACAACGAAAAAAAAAGACCCGATACTATCTTCTGCGCTTTCCCATTTTGGCAAATTGGAACCACCTGTCTGCAAATTCCAATTTGTGATGATGTGACTAAGAGGGTGCAAAGCTAGAAATCCCCCCCCCACCCACCCCCCAAATTAGACCTCTATGGTTTAGCCATCCAACTGTCTTCCGAGCTGGTCTAGATCAGTTTAAGTGTCATGAGCATCGGCGGCTGCATCATGCCAATAGTCCGCCGCTAATCAACGGCACTGTTGCACACATACATACCCCCCCGACACACACACACAGCACTCGCCTCAGGCAAAAAAAATATATAACAGAAAAAAAAAAAGGCTGTCCTGGCACATACATCCACAGGCTGAAGAGCCCCCCTCTCATGGCACGCACGGCTCCCCTCTAGGCTCAGGATTCCCGGTGCTTTGCGCTCTCACACTTACACACACGCCGCTGCTACTGCTGCTCTCTCTCTTTTCTCAAACACACACACACGCAGTGATGCTGCAGCACTTACTCAGCCAGTAAGGGGAGGGGGCGGATGGGAGCAAAAAAAAAAAAGTGTGTATGTATTGGGAACTGAAGGATTGGTAGAAAGGGGGGAAGCAGAAGAGAAGATGGGAGTAAACACACGTGTGTGTGTGTGTAAGCCGACATGGCAAGATGACGTGCACAAAGGCGAATAGTGACAAGGAAAGAGTGAGAAGGGGGGGGGGGAGTCAAGATGGGTGGATGGGAGACATCAGGAAGGGAGAGGAATGACAAAACAAAGATGCAGGAAGGGAGAGAGTGCTTGGAGAGCGCCGATGAAAACGTACACGTGCACCAGTATGCGCAATTGTGCACAGAAAAAAAAAGACGGCCGAGATGATTTCGGTGTGTGAGCGGAACTGAATGGAACGAAAGAGAGAGATATTGAATCGTTCGCTCTCTCGGACACTTTAAGTCACACACACACACACACACGTGTGCGCCGAGGACTGCAGGTGGTGCACAGGCTCGTTCACTGGTGCTGCAGTCTCTCTACGCTTCAGTAGGAGCGAGCAGATTTTCACTGCAGAACGCGCTTCTCTTCTTTGCTCTCCCCCCCTTTTTCCCAGCCCGAGCCCAGTGCACCACCGCCGGCGCCGCCGCCGCCGCCACCACACCGACGCAATCACAACACATCAAAGCGGTGAGCGCAAGTGCATGGAGGACCACGTCCAGCCTGCGGGGAGTAGCCAAATGCGTAGGAGGCTGGGGCAAAATGGTGGCCCATATGGAAACAATATGTGGCAATAAAAAAGATGCTTTTGGGAAAGACAGTCATGTATATTCCGATTTTCAACACACTTATGAGTCTTAAGAACCTCCATTAAATTCATTAAAATGGATAAACTCGTTCTTCATCTTACCAAGATAAGAAGATCTTCACATTCAGAACTGGATTAAAAAAAAAATGTCTGTGTTTGAGGCTTCTGCTGGACATTTACAGCGATAAAAAAAAAAAAAAATCATCAAGGTATTCTCACTTGGCAATGCGCTGATCATCCTCATTAAGCATAAGCAACTTGCATAATCACTGCTGACTTCGATTGACCGGCCTGTCACGCTGCCCGGCCATGAGCGTGGGAAGCCTGCGAAAAAAAAATAAAAATATAAAGGTGAGGGCTGCCAAAACAAAATTGTACAGATTTATCTTGATTATGATTCAAATAAAGACTGAATTAAGTTTGTCTTGGACTTTTCTTAATACAGTGTTAAATTAAAAAATAAATAAAAATTCAGGAAATTTATTTAGAAAAAAAAAAATACATAAATAAAAAAATAAATAAAATAAATAAAAAAATAAATAAAAAAAAAAGTATCTCACAGCTGTGAGTGACAGGCAGAGCATTTTCTCCCCGCCCTCACGGCACTGTTCCTGCACCAGCCCGCCATTCACATTCAGGGCATGCAGGCACACAGTGTGTACTGTATGGAGCAGACACCAGATTAGGTCCCATCACACACCTCATCATTCCCTAATGTGCTGACTCATCCGTCTTCCACTTCTCTCCCGCCCGCTCATCCTCTCGTTGCCTCCTTTTTAAATTTCATCCCCAACCTTTTGTCTTCTGTTGATGCCCTTCTCTTTCTCTCTCTGCTTCTCCCCCCGCCTCGGCGGCGAGAAATTCCGCAGCAGCAACGATGACACCCTTTTTATGTCAAAAGCGTCACGTCTGACCCAAGTGAAAGCAGCAGAGGTGACCCCGATCAATGTGCTTTGATGCGCTAACTCGATCAAACGGGATCATTAGAAGCGAGTGATCCACGAGCGTTTTATTTAAGGTCAGCATGAAGGACCTGCCCGCCCGGGGTGGCCCGTGGCTGGTCTCTGAAGCTCCAGGTGACGCCGTTGTCTTTAGCGGGGCCAAATTATGTGAAGGGACGGAGACGCACTTAAAGCGGAGGACCATGAGTAGTGACACATCCAGGGCCGGCTGCCAAGGTAAACTCACTTATCCAGCCGGGCCTCCCCGACTCGCCCACTTCGGTGACATCCTATCGTTTAGTGGACACCCAAGGGAGCGTGGAACATTATGGGATATACCACACGTAACCCCCTCCCCCTCCCTTTTTTTTTTCTCCCATTTGTTAATGGAATCTAAATGTGACACTAAGAAAAAAAAAAAACCTTGTGGAATACAAGACTTCATAGTGGAGAAGGGAGGTTTGCGCCGTTGTGGGGGTGAACACATTCGTCTCATTACCCGGCTAACAGAAACGTCTCCAGGAGAGGCGCACGCAGACTTTGACATTGCCGAAGCAGAAATAAACTCACAGGAGTAAACGCAGAAGATTAAAGCACACAAAATATATTTACCGTAATTTCCGGACTATAAGTCGCGGTTTTTTTCATAGTTTGGGTGGGGGGGCGACTTATACTCAGGAGCGACTTATATATGTTTTTTTTCACAAATTTTTACTTGATCATTAAGACATCACTTATAAGTATAGTTGACCACTTCCCATGTTATTTTTAGTATAGTTGATCACTTCACATGCTTTTATATCTTTATCTTGAACATATTCAAAACATAAAAAATAGAGAAAACATCAAATAAACCAATTAACACTTTAAAGCACAATATCCAATTCCACTGTCTGCTGTATGTACACTTGCTCCATTTTTGGTCCTCTTATATTTATTATTATTATTTATTATTATTTGTTTATTTATCATTTATTCAACACTCTTATTTATTCATTGTTTGTTGTCCTTCATGTAATAGTTGTCCTTAATCACTCTATATGTTACGTCAGGCCCGTTCTCAGCTCTTTGTTTGTGTTTGTCACGTTAGCATACCTATCGTTTAGCCTGTTGTTGCTATCGTTTAGCCTGTTGTTGCTCGTTCATGACTGTTTTTGGTGTGGGATTTTGTCGAATAAATTGCCCCCAAAATGCGACTTATACTCCGGAGCGACTTATATATGTTTTTTTTCACTTTTTGGGGCATTTTATGGCTGGTGCGACTTATACTCCGGAGCGACTTATAGTCCGGAAAATACGGTATAACAAACTGTGCAGTGGAAAATCATTGAGATGACCATATTTTTCACCCAAATGATAAATTTATATCGTGACCAGATTGCCATGCTCCCAAAAGCCCCCGTGATCATAATCCCTTATATGTCCTTTTGTCACCTTCGCTGCGGCGTCTCGCTTCAACGAGCCAGACAAAGATGGCTGATCTCGGCGCATCCGCCGAAAGCTGCGAGCTAATCAGCGATGCGCATGCCCTCTGATAAGCCTCAACCGACAACAGCAACGTGATGCGCCTCAACAGTTATCGTCATTATCAGCCGCGGCGCTCGGCCAAATTAAAATCGACCCTCAACTTAACTCGGGCGCCTTTAAATCTTCCTCGTGCCACCTTTCGCCGTGGCGCAGCGATGGCTACTTAGCAGTAAATAAATGCTATGTGAAGCAATGACTGTCAAGGTCAATTTCAATGTCAAACCATATTTTGGGAAGTCCTTCAAGGCAGGGGAAATATGTTTGAGTCTAGAAAGAACCCGAGCCCAAAGGTCCTTTCTCCCCGCGCTGCGTCCGAACGAGACTGCTAGCTTGCATCCCGCTGCTGACTTGGCTGTCCTCCAGTAGAGTTTGTGGCACGCTTTTAGCTCCGCTAATGTTGCTACCTATGTAGGTTAAAGACCCCCTCGTGGTCGACAAACACACCAGCGCCGGGGGGAAAACGTTTCAAGGTTAAAGCGGATCAGGCAGTCGCAAACAATCGAGGGAGAGAAACAACAGAGGCTCGGATAGAGTTATATCTCTATTTGTGAATTAATCACCTCATTCTGTCTGGTGTACTCAGAAATCTGCAGAGCCCTCATTCCCTAAATGGGCCAAGGAATCCACGGAAGGAACCCACCCCTTCTAATTATACGCATTTATCACCAATCACAGCTTTGAACTTGGATGCCAAGTTGATGCTGCGCTACGAGGCAAAAGTGACAATGAGTCTGTCGGTCTCGTAGGTCCGAAAGCTCAGTCAGGACCGGTTTCTGGGACCGGGCCAATCTACGATCAGGAAGGGAGAAGAGAAGGGAAGGGCGCAGCTGACGGTAAGCATCAAATCATAGAATACTGAATTCTTGACTGTATGTCATGTTTTGGAAATTAGCCGAAGAAATCAAAAATGCTCAGGTGATGGAAGGTCGTGTTTACTGTTCGTTGCGGGACGAAATGTCAACTGTAATGTTTCACTTAAACCAATTCAACGACTATTATATTGCTAATAAAAAAATTGGAGGCAGAAAGCATGCATGTCTCTGCCCTTGAGGGAATGATGGGAAATGAAGCATTCCAAAGGCCGTGCGTATCCAACGGGACACAACTTGAGGCGTCGATAAGCATAACTGTGGCGGGGAACGAGAAATACACATTTTGTGAAGAATAATTTACAGTACGGCTGAGCCAGGGGCGGCGCTAGGATTATTTTTAGATTAAAGGGGGGGCTAGACCGATAACTAGGGGAACTGAGAAAATAATTCATCAATATAGTTGAGAACATCAAATAAAAGGCAAGAGGGGCTAGATGGATTTTTGACGGGGCTATAGCCTCCCCCAGCCCCGGTATAGCGCCCACTAGTGTCGGCAACGTTTGTGATGGTGACATCATCAGAAGTAACAACTTTACTTTGCAGGTACACATGGTCTCCCTGGCTTTTCTTTGCTGCCATTGCGCCGTTGCCATGGGAGACGCTTATGTAAGCCATGCCTAATCCCGTTAACTGTCACCGCGGGTGCCGAAGAGCAGGCAGGCAGTCCAAAAAAAAAAAAAAAAGTCCATTCTTGGCGATTTAACCGAGGGCGAAATTGTCTCGGGGTGTGCGATAAGGTGATTTGAAGCTTTGATTGTGGTGAAACCAGACAGTTTCACGTTGATCTAATTTGCGGCATGCTAAGCTAGCCTTGCTAAGCTAGCACAACCTCAACGTTTCTCGACAAATAAGCTTGCTACTACTTTGAAGCAGATACGCTTCCAGAGTGGAGACAGATTCGAGTTCGATAAAAGCAGAGACACGTGTGGACGACCGTGCGGTGTCCTCCCCCCATTCTCTCAACCTCCTCGTGCTCCATTAGCTTTATTACACTCTCTCGGCTGACGGCACTTATTGTGCAGGGTTTGATGTGAAGGTCAACATGAGATGCCGTACGGACATTTTGTGTCCCTTCCGAGACAAACAAAAGAACCGCGGTCTTAATGCAGAGAAAGACATTTTAGTTGGACTCATCATCGCTGTGTTGCTAGCGCTAATCGCAGCGCACATAGCAACATTAACGACATCATCATCATCGGGTTCACCGCATTGTTTTGCTTTTAATTGCCACCAGAGGAAAAGGTAAGCATTTCATGACCCAATTTAGCTCTCTACTGTAAACAGTCACACGCAGATATGTAAATTGGTGTTGTGATGATGAGTGCCAAGCCAACTCGCATGCCTGCTGTTTTATTGCCAAAGCAACCTCCCTGCTAAGGTCAAAGGGCATACAGGCGCTCTTTCGCTAAGCATGTTGTTGGTGTATGCCCAACATCTGGTTCTGTGAAATACTTTGCAGCGTTGCCAGAGCTGCGTGGCAAAATTTGGATCCTGAGCTCATTAGGAGACAAACAGAACCAGCGGCAGTCAGCAGCCATTTTTGTGCCAGCTCAGCAGGAAGAGCGGCGGGGCGGCAAAGCCAAGATGGATGCTATAATGTGAAAGCGTGGATCCGACACGCGCCGTTAAGATCGTCGCTTTACTCCTGCGGATGACACCGAGGCGGATGCGTCATACTTTTGTATGGACTGCAACAGTATACAAAACAAAATGTCGAAAGTAAGCTAACCATTACGTATAAATGTAACGGTCGCTAATTAGCAGGCTAGCCTAAATTAGCCTACTCCATGACAACTCAATCAAACATTCCACACATTAAGCTCATCTTTAAAAAGTATTATGGAATTTAGAAGCCTTAAAGTGCAAATGGATTGACCCAAAACAGATTTGACTGCTTCCTGATGCAAGTGTGGTGTGGGCGACTGTCACTCAGCAACAAGCTGCTGGGATGCGGCACACACTAACGCGAGAACAGCGCCATCTGGTGGATCAGAACACTGCAGTTCTTAGGACGTTTGCTGATGGAACTCAAAAGTTAGCGCAATGAACCCCGAGATTATTTGATACGTGAAAAATGGGTACTGAGCAGGTTTATTTTAAAATACAGCACATAAATTTTGTAAAATAATCCGATGTGATGTAGTTTCAAATTGCTTTTTTAAAAATAGTTTCAAATTCGCAGTTTTGACTTCATGACGTAAAAATCTAAAGAATCTACACATTCTAAATCTGAACCGGCGAACTATTTGTGAGGTAATCTGCATGGTTTTGATGAATGACAATTCTCTCACCTTCTCTGTAAAGATTGACCTGAGCAGAGGGTAAATGGTGAGACTCCCCCGGGGAGCTAGCTTGATGAGTTCGGTCAAATCTCATGATGCTGAGAGATTAATGGAGCCACACTAGAACTGTGAGGCCTACAAGAAAAACACAACACACGTACAAAATTAAGATTTTACATTGCATTTAGTTTGGGAATGAAATGAACGGACGGCCATGTTTGTTATTTTGCGTCAAAGACAATTTATATAGAACATTTGGTTCGTACCTGATCTGCTAAACTTTTCTTTTTCCAAGCAAAAGTTAATTTCTATTATTTATACGTATCATAGGATTCTTTGGTAGCTCTTGAAGACATCTTGTTCAGAACAAAAAAGCATTGTAGATTCTGAATGTTCCTGCAAGTGTTTTGTTTCTGGTCATCAAGCGCCGTCAGAACCGGAAGTGCTTCGAGAAGTTTTAATAATAAATCGAGTTGCACTTTAGATTATTCCAGAAAACAGCACATTAAAAATGACCACCAAAAATGACACATTCCAAAAAATAGAGGATATTTCCCCCAAATTAATACATGATGCTTATATAGATATATTTTTAAAACTTTTTGTGAAATAAACTTGTTGGCAAGACTCCCTTTTTTCATTTGCCGAGTTGAAATGTCAGCAGTGCAACACTGCCCCCCTGTGGAGGTAAACATGTCGTGCAATTTTGAAACAGGTGACACATAAAAGGAAGCTTTGCTGGATGAAACGACTCAGGTAGAAATTTTATTTCTGGGGACTTTCCAGTGAACAATTTTAGACACACCCGTGTCTAATTGTATCATTTAGCCACACCAAATAACAACGACTAGAGTACTTGATTTTATTTTAGTTGAATAAAGTCTCTTACATTTCAGCAGAAACAGCCTACATAGTAAGCAAAGCAAAATCTAATTTGGTCTCCGTGCGAGGAACGACACCACAGGGTCGCATCCAAAAGTTTGTGGAGACACTTTGAAATGTCCGTCTGCAAAGTATTTTCATTTCAAACTTAAGAGTTCCACTTTACATGTCTCGGATGGTCCAAATTAAGACAATATCGCCTTTGTGTTCTTCACAGCACCCAAGTTGTCTGCACTGACGGACTTCCGCAAACAGGTTTTGCTCAGGTTCTTGTAGCGGTCCTCACATAGCCTTGAGATGGCCTGAAGACAACGTCGCAAGCTTGTGAGGAACACATGGCGGAATAGAGAGACCTGGACAAAGTGACTGACCTCTAACTTTTGAGCCCGCTTGTTGCTGAGCGGCTCCAAGAGGAAGCCGAAGTTGTTGTCATCGGCGAGCGAGCGCAAGTCGAAGTAGTATTTAGCGTAGACACTGGCCGGAACGTTGATGTTGAACTGGAGCAACTCAAGGAAGTGACGCTCCATCTCATTCCTGAAAAAAAAAATGAGTCCAGATTATGGACTCTAATTTTTAATTTTTGCTCACAACACTCACATGTCCTCCACAGCGATGTCTTTGAGGATCTGGCAGTAGTCCACATTCCAAACCGCCTGGTCGTCCCAGACCTTCGAGGCCAGCAAGATGGCACCTAAAACAATCCGCTTCCAGTTGCACGGACAGATGTCCAGTTCTGCGTAAGTTAGCAGCCGCTCCAAGTACACCTGTGAGAGAATCAGAAGATATCATCCTTATCTGTCTTTGCTCAAGTAATAAAAATGTATGAACTGGTGTTCCACAAGGTACTGTACGTAGTCATGTTCTGTTTAATATGAACATAAAAATGAATATGAGCAACATCAGCAATGGATGGCAATATTGTAAATATCATTTCCTGTTTTTTATTTTTTTTTAAATGCTGTTAATGGCTGATCAAAACTGTATCTTGTGCATGGAAGAAAACACACAAGCAAAACTATTTACCGTATTGGCCCGAGTATAAGACAGTGTTTTTTGCATTGAAATAAGACTGAAAAAGTGGGGGTGGTCTTACATTCCTGATCTAGACATTTTACCCATTTAAAACGCTAGATGGCGCCAGATATCTTTAAAGCGAATGCTGAACTTAACTTCCCAGGCCGAAGCGAAGAATAAAAATAGCGGTAGCACGAAGAAGAAGAATAAAAAATAGCGGTAAGAAAGAAAAGAGAAGAAAATAAGAGAAGAGATAAGAGAAAATGGAAAAAACAGAAGCCATTGATTTACAAATGTGATTGCACTTTAGTTTACATATTTAAATGTTCAGATATTAAGATGTGATAGATGATGATTTGAATGAGGCAAAATAACATGCTTTTTCTCTCGAATATATTGTTATAATCATTTGTTTCAGATGTACTATAATTATTTTCTGTATAAAAATTTAATTTGGTGTTCATAAAGTCTTTTTTCAAAGTTGAGTCTTGAAAAAGAGGGGGTGGTCTTATAATCAGGGTCGTCTTATATTCGGGCCAATACGGTATTTGATTACAAATACATTTGGATGAAAATGTCTATTTAACCTTTGGAATTTCATTTCATGAACTCACCAGTGTCACAATGGCGCATTCGGCGGTCAGCTGGGCAGAGCTGAAGAGCGTGCGGATGAAGCGGTAGATGAGCTTGTGCTCGGGGTTCACTGCAAAATAGTCGTCTGCAACTTTTTGCCGCTAGGGAGACAGAGAAAGTCAGTTAGAAGCCAAAACCAGAAAAAATCCAATCTTCTCACCGACAGCGGGTGTTTCTGCTCATCAAATATGTCCAGTGTGCGGCTGGAATCCCTGCAGTGGGAGAGAACGAACAATTAAAGTGATTTTTTATTTTTCTCACAGCCACAAAAAAAACAGCAGTAACTAGTTAGTGAATTTTCCAGTGTGCTAATTAGAGTCTACCTTATTAGCTAAAACCAACATTTGCTGTCTTGCTGACTCACTAATTATATCAATGAAAAGATAAATGACACTTTATTAGGTAAATAAGAAAAGCACTCTGACCTGTTTTTGATGTGATAGTAAATAGCCAACGCCACACTGGAACAAAAAGAGAAGAAGATCAGTTTGAGATGTGCGTCACAGATGGAAGGAGATGTTTTAAAGTATTTAAATTCTATATATTTTTTTTCTGGTTTGGATTTTTTGGAGCCACGTCTACAGTTAGTGACGAGGCAGCAGGGTTGAATAATTTGCTCTGCTGCTCAACTTTCGAAATCTGAGAGCTACGAACATCTCTTGTATTTGCCATGTGTACCATTTGATGGTGTTCTTGAGGTTTGGCTGGCTGACTGTGCTGTCATCGAGGAAGATTGTGGAGCAGGAGCTGTACTTCCTCATCACAAGGCCAGGAGACACCTGAAGGTTTAGTGTTAAGCGTGAGGAACCTCGTGATCACTTGTGAGTAGATCTTTTCCAAACTCACATTGTTCATGTAGTTGCTTTTCCTTTTCTCTCGCACTAAATTAAAAAATGAAAACCAGAACATTAAGGTGACTTCCAGGTGAATAATAATAGTGACAGAGAAAGGCTCACCATCCGTCTGAGACTTGTTCAGGAACAGGGTGGTGCCTTTCGGGTGGTCCGACGGGTTTGCCTCATGGGCCAGTTCTGAAAGTGAGTCAAGTTTATCCAAATAAATTCTGTATAGTTCCGAGGATGGTGCATTTTTCTCACCGTCAGGAAGCTCTCTGTCACTGATGTGTTGCAGGTAGGTTCCAGTATCTTCACTCACATCCTCTGCAGTGAAAGGACATTCCTCCAGCTCCAGCTCTATCCTGTGGTTCTTCGGACTCTCTCTTGGAGAGATGCAGCAGGACACCGACCCACCCATAGCTTATCTTCCCATGCACTTTACAATAACTTGGAGCTGCAGGGTGCACCTTGTGTAGTCGGTTTCTTAACTCAAGCGGGATCTACAATTAGTATCTTTTTAAGTTAGACTGGGTGTAAGGATGTAAAGTCGGCGTGCAAGGTTTCGGTGTCTTGGCGCCAGAGAAGAAGGGTGTAGTACTGTGTTTAACAAATATGCAAACAAACCAGACATGTCTTGAACAGCTGACATGTCCGGGGCGTGTGCGTCGCAATGGAAGCACGGTTGCATTTTTAGATGGCTTGGAGTATGGGTGGGTAAAGTTTAATAGTATAAAATATGTCTGGTCATCTTACTTAGCAGAGATTAAAAACACAAAGTCACGGCTTTCTCTTGACCGATGGGTAGCTGTCCGGCTAGCTTCCGCATCCCAATCCAATCTACGACGTCACTATAAATTCACTGGATCGGGAAAACTCCGCCTCAATCAAAAGCCATGGTGGAGTGAAGATGCATTGAAAAATAAATGAACAACGAAAAACAACGACTCTCAATTTAGATTGAATAAAGAAATAAAATATTTTTTTTCAAGCGTTGTCCCACGTTAGCTCGCATTTCTTCACATACTTGCAGACCTATCGTTCGTAAGCGCGTATGTTACGCCATATCCGGGTAATTGCTTTTCAAAATAAGAAAATCCCTCCAGGTTTGCGTGAAAATATTAATAAAAACATATTTACTTTGTATGACAGAAATATGTTTCAGAAGAGATTAACATAATCAAAAATGGCAAATATTATAATGTAATTTAGAATGAGATTTTGAGATAAAAATGTTTTTAAGTCAGACAGTAGCGATTTCCAAATTGACGAGAGTCGACAATGGGCGTGATGTTTATAAATAAAAGTGATCATATACTTTTACAAACTTGATAGTGAAAAGGAAACTGTACGTACAGTACTGCATTGTGATTGTAGTGACAATATTCGTCAATAGAGGGCAGCATTGCAAGAGTACACCTTGTTTAGCTTCACCGGAAGTGGAAAATGAGCGGAAATGATTTGTTTATTATTACAGTTGAACATTTAATGTTTCTACTAGAGTCATGGCTCTGGTTCCGTATGTAGAGAATGTGGTGCCAGCGCTTTCCAAACTCCAAAATTCATCATCGCGTTTTCATTTCGCCAGCCATGAGATCAACATAGCCCAGGATTGGAGGAAACTTGGAGTAGCAGCAGTTGTGTGGGACGCGGTCAGTGACCTTAACAGCAGAGCTTGAATTCATCATGTTGCTTAAATTTATGCTCATGCATTTTTTTATTTTTTTTTGCAGGCCGTTGTGTTGTGTATGTACATGGAGCTGGGCCATGTGGATCTCAAGGGAAAAGTGTCCATTGAGCTAGGGGCAGGCACCGGACTAGTGGGCATCGTTGCAGCCCTGTTAGGTAAATTACCTAACAATTAACAATTACAGTTTGCACAAATTGACTTTGTTGACTTCCCAGGTGCTAAAGTGACCGTCACTGACAGAAAGTGTGCTCTGGACTTCCTTTCTACCAATGTCAAATCCAACCTGCCACCTGACCTCCGGGAATCTGTGGCGGTGTCTGAACTTTCTTGGGGCGAGGGGTTGGCCCGCTTCCCAGCTGGGGGCTTCGATCTAGTCTTGGGAGCTGACATTGTTTACCTGGAGGACACATTCGTGCCGCTGATAGAGACACTTGAGCACTTATGTGCGGATTCCACCGTGGTGCTGCTGGCTTGCAGGATCCGCTATGAACGAGATAGCAAGTTTTTAAATATGCTGAAGGAGAAGTTCACCGTCGAGGAGGTTCACTATGACAACGACAAGGACATTCATATATACAAAGCTCAGAAGCATCTACCCAGGAGTGATTTATGATTTCTTTCAATTGAAATAAATGTATTATTTTGAAATCCAAGCTTATCAGAAACACTTTTATTAACAGCTGCCGAAATGTAACAGCTCTAACATAATGTATCATACAAGTTGGTGCAGACATTAAGAAAATAAATGAAAAGCCACATGAAATATAACAAAGTCTCATTATACATCATAGCTAAAAAGAAAATAGCCTTCTCGGGCTGGGTGCACTAGCAGAATGTTTGACCAACAACAGTCAATTTCCATGTGCAACACACCTTATGGTGTGATCTGAATATTAAAATTACACCCCCTTCCTTAAAAAAACAAAACATTTCATGATCAATTACCGCTTTAAGTTGTCCTGGTGCTTCATGTTTGAATGTCAAATACATGGTGTGAAAAATCTATATTTCAAATCCAAACTATGTACTAGCAGGTAAATGGGAAGTCAAAGCTGGGGAAAAAATTGTTTGGATTTGCAATATCATTTTTGTCACAACTTGTATATCTTGGATTGTTTCAGCAAGGAAAAGTGCATACTGTATACAACCTCATTTTACTAAATGAAACTTCTTCAATTTCCCTTTAAGCTTGACAAGTTCAAATACATCACAGGCCATCTGTGACCAAGTATCTATTGCATAAGTTGTAAGCAGGGCTCATTATTTTTGGTTTTTATTTTAAGAAAATAATGACATCAGAAATGGTTAGATTAAAAGCCACAATACAAAAAGCAGTTCATAATACGAGGATCACATATACGCTTTGTGTCAATTGATCTTTCTCCCCTTTTCTCCTTCCTTCCTCACTCCAGGTCTAAAAAAAAGGCCCTTGTTTATTGCAAACACATTGGTGGAGCTCTAGTTTATCTTAAAAAAAAATGGTAAAAAACAAACAAAAAATAATGACCCTGCAGTTATGTTAGAGACCAAACGCCAATTAAGAAAAAAAAAAAAAAAATCTACCTGATCGGTAAGCGTTAATGTTTGCGTAGCAAGGCAAAGTGAGCCAAGGAGGAGAGCAGAAACAAAGATGGAACCCAGGCTGCAAATTCAGCGACGGCGTCAAATCACTTGTTCCGTCTTCAAGTGAGCCCTGGTAGGGAGGGGGGGCAACTGTTGGATCACTAGCGCCGATGACATCTTGTAGCTCCGCCTCCTCGTCAAGCCTCAGCATCCCTTTCTTTGGCCAATTTGATTTCAGGGCGCTCCTTTGAGGACAAATCCACTCATTACGACGTCGAGGGAACGCAACGCTAACTTAGCACTTGGCAGTTAACTTTGCCTACTGGGCCACATACATGTCTTGCAGTTTTTTTTGTCCAATTTTTTTTTTTTACAAAGCGAAACAATTAGAAAAGTTAGCGTGGCATCCGTACGCATGGCTCTTGACTGAGTCTCTGTACAGTCGGCGGGCGTTTGACGCCGCGGCCTACTCGGATTTGTGGCAGTACAAGTCTTTGAGGGCTTTGAGTTCCTCGATGAGGGTTTTGTTCTGGTTCTCCAGCACGGCCACGCGATTCTCCAAACACTTGACGTACTCCTTCTTCTTCCTGCGACACTCGCGGGCGGCCTCCCTGGACGAGAAGACGAAGAAAATTCTCAAAATCTGCTTTTAATCGCGAGACTGTCATCGTGGCGGATGATCAGCAACCTACCTGTTTTTCATCAGGCGCACCTCTCGTTTACGCGTGACTTCCTCTGTTCCCGTCCCCGTGCCCAATGCGGGCGAGGTCGCCATGACAACCCCGGGGGCGAGGGCGCTGGTTGGCGCTGTGCGGATCTGATAGGCCTGAACGTCTCCGGAGGCGGCTGAAGGACAGGAGGTCGATGGTAAGTAACTAAGATCAAATCCAAAGAAACTCTGCTCGCCATCTTTTCTTTACCTTGTACAACCACCTGGTTGCTAGGCAACAGAATCTGCTGGCCATCACTGGTCTGGGCGTATTGCAGGATGGTGGTTCCGGGTTGGCCCGTGGTAGCATTGGCCATGGTGAGAGCTTGCAGACCCTGAACGCCGTCGGTCCCGTTATTGGCCAACTGGATGGCCCCTCCTTGAGTGATGGCGACTGCGAGATAAGTGAGAAACGTCAGATTTCTTTTTCAAGGCCACGTGACAAGCTGGCAGTGGGCAAGCAACATACTGTACTGGCCGCTGCTGGTTTGGTAGATGGGCGTGGGCATGGTGACGGTGGTGATGGCCGGACCCGAGTCGTCTTCTGACTTTTCTTCCTCGATGCACGGAACGGCCGGAGCGTCTGATGATAAGTCGTTTAGGATTTTCCTGACGAAGAAAAAGCAGACGGGCGTGATTATCAAGTCGGGCTGAACATTGCAAAAAAAAAAGCAATGATCCGATAAACACAAGTCAATTAATCTTTCAACCTTACCACTACAACGTGATACATTCAAAAAAAAAATTGCAACAATGTTCTGGGAAAAGAACTACAAAACAACAAACCTGTACGAAGGTCGTCTGGACAGGATCTCTCTCCTCTTCTGAGAATCTGTGACGCTGTCTACAGACTCCTGAGAGTCTTCGCTTTCAGCAACCGTTGAAATCTTTGCAGGGGAGACAACAAACACATCAGCTTTTTTTTTTTTTTTTTTTTGGTGACATCAGTTAACCGACGCACACCTGAACTGCTTGGACCTGAGGGGACTGAATAACCGAAGGCTGAGCCGCTTGGATCACCCCGTGCACTTGGACGGTTTGGCCGTTGGGCAGCTGCACCAAGGTTACGGTAGGACTGCTGGACGTCGCCTGGCTTGATGCAATGGAAGCCTACAAGCAGGACAACCCATCCGGATGTAAACTCTGCAGTGAAATGAGACATCCTCAACTATTGGTGCGATGTGGTTACCTGGGCCAGGCCACTCTCAGACTCCTGTTTCACACCCGTTTCACCACTTGGTTGTGTATCGGCACAAGCTTCCATTGTCATTTAAAAATCTGCACAATGACAGAAACGTGTCGAATGAATGTCGGCATGGCCATTAAATCGTGTTCATCAGCTTTACCTCAACAACTTCTAAGGCAGGGGGGACCCCGAGAATAGCCTGCAGGCCTGTTCTAAACATGGCGTACCAGTAACGGGACATTGTAAATTTCTAGGAATTTTGTAAATATGAACTGTTGAAAATGTAAACACTAGCAGCGATTTATAGCGGTATAGCGTTGTCTATTAAATTTTATTTAATTACTATGGGGTTGCCTTAATTTTCAATAGTAACCAATAAAAATAACATTATTCAAGATAATTTGAGTAAATTTTATAAGTGCGCATCAAACTGGTAGTTCTTCGCATTAATTCGTCATCAAAAAGTCGCTCTCAGTTTGAAAACTCCTGCATCCCTAAAGGAGGGTGTGGCTTTCTACACACGCGAGCACGTATTTCATTTAAACGCAGTAAAAAACATTGCAAAAAAGTTACAATCACGATGAATGGCAATCGGAGTCTAAGCGATGTAAATTGTTGTCGGTCTTGGTTGTGTACAGAAATACTGCATGTTGCCGCTCGCCATCGCGGCCAACATTGCTTAGCTAGCATGCTAACAAGCTAATACGGTTTCAATTTTAATTCCGCTTTAAATAAGACCGTTTGGTTTCCTTCCCATTCCCGCTGTGGGTCGTCAATGCTCAGTATAAATTGCGCTTTCGCTGATAAATTAAACATGCGTTAATGTGATTTAAAAGTGCAAAGTTGCATGCATTGAAGGTTTGCGAGGGAAAATTCTATAACTGTGTACCACACAGTTTATATGCTTCAAGTTTATTTCAAACAATTTATTTACTCAAATGTATCACACAAACTGCTTCTGTGACTTAGTCCAAAGGTGTCATTCATTTTCTCTCTCCCTTTTCTTTAATTTTATTCAATGCAACCTAGTCTCCATCTAAATCTGACTTTTTTTTTTTTTTCGAACATTGCAACGACTGACTCATTTTAGTGAGCCTCTGCAACGCCGCCGCCATGATTTCTTTGTTGGCGTTGTGCAGATACAAGCCGCAAATAAACGTTGCGGGCAGCCATCTCACTGTCTAGCAAAGATCGGATGCGTATCCTCTTACCAACACAGACTCGCTTCGTCACTCCCGGGTCTACGGAGCTCCACTTTTATTCAGACCGACACGTAAGAGACCGCGTCAGGCTACACCTCCGTCGCGTCACCGAGAACAACAACACCGAGAGGAGGACGAAGGCTACGACGACAGCGAGAATCGGCCTGGAACGGGCGGATGTCCGGAAAGAGCCGAAAAAGGCCGAGGAGCCGAGAACTCACGACTATGGCCGAAAGTTTCTTCCTCTTTTCTTGTAAGAGGTTGGCGTACGAGGTTGTGGTTGCGTTAGCGCCACCTAACGGCTCCGAGACGGTACTTACTCAAAATGTATCGCTCTCAAAAGTAAAATGTAAATGCCACACAAGTTTGAAAATAAATACATAGCATGGAATTGTTTTGGACTGTACAGTAGCATTTTTAGCTGAGCTGTGTTGACAGCGATTATTTCGCATACTACTAGAATGAGCTTAAGCATAATATAATTATAATAATAATTATGTACTTTAGCACCCGACAGAAACGGTCAAAATAACAAATACAAGTGAAAATAAAACCAAATCTACAATAAATAATTAAATAATTTTAAATATAAATACAGGGATATTGTATTCATGCATATATTTATTTACGTTTTTTATTTCCATATTTATTTCCATATTTTATTTTTTAAATTTTTTTATTTAAGTTTGTACTTAGTTTTACTTTTGTGGTAAAGATTTGTTGTTTTTATTTGATTTTGATGTTAATATTTACTTTGCGGTAGCAACGTTTGTGCACATAAAAGTTCAAGTTATTTCCTTAAAAGTCTTGATTATAGGAGAATAGCGACAGGCAGACTTTTTGGAATTTTAACGATTTAATGATATTGACACAGAACAGAAACCCGTTGTTCGAGTTTTTGCAAAGTTCTCATTTTCATCCAGTTTAATCATGCACGTTTGAGCGCTCGCTCGCTCGCGGCAATGCGTCTTACCGTCCACATGATGGCATTGGAATTCTTCCACTTTCATTCTCCATCCTAGTCAGCAAGTTGGCCTGCCTTTTGTCGTTGCACATCATGTTTCACCCACCCAAGCCAGACTGTGGGTGAAAAAGGTGAAATTAGCTCCTATCTTCTTTTCTTTTTAATGGAAGGCCAACAGATTTCAAGCATGTGGTGCTTATTATGTACTATTTACAGCTCTTGCATTCGCAATACACTTGCCGCCTCTCCCTGGTCATCAAGCCAGGCCATAAAATGTTCTCATTATCTCTGTCATTCGGCGTGTGGGGGCCGCCGCAGCAAAGTGGGTTCTAAGCTGTGGCAGCTGGTCAAAATCCTGCGGGGAAAATGAGACTTCACACCAATTTATGACCATCATCTCTATGTGCGAGGTCAACGCGGCAGCTTTTCAAGCCGTACGTGCAGATGTGAAACATACCTAGCGAGTGATTGAATATCCCAGCGGTGCAAACACTTGTGACCTAAACGCCGTCCTTTGCAATAAAACGTGAAAGGCAGCATGCGGCATCGGCAAGGATGTAAACTTTTCTACTTTTCCATTCAAAGTGAGGCACGCGTGATAAATGTTTGTCCCAAAGCTGCCTTTGCATCTGATCTCGTATGCGGCTGACTTGATTAGACATTGATTTCCCTTAATCAAGACCAGCGGCTACGTTCGCCGCGACATCCCCGGTTAGCTATAGCCTTCCTTAAATTGCCGGTGCAAACACAAAGATCGGCAAAGACTTTGACTAAATCAAAATGGCCATCAATTATTAACCTCTTCATCACATTTTCTATGTATCGCCCTGGTCAGTGTGATTCAATTAGATTTGCGCTTGCTGATGCTGCAAGAGAAAATCTGATTTTCAAGGCTGCAGCCAGGCTGTAAATCAGGGCCCAAACAGCTCAGCCAATCATGTCAAAGACGCCCCCAAAAATGGCGTAGGAGGAGGATGGGAGTTTCATCTTAAGCATGAAGCGACCTGACTTCAATCTATAGCCCTTTCCCCTCTCCTTAAATCCAGCTGTCAAACCTCAAGCTCACGAAAGCCCATCGACAGCCTGCCCCTTGACAATTTGGATCCTTTCAACCTGCTTGCACTTTCAGCCATTTTTGCTTCTTTATTTGTGTTTTGAAATTGGAGTAGTGACGCTCCATTCACTTTGTGGGCTGTAGCTGGAGCCACCATTTTGAATAACATGACTGAAACATGATGTCAGCATTTTAAACATCTCGTATCTTGGGAAATATGTCTGCCACTCAATCGTGGTATTGAGATACATGGCAAAGTCTGGAGTGTGGCTAAAGGGGGAATTACTTGACTCATTTGAATACCACTGACCTTATGCATTTTTTTTTTTTTTTTTTTTTATCACGTTGAATTATCAGGCTTGCAGAACACCTGGTGGAGGTTGCCATGGCTACAAGGCCCCACAGACACTTAAGCGTTCACACATGCTCACGCACAGAGCATATATAAAAAAGGTTCTCAAATCTGAAAATCTGAGATTTATTAATTAAATGTATTAAATTTATTAAATTTATTTATTTATCCATTCATTCAATTGTATATTTATTAATTAATTAATGTATTTATTTATCCATTTATTTATTTATCCATTTATTTATTTATCCATTTATTTATCCATTTATTTATCCATTTATTTTGTGCAACAACTTCACAAAATAACAATGAGAAAATCCAACATTTTTTTTTTTTTTTTTTACCCTTACCATCTGACTTGGCTTGGCGGGTTCAAGTGAAACATCCCGCGTGGATTTTTTTTGACATTTTAAGTCTAGCTCGGCAGTCGCTACCTGTCATGTTCCCCCCCGTTTTGTCCACGGTGGCCCGAAACATTGTGTAAGAGCTGTCGTCCAAACTTTTGAGAATCATAAAAGATTCTGAAGCCGACTCAGTCAATCCCGTTGTGTACAATGTCGCTTTTTCTTGTAGTGTGACCGGCGTAGCCATTGTAACGTTCCCTTCCCATCCACCCCTCACTCATCCCACGCCTCCTCAAAGGTTGCCATGGTTACCAGCATCCCAGCGGAACACAAACCCTGAGGCTATAGGAGAAAGCAGCTTGGCAGGTGTGGAGAATATGCTGACCTTTGACTGGTCAAGGTCTTGGATACTTTTAAAACAACAGCAACGCGGCCTTCCGACATCCAAGATGGAGATTTTTATTTGTTAGTCGCTATGATGTAAATTGCTTCGAATATCTTGCAAACTAACAGACTGACACGCTTCAGCGAGTTGGAAGACTTTCTTTCGCTAATCCATGTGTTTAGGTGAGCATCGCTCGCCAGATGCTACACGCTATCGTGAGCGTGGAGGCTAATCTTCGCTGGCTTGCCGCACAATGATGTCACCGCGCACTGATTTCATTAATAGTGATGAGGGGGTGGAATTGAAAACATACCAAATAAGGTAAGGTGGGGCTTCTTGTAGATCCCAAGAAAAAAAGACAAAAAAAATCTTATCAACGTGTGCAGGAGATACGTGTTGGAATGTCGACATGGCTGGAAATGGCTTATTTACAGCTCGGCCCTGGCGACCTGTCCGTCCTCACGTCCGGCCCCGGCAGATTAAGATGCAGCTGCTGGCGGCTGCCATAGGAGCCGGAGATTGATGGGGAACACGGGGGCCGCAGAGGGCCCGGCAGAATTCTGAACACAGCCCGATTGTAGCCAGCAGACAGCCGCTCCTCCGCACCTCCCTTGCCACCTTTTTTTTTTTTTTTTTTTCACTGTTTCCTTATCAGGCTGTTGCTCACGCTGGCACTTCTCTTCCTCTGTGGCATGACACTTTCTACTTTTTCCTGCCTCTGTGTCACTCCATCACCTCCCCGTGCCCCCTAAACAGCTTCTAAGCCCCCTTAAGTCAGCGTCAGCAGCATTAGCCAATTTGGATATTTGGGATGTTAAGAAGCTACGCTTGCGTGCGGGAATATGCGCTCAATAAATAATTCCGTGGTTAAGAAGGGAGATGGATGCCTACCCGAGTGTGTTTACCCACCGCAGCTTCCAAGCTGTCTGCACAGATGCGAGAATTTAGTGGATGTGCGGGTGGGAAAAAAAATATCCCACTATGTCAACATATGCGCTCACTCTGGTTACTCCGCCATAATTCTGGAGATATTGATGTTGCATGATGGAAGAGGAGCAGGATGAAGCATGTGTGTGTGTGTGGATGGGCAAGAGTGCTGCACAAACTGCACTGGCAGGGATTTTTTTTTTTTTTTTTTGTCAGAGTCCCCTGGGCAGAAGACGCATGAGTCAGCGACCGGTAGGATTTATAGCCAATTGATTAAATTAGCATTTGTTCTGCTACGAGGGCAGCGACCTGTCAGTAAGCATAACCTGAAACAAACATACACACTGCAGGCAGCCAAGCGTCGGCGTGTTGAGCAAGCGCTAGGCCGAGGAGGCGAAATGAAAGAGCGGACAATTAGCAATTATGTCAAAAAGTCAATATGATTAACATCGCTATGGCTCGGATTGAAACACGTGAAGCGAAGGAGAAGCCCCTCCTGGTTCTTCTGCACATGGGCGAGGGGTTGCCTTGCTGACAAGCCTTTTTATGACATTCATCAAAGCCATCTGCCATTTTCCGCTCAATTAATTTGTTATGGGAAGAGGGATCAATTAAGTGTGCACTGTAATGGCTTTATATCCTTGTTTCCCTTTTATAGCCCAATATTTTCTGTGCTCCACTCTGGCATGAAAAGGCGAAATCAATATCCCTGGCTATTTTCCTCTCCTGTGGACTAATTTGTTTTTGCCACTCTCTTCCTGGCATGATAAACAGACTGCAGGAGGAAAAGGATGGCTGAACATGATCCTGTGAAAAGATCTCATCTGGATTTCAGAAGTTGCTCACTTAATGACTTCATAACGTCAGGAGGGATTGACCTCTGGCCTGTTATCATCCCCCCGGTCGGTGCTTTAGACAAGGCACGCTGCGATAAGCACGACGGGCAGCCAAAAGACGGCGGGCGACAGGTGAAGGCGCTCGGGCTCACGGCAGCCATTAGCAGGAGCGTCACGGGCCCGGCTCGCCTCGACCCCTGCGATGTATCAAGCGCTCCCCCCGTTAAATCCGCTGATGGGCTTGATGATATGATGAAGTGGGTGTGTTTAAGTGCGTGCCTGCGCGTGACTCGGGAGCACGCTCGGGTCCTGTCGTTACTCCCGCGGCGGGCCTGGTGACATTGCCATATTGATTTTGACATCATTCGCTTGGGATGTGCTTTAGCGGCTGCCTCTTAAACCAGAGCCACCAAAGTGTCACTTTGTGTGTGGAAGCAGACCCGAAGGGCCACTGAGGTCAAGGAAGTAATATCGTGTCAGGTTTTTCCCATCCCCAAAAAACGAGACGGTTAAAAATTAAAGCCAATTTGAAGTCGAGAGACTCACGGTTTTCTCTCAGAATGACATTTACGACGGTGCAATTACGATTTACCTGTTAAAAAATTTCGGTAATGTTATCCAAGTACCATAATGTTAATGTCTTTTACTTTTGGGTTATTCCAATACCCAATGGAAAGGAAAATAAATGTTTATAAAATACGTAGATTTAATTTTGATCTATTCTGTCGAGTAAATGAAATCTAATGATGTTTTAATATTCATATTTTGGAACGTGGGCGGAAGCCCGAGAACAATGAGCCAGATGTGCTAACGGCTAGCTAAACTAGCAAGCTAGCTCGCGGCTATCTTCCTGTAGAGCAGTTCAGAAGACTTTAACAGCTCATTTTTCTTCGTAAATATTATTTAAATTTCATTAGTTCTCCTTTGAATACATTCCAAACTTCCCCCTTGTTACTTTTAAAACAGCTGCTTTAGGGAAGCTCAACATGGCCAGTTTCCAACATAACTTTCGTTTTCTCCCGTTTGGCTTTCCTTAACTTTCAAACTACTGTATTTTCCGGACTATAAGGTGCACCGGACTATAAGGCGCACCTTCAATGAATGGCCAATTTTAAACGTTGTCCTTATATAAGGCGCACTGGACTATAAGGCGCATCATGTCAGATTTTTAATCCAAATCAAATCATTCTCCATTTTATCTTTTTTATTTCAACTTCAGAGGCAACAAATTACTTTATAATCACAATATAATGATCCATAGTCTTTTTGATTCATGATTCATAGTCTTCAGCGGACCACTTATGATTGATTTCATGACATAATGCTTTGGGCCAGTTTAAATTTAGGAATTTAGTCCATATATAAGGCGCACTGGACTATAAGGCGCACTGTCGGCTTTTGAGAAAATTTTAGGTTGTTAGGTGCGCCTTATAGTCCGGTAAATACGGTAACATGAGCTCTCAAATTCAAATGTTTACAAAATATAACACTAATATAATCATTTTTTCCTTTAAATGTTCCCAAATACAAATGTTTATATTCTAAATGTATTTTCTGTTGTCAGCCAAGCCTGTCTCCATATAGCAGTCCTTTTGTGACTTGTTTTCATTTCACCACAACAATTTACCGACATTACCTTGACACAGTGGAGTTGAACCGAATTCATTTCCAGCTGCTCAGCGCTTTGAGCTGGAACCTTTTGCTATGTTATCTAATTCCAACAAGGGCCTTCCTGTTACTGTGGGTAATCCGCGGAACATGCTGTCATCGTTTTTTTTCTTTTTTTGCAGCAGCAGACCTCAATAAAGCTCCCCCTGAATGGCAGAAGACAATTCTGATGTAAACTGATGACATTCACATTAAAGCATGTGTAAGACTTGAGCTCGGGCTGCTCCCAGTTCGTGCGTCTCGCTGCTCTTGTGCAATTCATCGCTTGATAGATGATGACCCTTTTAATTTGGCCAAACAGGGCCGCGCTACTCGCTAATGTCACAGTCGTTTCATTTGGATTGAAAGTGACTCCATTCAACCGGAAATGGAAGTGAGCAAATCAATGGGCATCCTTAAGTTTTTGTATTGATGACTCAATGCGCGTTGAGGTGGAGGAGCAATGAATCAGTTGGCAAAATGCCTCCAAACGGCACAGTGGATGTGACTTAATAGATCTTGAATACTAAGTAAAAAATTATCTACGCTCAATTAAATATCTATACATCATGGCAGCATTGATTTACATGACGTTGACTTCATTGCATTTGCATCCCGAGCCGCCATTTTGAACGAGCCACTAAATGAATTGCATTAAAATATGCCGTTGAGTGTGAAAATGGTTAGATACGGAACGTCGTTAATTTCACTCGTTTAATGTAATTAAAGTCGTGGAGACACAGGATCGTCCTGCTACGAATGTGCGGGGAAAACAACTTGCAATCATAATCAGGCAACGAGAGAGGAGTCGGATTTGGTCGCTTTTCAAGAGAGACACATTAAAAGAACATCGTAATTTGTCGATTCGTGTAAAAATTAAACACTGACCTCCAACTCTTCTAATCTCACTGTAATCATTTGAATATCAAACATGCATGTAAGTCAAAAAGGTTTCAGATTTTTTTTTAATTTAGTTTTAAATGAAAATAATATCTAGCTTTTTGCAAATAGTTTCTTCCACGCACGCGCACGCGCACAGAGTGGTGCCGACAGAGATTTGTTTCTACAAGGAGAGAAGAAAAATCACTCGAGTTTCCACCACTTTAATGCCGCAAATTGAAAATACTTTTTTCTCGGGCCGCTGTCAGTCATGCGCCCACTACAATAGTCACTTTTCTCTACCTTACGACACCCCAGCTCAAAGATATAAATTATAGTGGTGGATATTTCTCTTGGAATTTGCTGACTGTAAAAAAAAAGAAATGCATCAACGTGAAAGCTTGCTTCTTGATTTTTCTCCTCCTCTTTGGTCCGAATGGAAGGTCACACCACTCAGACTGCGATCGTCCCCTGTCGCTTCACCTCTGGCTTCCCCATCGCCCCTTCTCGGAAAGTGGAACCCCCCCTTCCTCTGGCACCAGGCCTGTAATCCAATTAAAAGCACATTAAGGGCAAATGAATAGCGGCAGATTTAATTAGCTGCTGACGAAGCCCGTCCGTCTGGCAGCCGGGCGGATGGCCGGTGCGAGGGATGTTCGCAAGGCTGCGTCGCCTCTGACCCGTTTGTGTCAACCGGGTGGCGGAGAAAGCACTTTGCAAGCGCTGCTTCCGAGTGGCCAATTAAATCTGACATCAACCGACACAAACAAGAGGGTCGCAATCTCCATTTTATCAGATTTGTGTCTCGATTTTTTTTTCAACGTTTTATGTGACAAATGTGAGGCATTTATGGGTAAGAATGATTTTAGCCGCTTCTGACGTAACGATGACGAAACGTCACCCTCGCTCTCACCTGCCCTCTGCTGGCCGTCTTTGCCCCTTGGGAGTCATTTATTGCTTTGCTCAGCTTTATTTCAACAGCTTTGCAATTCAAAGTCACACATTATCACAACAGCAAAATATTATTTTAACCTTATTCTAACCTTGTTTTTTTAAATATATATTTAACTCTGCGGATTGTTTGTTTTGATGATTGTCTTTTATGTTTTTGTTTGACAACCCTACCTTTTTTATTTTCCGATGTGATTCTAATAAACTGAAAAAGTCACACCGGATGTCATCAGTAGTGCAAATAATGCACTCTGATTCAAACCTTGAATAAACAAATGATTTCTCATCGCCATGACGACAAGTCTAATGTGTCACCAGAGAACAATGGTCAGAATGGGCGATATTAAAATAAAGAATCTACATTTCAGCTATCGCTTTGCTCCACGTTCCTCCGACACAACAATCCGAAAACATCTCAGCGTTATGTCAGTCCTGTGATGAACTCGTGATCTGTCCTGTGTCTTTCCTGCGTTCGAATCTCTGAACAAAAAAAAAAAAAAAGGCTTCTTGGAAATAGCAAGACGGATAAACGCTTTCATTGTCCTCAAACGTTCCTCCGCTGAGGAAGTGAAAATGTCAAGTGGAACATGTCTCATTTCTGCTTTCTGTCCTTTTGCATGCCGCATGCATCCTTTGCCGCTACAGACTCGCAAGTGCAAAGTCAGCAATGCAGTGTAACCCACTGTGACATTTGTTTCTGTCCACGTGTGTGTGTGTCCCTGATGAACAGCAGCCCCCCCAAGCAGGACTCGGGTGAAGTGCGTTGATTTCACGTCTTTTTATGTGTAGGCAACTTCTGTGTTCATACGTCCACTTATTGTGCATGTGTGTGTGTGTGTGTAATGAGATCCAGGTCCCTGCCTCTCCATTTCTCTGCAGCTAATAAAAATATAGAGTGCCCTCCAGATCCCTTTATAGAGAGAGTTGAGACCGCGGCGAAATCTAGGACAGGCTCCATTGATTTGGAGGCTGCTGTATTACTCGCCAGCACCGCCAAGGCAATATGAGAAGGTCTTTTTTTGTAAATCACACAAGCCCAGAGGGACAGAACGGAGAGAAAGGAGAAGGGAGGGATAGTTGGGAAAAGTATCCCTGTGTTGTTTCCTCTTCTGCCATCATTGGATCACGCGCTCGATTTTGTCACAAAGAGAAAATAACGTGCGCGGAGCAGGACACCGACCGCTCTTGGCGTTTCCGCTCGGTATTGTGATTTCCGATTTGGTTTTAAGTATGACTGGCTGTTTAAAGACCCAACAGATTCTGGACTTTATCCTGCACCCCAAATTTAAAAGTCTTTGCTATATGGGGAAAAAAAGTCAGACGCCAGATCTCAGAGGAGTGTTCTGGACCGGGTCAGGTACCGACCCCCCTGTCTGTCTGCCTTAATAAGATAAGCCCCTGTCATTGTATCGCCTTCACCCCATCAAATATTCATGGAGCGCAGCCGCTTCTTAAGTAAACCGGCCAATTTGTTGCGGAAAACGTGCATTAAGATTGGCCGGGACGATATGCCACGGTCCCCCCCTGGGGCCGAGCCAGACCCGGGCTGCCATTGTGGTTCTCGAGTCCCTATTGTTGACAGCCGTCGGAGCAGAGCCGAGCGCAGGAGGACGGACGGGGGAGCGGCGTGGCGGTAATGGCTGTGTACCCAGGGTGGGTAAGAAAGCAGGAAACGGCGGAAGATAAGAGCAGGTCACAAGAGACGGCTTTTCAAGCGCTCGCATGTTGATGGCGAGTCAAGGAGGAGGAGGGAGGGAGGGGTCGGGTAAAGGCGGGGTCACGTTTGAATGACAATGGACACGAAATGGCGAGGGGGTGGGGAGCATAAGGATGCACACGTGATGACATCATAGAACCACAATGACAAACAAAGAAAGCATGGACGTCTCAAAAGAATAGATTTCAAGGATGGGTTCTTACGCCCCTCGGGGATTCCGGATGACAAATCACTAAGGCTTTGGCTTCGTGCAAGTTGGGCGGGCGGCAGTGGGAGGAAGACAAAAGTCGAGATTGGCCGCAGGGTGTACGATGGAAATGAGCTGAGGGCTGTCGACAGAAAAAAGTGGCTGAAGGTAATCAATCCATCCATCCATCCGTCCATCCGTCCATCCATCCATCCATCCATCCATCCATCCATCCATCCATCCATCCATCCATCCATCCATCCATCCATCCATCCATCCATCCATCCATCCATCCATCCATCCATCCATCAGCTTTGGTTCTTGAGCTTTATCTGGTCCCCCACCTAGAACCTGTTTGTCATGGATGACCTTATGACCTTGCCACGGGCCCCAAACAACTCAGCTCCTAGGATCATCAGGTCACACAAACCCCTTCCAGCACGATAAGGTGACCGCTCACCGAGTGGCTCATAAAACCACAAGCCGTAAAACTGTTGTCTGATCGGGAAGTTGGTGGCGGCGGAGGCCTGAGGGGTGAAGGCCATAATCCTCAATAGCGGTGAGATCAAGGTGCAATGATGACTCGGTTGCTTTCGAAGAAGACTTGCAGGTGGTGGGAAGGTGACCGGGTTGCCAGGTGAGCCCTGACAGCCTGCTCGTCATCTGGTCCCAAAAAAACCTTCTCAGGAGTTGAAAATATTAAATATGACATCCATTACGTTAAAGAAAACTTAAGTGTCACATTTCCTTTCATTGATAAATCACCATTTTAAATGGCATTGAAATGATAACTTAGCAAATCTGCCAATCCACCTTTAGATTGCATTTTTATAGACACATTTGAATTTTAATGAACAATTATGACAGACAATGAAAATAATTCCTTTGCATTTCATGTCCATGACAATTACAATTAAAAATATCCTGCGCACTGAAGTGTATCATATTATGTTAATGCTGAATCAAAGCAAGCCGTTCAAATCTGACGAATCATTAAATCCCTTCTTATCTCGACAGTTTCAGATTATGATTCGGAATCCAGAGGTCCTGAGTCGACTCATAAGGTGACACCAACTGGGGGGGATTGTGATTTTTTTTTTCTTGCCTTTGCGTGCCGCCATAACAGCAAGAATCTAAGCAGGTTTTTGTTGAAACACGTTCCAATTGTGCAGAGTCTTTGAGTTAATGACTTGGCTTGTAGCACATAGCAAGTAAAAACAAGTCACGTGAACCCACGTCGTAAATAAGATGGAAAAAAACAAAAAGGCTATTTATCAAATTGATGTCAATTTGACTCACCTAAAAATGTTTTTCCTTATAAATTGTGCATCAGATCAAAATGTAATCTGGGAATCAAATCTGACATATAATCGGGATTTACTTTTTTTATGTCATCCATTTTGAAATGCAACCACCTGCTCATTCACATTTAATCGATGGCCCTCGAGACCAAGTAACATTGCACGTAAATGTGACCCACTATGAGGTCATTCCCTTTAACGGTTGACGCTTTTTAGCGGGAACGGAAATCCAATTAGGCACACTGAAGTAGTAGCGGTGGCATTTAACAAATAACTGGTTTTGGCCTCTCTTTGTGGTGACTGGTGGAGTGCCGAGTGTGTGTGTGTGTGTGTTATTGTCCTATGTCGCCTACATATCTTGAAACGCTTTGATTTGGATTCACAATAAAAGCAAATGTCAACAACCAATCATTGTTTCTTTTATCCATCATGTGTTCATGCATCGTTTTTGTCGCGGGCCGCATTGTAGTCATAGTTTTCCATGATAACTGTCAACGCCTCATATTTTATATACCGTATTTTCCGCACTATAAGGCGCACCGGATTTTTAGGTACGCCTTATAGTGTGGAAAATACGGTAGTATAGGTGACACAACAAACTGATGAATAACTAGTTTTGAAATCAGAGACTAGTAAAAACTGTTCAAAAATTTTAAAAAGATGAATGGTAGTAAAAATTGCTAGCAATATTTTTATTTTTGAAAAGTGAAGACAATTTGTCATTTTAATGAAGTCGATGCAACGGGACACAAAAAAAAATGATGTGGTGGGCCGTATCTGGCCCCCGGGCCTTGACTTTGAAACTTATGATCGACATATACACACACACACGCACACGCACACACACACACACACGCCTGAAATGTGTGTACGTATTACTGAATGCTAGGGGGAAAAAAATCAATGAAAAGCAATATTCCTATTGGATTTAGTTTGCTATCAAGCTTTTCTCAAGCTTGTGATGCAGACCTATGACCTCTACTGAAGGTCACAGCATTAGGAACACTTTATTAGAACAAATCACTTTTTCTTCTCCATATTTTTTTACATCAGGTAACACTTGCCCATGGAGCTACGGAAACCCTCGCGTGACATCTCCATCTCCGCACCTGTTGCCGTTCAAATATTCTTGTTTCTTTTTTTTTTCCTGAAGTGTAGAACATTTCAATGATGATATCTAACCCAAGTATAACTTCAAGCCTGCTCTAATCCCAAAGTATGTCGACCACGGGACACATTTCTGCAGCCAATGTCACAAAAGTGACTCAGTGTTGCGAGAGCGAGCACGTCTGGGGAGATAATGAGTTCCCAGAGGCGAGAGAAGCCTTGACTGAATGTGGCTTTTCCCGGAATAGTAGTGCCAGATGAGTCTTTCAAGCAAGAACTCCAAATTGTTCTCGCTCAGCACCCCCCGTGTCCCTCTCTCCTCCCCCCCCTGCAGGATTGGGCTGTAATGAGAAACGCGTCCGCCCCACGTCCGTCCGCTTGTCTCTCGCTCATTCCGCAGTTGACAGCGCAGACAGTAGATGACTCCCGAGAGAACCAAGCCTCAAACATGATCCATCATGTTGACAGAGGCGCACAAGAGTCTTGAAAAGAAGACAATATCATGTACAACGCTGATAGACCCCCTTAAGCTCTTTTCCTCTCCATGCGACTCAGATCAGGTGCGCAACTTTGGGGCGTGGTCACCCCACGATTGTTTCCTCGCAGGCTCGATCCAATCGATATTTATCTCGACGCGAGCTGGAACGAAAAGCCTTTCGGCTAACAAATCGCGAGGCAATTGTTGGTTGTAAGTCACAATTGCCGTATACGTCCTTGTAAACATAAAAACGAGCCGCGCTGGGATATCGTGAGCTGAGATTTAAAAAAAAAAAGATGATATTGCTGTTATAACTTTAATTTTTATAGTTTTCCTTCCCCACTTAATAGAGTTCCATAAATTTCATGTCAGAGCGCACAGCTTGCTGTGATCATCGTATGCAGAAAAAAAAAAAAAAAAAAGCTATAAAGGGACAATCCCGGCGCACCTGAACACCGCTCCATCTTGTTTCCAAATGTTTTTCTGTGATTCACAAATTCCCAACAGTCCAATATTTAGTAGCGAGGCTTGTCTTGGAGGATGCGGCGGCAAGGACGTTTAGTGACATTTGAGTGTTTTATTACCCCCCTTCCCCTCCCTCCTTGTAATATTCAGTCTGTATCTCCGCCAATGTCACCAAGCAAGTCAGGAGAAAGTGTTGAAGTGTGTGACAACTTTGTAAGCAATGATGAGAGACGGCTGCTTTTTGAGACATCAAGGCCACCGTACTTGAATTTATGACATCGCCATTTTCTACTGTTGTACACATTGGAGGACGAAAATGTCACCTGAAGTGACACGAGGAAAAATTTGGGGGACACAAAATGTATTTTTGATTGTTTCTATATCGATTGTTAGTTGTGTGGCCACCCACCAAGTGTGAAATTAACCAAGCATGAGTTAAATTAGCCAGTTGGTGGCTTCAGGCAGGGGAAATAAAAGCTGCATGAAGGTAAGTGTTTTCCTCGCTCTCTTTTTTTTTTTTATAGTCGCTTCATAAAATGGACACAATGTTTGTAGTTGTTATATTTTCTTTTTTTTCTTCATGTCTTGTTTTCTTTTCTTCTTTATGTCCTGCTTGCCTGTTCTGCTTATCTTGTTAGTTTGCTGCTATTTAGTTTTGTTTACACCATGTTGGGAGTTTTTGTGTTTCTTTATATTTCTTGGTGACATTGACCCGCCATTGATATATATATTTTTTTTTACTGGGTTAATTTAGTGTTTTAATTTATTCTAGTAGTTTGCCTTATTTGGGGGAGGTGGAATAAATAAAAAAAATAAAATAAATAAATAAATAAAATACAAAAAAATAAAATACATATAAAATTAAAATAAAATACAAAAAATTAAAAATATAATACTACTAACTAACGAAAAATGAAGTGATTATTCAGAATTCGGCAAGTTGAGGAACAACCTTGAATCTCAGTGGCCAAACATTGAGTCTGACAGATCTCCATGCAAGGACACGTTCAACATGACGCCTTCGTGCTCACCCCCTACCATGCACATGCATGCTACACGCGTGCAAAGGTCACAGTGCTTTAAAGATCACTTTTGCATATTTGGCTCATTTGCAAAATGCTAATTATTAATAATGGCCATCCATTTGAAAGAAAAAATGCATAGCAGGCTTCTGCCTCTAACTTGTTGGCGTCTCAGAATCTTGCCAGTGTAGTTTTTTTCTATTACACAGTTTGGCTTCAATTTAAAAATGAAGAGGCAGCTTTTAAGATTTTACTCGCTCCGTGTTAAAAATGCATCTGTTGATGATGTTCATGGAAGCTCATCCCTTTATCAAAGCATCCGCTGGATGAAAGGTGATGCAACTCTCACCATCCCACACCTTCTACCAAGCATCAAAAAGCAAAAGCAATCTCTCGAAACACACAGAAAGGAATGAAGGCAATCCAAGAACACAAAAAACGGCTTTCCCCCCTCACCACGCACTCGGCACACTTTCAGGCCAACGTTCCACTAATTACAACTAAAAGGATGCGAGAACATTTTCAATCGCGTGTACGAGAAAGGGCACCCAATGGAGATCGTAAAAAAAAAAAAAATGATATGTGCAGATCATGACGGAAGAGTGGAACTGGCTTTCTAATTAGAGGAGGGGGCGGAGCCTTTTTTGTGCAGCGCATAAAACTGTAAAGAATAACAATTCTTCACGTGGTGCGGTTTGAATAATGCAATAGTCGAGTAAAAACAAAATACGGCGACGACGAGGTCGTATCGACAGGAAGACACAGAAAGGAATCATGGAATCTGCCGATCGTATTCAGCAGTAATCGTGTGCCGTCTGACTTGTTGTTTGCCCAACAACTACTAAACTATAAAATCGATGCTTTTGACACAAAGAGGCACTTGACCATAACGGCCGAGCACGCATTTGATTAATGTGCCAGTCAAGAGAAGGGGTGGAGGGGGTCGTGAATCACCAAAGTGAGGCCGAGTAGGTGGAAAGTTCTGCTCGGCGGAGCGAGCCCAGACAAAACGTCTTCATCTGTTACGTGTTGACTTGAAACCAGGACGCTCAAATCGCTTTCCACCTTGATTGATCCGCCACATTCCGGTTTCTCTTTGCGGCGACGAGATGGAGAAGAGAAAGCGCTTTGTTGTTCTTCCTTCATCTCACTCGGATGAAACGAGTCTGTTGATTCTGCTTGTCGTCAAAACGAAAGACTTTCCCCGAGTGTTTGCCTCAAAAAAAAGGGATTTTGGAGTTTTGTGGCATCGTTTCCTCTGAATTTGCCACTTGGCAGTGACGGAGCGGCTGTCTGCTAGCGTGACGTGCTAGTCCGCGCATGGCGGAGGCAGGCAGGTAAACGTCTACCTCCCGAGGCTCGTTAGTGCATCTCCGCCTGCGTCTCTTTTCAACTCCCTCCCACGGTTTCTTTCGCTCTGCCTGTCTTGACAGGAGGATTGGCGTCCTGGAGACGGAATGGAAGCCTCGGTCCAACAAATGTGTCGACGTCGCACTTAAAAATGGCGGTTCCAAAAATCTAGCGTAGCTTTTTTTTCATGTTAGTGGAAACTTTTGTAGGTGAAGTCAGTCGGACTCCTACACATCGAGTAAGTGAGTAAATCGTGCTAGCTCGGATAAATCAGAACTGCAACGGTTGTACATTATTTTTTTATTTTGTTAAGTTTATTTATATAGCCCTACATCACAAGCAGTCTCATATAAAAAAACAAATTGACAATTATTCTCAGAGCATCCCCTGATCTGAAGCTCCCTGAAACATTACCGTTCAAAAGTTTAGGGTCACTTAGAAATGCCCGTATTTTTTCATTAAATTGCTATTTTTTTCAATGAGGATTAAACTAATCAATCTTAATGCAATAAATGACTATTCTAGCTAGTTTTTTAATTTTTAATATCTACATTGATGGTTAAATTCTCATTTCCAGCAACCATCCACAAAGTGTTCTAATAGTCCATTTTGTTTGCTAATTGCGTTATAAGACTAATTGGATGATTGGAAAACCCTTGAAAACCCTTGTGCAATTATGTTACTTTTCATGGAAAATACCATCTTGCCTGGGTGACCCCAAACTTTTGATTGTATTTCTCTTCGTAGAGGCGACACTTTATAACCAAGTCACCACTTTTTTTTTATTAGTTTACTGTTTCTTATTTCTCGTCATCGGGTCACGTTGGCCCGCGTTTTGCACTAAACTGTACTCCGACGAACTCAACGGGATTTCCGCTCTCGGGTGGAAACGTCGCTTTATTGAACTTAACAAAATTAGCTGGAGAAAATGTGTGATAGGAAAGAACCGGGAGGGGGTCCAACCAAAGAACAAAGGGGAAGACGAGGAGGTGAAATTGCACTCTTCACTGCTCGGCGCCTCCTGCCCTCTTCTCTGCACATAAGAGTGATGAGGTGTTGATTGCCTGTGGGCACAAGTGGTTTCTCCAAACACTCTCAAAGTGGCCCATCCTCTGATTAGACTTGAGTGTTATAACGGCAAATAGGCCTCAACACTCAACCATACATTACGGCACTGAGACAGACCTTCGGGCATGATGCTTTCATTAAGGGCGCACACAGACCCAAAGGTTGATAAGGATGGGCAGGGGGGAGGTGAACAAAAAAAAAAAAAAATGGTGAGCCGCTAGCTGCTGGAGACCAAACAGTTTGTTGGATGACTGCAGGCATCACCCAGCGATTAAAAAATAAAACACTCTTCGGGGAGCGTTTTCCTTCCCGTGTGATGTGAGAGATGCGAGGCCGTACGATGACGAGACGGAGTACGTGTTGACAGCCAAACGAGAAGAAGATGGATATTTGCAACCCCGCGCTAAGCACTTGGCAAGCGTACAAGCTAGCTAGGTGCATCAACAATACGAATCGGTTTGGTCGGATCTGTATGCGTCGTGCATCGCCATTGATGGGAGGAGCCGGTCGAAGGGCAGGGGGCGGAGTCATGTTGAGCCAATTGGCTCGAGTCGAATCCTGTCCTTGTGTCAAGTGTGTGCGTGATGAAAAGCCGTAAGATCTTGCAGGTCTTCACTCTGTGTGGAAATTGTCATTTTGGTGTAATTAAACCAATTTTTATTTTTTTTTGTAGCTCAATAGCTTAATAGAAAAACAGGTTTAGCTAAAGCATGAAAAAAATCTCCGCTTGATCTTAAGTGAGATGTCATAAATTACCGTAATTTCCGGACTATAAGCCACGACTTTTTTCCAAAATTTTTAACCCTGCGGTTTATAGTCAGGTGCGGCTTATAGTCAGGTGCGGCTTATATAAGATTATTTTTCGTGATTTTTGTGATGACTTGATCACTTTTATACACTCGTGAAAAGGCTGTGGATCACTGTTGTGCGGTATCTTGAAGAAAAAAACAACAACAAAAATACTATTTTGAAACACTACTATGGCTGCTGCTTATTCTGGCTGTGTTGCTTGTGACTATTATGAGCTTTAGTAGGAATGCACGCTAGGTGACCTGCGTCAAACGGCTCTAAACCCTTTCTCTTACTCTGCCATGTGACTCAGAGATTACACAAAACACTGGCGCTGTCTGGACCATCTGCATTATATTAAAACCCAATCAATCAGCATTTAAATTAAATTCTTCTGACATTTTGCTCACCAAAAACAAGTTGTAATGAATGTGAACTTTTAATGCATTTTATTCAGAAGGTTACTTTGAACCCTGAGGCTTAAATGGCGGCGCGGCGTATTTATGGATTTTTACGGCTTTCTGTGTACTGTCTTTGTAAAAAACTCATGTGCACGTGCGGCTTATAGTCCGGTGCGGCTTATGTAAGAAAAAAACTAAAAAAACTGAATTTTAGCTGGTGCGGCTTATAGTCCGGTGCGGCTTATAGTCCGGAAATTACGGTATATCAATTTGAGCTCCGACAGACATTGTTGATAAATTTAGGCAGAATTCAGCACATTTCAGTGTGTTTGCTTTGTCAATGTCTATTGGATGTATCTTGATGCAGGGTGGGAAAAAAAAAATGAAAGAAAACTTTATAGCTCAAGGCTGTAGCATAACAAAAGTGAAAGGGAGTCTGAATGCTTTTCCTGACTGCACTGCATGATACAGAAACAAGCATGCGATACATTGCCCTCGCTCACACGAGGCCACCGACAGAACAGTCTATAAGTACTAAGCTGCTGAGGAAATTAGTCGCTCCACCGACTGGAGAATGGAGAAATCATTGTGGAGTCCGGTATGCCCCTGTGCACCTGTGTAATTGTGTTTCTAATAAATGTGGCTGCCATGTCGGCGACTTAACACCTTTCCGACTCGCAGTCCTTCTACCGCCTCTCTAGTGGAACCTCCTCTCAGCCATTTAGGGCATATTAGCGTAAGCTAGCATGCGGCGCGCCGGGGCCGCCGCCAACTTCATTACGCCGTGATTATGCAAAATCAGCAGTGAAGGGGTTGGAGAATCAAAGCTGCCACTGGAGATGAGTGAGATGTAGTGGAAGTGGCCTCCTCCTCTGCTGGATTGGAAAGATGAGAGAACCCAAAAGATCACATTCTCCTCTTGAGCATCAAAATGACTTTTCGGCAATGAGACATCTTGCCAGAAAGGCAAGATGAGGGAGATTCTCAGTGTGATAGCCAAGACAGAACTTTAGGAGATGGGGAAAAAAAAATCCATTTATATTTAAGGCACTGTAGATGACAAGTAAATCAGAGCTTTAACGTCTTTTCCTTTTTTTTACTGTAGCATTTATTGAACGCTGACGGCAAAGGTGGCATTCATACGTAAATCTGAACATGAGCAAGACACAAGCAGGATTGTAGCAGATAACGCAAGTGTGCTAAGGCTGACCACAGACCTGAAGGCCTGTGGCACCAAGATGGAGGAAGAAAATGGTCACACTTGACTTCCCGTCGCCCTATCTCAGCCGCACCGAGCCCGGACATAAGCAGCCGTACCTTATCAGCGCTCTCCTTGCCGTAGCCGCCTTTCTCTCCTGGCAGCGCGCGGAACGCTACGCTAAAAACGCCGCGTCAAATATAGGTTGAGTCAGTGAGCGGCACTATCAGACTCAGACATGACGCCGGCTGGCCTTTGAGCTGTTCAAGGTGCGACTTTAAAAGTGGAGATTGGTGTTTTCCCCTCAGGCGCACATATGGCGTCATAGACAATGCGCTTCCTTGCTAACAGCCAAAGAAAATGGAAAATAAATGAATTCTTTCAAAACGGAGCTAAAGCAGAACGTGAGTACGAAAGATGGAGCTTGAGATTTGATCTTTTTTCATCATGGCTCCACCATCCTCCATCATCCTTAATGAACCAGGAAGTAGCCGGCTAGCTAACAAACAGACGCAAATACAAACAAATCTAACACTGGATGAATTATTTTGCTATTTATTGCGGTTCTTGTGATAATAGTGATATGTGATCATTGAGGCCTTGGTAAAATACTAAATTAGGCTAGTGTGTAGCCTCCGGTGGTGGTCACAGATTTAGCTAGCTTATCTGCATCGCTAACACAATCACGAACAAACACGATCATGATTGTAGGTAATAAATAAAAATAATAAAAATAATGGCAACAATGCGCATTATAGATAATAATAATGATAATAATAATAATAATAATAATAATATTTAACTGTTTCTTTTACCACAAACAAGATATTTAGGCTGAATTACCTGACATGTTTCGGCTTGTACTTCCGCCTTCATCGCTACGCTTCAACTTCAACTATTCTGAGGAAGTTATGGTCCTAAATATCTTGTTTGTGTTAAAAGAACCAGTTAAATAATTGACAAGTGAAAACAAAATGAACATAGTACAATCAATAGTAATAATAATAATGATGATAATCCCAATTTGCATACACCGACGTCTCTGCTGTGATTCACTAATTCTTACTACCTCGAGTTCAACTCGGAAAAACCCAAACCCAATCGAACACATCGGGTCTTTCACCAATGCTTAGTTTGCTCCGCATGAATAATTTGAAGTTGTCAAGTAGCCCTTGTCGGGATGCGCGAGGGAGGGGTGGGGGTGTGGGGGGAGTTGCGGTGGGGGCGGGGGTGGGGTGCTTGCTGAATCAATAGCCATAAGGATTCTGGCTCCTGTTTGCTTTCAAGATCTACAGCCAAAGGAGCCGGTCATCAAAAGTTAATGAGCTATTTAGAACACGCTGCTTCCTTTGCTCTCTGCTGAGACAACAGCACAGGAGAAAATAGCTCCTCTGCTTGTTTTATCTGTTTTATGTCTCATGCAGATCTGGACCGAGAGACGAAGGGCACACACGTCGCCAAAAGGGTCATCACAATATGCACAATATGGCGGAGTCTCTCCAAAAGTGCTGACATGAGTCATAATCTCCATTTTCTGCTGCAAACGAAAGCTCTGGGCAAGAACACCGACCGACCGACCGAGCGAGCGAGCGACTCTTGCGTCAAATGATCTTAAAACTTTCAAGGGATCAATTTGAACAGGTCATGCTTGTCTGCCAGGAACTTTTCAAAATAACCTTGAGTGCAAATTGAGTTTTACCTTTCTCAAATCCGAAAGCCGTATTTTGAAGCCGAGCGGCGATAATGTCGTTTTAATCACACTGTTTGCCGCGGCTCCCATCAGCGCTTTGTTATTACCCTGCAAATTACGGCCGTCCTCCTCTTGCCTTCCTCCTCCTCCCTTGCCTCCTTTATGCGCTCCTATTTTTTTGTTGTTTCCCATCTCCTTTCCTCCGCCCGGAATTGGCTAACGATGCCTGAAGCGACGCGGTTGACATGTCGCGCAGGACCGCCGCCACTTTCCTGACTTCCCGGCTTTTTTAAAACGAATAAATGTGGCAGAGGTGAAACTTATGTTGGGCCGTAGGCGACAAAATGGGAGTCTGAATAAATACATAGAATACATTTCATTGGAGGCTCTTACACGTGGTCAAAGGAAAACATTTTTTTTTTTTAAATGACTCAAACCGTGCATTTCCCCGGCGGCCATTTTTTTTTTTTTAAATGTCTCAAGCTGTGCTTTGATTGGTCGATGGCCCCGGCGGCCATTTTGTGTGTGGATTTGATCCTCACCAGTGGCCATTAAATGGCCAACCTCGGTTAAGCCCTTCCTGCTGCGTCTGTCGTCCCGACCGCCATCGCTTGTCGAGCAGCAGTCAAGGGTTGAACTTTAGTTCACGGCAGAACACACCACCTGGGGGGAATTCACCTTCCGCTCTTGATTCCTTCTAACGTGACCTGGGCTTCAACTTGTCATTGAACCCCAAAGAAAATGACAAAAGCTACCGCTCGGGGTGTACTGCGACTTTTCAAAAAGTTATTACACAGTTTCAACAGCATGACTTGAATGTCTCACGTAGAGCCGACTCAATGTGCGGGAAAAAAAACATCTCTCGGGAAAAGATGTTTGGCAAATTGGATTTTCTCACTATATTGTTGAAAGAGAAAAATGGCGTCCTGTTTTTGTCTCATCAATTCTACTCATCCCTCCACCATTTTTTTCTCATCAATTTTACTCGTCCCTCAAGAAATTTGGTGCACAGCTTCTGGGGAGTGACAGGTGCCATAATTTGGCCAGCGTACGTCGTATGGTTGGATGATCGGTGAAATGGGAATTTCAAAAGTGAGAAATCTAAGGAGAAATTTTGATGTGTACCTTTTGAAAATGATGCAACTTTGAGTCTGGAGTTGACCATCTGAGTGAACATCTTCAAGATTGTAAAGCTAAAGACATTGACCGATTAATCGATAATGTGCTTTTTGGATCCTCAATCGTTACCAGAGTTAAGATTAAAAAATTTTGAGACACTATCAAAAGGATGTATAAGGTTTTGAATATCTTTATTTATTATTTCATTATTATATTTGATCTATTTTTTGATATAAAGCCCTTCAATGGTCTTTTTTTTTTCTTTACCCTTCCTACTTTCTTTTTGGACAAACAAGAGAGGGGGGGGGCTGGGCTGTGACTTCCCGAGCCTACTCTCCATTCTCATCGGTCACTGCCAAGCACTCTCGGCAGGACCGGAGCCACTGAATTATTGAAGACGCCACCGTCCCAAAGGTGAGATGCCACGCGGAAGTCTTTGTTCTCCAGACATGACAAGCGGAGAGTGTTTGATGAAACACGTTAGTGCTGCTTACATTCCATCCATCACCGCATTGCACGGAATAAAAAAAAAAAAACTTTTTGGAGTTTTATAAATCACCGGGATTAAAAGTTTAAAAATACATGCGACGTTTGACGGTTATCGTGCCGGGCATTTACACGCATATGTTTACCGTTGGCCTTCCACGTCTTATTTTCTGACATGTATACACGAGTACGTGAATAAGTTATGTTCCTGAGGCTGCCGGGCTTACCCAGCGCACCAATAGTAATACCATCCTGGCTCTCCCTCCGAGCTCCATTTTTATTGCATTACATAGCCATGATCCTCTAGCTGCATATGAAAGCTGATAACAAGCTGCAACCTTTGATTTACCCGCCTCGGAGACCCGCTCAGCCAGCGGTAAGAGCTAGCCGCCCTGAAATCAATGGCAATTTAATAACGCTAACACATCAAATAGTCAAATGAAATCTTATTGATTGTTTTTACGATACACAGAATAAGGTATTATTTTAAAGATGATGTATTGCGCGTTTACGTTTAGGGTTGAAAAATATTTCCGAGCGTGTCTGTCCAAAGTTTAGTGGACTATAAACACTTCATGGACTACTTTGGTCAATGGCAAGGCAAGCATTTGTTACCATGGTGACGGTTTAATTGTTTTGAATCAAAAACAGTTTTCAGATTTCATTTTTAGACTCAGATGAAAAATACAAATGTCTAACCTTGACTGCAGTAAATTTACCGTCATTTCCGGACTATAAGTCGCTACCTTTTCCAGAAGCTTTGAACCCTGCGCCTTGTAGTCCAGTGCGACTTATCTATAGATTTTTCATGATTTTTATATCATAAAAGGATTTGTTTTAGTAAATGATGACATTTTATTTAAAAAACACAGCTTATATTAATTATATTATTTTATATTACATTTTCCCTTAATTTTAGCTGGTGCGGTTTATATTCAGACGCGTCTTATAGTCCGGAAATTACGGTAATTTTCATATCTGCATATTTTACGAGCTTCAGTAACGACTTTTACTAAACTCATGCAAACAACCAATCACTGAACTCAAACTCAATCCTGTAGCCTGTTCTTGAAATTGGAATTTTTCATTCAGGCTTAAAATTGACATGAGGAAAAAAAACACCGCTTTGTGTGTGTGTGTTACGTTCCATGTCCCAGTTGCATCAGTAGGTTGTGTGGATGTTGTCACCATGTGAAACATCACGGTAACCCCCAGCGGGCCCCCCCCCCCCACCACCTGCACATGTAGGATGTGAAGCACCCTGCAAGCCAAGCCAGCTGCCCTCCGCAGGTGTTGGCAGCCGATAGACAAACACGTTCTACCTGATGGATTCAGCAGCCCTTGTATTGTTCTCAGCAGCAATTCTCGCTCGCCTCTGCCCGTTCAGGTTGCCGAGCTTCCAGCTGGCATCATCTCTGCGACCTGCGGGATCATTTGCGGTCTTACGAAAACCGTGCCGGGAGTGATTTGCTCCTTGAACTGATATCATAACCACAGTAAAAAAAAAAAAAAAAAAGGACTTTTGTGAAGTGAAGCGCTGACTATTTTACACATTTTGTTCCTTCACCTGATGACAAGATGAAGCAAAAAAAATGACTTTACCAAGGTGCATAGTCTTGGTCCAATTGAGCGGGAATCAATTAATCTCAAAGCAGCCCTGGCAGCTTCCTGAATTGTTAATAAACTGGGCGAGATGAGCGTGATTGATTCGCACTGGCTTGTAACAATATGCGTCTCCTCGGTGCACTCATTTACTTTTCGGTTCCTCTCCGTCTGCGCCTTTATCTGCCTTTATTGTCTTTGCATATTAGAGTGCAGCCCTCGTCCGACATTCTGCACCATAACTCACAAAGATGGGTGCGATGGCCCTTCTACCTGCCTGGGCTATCGTCTTGTTTTTGTGCACTAGCGTGAAAGATAGCATCTCTCTTCTCGTGTCAAGTGATGAATGGATACGCACGTGCCGACGTTCTCGCGTGTGATTTGAGCTAGCGAGCGACGAACGGTTCCCGGTAGATAACGATCACGCCGCGTCGGGTGTTTTTGTGTGCGTCGCACCCTAAACAGACAGGAAGACATCACCTCCCTTCATCTTAGCTGTCAAGATAACATCTTGTTGACTTCACCCGAGACTCAAGATTGTATTTTGACCAGCGCCGATCATCCCTCTAGCAGACAGCGCTCAGCGCCGGCTCGCCCACCTTGGAGATCTTATTAAGCACGGCGAGAGAGGGATGGTGCGGAATAGGAATGGGAAGATAGACGGACGAGACAAGGGTAAGTTTTAATACCAGAACTATAAATGATGCGTTGTAATATGCAAGGTCGCGGCGAGTAGGATATGAGATGGAGGAAACCAACGGGAAGTTAAAAGTTTTGGTTAAGGCCACGTTTGCACTTTGTTCCCATGTTTAAGCCAGCACGGACAAAATGGAGTCGCTTTTTGAGACGATCAGATTTTGGAACTGTCACAGAGGAGACGAGAAGTTTAGTCGTGGTGAACGCAAGTAATCCTGACGTCATGCCAAATGGTAGATCGAAACTTGCAGTTCGTGGAACTTTTGAGTTGCGTCGTGTTTTGTTTCGACGCGATGTTGCAGTATGGTCTGACTCGTAATTGAATCAATCGTGTAAATGTAGCTTAATGAAGGCCTCAATGAATCATATGACTCGTCCGCTTGGATTCAGAATCTTGAGCTGTGGATTTTGGGAAGGAATGACTGTTGATTGACAGCTAAATCAAGAGCTTTGCCTTTTGGCTCGGCACCTTCTTCACTGTGACAGAACCATTTTCTATCTCACTTATCCTGTGCAGATCACAAGACGGAGAAGGTGATATCTGATGGGTACAGCCTGGACTGATCACGTCAACCACATCGTTTTTGGTGTGTATGACCATGAATATACATCATGTTCTTCCTAATAAAGTCTCTGAGATGGACCAATTGTTCTGAAATGAGGTTTGATGCTCTACTGTACTCTCACACTTTTACTACCAAAGCGCTCTGCCAAGCTAACAGCTGTTTGTCGCTTTTTTTTTTGTCACACTTTATGACCGCAACATATTGTGGCAAAGTGTTTTGTGTCGAGAGCTGAAATGATCCCGCGACTGAGCTTGGTTGTACGATAGTTGCTGGTTGCTTTTGTGGAAGTCACACGAAGGTACTGTATTTTCCGCACTATAAGGCGCACTGGATTATAAGGCGCACCTTCAATGAATGGCCCATTTTAAAACTTTGTCCATATATAAGGCGCACCGGATTATAAGGTGCACCTTCAATTAATGGCCCATTTTAAAACTTTGTATTTCAAAAGATATATACATTTGGCCCGCGGGCCGGACTTTGGATACGCCTGCTGTAGTGGCTCAATATTGGTCCTTATATAAGGCGCACCTGATTATAAGGCGCACTGTCGGCTTTAGAGAAATTTGGAGTTTTTTTTAGGTGCGCCTTATAGCGCGGTAAATATGGTACTATGTTGTTCTGCGGTGACTCGGCGGAGCAGATTCAGCAGAGTCGATTCGGCGGAGCCGATTCGGCGTAGCAGATACGAACAATAGCTGGGCAATCCAAACGTATCCCGATCCAAGGTATGTTATCCGGTGGCGTCAAGACTACGATGACTCGACAGAGCAGATTCGACAAAACAGATTGGACAGAGCAGATACGAGCAATCGCCGGGCAATCCGAACGCTACTCTGTAAACACATCTGAGGAAATGAAAAGTAAAAGATGAGCTTTTGCAATATTTCATCCAGAGAAGTACCCGATTTGATCGCCTCTTATCGTGCCTTTTTTTTGGGGGGGGGGGGTTAATGCCTCGGTTTCTCGACTAACGTGGGATCTTTTCCCCCTACATCCTCTCCAATCTCTTCTCCCCTGCCTCTTACGTGTATTAAAAGTGAGGCCGATGTGTCCCCCCTTGCAATCCATCCACTTCATCTGCTATCTTCTCCCTCTCCTTTATCACTGCTCCATCTTCCACCTCCGCCTCCTCGGCTTCCTAATTTCTTTCTGCGGCGTCTCGGAAGGCGCCTGTTGCCGGTCCAACACGGGGAGTCTCTCCGAGGCGGGACCATCTACTTCAGTGGCCGGTTATTAATTACTCCACGATACCTCATCTGTTCTCCGGCTGCCAACAGAAGTAATTACTTCTCTCCCCATTTTCCTCCCCTTCGTCTGCATCAGAAATGACGCGATAACCAGGAACCCAAATTACTCCCGCTGATGAGACAATCATTGAGCACTAGGGAGAACGGCCCAGATTTTTCAAGCCGCCGCTGTGATTTGCCCGTCAAGGTAATGGCACCTCAATTTGGTTTTGGATGCTTCCCGGACACATTTGTGGGGCATTTCCAATTTTCAGCTCATGAAACACTTAGAGATGAAGAGGGAGGGACGGTGTCAATAAATTAAATGAGCAAGTTTTTTTTTATTCCTCTTCTTAGAAAAGTGAGAGTGGCTTTTTCCTTCTCTAATATAATGAAATAAGAAGTTTGAATGAGTTCCTTCAGTGTTCTGTTTGTCAGATTATCAAGAAAACATCTTCCACTCGGTTCTCTTAAAGAACTTCTTTGTGGTGCGGGAAGTTTTTATGATAGCTTTTGAAACAACTTGTTGTTTGTTCCATTCATGGTGGTTTCTGTCTTCTTCATGGCTTTTAAATAGTTGGATGTTTGTGCAATTGGATAGTTCTCATTTTCCACCTAATAAAACCACAATTATTATTTGCAGGTCTTTTATTTTAATGTTGGTCGTGCTGATAACTGAATGTCATCTGCATGATCAAAACCCAAATTAGAAAGTGGGATTTATATAGTCAGATGAATCCTGAAAATAATTGTGTGTTTAATTGGCTCCATTTTATATCGTCTTGAGCATAGGTGTCAAACTCAAGGCCCCGGGGCCAGATGCGGCCCGTCACATCATTTTATGTGGCCCAACAAGACAAATTTTGCATGAAGTTCATGTATCAATACTAAAATTACAAAATGTAAAATAAATAATTAAAAATGATTAAATTTTGTAAAGTAGAGAAATTGCTAGCAATTTTTATGACCATTTTTTTTAAATATTTGAAAAATTTTTACTCGTCTGTCATTTCGAAACTAGTTACATTTTTATGTGGCCCAACAAGACAAATTGTGCATGAAGTTCATGTATCAATACTAAAATTACAAAATATAAAATAAATAATTAAAAATGATTAAATTTTGTAAAATATTGCTAGCAATTTTTATGACCATTTTTAAAAAATATTTGAAAAAACTTTACTCGTCTGTCATTTCGAAACTAGTTAAAATTAAACTAATTAAAAATGATTAAATTTTGTAAAATAGAGAAATTGCTGGAAATTTTTATGACCATCTTTTTAAAATATTTGAAAATTTTTTACTAGTCTGTCATTTCAAAACTAGTTATCAGTTTGTTGCGTAGCCTATTCTGGATATAATATAAGGCGTTGACAGACATGATGGCCCTCAGAAGGAAACTATGACTACGACAAAAGTGAGAAATACATTTTTTTTAAGTAGGTGTTAGGTTCGCAGGTGAGCTGGAACCAATCCCAGCTGACACCGGCCGAGAGGCAGCGTCCATCACACACTCGACTGACCGGTCAAGTGCGGGCCATAATAGACAAATAAACCACGTTCACATTCTTGCCTATGGCCAATTTAGACTTTCGAGTTAAAGTGGGCAACTGCGTGAACACTCATGGCTCAGCATCTGTATCCCGATCCGCAAAAAAATTTCATGGTTCGTCATTGCTCCATGCGTCACCCCTATAAAAAAAAAATCGGAATTCATGTATAGCGCTACTATCGACGCAATGAACACATTAACCCTCGGGGCTGGTAAATAAACGTTTTGATGTCTACGTATAGACAAAGTATCTTCTCTGCGTGCATGATCACTCCACATAATCCTTTGGTAACGCTTTGTACATCTTCAATTTGCCATCAGTCGTCACCATCGGCTCGTCGCCGCTCCACCTTGGCAATGATTTGAATCCTAATGGTCTTTTTACAGCTACTGGCTAATGTTGCCACGGGGGGGACGTAACGGGGCCATAACGAGACAATACCGTCCCATATGCGGCGTATATGAGGGGCAAATTTGTCTGCTTCAATGGTGACAGGAGCAATCTGTAGCGCTGTTCCGAAGAGGAGCCCGGCGGAGGAGAGACGGGAAAAAAAAAAAAAACTCAGTGTATTCAGGATTATATCGTAGGAGCCCATTGAAAGTCTAATGGACTAGTCACATCAAATAGTGTTGGTAGGAGCATGCTCAGATGACTTCATGTGCGCACAAACACACACACACACACACTGGACAGAGAGTAATGGTCCAAGCCTTACTGGTAATGGCTTCTGTGTGAGCATATGTGTGTGTGCGTGCGTGTGCGGAGGAGAAGCAGGTCTCCAAAAGAAGGCCATAGAAGGCCATAAAGACGTCTACAATATTGTGTTGTGCACATGCTACCAAGAGTAGCATAAGGATGCATGTCAGTATCACAAGGGGATTTATTTAGATTTATTTATTTATTTATTTATGTATTTTTTATCTATCTATCTATCTATCTATCTATCTATCTATCTATCTATCTATCTATCTATCTATCTATCTATCTATCTATCTATCTATCTATCTATCTATCTATTCTTATCATTTATTTATTTATTTTTTATTTGTCTATCTATCTATCTATCTATCTATCTATCTATCTATCTATCTATCTATCTATCTATCTATCTATCTATCTATCTATCTATCTATCTATCTATCTATCTATCTATCTATCTCTATCTATCTATCTATTCTTATCATTTATTTATTTATTTATTTATTTTTATTTTTCTATCTATCTATCTATCTATCTATCTATCTATCTATCTATCTATCTATCTATCTATCTATCTATCTATCTATCTATCTATCTATCTATCTATCTATCTATCTATCTATCTATCTATCTCTATTTATTTATTTATTTATTTATTTATTTATTTATTTACTTATTATATTACATCATTTATACACTTAAATACTAGCACTAGAATAAGAGACATTGCCTTAGTATTCGGGCACTGAACTAAAACGCCAACTCCTTGTTTCATTGTTTAATTTGGTGTTTTTATTTGCAATGGCTTTTTATCTTGAGTTTCATCTTTTCTTATTTTCCATCATTATTTGTTTTGCCACTTTAAAGCACTCGAGACTTTACAAATCCTTGCCTTGCCTTGTCTTGCAAAGCACCGGCGACTTTTATGACAAATATTGGAGGCTTTAAATGAAGTAATCAGGCGCGAGATATGAGGGTGATGCCCCTAACGCATCTGCTTTAGTATGACGCGAGGGATGGCGCGGCTAATTAGCAGCAGGTGTGCAAGGTGGTGGTCATTAGGTTAATGATGTCAAGGATCTCCAGTTTGTAAATTAAACTTACATGAAGTCATCAATTCACGCAAATTAGCTGAATCAGATCATCTAATAAAAGGAACCGTCTGCTCGCTAATTGCAGTTATTCGCAATGTGTGTCTTTTTGCTAATGCTAACTGTATTTGTAGCACACATAACACACCACTATTGATCACTGATCCGGTCAGAAGATAGATCGTTTTTAAACATTTGGTTAATTTAGTAGTGTATTGTTGACACCCACTAATTGAGGATTGATAGCCCACAAAAAAAAAAAAAAATTGGCGCTATAAGTGACACCCATTTAAATGCATTGGGGGAAAAAAATAATAATTAATTCTCCCCAAAACACTGTTGAACATTTAATACATGGAAAATATAAATCTGCATTTTTGTTGTGTCTTTGATGATACAAGTAAATAAATTTTTCTATAAATTGCGTTGGGAAAGCAACAGATTTAACGATTGCCCAAGAATTTTATGATTATTTTTTTTTTATGAATGTACAGTACATCTGCTTGTCTGATACTATAATTGTTGTTGTAGGTGTTGGAAATGTCCTGTAAGGGCTTTACGTGGGCTTATGTTGTTTGAACAACAATTTAAAAGCCGCCTCAGGATGAGAAGGAATACGTGCGTGTGTTTTGACACTTCAGCTCTCCCTTGCAGCCCCTCCCCCCTCCGTTTCACCCAGCGCAGCGGCCGTAATGTTGCGAAGTCATCCTTGATTAATCCCTGCTGAATGACTCCTATTAGAGCTAATTAGCCCGGGCGGAGCCGAGCCGCTCTTCATGCAGATGAAACGCCATGGAGAGGGGCAAGGGATGGATGCAAGTGGCCAGAAGGACTTTTTAGAAAAGGGTGGAATAAATCACGGCAAGTTTTTGCGCCCGAGAGAAAGTCCAGGCTCAATATGAGAAATGCGTAAACCGCGAATATAATTTGTGTTTATTCCTGCTACTCCTCCTCTCCGTGTGTATTCAACGCAGGGCTGCCAAATCCGCTCGGCCTACCGACGAGATAACCGTGCCAGCCTCCCCCGGCCGTCCCCCGCTATCAACCGGCAGCGGGGGTGCAGAGGGCGCGCTGAAGAGCCCACTCAGCCTGTCCGGTGATTGCCTCAGTCTGTCATCAGCCAGACGATTTCTATTATTGCAGATGGATGATTGGCCTGGCGAGATGCCGGCCTGGCAGAGCGAGCTCATTTCGGAGCAGTTTGAAGTGTGGGGAGGGGAGGGGGGGGAAAGGGAGATTTGGCGATGGCCGGTAATGACAAATGGCGACGGACGAGCGTGTTAATGTTACGGACCGGGTAATTTACTTGTTAACGGCGAGTGCTTTTCTGCAAAACAAACAGCGAACAAGGAGTTTGTTTGTGTTTGCCCGCCATGACGCCGCATGTCACGCTCCCCCTCATCACTCGCTGCACATTTAGGGCGCAACCGGTTAGCTTGCGCTGTAAACAGCCTCCGCCGCGTACAAAAGATCCACTATCTAACGTCGGCCATGGCACAATCGGAGGTCAGCGTCATATGAGCGGCACATGGCTTCGCCCCGTCTCATGTTGTTGTTCTGCATCAAATCCAATTACATCTTGAATGCGGCTATTGAAAGAGCTTCATCATCCGACTCGGACACGCCGGCTGGACCGGCCCGGGGTGAATTTGCGCACGCCGAATGGTTTTCACCCAAGTCACGGCGTCTTTCTACGTGGTATTTTTATGACGTATTGATTCGCAGCATCGCAAATCGGATTTAATTATGCATGATGTCTTGAAGTTTGGAAAGTACACTGTAAACCCTGTTTGGCTTCTTGAGTTGCTTATGTCACCGGGGATGATGTCAGTCTTACTGCCTCGGAGCATCACCGCAAAATCTCATTTGATGGAGGCGGTAGATCCCAAACACGCTTTTTAATGAAGATGGAATCACAGCTTGGTCTTGGAAATGCTCAATATAGCCCCAAATTAAAAAAAAAAAAATCTGTGTTGTGAAATTGGTGGACTAGAACTTGCGAGCTGGTCTGAACGGATAACCAAATTTGAAACCAATCTCCGGAATAAGGTAAACAAACGCTTGACCCGCGACAGAGTTGACGTGACCTCAAAGCGGTTAATGGCTAGCAGCTGTCTCCAGTGGCATCAAGTGAGGAGGCGCTAATTTAATATTTGACAAATTGCCTAATTGCAATGAATGCTTCCTTACCTAACACGTTGATCTGTCTTCTCTTCTTTTGTCTGTGAGGAAAATCAAAGATCACTATGGGTCAAAATAGACGGAATGCAATTTACTCGACAACAGGGATGTCAAACGAATTTTTGTCGCGGGCCGCATGGTAGTCATAGTTTCCCTTAAAGGGCCAGTCTAGGCTACACAACAAACTGATGAATAACTAGTTTTGAAATCAGACACCAGTAAAATATATAAATGTTTATATTTATATTATAATTATTTATATTTTTTTATTATTTTTTTATTTATAATATATATTATATTTTATATATATTTTATTATATTTATTATTATTAATTATTATAATAATAAATAAACCTCTTTGGGTTTTTGAAAAGCGCTATACAAATTTAATGAATTATTATTTATATAATTATACAAATATTTTAAATAGATGAATGCTAATAAAAATTGCTCGCAATTTTTACATTTTTTTTAAAAGTGAAGACAATTTGTAATTTTAGTATTGACACATGATGAACAATTTGTCTTTGCGGGCCGCATTAAAATGATATGGTGGGCCGTATCGGGCCCCCGAGCCTTGAGTTTGACACCCACGCTCGACACCTTTGCAGTCTCCGGCGCCACAGGCCTACATTGAGCCGAATTGGCTCACATTAAACCCATTGGACTTTTCCCCTGGACCCAAACGACATGCGTTGTGCTCCTCAGCATCAGCACCTTTGCTCCATCATGACTGACACTGGCATTGGATTCCCCGCGAGGATGTCTCGCCTCTCGATCGCATTCAGCGCTCGCGCTAAGCCCTTACACCGATCGCCGATGCGGTGGGCGTGCTGTCAATATTGGCCCATTCACCGTGAGTGAGCAAATCTCCCCTTGACATGGCCGGCCATGCGTGTAATAGCTAGGATTAAGATAGGAAGGTACACACATGAATATACAAGACGGCGGGCGGGCGGGCGGCAGCCTCGGGAAATTAGCCAGGCCGCGAGCGAAAGAGCCTGGATGTCAAACGCTCGCCGCTAGCTCCCCTGACGACGTTCTATTTCAACTTATCAAGGCAATTTGGATTCTTGCATGATTTGAAAGAAAATCTCCGTCTCATTGTGCGCAGGTGCTAGGATTAGCATGACATAAACGCGCAAGGTCGGCTGCTTTTGTACGGCAACGGTTGCTATAGCTTCAAAAGACCCGTGTCATTCCTGACCTTGTGGCTGCCGTTATTTATTTTTTGGCTTCCCATTCACCTCCCCTGGTGCAGTCATTAGAAAAAAAAAAAGATTTGATCACGCAAATAAATTGAGATATTCCGACGAATATGCTTAATTTTCTATCTCCACCTTATCAATAGCGTGCATGAATTTTTCAATGTCAGCCTTTTTCATCAAGTGACAACATTTACAGAGATGAGAAGATGCAAGCTGGAGGGAGAGTGATTGTGAAACCTGAGAGGGTTGAAGCCCCTTTTTGCCTCACTTCCTGCTCGCTTGCTTGCAAAAGTGCAAATGGGTGTTTTCCGTCTCCCACTCTTAGCCTAATTGGCACTTAACGGCCGCCTCTAATGGCCGCCTTGATGCTTGCTCCTCGTGTAGGAAAACAGCAACGCTCCGACTCAAACCAGCTGAGGGTGCACCTTGCCTTGCACCCTCTGCTCCCATCACTTCCTCCCCCACTTTTTGCGCTCCTCGGAGTTTGCACCCCCAGACAGCCCCGAGCGCTCATTATCACTTTCCAGAGTCAGCCCGTCGCTCTGGAATTCACTCCTCCTCCTTAACTCGCTCGTCGTCCGCCCCCACGTTCACCTTCTCCCACAGCTCTTCCACGAACGTGAAGAAGATGTCAGGAGTTAGTCTGTAAGCAGGCTCCCAGCCAGAAGCCATTCTGACATACGACTTGCTCCACTTTATCTTTATTTCACCGGGCCTTCCTCATCTTGACCGAATGTCCTTTCCCGCGCCCACGGCGGACGGAGTGTATTCTCGAAAAAGGTCACGGCAAAGGCAGTTTGAAACGGGCGGGAATGACGCAAGGTCTGAGTCGGAACGCGTTTTGATAAGACGGCCTTTTTCCACTTTTGACAAATCATCTCGGAGATGAAAAAGTTCGCCGTGACTCCGGTGAAGCCCAACGATGTCAGCTAGCATTAGCATTCCCGCTTGGGGAACGACTGTGAGTCGGAATAGAAATGGGCTGGTTCAGTGAGCAGGGGGGGGAGTGGGGGGGGGGGGGGGGAGTGGAGGTCTCATTCGTCTTGTCCTGTTTAAATACACTGGTTAACTCCTGCCAACAGGGAAGCCATTCAGCAAAAGGCCAAGGGCATCTGTCATGTGTTTCAGCACATTGATATCGTCCTCCCCCGTTTCTGTGCCGCTCGCCATCCTCCATCGCACTGTCACTGTTTATCGCTCTTTTTTTTTTTTTTTTCTCGCTGTCCACCCGAGAGACGGCCGGGTGAATATGCACAAGGCTGACGTGATTAGCAGCATGGTAGCCTCGTGACGGATGGCGCCTGCTCCATTATTAATATAGTAAAAGCAGGGCCTGCCAGGTAAGAGCAATGTCAGCATTGACAATATAATGCCGCATGCCCTGTGGATAATAGCCCTCACTTATTTCTTCTTTCTATCTTTTTGCAACCTTCTCTACGCTGTCGGCTGGAATACGGAAGCGAGGGAAGGACAAATGGAAAGAAAGAAAATGACAGTGATTTATTGTATTGGGTTCAAGGAAAGACAAGTCAACTGTAAGAAACTCGGTTACGTTGCCGGCTTGCTTCTCAAGCTACAATCTTGATAGCATCGTTTTGGAGCGTGCAGGTCGTCCAACAAGATGATGAGTCAAAACTAGGAATGGTTGATGCTCTACTTTTTTTTTTTTATCTTATCAGACCAAAACCAGTACCGGTTCTCAATTCTTGAATAGTCACTCGCAAATACTCATTTTAAAGAAAGACCTTGATATAGAAATAAAATAAATGTAATACATTTAAATAAATTAAATAAATTTAAAATAAATCTAATTAAATTGTCCTTAAAATGACATTATATTAATGAGTAAATTTTATTATTCTAATTTCTATTTCCTGATCGTAAAATTGTCACAAGACGGAACACGTTACCGGTATCGGCTCCTGTCACGCATACGATACCTTGACCGGTACTACCTGGTATCGGTATACTCGCCTATCGAAGAATGGCTGAGAACAAAACGTCAAACAATTCTGAAGAGCACAACTCGAAATTTGACGAAGGTCTCTGGAGAAGCAGTGTGGGCCAAAATCTCAGCTGCCACCTTCTCAAGTCTCATTTGCAGCAAAACGTTACCATGACAATGCCATGATTTTCATCAAGGCCAATTCGATCAATAATACTGTTGGACCACACAAAAATAAAAAAAAATTCCACATGCATATCTCAATTGTTGCAGATGGATGTCTGCAGCAATCAATGTTGGTCAGGCCATGTGTAAGTGTAGATTTGTCCACCAATTGATGAGATCCATCTCTCGCCATGAAAATCCATGCTATTTATTTTTCCTTGCACAAAAACACACAAGGAGACGACACAGGTACAAATTGTCCACTTTTACGCCATCGTTCTTCTCGTCCTATTGAACGCATACGTTGATGTAGGATTGTTGGTGAAGGTGGTTGCTAGATGAGCTTTGGGATGGTGGTGGCAGTAAGAGACGGATGAGAAATAAAAGCAGATTTAAAGAGCAACAGGGAGGGATAAAAGCAGCATATCGGCCAGAGCAGCGAGAGCAAGAAGAAGGAGAGACCAAGTGAGTTGTGTCAGATGGATAAATGTCAGACGGAGCTTTGTCGTCCATCTGAACCAAACGCTCCTTCCCAAAATGCCATGCACAAATCACATGCCCCCCCCCCCCCATACACAGTAATGAGATTACACAGACCTCAAGAATTCTGATGCGCTCATCCACGGACAGAGCGAATCATCGGAATCACTTATAACTCAGACGCGTCTTTGTCATTCCGAGCACATCCGGCGAACAACTTACAGCGCATGAGTAACATGCCGGTGGGTCACCATAATATATCGCTTTGACTTTACAATACAAAGCCTCCATTTATTTTTATTTTTTTTCACCACTACGGTCTCAGAAAGTATCAGCATCCACACCTATGGCCTTTTAGAAAAAAAAAAAATCTTTTGCCCTTATAAAAAGGCATTTGCAGGATGTCGGCATATCAAAAGCGCAGATGGCGCTATAACTCTTAAGGCATTTTTAGCCAGAAGCTAAAAAAAAAAGCATTTCTGAAAATGGCTCACAACACAGCACAATAAAAATTGGAGTCACCGAAAACCAAAAGATCAAATTGCTTCAGGTAAGAGTTATTATGCAACCATGTTAGGAACCTCATTGGACAAATTGCATGTACTTTTAAGTGCTACATCCGCTATAAAAGCAGGTGTAATGCAAAGCCTCACATCCTGCATCTCACACTAATTAAATATTTACTCAGTGAAACAATACCGGCCAGGACCAGTCCGGCCTGAACATGTTTACCGCACGACTTCTGCTTGCAGACTAGCTTCTCAGTCCTTCTTCCAAATCTAATATAGCCATCCATAAATAGCGCGCCTATCCTACCCACATTGGACAAGAGTGACAATACCCCGGAGCCAATCGGGCTCGCCCAATCTGCTAAGCCCCGCCCCTCCACGCTCCACTGCCGCTTTAATGGCCCCTCAACCGCCCATTTACCTTAAATGGATAAACAGGGGAGTTGATTGACACATAAAGACACGCCTCTTCGTTTAGCCTCGCCCCTCCCCTTCCCCTGGCTTCCCATCAGTGTCTATTTTGGCAATACGGATACACATGGAGCCTCCATCACAGCCTCCACTCGCTTTTACGCACCGAGTCCGGTAATGCGCGCAGGTCCCGATCGTCACCTTCTGAGCAATCGATCGATCCTCTCGTGGACTAATATGACAAACGTGCGCGCGTAGAGGCGTGACACGGCAAAAAGAGGAGGCACATTTCCCCCGACGTGGATCAGTCTATCCTTTCCGCGAGCGAGTGTCAGCATGGACGTCCTGGCGAACCACAGTATATTTCAGGAACTTCAGCTGGTGCACGACACCGGCTATTTCTCCGCCATGCCTTCGCTGGAAGAGAACTGGCAGCAGGTAAGTGATTCAACGACGCACTTGTGCGATCGGGAAAAAGGGACGCCAACTTTTTAGCCAATTAAGTAGTTTGGGATGAATCCGATAAAGCGTCTTTTTTTTTGTGACTCACTCGTACAGTCGATTTGACACTTTTTCCCGGAGCTGGATTTCATGCGGACGCACGTCGGCGCGTAATAAAGCTGTCAAGTACGATTTGCGAAGATGAAGATGCGCAGGCCATCACCGAGACAGAATTGGTCGTGAATTATACATCCGCATTACCGAGTTGTGGAGCCCCCACACGAAGAGATGCGCGCACCGCCCCCGCCTCGCATTTTCTCCCCCCCCCCCTCCCTTATCCATAATAGATACGCTGACATGTCTGTCTTTGCATCTTTTAGATAGAATGTTGACATAAATATTCCAGAAAGGCATATTCCTTCTTGTATCTCACTTCCTGAATACAAGTTGAGTAGATGGTCCGGGGAGGTGAGCACGTGGTCACATAGACAATTTCACCTTCACATAAATATTTTTCACACATTATTTTGTACATTAGACAGTTTGGGTGAGATTGAAACATGTGCACTATCTTATTTATTTTAATTTTTTTTGTATTTATTCATTCTGAAGCATCTGCACCACCTGCATTGCTGCTTTTGCCAATGATGCTGACCATGCTCCATTTGGTAGACCAAAAAAAAACTATAGATGCACGGGCATACATATAACATTAAGCTTTCCCGTCGTCTTTGCTCTGTTTCGAAAGGGAAAAAAAAAACAAAAAGAGGGGGGACGGTGCGTGACGATGGATCCATTTGTTGTGGCCAAGCAGCCTAATTGGCATCCCGCTGTTCCCCACCAACGCGTCTTTTCATAACATGCTCCCAGCTCCCTGCCTCCACTGTCAGTGGATTTTTGAAATGGCACTCGTGCACCTCACCCCCAAGCCAGCATCTCTGAATCAATACCTAATGCAAATGGAAGAGAGTGTGAGAGCTCTTATCTGGAGAGGCTGCAAATGTCAGTTTGCCTTGACTGGGATGATTGCCTGCAGCTCGCGAGACAATTAATTTTGGAATGAAAAACTATGTCCTCCAACAAAATTGCACTTGAATTTGCCAACTTGTATCAGTATTTTCATAAATACCTCAAGATTTATATTCCACGTCAAGACTATTTGCTGCAAGCGTCGATTTGGATTCTGATACAATTCTGCGATAATCCCACCTTGTGTCTTATTAGCAATGCAAATAACCCCCCAAAATTTATTTGCTTGAACATTTGCACAGCAAACCGCCTGCTGCAGCAAGAGGAAGAGGTCACCGAGTTCGCCTCTATGGAAGAATTTTAAATTTTGCGCTATTCCAGTCCTAATTTGGAGTCTGATGTCTTTATGGGCTGAAGTCGGCGGCCATTGTTGGAGCTAAATGACTCCCAGAGATGCCATGTCCCCCCTTATTGGAGTCCATAATAGCTGAATGGGGAGCAGACACGGGTAAAAGTGTTTCGGGGGTCTGCAGATGGTACGTGTGAGGCCGCTAGTTGTTGCATTATCGGAGCTAACCAAGCTGAAACGTCGAAACCCCGCACGGTCAGTCGGAACAAATAGCCGCTAATAAGCCGGACTTAGTGGTGATTTCCCTTCAGAGAAACACAACTCAACAAAGATTTATCGGAGCTGCAGCCGCACTCGTGTTTGCGTTTTGGAAAGTGCCCGGACGCCATGCTGGGCAGACATTGGGTCAGCATCTTGGGCCGTTTTTCAGACTCTGTTGATGATGCAGCTTATTTGTATAGCGCTTGACCCTGAGGGATAACAAATGACGGTGCAGCATTGACCCCAGGACACAATCCGTGACCTGGCCGATGAATTGGGTACATGTCCATCCCTCGTTTTGTGTGGGCGGAGCTTAGCAGCAACAGGGCGCTCACGTACGTGTAGTCTCTGGCACGCACATTTCTGCATCTGCACGGGCGAGGCGGCGGGGGGGAAGGGGGGGAGCGGTTGCAAGCATGGCAGTGGAAGAAGTTGCCGAGCACGCACATTCTCCACCGCTGCTTGGGTTTCGCATTTCACAGTCGGGTGGGCTTGAACCCCGAAGGACTGACGAGCTACTGCAGACAGACAGAAGATGAAGATGGCGGGCATGCATCGGGAGTTTGGGAAGTGTGAAAAGAACTCGGACGGTGGACAAAAAGATGGCGTGGCATCTGGCCGTGTGTCTTCCCGAGTTATGTAATCCTCGGTGGGCCACAGCTGCTTTTCTCACACACGGCAGACTCGATTTTAGCCACCCTGCTTTCCGAACCTGCCTTCATTTCGCCTATAGAAGAAGCTCCGTATGGATTTTTCGATTTTTTTTTTTTTTTTCTATAGCAGCCCCGTCCGCCTGGCACTTTGAAAAAGTTCCAATTGTTTTGAAAAGTCACCTGATTCTTTATGATGACCACAGATGCTACAATAAATGTCTCGGCTAATGCTAACTAAAACTAGCTAGCTAAAATAAACAGACCAGGCATCTGTTTATTTTATGTTCTGATGATTTCTATACTTTCTGTTTGTTCTGTGGGGCCTCATGTTGGCCCATTTCAGGAGGACACAAGAATATGGCTGCATATTTATGGATCTGCTATACAATACCCTAGTTTTTGTGTCGCTCATGTCATTCACGTTGTATTTGTTCTCCGCTGTCTATTGCATGATTTAGAGTTACCATAGCGACAATATTAAAACATCCAAGTCCCCGTGGGGCAATTAGTTTTGCAGGCAAGTAAATAAAACCACACCATGTTTTGGTTGGAGTTGCTAGCAAAGGTACATCCAAAATTTCTTGTCTTAGCATTTATCAGTTATTGCATTGCTCCTCATGATCATTATTTAATCTTGAATTTGCTGTGTGAAGACAGTAAAATGAATTTGGGACTTGTTTTTGAGCAAACATTCTTCAAGTGTTACAGACAGTTCTTGTGATCTTGTGATCCTCTGATGACTAATATGATTGATTTTTGCCTCAAGCCAAAAAAGCAGTCAGGAGATCTTGGTCACGTACAATCCATTGGATGCGGCCGCCTGGTCCGTGAAAGGCTGCCTTTGTATAATCCACCCCAGAAGGTTTTTTTTTTTTTCCTCAAAGCTTCTATTTGGAGCAAGGCGACGTGTCTGTTTACGCGAATTACAAAAAAAAAAAAGGCCATTAGAAAAACGAGCAAGGAGTTCATCCAATTAAAACGAGCTGATAAATGAGGCCTAAACTCTTCGGATTCTATTTGGAGTCGGAGTTAACAAGACGCGCTAGGTGTTGGTTCGGGTTTATCGCTTGCTGATGGTTCCGCACGCGCGCAGGTTTCGTGTAATGAGATGTGCAAGTGACCTCCTGACCCAGTAACATCCATTCTGCGATGAGAGCGCTCGGCGAACTCCGCCATGTCTGTCTCATCATTCAGGCAGCTGAGAGGCTATCGCCAGTGATAGGTGCCTGCTACTGCTTTATGGCCGCTGATGAAAAGCCGGGAAGCGTTGATGAAAGAGAGTGCGGCGCTGGATGTATTCATTTGGCTGACACGCCGCTGCCTGGCCTGTCATGGGAGCGGGCGGGGGAGGGGGTGGCGTGGACAAGCACATCTTTATGTATAGCTTCCCCCAAACGCTCTACCGCTCCAGCTTTGATTAACAACCGCGAGAAAAGTCAGATGTCGCTTTGTCGCGCAGCTGGGAAATGACTTTCACATCATCGGAGTCCAATATCGGGCACGCTCGTCGAGGTACCTCAGACTGATCGGACAAGCTCGGCTTGTCTCGGAGACGGAAGCAGAATGGCTACCGACGAAATTTCTGACCGTATGAAAAGGCATTCACAAGCTGTGCTAAAGAATCTGGTGACGCAAGAAGCGCTAACGCTGTTAGCATTTAAGCTAAACTAGTAAGTGGAGTAACTTTACAATGTCACGCTTGGATATGAAGTTGTCAAAAGACAAAAAAGATTATCTTACATAAGGATAAAACACAAAGCTAACCGCCCATCTAGATTTGCCAAAAGCTATTTGTATTTGGAAGACCTGAATGGCATTCCGAGACCGAGGCCTTGACTCGGCTCAAGCATTCAGAGTTTGTGAACATTGTTAAGAGTTTTTAAATGTTTCGATGGAGACAAGATAAGAGCCTGAAAGCCCAAGGACAAACATGCCATACAAAGTGCAAAACACGTTGAGTTGAGGGGAAACTTAGAAAAGCACATTTAGCCAAACATTGGTGTCAAGTAGGTTTGTATTTAAGCGTCGATTAAATAAAATGTAAAGTAAATAAACCACACAATTGTTTTTAAAAAATCTTCCAAAGTGTACATTGGTCATCAGCAAGTTTTTATCAGATATGACTTTATGAATCCCTAGTGTTTTTCAACTCAATTTAAGATTTTCATTATGTTCTTATGGTTTTATTTTTTTATTTTTTACATTATATTATTGTTGTTATTATGACAAAAACAAGGGCAGACTCAGAATCAGCACAAAAAAATAATCTGGAAAAGTTTACTTGCAAAAAAATATTTTTGAGCAATCCAATCATCCCACAGTGGGAAAAGAACTTTTCAAATAAAAATAAAAATAAAAATAAAAATAAAAATAAAAATAAAAATAAAAATAAAAATAAAAATAAAAATAAAAATAAAAATAAAAAAACAGACTATGACATTCATGCCCATGATAAACGTGTGGACACGAACCAGAACCGTAAAACGAGGCCACAGACAAAGTAATTTTGATCGTTCTGTTAAATCCGTTATGAAATCAGCATCTGGAGAATCTGTTGTAAGCCTTCCAAGTCTAAGCACAGCGACCGGCTTTGTGTTTTCATAGCCGCGTACGATGAACGAGAACATGCATTCAATACGTTGATGTGTCGCAGCGGCATCGTTGATACGAATCCTTTTCCGATCAAACACTACTAAAAAAATGTTTGAAAATGAAACGATCCTCTCCCCTCATCTCACTCTGGTCTTACGTGAAGAGGATGTTCAGGCATTTTATGGGCCATGCCTGGCACGGCACTGCATCCCATCTCACCGCCTACCTGTTGCTAGGCAGCTTTAGTGAGCAGTGCCAAGAGAAGCCCGTTTGCTTCTTTCCATACGGGAGAATATTCTCATCCCGGGGGGGGGGAGCACGCCACATCGGACCTTCTCCCTTAGGAGCCAGAAGAGCAAAGAGATGCAGGGCAGAGAGAGACAAGGGCAATTTGACTGAGTAAACACCGCTGCTTGTTGTCATCTGAAGCTAGTCATCAATCACGGCCTTTAGCCTGCGCCGCTGACGGCGGCAAGGACATGCCGTAAAGCCACTTGTTTATAAAACAGGGCGAAGAATCTTGACTCTAGTGAGGGAAGGGGGGGGGGGGGGGGGAGGGGGTGCATATGCTTTTAAATTCTCTTTAGATGAGATGTCCCAAGGTGGAGCAGGAGCTTTCAATGTTATGTAAGACACTTTGCAAGACTTAACTTGGTTCCATATAAAATGCTTTGGTTCTTTTGTGCAGGCTCCCGCAGGCTTGAATTGTTTGGGTGAGGTACAGCCGCCACAAAAAACGGGTAGCGCTTTAGATGTGGTGTTATTTTATTCTGACATTTAGCCTTGGCGTGAGGGGGAAAAAAAAAAAACGGGTCGTATAAGTGTCAAATTAGAATGACGGTTGGTTTCTAACAGGGGCCGGCAAGTGGCCGACAATGATTTAATGAGACCTGTGGGAGGAGCCATTAATCAGCTTGACGTTGAACATGTTTCCTCATTGTTCTTGTCGCATAATGCGAGCAGGGCAGCGCCTGTAAACTTGAGGTCCGCCACCCACCGAGTAAAGCGAACGAACGAACGAACGAACGAACGAACGAACGCCACTGAGCTGTCACGCACTAGGCAATTAGATTTTGTGAATGTGTCAGGTACAATTTTTCTACATTGTGAAGATTTGGATCTCAGGTGAATGGCCGATAAATGTCGTGCTGTATCTATCATAGGAGTGTTCGCAAAAAAAGAAAAAATTCCCACCTAAAACTGTATGTCATATATGTCGAGGGAAATAATTTCAGCGGAATCAAACTGTTTATAGACGTTTACAGTCCAACCAAATATTAAACAAAGAATTGTTACAAGAATGATTACATCATGTCTATTTAAAATGTGTCTGTTTAGCTTAATGCTAGCAAACAAAGCAAAACGCCACTGACGTGCTAACTGTTAGCGATAGTCAATAGATGAATAAAAATGGAGGATTAACAAATAGTTAAGCCAAAGTCACAGGCATGTATTCTTTATCATCTACGGAAAATAATAGCATCTTGAAGTCCGATTCTTCATTTGATTGAAGTTTATACTGCCTCCTGGTGGCCAGGGTGGGCACACAAGAAGGAATAGCACTGAATTGGATTGCAACAATAAATCACAATGTTTTTTTTCCACAAAGAACAATATCATAGCTATTTTCCCTTATTGGAAAAATAATTATTTTGGAGGGTTGTAATGGATAATGGCTTTTTCATTCAACGAGAAAAGATTGTGTTTTTAGTTCCGATTGAGCGCGGTCACGCAACAAATTTATCTCAAAAGCTAAGATGGAAAGTCTCCAGACAATGAATGGGCCTGTGTCAAAGAACCACACTCCCTCCTTTATTTCTCGCTTGTTTTCTTTCTTGATATTATTATAACGGAAATACAGCTGACATGGCAACCCGCTTCTTACGTTGTTGTTTCCCAATATGAACACTAGGGGGCACCATTTTTTTTGTCAATTGACTGATGCTCAGGTCTGACTTGCAGACAGTTTTTTTTTTTTTTTTTCTTTTTCACAATTGTCCAGTTAATTGGTGTTCAGCCACGTAGATCTGCCACTTAATGATGTGCTGGCAAGCATTAGATGACTCTTCAGATCGTCACTCGGGTCTTCCGCTGAATCTTTCAAACTCTTTCCACACCAGTCATCCATCCTTGACTTTTCTACACGAATATACACACGAACTGTACACACAAACGATGTGTATTTACAAATAAGTTACACGAACAGGTCAGCAGTTCCTCCCAGGCGTGTGCATGGCTAGACAGCACATCCTCTTGCTCTTTAGTTTACCACTGTTGCGTCCCAGATATTATTTCATTGTAAAATGATGCCAATTAGTAAAGCCAGTTGCCCGTGGCTGTGGTCTGGCTCTGTCTCCGTTCCGTCGGGGAAAGTTATTTGGGTCGGCTGCTATTTTCAGCCCGTGATGTTGCCAGGAATACTTCAGGGACCAGCCACTGTTTTATAAGAGAGCACATCAATAATTTTCACTGGTGTGTGTGTGTGTGTGTGTGTGTGTGTGTGTGTGTGTGTGTAAGCAAGGCACAGCGACAGAGCGCAGCACGAGTTTATTGGGTTTATTGGGTTTATCTGTCGCTGTGTGTGTGCAGCAACAAGAGAAGAGTTTGCCTTTGAATATTCTGACTAGCAGGTGCGTGTGTGTTATGGCACACAAAAACATGCGGCGCGACACTTGTCAAGGTCAAAGGTCAAGCTACATTTACAGCCTACATCCAGTTCGCTTTTGTTGCGGCGCTTTGGGGGTGAAATTGGGAAGCGCAGCGTTGCTACTGCGGCAGCGGAGGGGCCAGCGGGTTCACAAGCGTTTCCGTCCATCCGTGAGCAACATCAAGTCACTCGCAAGCGCGCGCTCTCTCACCACTCTTGGCGGAGAGCCCGCTGGCGAGAAGATGGCTTTCAATATTTTAAGCAGCTCGGGCTAATGTTTGCCGCTCGGGTTTGTCTTAAATGCGTTGCTGTGGGAATAAAAAGGCAACGACAATGTTTCACCTGCTGGTACGGATGTAAAGTCGTTGCGATGCGAATGATATTGTATTGCGTAACTGTGCGTGACTGCTGCTGTACGGACGGGTCACCTCATCGATGTCGAAAAGTCGCTAATTTTTTGGGCTTGAGGAGGAAGCGTTGCCGCTTTGTGCAACAAATGAGTGCGCTGAATGAGATTGGTCCATCACCTTAACACTGGAGAAGTTTTTTTTAAAATATATGTTTTATTTTATTTGTTCATCATTATTATTTTATTATTCATTTATTTTATTTGTTTACTTATTTGTTTTACTTTTATTTTTTTAAATTAATTAAGTAATTTATTTATATTTTATTTAGTTACTTATTTATTTTTTATTTTTTTAAATTAATTTTTTAATTAGATTTTTTAAATAAATTTGATTTATTATGGGGTGGCCACGGATTACTTATTTATTTTACTTTTATTTTTTAAATAAATAAATTAAGTAATTTATTTATTTACTTATCTATTATTCATTTATTTTATTTATTTACTTATTTTATTTATATATTTTTAAATTAATTAAGTAAGTAATTTATTTATTTATTTAATTTTTTATTTATTATGGGGTGGCCACGGATATCTCAGGGGATCAGCGAAACCCAAAAAAATACTGAATCAAACAATTCTTCAGAAAAAATCCAAAGAACTTTCATTCAACGTGGAATGTTACGCATAAACTATTTTACGTATAAAACTGTGTCAACGATTATAGTACCGTAGTATGAAAACTAGCACCGACGTAATCAGCGACTATAAATGGCGTCACTTTGACTTTCATTCAATTTGTGCCACCTTGTGCCCGTCTTTGGATGCACTTTCACGTTTTCATCCGTTGAGTACGAAGGCAGCCTGCTGGGCGACGCCACCGTGGTGAAAGCACTCGGAACGCTTGCCTAATTCAGCATGTATGAATTGGACCTTATCAGTCGTGGCACAGCGCCACAGTTGCCGCCGGCCGGGACGTGATTGTGCTACCGAGCGGCCGAGTTTTTCCGCTTCACCGTCCCCTTTATCTCCCGCCCTGTTATTGTCGTGCTGGTTCGCCCGCGCTTTTGTTTCCCCGTGCCTTTTTCCAGCCAGGACTCGCTCTTTGGACCCACCATTGTGTTGCCGTAATGAAGATTAGCCAGTCTGCCCCCACACAATGGGGTCCCCAACATCCGGAGCGCAGACTCCCCAAATCCCAACATGGCTGCCACACGTGCACGTTGGTGGAAAATGGCTGATTTGTCTCGTGATTAGATTAGGATGGCTAAGAGGGGCTTCTCGTCCAATGCTACACCGATAAACACCCAAATCCAGTTAACTTGGACTTCCCTCCTTGGCGCTGTAGTGGCTGGGATTAAATCTCCCCCGCCTTTTCCACTCTCCTCTCCGCCGCAACTTCATCCTCGTCTGTCTCGAGCTCTCGATCCTCTTACACACTCACTTGTCAAATGACGGTTCTTAGCAGTGGAACAAAAAAGGCATTTTCCACTCTTTGTCACACACCTTTCAGAAAGATTGGCTTCGGCGTTTAAGGGGGCCGTACGCTTGTTGTGCCGTGAGCACTCCTGAAAGGTTAGCACTTGCGCAACCTCGAGCGCTCCATCGGTTTATGTGTCATGTAGAAGGCGGATTATCCGTCGGTGATGTTTTCTTAGAAAAGACTATACTTGGCACTTTTGGGGCTGCAGAAAGAAGAGAGTAGTATAAATAATATATAATAAATAATAATATACTTGGGACTTTTGGGCTGCAGAAAAATAGTATAAATACTATAAAATAAATATAAAAACAATAAAAATAATAAATAATGATATAAAATATCTCCGCTTGAAGTCCTGTATAACAATTGAATTACCGTAATTTTCGGACTATAAGCCGCACCAGCTAAAATTAATGGAAAATACTCTTTTCTTCACGTATAAGCCACAGTTTTTTTTTTTTTTTTTAATGAAATGTCCTCATTTCTATTACCGGTACTACCAAAACAAATCCTCTTACAATATTATAAAAATTATCCGCCCTGGCCGTTCAAAGTGTGTGCAAAAAGTAGCGGAAATTACCGTAAATACAAATTAATTGTACGTCTCATCGAAACAAAAAACTGTCCAAGGTAAATTTTTTGTGCTTTTAAAAAAAAAACCATCAGCAAATCGTGATTTAACAAGCGGCGCCGTCCCTTATCAGCCCAGCGCTCGCTCGCTCTCTCCGAAAGCAACACGAGACTTTGACGGAAGGGCCTGACGCTGGCGTTGATTATCACCGCCGGGCTAATGTCTGCTGATAAGGCCGCGTGTGTAATTAAGCTGTTTCCGCCACGTGTTATCTGTCGCGAGGTAAAACGCGACAGCGGGAAGAGATGGAGCTGTTAGTCGATCAGGTGTATCTCTTCCTGGCTATCTTCTGACTCCAAACTGCAGCGTAATGTTGGGCGCCGTTTCACATGTGTCACCTCTCACAAGGCAGATAAATGACTTTTTTCTCTTTGTGTCTCTCTTTTTGGCTGCTGAGCTCCCACTAGGGGTTCTAAAATCCCTCCTGGCCAAATTGTCCCCCCCCCCCCTCCCCTCCCCGCCCCTGCCAAGTGAGTCTGTTGAGCATGGCAAGGGGCGTCCACGTATTAAGCGAGCCCTGCAGGCTGCTTAGCCGCAACGACGCCGTTCTGCTCTCCGAGGACGCCGCAGCTTGCAAAGGGGGGTACGGCCAGGAGCCTAAAGGGGAGCTTAACGGGGAAAGGGGGGAGTTCTTTAGGGATTTTGTGCAGGTGGGGGCGTGGTAAGTATTGCTCAGCGAAGCTATAGATTACAGTCTGTCTGCTGCGACTGCCACCAACTGATGAGCTCCACGCAGGCATCATTCGCTATCGATTAGTCTCCGCAATGTAAACACACACACACATAGCGTGATGGTGGGATGGGATGGTCAGCGCCCAGGGCTGCAGGTCATTTAGCTGTCACCTCAAAGTGATGGCTCGGCCCAAGATCAATGGGGAGCCTGTAGCACCTGGTCGGGATGAGACTCGCACACGCAGAAGGGACTCGGCATCAAAAAGAATAAAAAAGTTCACTTGACCCTGACTTGGTAAATAAATAAAAGCGAGTGCTCAGCTTTAACAACCCCCTCTGCCACATTTGGAGAAAACCTTCAGAAGACAAGCAAAGTCAAGCGAATTGGGGTTGCATCCAAAACGACTCCATGCGGCGTTTGTTTTTTAAATATTTTATCGATCTGTGACTTGCCATTAACAGGATGTCGCTTGTTATGCTAAATAATGCACAATCGATGTGTCTAAGAATTTACCTCAGGAAGAAAAAAAAAAAAAAAATCCATATTAGTCAGCAATAGTGGAGCCTCTAAAAGGACAGATGAATCGGTTCCTCCTCACATCCCGCATTCAACGGCTTTTTTAGATTATTCATAACACCTTGTCTCTATCACAGCATCTGTAAAAACTAAGCATGCTAAAATTAATGAGGCGTATCCATCCCATTACATTTATCTGTTTAGTGGTGTTTTGGGTGCTCCTTCAGGGTATTATGCACGCTCCTCTGTTCATATTTATAACCCGGGCTTTTTATTAGCCGCCTAGCGGGGAGCTAACAGTTGGGAGGCAGCCTGCGCTTTGATGGCCATGGCAGGCTGGTGGAGTGGAGGGAGGCAACTGGGGAGAAGGCATCAGCTGCCAGGCCCAGGGCTCCGCACAAGAGGGGTGGTGAGCCCGCTTTGGAGGCAGGCAACCTGGCTGTCTGCTGTTTTCACACCTGCTGTATTT